>NC_091247.1:155647500-156272500 GCF_042477335.2 Ovis canadensis
CATGACTCCTGCATTGGCAGGTGGATTCTTGACCACCAGCGCCACCTAGGAAGCCCTACTCTCAGCATTAAGTAGTAAGTAATTCAATAACTCAATTTCAAGTGCAGTTATCCCAATTCATAAACTAAACTTGTCAGAGATCACTACAAATGAGTGAAAAGGATGATAGCGTTCAATTTTTATGGGTGAATTACTAACAGCTTCAGTGGCCTTATTATCACTCAGTTTTAAGTAATAAAGCTGATCTCCAATTTAAAAAGTTGATCAAAACAATTTGCTTCTGATTCATAGTATTCATTATATCTTATTTCTTCTTTCCAGAAGTCAGCATTATCACAGCAAAAACAGCAGCCAATACTGAAAGTTAACTATGCGTCAGTTAACTAAGAATTTCACATGTATCATCTCAATGAATGCCTAGAAAAATCTTAATGGTTTACAGTTATTAAATATATTTCATATCTATATTATTTTAGTATAAGTATAATTAATAATTTTATCAATTCTTTTTATTCCAGTTGAATGGACTCTGATGCTGGGAGAGATTGGGGGCAGGAGGAGAAGGGGACAACCAAGGATGAGATGGCTGGATGGCATCACGGACTCTATGGACGTGAGTCTGAGTGAACTCCGGGAGATGGTGATGGACAGGGAGGCCTGGCGTGCTGTGATTCATGGGGTCACAAAGAGTCAGACACGACTGAGTGACTGAACTGAAATGAACTGGAAGGATGATTGTCAGCTTCAACTCCTCAGGGAAAATCCTGGTACTAAAGTTTTAAGAATACAGATATGAAAATGAGCTAAAAAGAAGGTGGCTCAGAGGTTAAAGCATCTGCCTCCAACGCGGGAGACCCAGGTTCAATCCCTGGGTCAGGAAGATCCCCTGGAGAAGGAAATGGCAACCCACTCCAGTATTCTTGCCTGGAGAATCCCATGGACTGAGGAGCCGGGTGGGCTGCAGTCCACGGGGTCACAAAGAGTCGGACATGACTGAGTGACTTTACTTACTTACTTAAAGCCTATTATGGGCCACTAAATGATAATCCTAAAGAGAGAGGAGGAGGAAGACAATGTTTCAAGGAGAAGTAAAAATATAAGTTAGATTTTTAAATGCCGAATTAGAGTCTGTAGATGAGCTAAGCAAGGAAATAATATAGCATAGTCAAGGAACAAGGGTTTGGCACTAATGAAACTAACCAAACAAAAAAGAGGACAGAAAGTCAACCTGGAGAAGCAGATATGAGACAGATAATTAAAAGCTTCACTTAACATGGAAAATGTTACTTGGAGTTTCATCCTGAAGAGGTGCTCAGATCTACATTTTAGGAAGTACAGATGAATTGTGATGTCTTTAGAAAAATGACTCCCAAGGACTTTAACTAGAGACAAGAGACTAGAGGCAATTAGTTAAGAGGCTACTGCAACAGACTACGCAAGAGAGCATGAAGGTCACACACTGCAAATGAGGGGATGAAGGCACATATATTTAACATCTATATAGGAAAGCATTCAGAATAGCTTCAATTATATTTCTACGTATACACACATATCATTACATTATTACATTGTCTACTGTGACATATACATATATACATTATGTACATTATTCTAGTCATTCCTCTTAGCATCCCTTTGAAATGGTTCTTACCTCTATTTTATAGATTCAGAAACTGAGGATCAAAGAGGTTAATTAATTTTGTTAAGGTGAAACAGTCAGTAACAGAGGGAGGATTCAAAGCCTGGTGTGTCTGACTCCAGCACCTGCGTCTGACTCCACTACATCTTAAAAGGTAAGACTCAAGACAAAGGTTAAATGAAGACAGAGGATCTCTAAGGCAGTCTTACCCAGCCAATTTTAAGAAGAGAACAATCCAAACAGAAGAATCCTATTTAATCTATGAACAACTGTTTCACTTTCAGAAAGAAAAAACTAAAGTTTCTCTAATGCACTGCTATTGAAATGAGCATTTGCTGTTACTTTGCCATCCTTTCTATTTTTTCCCTACATTCTCTTGGCTCTCATCATTTCCTTACTTATTTTGCTGCTACTTGGACTTAAAATAAGTACTTATTCAGCCCCTTATAGTTTGTTGTCGGAGGGTAGGAATAGCATATAAATCAACAGAAACCTGATTTTAATATAATGGCCTTATGATATAATCAAAAAAAGTGTGCATGTTTGTAATTAGTAATCCTTACCTAAAAAAATTTTAAGTGTTAATTTTTTAAAGTGTGAAACTGTATTAGAGCTAACTGCCTTTACCTTTTAGAAATACATAATGATATATTTACAGATAAAATTATACAATGCCTGGAATTTGCTCAAAATAATACAGGAGAGGGACTAGTACAGGGGGTAGATGGGGCAGGATTGACAATAGTTGATGGGCTAGATGATGGGAAATTTGAAGTTCGTTAGATATTTGCATCTATGTATTTTGTTTTAAATTCTCCATAATTAGAAATTTTTGAGATTTATCCAAATGCTATATATATAAAGGAAGAAAAACAAAACAAAATGGTGTATAAAAAAATAATTTTCTCATTAACTCTCCCTAAAATTATAAAGTTGGTTTTCCAAACTAATATTTGGTTGTAACAAAAAACAATTCACGTTTACATTTTAGGAAGCAGTCTATGTTTATAAGTGTGAAATTAATTACTAACTCAAAGGTAAAATTAGTCAGATGGTCAGTCAACCTACACAATCTCCCCACTCATTAAAATAGACCACAAATTAATTTCCATTTACTAATACCACAGGATTAAATGTACAATCCGACATATTGCAAAATGTTCATTACTGCAGATTATTACAGGTTTTCAGAAATTCTCAGAACTTCAGTTCAGTTCAGTTCAGTGCTCAGTCATGTCCGACTCTTTGCGACCCCATGAATCGCAGCACGCTAGGCCTCCCTGTCCATCACCAACTCCCGGAGTTCACCCAGACTCACGTCCATCGAGTCAGTGATGCCATCCAGCCATCTCATCCTGGGTCATCCCCTTCTCCTCCTGCCCCCAATCCCTCCCAGCATCACAGTCTTTTCCAATGAGTCAACTCTTCACATGAGGTGGCCAAAGTACTGGAGCTTCAGCTTTAGCATCATTCCTTCCAAAGAACAATCAGGGCTGATCTCCTTCAGAATGGACTGGTTGGATCTCCTTGCAGTCCAAGGCACTCTCAAGAGGCTTCTCCAACACCACAGTTCAAAAGCATCAATTCTTCAGTGCTCACCCTGCTTCCCAGTCCAACTCTCACATCCATACATGACCACAGGAAAAACCATAGCCTTGACTAGACGGACCTTAGTCGGCAAAGTAATGTCTCTGCTTTTGAATATACTATCTAGGTTGGTCATAATTTTTCTTCCAAGGAGTAAGCATCTTTTAATTTCATGGCTGCAATCACCATCTGCAGTGATTTTGGAGCCCCCCAAAATTAAAGTCTGACACTGTTTCCACTGTTTCCCCATCTATTTCCCATGAAATGATGGGACCGGATATCATGACCTTCGTTTTCTGAATGTTGAGCTTTAAGCCAACTTTTTCACTCTCCTCTTTCACTTTCATCAAGAGGCTTTTTAGTTCCTCTTCACTTTCTGCCATAAGGGTGGTGTCATCTGCATATCTGAGATTATTGATATTTCTCCCGGCAATCTTGATTCCAGCTTGTGTTTCTTCCAGTCCAGCGTTTCTCATGATGTACTCTACACAGAAGTTAAATAAGCAGGGTGACAATATCCAGCCTTGACGTACTCCTTTTCCTATTTGGAACCAGTCTGTTCTTCCATGTCCAGTTCTGACTGTTCCTTCCTGACCTGCATACAGACTTCTCAAGAGGCAGGTTAGGTGGTCTGGTAGTCCCATTTCTTTCAGAATTTTCCAGTTTATTGCGATCCACACAGTCAAAGGCTTTGGCATAGTCAATAAAGCAGAAATAGATGTTTTTCTGGAACTCTCTTGCTTTTTCCCTGATCCAGCAGATGTTGGCAATTTGATCTCTGGTTCCTCTGCCTTTTCTAAAACCAGCTTGAACATCAGGGAGTTCACGGTTCACGTATTGCTGAAGCCTGGCTTGGAGAATTTTGAGCATGACTTTACTAGCATGTGAGATGAGTGCAATTGTGTGGTAGTTTGAGCATTCTTTGGCATTGCCTTTCTTTGGGATTGGAATGAAAACTGACCTTTTCCAGCCCTGTCTAACTCAATAAAACCAAGCCATGCCCGCGGGGCAAACCAAGACGGGCAGGTCATGGTGGAGAGGTCTGATAGAATGTGGTCCACTGGAGAAGGGAAAGGCAAACCACTTCAGTATTCTTGCCTTGAGAATCCCATGAACAGTATGAAAAGGCAAAATGATAGGATACTGAAAGAGGAACTCCCCAGGTCAGTAGGTGCCCAATATGCTACTGGAAATCAGTGGAGAAATAACTCCTGAAAGAAGGAAGGGATGGAGCCAAAGCAAAAACAATACCCAGTTGTGGATGTGACTGGTGATAGAAGCAAGGTCCGATGCTGTAAAGAGCAATATTACATAGGAACCTGGAATGTCACGTCCATGAATCAAGGGAAATTGGAAGTGGTCAAACAAGAGATGGCAAGAGTGAACGTCGACATTCTAGGAATCAGCGAACTAAAATGGACTGGAATGGGTGAATTTAACTCAGATGACCATTATATCTCAGAACTTCCTGGGTTACTAACACTATGAAGAGTGTTAGCTCCTCAGTCATGTCCGACTCTTTGTGACCCCATGGACTGTAGCCTACCAGGCTCCTCCATCCATGGAATTTTCCAGGCAAGAATACTGGAGTGGGTTGCCATTCCCTTCTCCAGGGGATCTTCCTGAGCCAAGGATCAAACCCGGGTCTCCTGCATTGGCAGGCACTGTATTACAAATTTTTGGAACAAAAATATAAAAAAACAATTGTTTTCCAAGTTTCCTTCTCTTAAAAATGGAAGCCTCTTTATTTTGTATATGTAAGAATACAGGTCAATTAAATATTCAATAGGCACTGAAGTATATGTTGATTGGATAAACAAGCAATAAGATTATTTAGGGAAGTAAATAGCAGAGCAGTGAAGAGCAGAGACAGAGATTCCAGGCCACCTTTACAAATTGGAGATAAAACAATAAGTACCGCAACAAGATTGGAGGAACTGTTTTTAAAGTTTGGGGGAAACTGAGCATTTGATCAAATAAGCTTCAGAAAACCTTTCTAATTCAGATTTTGTTATTAACTGGCTGTGTGAACTAAGGTATGTCACTTAATTTCTCTGAGTGCCAGTTTTAATATCTATAATGGTAGCGGTATTATCGCCCCTGCCTACATTTGAGAAAATCAAGTGGCTTATCTGTCAATGTAAAAGTGTCCTGAAGACTGTAAAGCACAACACAGATGAATGATATCTATAAAGATCTAAAAAAGAATAAATGAGGGGGTAAAGAATAAGAGTCTACAAAGCGGTTTGTCTTACAAACCAGAAGGGAACCTTAGTTATCCTTGATAAAGAAGAAGGAAGGGAAAAACAAGTCATTCTGAGGTACAGAGTTCAAATTAACTCTCTTCCCAACAAGAAATTAATTAATGTACATTTACATACCGTTCTTCAAATCTCCTTTAGTTGTTCTTTTATACTTCATCTAGATCTGTCAATCAGATGCCCACAAACACTCAAACTATTATCTGGACACATCAAATGACAATTCACTTATTTAAATGGCTCTAAGGGGCTTCCCTGGTGGCTCAGTGGTAAAGAATCTGCCTGCCAATGCAGGAGACATGGGTTCAATCCCTGGGTTGGGAAGACCCCTTGGAGGAGGAAATGGCAATCCACTCCAGTACTCCTGCCTGGAAAATCCCAGACAGAGGAGCCTGGCAGGCTACATTCCATGGGGTTGCAAGAGCTGGACACGACTGAGCGCACACACACGCAGGCTACCATCAGTATGTTTCTGTGTGAGTCAAAGCTACTCTCACACTCTTGCATGGAGTTTCCTTCCGCTAGAATGTCAAGTCATAAACTTTATTATGTAGAGTTTATCCAACTTCCATTATGCTTATACTTAAAACAGTCGTCAACTATAAGCAACAAACTTCTCAAACTTGAACTATTTCAATAATTTCCATTCTTTTTCCTCTGATCTAAGTAATCTTTGCTTATGGTTAAAGCAATTTAATTTCGTGTTGCTGATATCCTAAGATAAATCAAGATTACTTCTTCAATTTTCTATATAAAACTGAAGCTTGTGAAACCACCTCATTTAGCTTTAAGTTGAAAGGGAAAGCAGAAGGGAAACACAGAGATAGCAAATTAATGATACCTCTTGTTAAGTAACCTCTTCTTCCCAACCTCTTCTTCCCTTAGGCCCTTCAATCCCTACTCTGAACATTCACTTCCATTTCTACTGCTAGACCAGTTTCAACACATTTTAACATTTCTTTCGCTAACCATCCATCACCAAACAGCACAGTACCTACTAGGTTCCAGGCCCAAAACTAAAGCTATATGGTGGGGTAAGATGCATTAAAGCCCTGCCCTCAAAGCATGTGTTTACTAGAAGAGACCTCACTATCAACAAACATTTACAAATATGATGTAAATATCAAAATGATACCAAAATAGAGGCATGTGCTCTGTGCTTTGGAAATATAAAAAAAATAAATAAGTAGATATGCAGATGACATCACCCTTATGGCAGAAAGTGAAGAGGAACTAAAAAGCCTCTTGATGAAAGTGAAAGTGGAGAGTGAAGAAGTTGGCTTAAAGCTCAACATTCAGAAAACTAAGATCATGGCATCTGGTCCCATCACTTCATGGGAAATAGATGGGGAAACAGTTGAAACAGTGTCAGACTTTATATTTTTGGGCTCCAAAATCACTGCAGATGATGATTGCAGCCATGAAATTAAAAGACGCTTACTCCTCGGAAGAAAAGTTATGACCAACCTAGATAGCATATTCAAAAGCAGAGACACTACTTTGCCAACAAAGGTCCATCTAGTCAAGGCTATGGTTTTTCCAGTGGTCATGTATGGATGTGAGAGTTGGACTGTAAAGAAGGCTGAACACCGAAGAATTGATGCTTTTGTGGTGTTGGAGAAGACTCTTGAGAGTCCCTTGGACTGCAAGGAGATCCAACCAGTCCATTCTGAAGGAGATCAGCCCTGGGATTTCTTTGGAGGGAATGATGCTGAAGCTCAAATTCCAGTATTTTGGCCACCTCATGCGAAAAGTTGACTCATTGGAAAAGACTGATGCTGGGAGGGATTGGGGGCAGGGGGAAAAGGGGACAACAGAGGATGAGATGGCTGGATGGCATCACTGACTCGATGGATGTGAGTCTAAGTGAACTCCGGGAGTTGGTGATGGACAGAGAGGCCTGGCGTGCTGTGATTCATGGGGTCGCAAAGAGTCGGACACGACTGAGCGACTGAACTGAACTGAATGTGGCAAAGGTAAGGACAGCAGAACAGAAAAAGAGAAACTATAAATAGCTAGAAGTGAAGTTAAAGTCACTCAGTCGTGTCCAACTCTTTGCAACCCCACGGACCATACAGTCCATGGAATTCTCCAGGCCAGAATCCTGGAGTGGGTAGCCTTTCCCTTCTCCAGGGGATCTTCTCAACCCAGGGATCAAACCAGAGTCTGCTGCACTGCAGGCAGATTCTTTACCAACTGAGCTATCAGGGATAGCTAGAAAGGAGTCTTTAAATTTCTTTTTAGGATATCATGTATTTAAGTAATTTAGTAACCAATTTACCACCCTTCATTGAACTACATCTTGACTCGCACTCTACAGGGCAAAGGTTTGGTGTGAAAGGGTGTACTCCCTCAGATTACCCTCAAAGCTTTCCCTCAACATACAAATATCACTACCAACTACTACTCGTTTCTTCCCTACTCTCCAACTACTTAAGCATTTTGTCTTACCTGACACTCATTAAAATTACAACACCATATGCATGTGAAGGTACCTTCTAAATTTTGATAAACTTACAAAAAGATATGGCAATGATTACATGGTCTACCTTCCAGACTTCTTATAAAGTCTTTCCTTTAACCCCCACTGTGACTTGCAGAGTAGACACTCATAATGTCTGATTTAAAAATCACTGGTGATACACTAAGAATTACTTATTACACTAATATTAAGTGTCTCATAAAAGCTAAATTAAAACCAATTCTTTAGCATTATAATCTACACAGGAAGAAGTAGCGTGGTTACGAGCATGGACATCAAAGAAAAACTGCCCAACTCCTAATCTAGTCCCCTCATTAATTAGCTTTTGTGACCTTGAACAAGCTCCATAACCTCTCAGTGCCTCAATCTTCTCAACTATTAAATGGATAAAGTATTACCTAACTCCTAGGTCAATGTGAGAGTAAATGAGTTGGCATAATGCTCAGACCAGAACCCGATACAGCCTAAGGGCTAGACTCTCTAGTAGCAGCAGCAGTGCTCGTATCACATCATCATTAAACCTGTTTATATTTTAACCGGTCTTCTTAGTCACAAAGCTCTTTTTACAGAAGGTGTAGTTCAGGAACGGAAAGAGCAAGGCTGGTAGGATTTCCATTTTGGGCAGTCACACTCAGTGTTTAATCCTGGCTCTGCCATTAGTCAGCTATAGGACTACAGACAACCAAGTAACTAGAGGCAAGTTGTTCACCTCTCTGACCCTCAATTTTATGATCTGTAAAATGCAATACCACCACCTATATGCGAGGAAATGTCTCAAGAACTACAGAGTCAAGGTACTTGAAGCAACAAGCACAGTGCATGGCACACTGTTGAGCTCTAACTGTTCCCCTCCTCCACCCCCTACATGGAGTATCTCATCTAACTCTCATCCCACCATTATGAAGCTCATATTAGATTGAGCCATATTAAAAACAGCTGAATACTGACAAACCCCAAACCATTCAACCTAACACTGCTGCTGCTGCTAAGTCGCTTCAGTAGTGTCTGACTCTGTTCGACCCCATAGACGGCAGCCCACCAGGCTCCCCCGTTCCTGGGATTCTCCAGGCAAGAACACTGGAGTGGGTTGCCATGTCCTTCTCCAATGCATGAAAGCCTAACACTACCCTCATTTAAATGATTTACTTGAGGTCATACGCACGATTTAACTGACGGAGCTAAAACTTAAAAAAGGTAACTTTTTATTAAAATTGGTTCAGTGAGTCCTGCTCAGAAAGGGAGGGGGGAAGGGTATACTAATTACAATAATACGTGTATAACTACTGTAACCTGCAAGTTCTTGTTTTGCCATATTAAAAAACCAAGATGATGACGTAGTTTCTACGAATCTTTCAACCTTAAAAACTATTTGCAGCGGACTTCTCTGGTGGTCCAGTGGTTACAATTCCACACTTCCTCAGCAGGGGGCACGGGTTCATCCCAGGTCAGGGAAGTTCAACAGGCTGCACTGAAGACAGTCAACACACCCACACACAGACACACACCTACACACAGAGTGTCTATGTGGCTGTAGAAGTTGAGGCTTCAGTGAAAATTATAGGAAAATAATATTAAAGAAAGCATTAACTACACCAATTCAAAACCTACAACTGGATCTAATTAGAAACGCCACTAATTAGAAAATTCACAAAGCAGCTGAACATCAAATATTCATCCTGGTGAGAAGTTAGCGGTATTCAATACCACCGATGAGTTGTTTGCCAAATATACCAGAAGAGTTGCAGTCTATGCATGCCCTTTGGTTCTCGAAATAGTGGACATAGAAAAAAAAAAAGAAAAGCTTTTTTCTTTTTCCCTAATAGTAAGAAATATACTATTGTAGTAACATTATATAACCGCTAAGCTTATTTCTACATATTCCACAGGATAGGATTCTATCACACAAACCATACTTGAGGTACGTATCTGTCCAAACATGCAAAGTCCTATCAAAACGCACCACACTAGCAAATAAAACAGCAAGCGTTAACACAAGGCCCCATCAAAGTGGTGAAATCTTTTAACAGTATCAAATATTTACTCTGACTGGTTACAAATCTATTCTGACTGTTTTCTCCACTCTGCCTTTCTCCTTGACAGGTCATTCACCATTTTTTCCCCTTAAAATGGCATGAACAACAAAATAAGGATAATGAACAGAAACCGGGTCTTGCAACAGATTTACAATACAACAGTTTTGTTCTAATCCTCTTACTGGCCTCTGCTGCAATTATGTAATCATTTCACGGCAAAAGCTTACAAGGAAGTCTCTTTCCCGACCCTGAAATGAAGCTGGAGGGGGAAACAGAAGTGGGAAACAGGTAGCCTCGGAATTTGCTACATTTTCGCGAAACGAAACTGTCTGCATCTTCGGAATCACCATTACCTGAGCGCTCTTAATTTTCAAGACTTTAGCCATTACAGACTTTTTTCTTTTTCTTCTTTAAATCCCATAACAACTGGCAACTCTTCACGCGCTGCAGATTTCATCTAACACCATCACTTCCCGAGTCCATTAAACTCTCTTTTTCCCTGGCGATCAGAACGAGCTATCCACGCTGGAAGGGTAGTGTAATTACAATTATGTCTGAACAGCTCGCCTCAACTCCCCGAAACAAAAGTCAGGCTGCACGGAGCTGTCTCCTAAGGCGCCGGTTCTTGCCCACCACGTTTCGCCGAAATCTCCCAAGGGTGACCTCTACGCCTTGGCGCCGTGCCCGGCTCGCCGTCTCCTAAGACCCTCGGTCCATGCCTACTGCCTCGCCGGGTCCAGCTGCCGCGCGGCGGCGGCCTCCAGACTTGTTGGCGAAGTCTCTTTACAACCCGCTCCGCAAGCCCGGGCCCTCAGCTCCGGCCGCGCGCGCCCCGCCGACAGGTAAGCTGGGTCTGGCTCCACGCCTCGGGCGCTCAGGACAGCGCAGTTAATGAGTAACGCGCCCGAGGGACGGGGGAGGAGCCGCCGCCGCCCGACGCCCACCAGCGGCCCCAAGGGGCGCCTGCATGCCCCCAAGGCGCCGAGCCTCCGCCACCGCCGGCGTCCGCGAGCCCAGAGGAGCGCGCTCGCCGGCGCCAGGACAGCCGGGCCGGGGCCCCGCGCGCCGCGCCCTCACCTGCACCTGCCGCGGCCGCCCCTCCAGGCCGGCTCGCGGGAGGCGGGCGCGCGCGCACTGAGGGGGGCGGTGTTCCGCGTCCTGGGCCTCTCCCTCCCGCCGCCGCGCTCACCTGACTAAGCTACCACCGCCGCGGCCCGCGCTTAGGGGCGCTCGCAGAGCTGCACACCGCGCACGCCGAAGCACTCTGAGGCGGAGGCGGACGGCTGGCCGACGCCGGTACACTCTAACGCGGCGAGTGCACGGCTGGAGGAGCCGCCGAGGGAGCGCGGGACTGCGCCTGCGCCGGCAGCCGGGCCCGGAGCCTGGAGCCGTACGGCCCCGCGGAGGGAAGGCGGGGTTAGGGGCGGGGAGGGGGCGGGGCGGGAGTGGGGCCGGAGGGGCCGACGCGCTCCCGCGCCCCCTGGCGCCAGGCGGGGCTTTCGCAGGTGTTGGGCGCGGGCCCCAGGTGTCTTCGCGGGTGGTTTCCTTGGGAACCAGGGCGAACTGGCGCTGAGCCTTGTTGCCCTGGGCTTAACAGACGGTCTCCGGTTCACGTCGAATTTGTTGGTCTCTCCAGGAGTCGGAAGATGAACCTTCGATGTGAGTTGAGGACCACTATATCCAACCTGAGACTCGGCACGCATATGTACCTTCCAACGTGTGTCTGTGTGTGTGTGGGCGTGCGTGAGTCTCTGGGGGCATGGATGAGAGGAAGGGGAGTCTGATAGAACCTAGATCCCGGCATTCCAGCAACTGTTAGAGCATTCGAGAATGTCGTGTCTGTACCTACCTTCTTTCATCTTTCTCGTCAACTTTTATCAAACTTCCACCCCACTTTAGGTCCTCCAGAGAGGAAACGTGAAACTACAAACCATGTTTCCGAAAATCTGATCAAAAAGAAGCAGTCGCATCAAATATGCGTCTCTATGTTTAGTCAAAGAGATACGGGCAGTTTATGCAATATGTATATTGAGTAGGACCCCCATTCTGTGTATTGATGCCATCTATTAGCGGCAATAAAGAAGAGTAGGTTATGGGTATGGTTTATAGGAATCAGGATTGAGGAATCAGGATTGAGGAATCAGCTTTGAGGCTGGCACCTTCTAGCTGTTGTCGGTGACCTTGAGCTAGTTGATCTCTAACAGCCCCAGAAAATGGGGATAATAAGACTACCCACCTCAATAAGTCGTTAAGAAATTAAATGGCTTAATATATGTAAAATACTTAATGTACTTAATGACACAGTGCCTAATGAATATTGTGTATTTGTCTAAGTAGCTAAGTCGTGTCAGACTCTTGAGACTCCATAGATTGTAGCCTGCCAGGCTCCTCTGTCCATGGGATTTTCCAGGCAAGAATACTGGAGTGGGTTGCCATTTCCATCTCCAGGGGATCTTCCCAACCCAGGGATTGAACCAGGGTCTCCTGCATTGCAAGTGGATTCTTTACCAACTGAGCTAGAAGGGTGTGTAATGAATATTATCTATTAATAACATTATTACTGTTATCATCCACCTATAATAAAAACAAACCTTGAAAGTCATTATTTACCCTTTTGTACTCCATCTCCAATATATCAAGTCTTACCTATTCTAATTCAGAAACAATTCTTAAATCTACCCCATCTCTTATCTACTGGGACTAGACGTGATCTCCCTCATGAGGGAGGTCTGTTCTCCCTGACTCCACTGCTCTCCCTTACACCATGTAATTCATTTATCAAAAGTTTATTGTGTTCAATCTGTGTACCTACTACTAGACTTGGGAAGAGAGAAACCATTACACACAATCTCCATCATCCAAGGACTCAAACATAGTGAAGAAAACAAATATGTCAATAATAACTAAGTGAAATAAATAACTGCAACAGAAAGTAGTCTTTCCATGAAAATGTGTTATTTAAGAAATTTTTCTGGTGGCCAATAACAGAAATCCATTCAAAGTATAAGCAGAATGGGAGGAATTACTTTAAGGATATAAAGATTGCTTTCAGGATCCATGGGTAGGAGTGAAAGAAGGCTTGGGAATAGTCTGAAAACTGGGACTGAAATGTTGTGGAAAAGCTAGGAGGTCCCCTTATTGTGTCTCATCTCTCTTTCTCTTCCCTCTTACTGCAGATTATTTATGTACCTGGTATAGAGAAGCAATAAATAAATATTTATTTAGTGGCTGGCAATTTATGTAACTGAGAAATAAACTGGCTGCTGCTAAGTCACTTCAGTCGTGTCCGACTCTGTGCGACCCCATAGACAGCAGCCCACCAGGCTCCCCTGTCCCTGGGATTCTCCAGGCAAGAACACTGGAGTGGGTTGCCATGTCCTTCTCCAATGCATGAAAGTGAAAAGTGAAAGTGAAGTCGCTCAGTCGTGTCTGACCCTCAGCGACCCCATGGACTACAGCCTTCCAGGCTCCTCCGTCCATGAGATTTTCCAGGCAAGATTACTGGAGTGGGGTGCCATTGCCTTCTCCGGAAATAAACTGGACCCAAAGCCAATTCTCAAAATATTTCCTTATAAGTAGGTAACATGTTAAAGTGACTCTTTTGCAGGGGATTATACAGTTTACAGTCTAAGTCCTTAGACTTTTATCAGCCCTTTCAGCTCTCTGATTTTTTCAGATGCCTATTCCAACATCAGAAAAGATGTGAAATACAGAGTTGTCCATAACCGATTCCATGAGAGATACATTAGAGACAACTGTTTTATACATGAGTTGTGAAAGCCAAGTTTTTATGTGACACAAGTACTGGCCCACAAGTAAATATTTTGCTAGACAAGGAAATGATAGGCTACTTTCTGTTGCAGTTAAAAACTAACAAATTTAAAAAAGAATAAATAAAGAGAAAATTTTCAAAATAACAAACTTAAAATGTATTCCTCTCATGTAGATTTACGCAGTGCAGAGTTGATACGGTGGCTCTCTGATCAACATGGACACAGGCTTCTATCACATGGCTTCACAATCCTGAAGCTTCTACCATCAAGTAGGCTGCTCAAGCTCCAGCCATCACTTCCTTATTCCAAGCAGCGGAAAAGCAACAGAGGCTAAAAAGAACACCCGTCTACTTGAAAACACTTGCAGAAGTTGTGTACATCACTGTACTTACACCTTACTGGTCAGCACTCAGCTATAAGTGATGTTGAAACATACAGTTTCTATTGAGTGGGCATGGGCCCAGCTAGAAATCAGTGGTTCTAGTACTAAAGAAAACAGGAGAACAGATATTGAAGATAGTTAGCAATATCTGGTTCATCATTCCATATCAGACTTGGGATGAGAGAAATGGTGTTGGGGGAACATATGAATAGAGCAAAGGCATCATAAGGAAAACATGATGTGATGAACACTGTACCTGGGACAAGTGCTGACTGAAGAATATAGAATCTGGTTCAGTAGTCAGAAGAGGGTTTCTGAAAGATGTTGAGCTGGAGAGTGAAATGATCAAACCAGTGCTTTAGGAAGAGTAATGTGGTGGCAATACCTGGAATGTACTTGGTAGGGGTGAGGGAGGTGATGAGAGGCAAGGAAAATAGATAGAAACTATTATGAGATAGTAAGTGCCTATACTGCAGTAAAAATGGGAAAGAATGAATTTCAAAGAATGAGTTTGTCAAATGCAACAATTGAGTAGATGTCCTCTCTCTCTCTCACCCTCCCTCTCTCCTTCTCTAAAGGTCAGAATCATTCTACCTATTTGAGATTAGCACAATGATTTTATTTGGGAAAGTATCCTTCCACCATGTTCAGTCCAAGTGACCCATGTAAAATTGAATTCCCCACCCCCACTTCCAGGGTGAGTATGTGACCCAGGCTTCACCAGTCAGAGAATCTTCCTGATCTCTGTGATTAGCTCATGATAAGCAAATGACTCAAGCAGGGCTGATAAAAAGTCAATTCTGAATCTATGAGAATTGCTGAGACCATTAAATGTAAGCCTGGGGCTACAGGCAGTGATCTTGCCACCCAATGGAAAACATGCTTGAGAATGAAACTAATGGGGAAAAGGCAGAACTGAGAGATGAGAAAAGCAAGAGTGGGTCCTGATGATATTATTTCACTTCCTAGGTCAAGCTGTGACTGAAGCTGGAGACCCTGAACTTTTCAGTTATATCAGCCAGTAATTTTCTCTTTGCTTAAGCCAACTTGTATTGTGTTTTCTGCCACTTGCAAATGAATATACAGAAATAAAGGCAAGCATGATAATTTCAAGCCTTAAAAAGGGTACCATCTACCTTTGTCATACATAGTATTAAAAGACCTAGCTCTAATAAGTTTTATCTGTTCCAAAAAACCAAAACTACATTCAAAGAGAGGATGTTCGATATAGCTGGGAATGTTCACAATGCTATGAAACCTCTGAAAGTATTTAGAGTTATAAAACATGGGAGCTGGAGGTGAATATTAATTCATCTCACCTCCCCACCTGTTTTCACAAACGAGGAAACTGAGACTCAGAAAGATGAGATTTATGCAAAGACACAGAGCTAATATATGCTGGTCTTGAACCCAGGTCTTTGGATACTAGTCTATATATTTTTGGAATACTAGTCTACTAGTCATTGTATCATTCTGACACTTCAAAACAGGACATCTAAAAAATGCTTTCCAATACATCTGAAACACATGTACTACTAATGAAGTAATGTTCCCAGTTCCCATGAAGCAACTGTTTTGAAAGAATAATATTCATTTTGAAAGCCTGGGGGTGCTGGCAATATTCACCACATTCTTGTGAGGGTAGATGGTCTTTCTGCACAAGGTTGCTGTGACTCACGCCATTATACAATTAAGATAAATCAACCATGCTGTGTTGACCATTAATACCGGACCTGTGTAGTTGCCTGAGCCAAAATCAGCCCTGTGTGTTTTGATTGGATACGAGGAAGGTAGACCTTCAACAGCATTTTATTGAGTGAAATAAACCCAGTCAATACTCTTCTCTTTGACAATATGATTTTGAAAATAAGTATACGTGGGGAGAGTGATTATTCAAGCTCAGCTGGTAACCCAGAGCAGAATAAACTATCCCTTATGAAGCCTATTCAGTTCAGTTGCCCAGTTGTGTCTGACTCTTTGCGACTCCATGAACTGCAGCACGCCAGGCCTCCCTCTCCATCACCAACTCCCGGAGTCCACCCAAGCCCATGTCCATCAAGTCGGTTAATCCATCCAACCATCTCATCCTCTGTCATCCCCTTCTCCTCCTGCCCTCAATCTTTCCCAGCATCAGGATCTTTTCAAATGAGTCAGCTCTTCGCATCAGGTTGCCAAAGTACTGGAGTTTCAGCTTCAGTATCAGTCCTTCCAGTGAACACCCAGGACTGATCTCCTTTAAGATGGACTGGTTGGATCTCTTTGCAGTCCAAGGGTCTTGGTCTTCCCCAAGACCACAGTTCAAAAGCATCAATTCTTCGGTGCTCAGCTTTCTTATAGTCCAACTCTCATATCTATACATGACTACTGGAAAAAGCATAGCCTTAACTAGACGGACCTTGTTGGCAAAGTAATATCTCTGCTTTTTAATATGCTGTCTAGGTTGGTCGTAACTTTCCTTCCAAGGAGTAAGCATCCTTTAATTTCATGGCTGCAATCACCATCTGCAGTGATTTTGGAGCCCCTAAAATTAAAGTCTGACACTGTTTACACTGTTTCCCCATCTATTTGCCATGAAGTGATGGAATCGGGTGCCATGATCTTAGTTTTCTGAATGTTGAGCTTTAGGCTTTTTCACTCTCCTCTTTCACTTGCATCAAGAGGCTCTTTAGTTCTTCTTCACTTTCTGCCATAAGGGTGGTGTCATCTGCATATCTGAGGTTGTTGATATTTCTCCCGGCAATCTTCATTCTAGCTTGTGCTTCTTCCAGCCCAGTGTTTCTCATGATGTACTCTGCATAGAAGTTAAATAAGCAGGGTGACAATATACAGCCTTGACGTACTCCTTTTCCTATTTGGAACCAGTCTGATGTTCCATGTCCAGTTCTAACTGTTGCTTCCTGACCTGCGTACAGATTTCTCAACAGTCAGGTCAGGTGGTCTGGTATTCCCATCTCTATCAGAATTTTCCACAATTTATTTTGATCCACACAGTCAAAGGCTTTGGCATAGTCAATAAAGCAGAAATAGATGTTTTTCTGGAACTCTCTTCCTTTTTCCGTGATCCATCAGATGTTGGCAATTTGATCTCTGGTTCCTGTGCCTTTTCTAAAACCAGCTTGAACATCTGCAAGTTCACAGTTCATGGATTGCTGAAGCCTGGCTTGGAGAATTTTAAGCATTACTAGTGTGTGAGATGAGTGCAATCGTGAGGTAGTTTGAGCATTCTTTGGCATTACCTTTCTTTAGGATTGGAATGAAAACTGACCTTTTCCAGTCCTGCTGCCACTGCTGAGTTTTTTCAAATTTGCTGGCATATTGAGTGCAGCACTTTCACAGCATCATCTTTCAGGATTTGAAATAGCTCAGCTGGAATTCACCTCTACTAGCTCAGTGGAATCACCTCCACTAGCTTTGTTCATAGTGATGCTTCCTAAAACCCACTTGACTTTACATTTCAGGATGTCTATCTCTAGGTGAGGGAACACACCATCGTGATTACCTGCATTGTGAAGATCTTTTTGTACAGTTCTTCTGTGTATTCTTGCCACCTCTTCTTAATATCTTCTGCTTCTGTTAGGTCCCTACCATTTCTGTCCTTTATTGAGCCCATTTTGCATAAAATGTTCCCTTGGTATCTCCAATTTTATTGAAGAGACCTCTAGTCTTTCCCATTCTGTTGTTTTCCTCTGTTTCTTTGCATTGATCACTGAGGGAGGCTTTCTTATCTCTCCTTGGTATTCTTTGGAATTCTGCATTCAAATGGGTATATCTTTCCCTTTCCCCTTTGCTTTTCACAGCTTCCCTTCTTTTCACAGCTATTTGGAAGGCCTCCTCAGACAGCCATTTTGCTTTTTTGCATTTCTTTTTCTTGGGGATGGTCTTGATCCCTCTCTCCTGTACAGTGTCACGAACCTCCTTCCATAGTTCATTAGGCAGTCTATCTATCAGATCTAGTCCCTTAAATCTATTTCTCACTTCCACTGTATAGTCATAAGGGATTTGATTTAGGTCATACCAGAATGGTCTAGTGGTTTTCTCCACTTTCTTCAATTTCAGTTTGAATTTGGCAATAAAGAGTTCATGATCTGAGCCACAGTCAGCTCCTGGTCTTGTTTTTGCTAACTGTATAGAGCTTCTCTATCTTTGGCTGCAAAGAACGTAGTCAGTCTGATTTCGGCATTGGTCATCTGATGATGTCCATGTGTAGAGTCTTCTCTTGTGTTGTTGGAAGAGAGTGTTTGCTATAACCAGTGTATTCTCTTGGCAGAACTCTATTAGCCTTTGCCCAGCTTCATTCTGTAATCGAAGGCCAAATTTGCCTGTTACTCCAGATGTTTCTTGATTTCCTACTCTTGCATTCCAGTCCCCTATAATGAAAAGGATATCTTTTTTGGGTGTTGGTTCTAGAAGGTCTTGCAGGTCTTCATATAACTGTTCAAATTCACTTCTTCAGCATTACTGATTGGGGCATAGACTTGGATTACCATTATATTGAATGGTTTGCTTTGGAAACGAACAGAGATCACTCTGTCGTTTTTGATATTGCATCCAAGTACTGCATTTCAGACTCTTTTGTTGACTGTGATGGCTACTCCATTTCTTCTAAGGGATTCCTGCCCACAGTAGTAGATATAATGGTCATCTGAGTTAAATTCACCCATTCCAGTCCATCTTAGTTCGCTGATTCCTAGAATGTTGATGTTCACTCTTGTCATCTCCTGTTTGACCACTTCCAATTTGCCTTGATTCATGGACCTGACATTCCAGGTTCCTTTGCAATATTGCTCTTTACAGCATCTAACCTTGCTTCTATCACCAGTCCCGTCCACAACTGGGTGTTGTTTTTGCTTTGGCTCCATTGCTTCATTCTTTCTGGAGTTATTTCTCCACTGATCTCCAGTAGCATATTGGGCCCCTACCAATGTGGGGAGTTCATCTTTCAGTGTCCTATTTTTTGCCTTTTCATACTGTTCATGGGGTTCTCAAGGTAGGAATACTGAAGTGGTTTGCCATTCCCTTCTCCAGTGGACCACATTCTGTCAGACCTCTCAACCATGACCTGCCCGTCTTGGGTAGCCCCACGTAGCATGGCTTAGTTTCACTGAGTTAAACAAGGCTGTGGTCCATGTGATCAGATTTGCCTGTTGTCTGTGATTGTGGTTTCAGTCTGCCCTCTGATGCCCTCTCTCAGTGCCTATCATCTTACTTGGTTTTCTCTTACCTTGGACATGGGGTATCTCTTCACAGCTTCTCCAGCAAAGTGCAGCTGCTGCTTCTTACCTTGGACGTGGGGTAGCTCCTCCCATGAGGCCTATTTGTCATCTTCATTATAGGAATTCTGGAAAGCCATATGTCCTATAATATCTAATAAACCCTGTGTCTTTGCAATAATTCTTTAAGCATTCATTCCCTTATTTACTGACTGTTCCTTACATGCCAAATTCTGATTTAGATGTTGGGAATATGACAATAAGAATAAGACAGTGACCTGGCCTTTGTTGCTTACATTCTAGTGGAGAAGACAGCCAGTACAGGAATAGATATATAATAGCATGTTAAGTAATGAGGCAAGCTGTTAAGAAAAGGACTCATTACTTAATGAGAACTTGGTCACATGGCCAAACATGTCTGTAAAGGAAGGTTGGAAAGTGTAGTCTTTACATTGAAAGTCATCTGCCCAGGAAAAATAGAGAATTAGCAGTCTGCCACAAAGAATACTCAGGGGGAAGGAAGAGAAGTCGTATGCACTGCATCTAACACGTCCACAAATTAACAATAATTCACCATATGGTTAAGTTGACCCTATTGGAGTTCTTGCACGGTTGGTCACATAAATTGTAGATAACTTGTATTCTTTGAGTCAATTTTGGGGTTCTGAAGCTATCTGTCTATGAAACTAGGCCCTGTTTTGATGTTGCCATTCATCGATATTTACTGCATATTATCAGTGTGGTAAATACCACTCAGTTGAATGGATCACAGATGTCTCTCCATTCGCTAAGGGAACTATTCCTCCTCAGTTCTTCTCTGTTGCTACATATGTTATCTCAGCCAGTCTTATTTACAAAAACAATATCTTTTCTGTTACACATATCAAGAGTTCTCATGTAAATGCCCATGCCTTTATAAACCAGTCAGCTAATAGTATTGAGCAGCCATCTACAAGGTGTGATTATTGAACCACCAGCATCAGAATCACCTGAGGTGTTTGTTTAGCACAGCTTGATGACTTAGAATCTTTGAGGACTGAGACTAACTGCTAAAGTTTATACAAACACTGAAAACAATTCTTGCA
This sequence comes from Ovis canadensis, assembly GCF_042477335.2. NCBI lineage: Eukaryota > Metazoa > Chordata > Mammalia > Artiodactyla > Bovidae > Ovis > Ovis canadensis. Next base: position 155,667,953 of record NC_091247.1, read on the forward strand.
ATACTAAACTTCAGGAATCAACAGTGAATGCTATGAGGAAAGTAAAAGGATACCAAAAGGGCCCTACAATCTAGTTGAGATAATATAATATATACATAAAACAGTGACTTTTAAAATGTGCTATGGAGAAATTTCCAGAAATAAACTGGAAGAGTAAATATAGCATCTTCTACTATTTCTTCTACTCTAAGAAAGTATCCCATAGCAAAGATAATGGCACACAAGAATGCAAAATCCATTTCCACTGAAAACAGGAGACGCCTGAAACCCTGAACTACAATATATGCGGAGGTACAGTGAAGGGCAGGAAGACTGATTAAAAAAAAAAAGTCAGATGGCTACCGACCTCAGAAAACATCAACAAAATACACCTGGACTATTAACTCAGGGGAAAAACCAAGACTCTTTCATTTGAAACGAGGATAAAGGATGTGTATTGGCAGCAATGTCTCCCCTCAGCCTGATCTACTGTGAAAGAGACGTAGGTAAAGGCACAGTCGGAAGAGGAATAATTCAGACGTGCCATATATGCAGGAAGCACTCTGTTTCTGAGGCAAGATGGAAAAGATGGATCCTGAAATGTGAGCAGACCTGCAACCACCAGTTCCTCTTAGACGTAGAAGCTGAAGGAACCCATCCACATAACCTTTGTGTCATGAGAATTCCTGTTGGGCTGGAACATGGTTGAGCGGGGCTGTCCTCAGCATAAACCTTTTGTAAGTTGCATATGTTGGAAAACTTTTCTTTCATAGACGAGTAGCCAATCAAAAAGGAACCAGGATGCAAAGATACTATAAGAGAAAAAGAGAAAGAAATAGGACATAATGGCAAATTAAAATTCTCATTAAAAGAAATGTTGCCATTAATGGATGGACCTAGAGATTGTCATATTGAGTGAAATAAGTCAGACAGAGAAGGAGAAATATAATATGATATTCCTTATATGTGGAATCTAAAAAGAAATGGAACAAATGAATTTATTTACAAAACAAAAATAAACTCACAGAGAATGAACTTATGGTTGCCAGTGGTGAAAAATGGGGGTAAGGGATATTTAGGGAGTTTGGGATGGACCTGTACACACTGCTGTATTCAAAATGGATAACCGACAAAGACACATGGAATTCTGCTCAATGTTCTGTGGCATCCTGGATAGGAGGGGAGTTTGGGGGAGAATGGATACATATATATATTTCTCTGAGTCTGCTGAGACTGGTTTGATCTCCTTGCAGTCCAAGGGACTCTCCAGAGTTTTCTCCAACACCACAATTCAAAAGCGTCAGTTCTTCAGTGTTCAGCCTTCTTTATGTCCAGCTCTCACATACGTACATAACTACTGAAACAACCATAGCTTTGACTAGATGGAAATGTATAGCTATAGATTTAAAAAGCTAAGGGTGCAACTTGGAAGAGGATCTTTGCAATGAATTTCTGTTGTTTATAAGCTACCCAGTGTATGGCATTTTGTTATAGTGACCTGAAAGGGTTAAGACAGCCAGGGTTATTTGTGGTGGTGAGGAGTTGGAAGCACCCTGGTAATGATCACCAGGAGAGTGAATAAGTAAAAACTAGTAAATGCATAGCATGCAGATGTATGCCACATTGGAAGCAACTGGTTAGATCTAAGCAACAGATTAGATCTAACTGGTTAGAACAAAGCAATATGGATTGATCTTAAAAATGTGATGCTAAGTGAAAAAAAGAAAAAGATATATGATCATTACCATGTATGTTCATTAAAAAGTATATACATATAAACAATGCATATTTAACAAAAACACATTAAATGATATACATTTAACATAGGTTTGCGTGAATGATTGCCTACAGGGGATAGGAATATGAACAAAAAGGAAGAAATAAATAAGACTAGCCTTGTATGAGTCACCTATGTTAATGTGGAAAGCACTAACAAGTATGATTAACTCAACTTTCCTCTCTTCACTTGAAATTTTTGAAAATAAAGCAAAATCACAAAAAGAATTCAAATATTAATTGAAAGAAGTAGAAGGAAACAAAGTTAAACTATCTCAAAAATGAAGGCAGGCTTGGAAATAGCACAAAGAAGAATAAACTCTTATTAAGGAAAACAACAGAAATAAAGTATCACCCACCAGGCTCCCCCGTCCCTGGGATTCTCCAGGCAAGAACACTGGAGTGGGTTGCCATTTCCTTCTCCAGTGCATGAAAGAGAAAAGTGAAAGTGAAGTCGCTAAGTCATGTCTGACTCTTAGAGACCCCATGAACTGCAGCCCACCAGGCTCCTCCGTCCATGGGATTTTCCAGGGAAGAGTACTGGAGTGGAGTGCCATTGCCTTCTCTAAGACATAATCTAGTAAAGCTAATAGATTTCAAAGCTGATAAAAATCTTTTGGATAGAGAGATAAAAATGATCAAGATCTCTATTGGGGGGAAAATCAAAATCTGAATCAAAGGATTTTATATCCAAGAATTCAATACCAGAGCAACTTTTTCAAGTACAAATGTAATAGACAAGATTTTTTAAAATGCAAGCAATAGGGTTTTCATCGGCCTTTTTATAGGACATTAGTAGAGGATGAACTTTAGCCAACCATAAATTTAGAAAATTTAAAAGCTGGCAGTGATCCTTGAATCCATTTATCTGTAGAATTAAGTCTAAAGCAAATTGTGAGAATTATGGTCATAGAAGAGAGTATATTTTTAAAATCCTGACAATACAGCAATAAAACAACCAACAGATGATGAAAGAAAAAAGAAATAAGGTAAACATTACCAGATTCAAATTCATAAAGCAAGAACTGCAGAAATTCAAGAAGAAATCAACAGAAACCATGACTAATCATGTCATAAAAAACAGCAAAATGAGTAAGGATAGAGAAGACCTAAGTAACATATTTAATGAGGTTTATATGCATACATACATACATATGTATTTATATATTTTATATAAAGGTATAAATATATGTGAATAAGAATGTATCTTCTCTTCATTTATCCATGGACTAGTTAGAAAAATTGGATATGCATCAAGATGGGCTTTCAACAGTCCTGAGAATTTTATGTCTCAGCTCCCTTTTAGTACAACTGGCTTCTCTTTTATTTCCTTTACATATTGAACTTCCAGATGTATTAAAAAAAAAGTTTGAAAACCACTGTGACACACACACTTAAACAACAATGTAAAAATATTTAATTTTAAATTTAGAATATACAGTCCATGTGCCCAATGTGTGGACTGGAATGCTCTAAAGTAAATGACCCAAGTGACCTGATTACAACAGAGACATTTTCAAAGGCCATCTCTGCCAGTAAGGAATTTGAGAAGTTTGGTATAAATATGGACCTTTTTTATAGGTAGGGTACTTGTAGTGAAAGTGGGAGTAGGAATGCTCCAATTCTAATTCATGGCAAAGAAGTCTGATGCTCCTTGCATCATTCGTCAGGCAAAGTGGTGACTGGAGCCATATAAGAAAGATTCTTTTCCTGGTGGAAGAATGGAAGCTATCATGGTTGTTAACATTTTTTGTGTCTATGTTCTTAACCATCACCAGATTGGACAAGGACAAAGCAGTGTATGCAGTTTGGGTTTATTTTAATGAAGTCAGAAGGCTAGGTTATGGGAACCTAATAAAGAGACGTTTAGAGGTCAAGGACTTCGGGGAATAAAAGGACTCTCAGAGGCCCAACTTGCTCAACATTCAGGGGCCCAAGAGATTGTGCTTTCTTGTTGGTCTGATGAAACATCTGAATATACTGAGCTTAAAACCACAAGGGAAAGGAAGGGCTTTTGTTTCAGGAAGTAAAGATCTCAGGCTCTAAGCAGCCATGTAAATTGAGCTCATGGCAACTTCTCTGAACTTAATGGAATTATAGATTTGAGGAGCTGCTGTACTATTTTGGTAGAAATAAAGTCCAAATTTCAGAAGACACATATTTTAATGAATATGAACCATACTTTAGCTTTCTGCCACTGCTTTTAGTGTGCAAACCTCAAGATGTGTTTGAATTACCAAGTATCTCTCCTATCTACGCAGCTTGGTTATAAAAGAGATTTAATTTCACAGATCCAAAAGGAAACTGTGCTATCAAAAAAGACACAATTATAATTTGAGAAGTGGAGTATGAGTCATAAAATTGTCCTAAATTTCTGTCCACCTGGCTCCTTTTAATGAAACTCCTGAAACCTAGGCTGATAACAACTATCAGTAACACAAATATGGAGTAGAAATTCAGGATACACTGATTAAATACTGTCTGACATCTCAAGAATTGTTCAGTTGCATGCATAATGACATTGTCACTGACATAATCAAGATTAATCAACGAGTTTTGCTTTAGGTAAATATTTTTCAGGACTGGAAATACTCTGACATCATTCCCATGTGAGATATATCTTGCCAGACAGGCAGACACTTTTGGCTGCAGGGAATGGGCATCTGTCACCAATTGCCTGAGCCAGCAATGCTAGCTCAAGGCCCAGATGATTCAGATAATTGTAGAATCTGACCTTGAGGGAGCAGTGTGGGAAATATCTGAATATTGCTTAGCATGATATTTTATAAAGAATAAATGAACAATACAAATTCTTAATTAGTCTATCTCTTGGTGTCTTGAAATTCCCAGCATATTATAATTATGTGGCTTTGAGTAAGCCTAGCCAAAAGTGAGTCATCTCTAGTTTTGATAGGCTATATGTGCATTTTTATTAATAGTTGACTAATTTTGAAAGATTCTTTTTGTATTATCCTTAAAAATCGATAATTTTGAATACCATCAGGAGAGAATTCAGGCCACACTCATATGAATTCCTCATTACCCATAAAATATGAACATCATTATTCTAAAGAATTATAGAGGACTTGTGGTGAGAACCAACAACAGATGCACAAAAACCAAAGAGAAAATTACTCAAGCATATTGCAAAAGAAAATCATCAATTCACAACAGGAAAAGGGAAGAAATAAACAGAGAAGAACTACAAAAGCAACTAGAAAACAAGTAATAAAGTGGCAAATAAGTGCATAACTATCAATAATTATTTTAAATGTCAATGGACTAATTGGTCCCGTCAATGGACTAATTGTTCCCATCAAAGGACAGAATGGTTGATTGGATTAAAAAAAAACAGGACCCATCTATATGCTGCCTACAGGATACTCCCTTCAGAGATAAAGATACCTACAGACTGAAAGTGAAAGGATGGGGAAAGAAAGCAGGGTAACAATACTCATATCACACAAAATAGACTTTTAAAACAAAAGCTATATCAAAAGACAAAGAAGGCCATTATATAATGATAAAGACATCAACACAAGAAGAGGATGTTACACTTATTAACACATGTGCACCAAATACAGGAACTTCCCTGGTGGCTCAGCTGGTGAAGAATCTTCCTGCGATGTGACCTTGGTTCAGTCCCTGGGTTGGGAAGATCCCCTGGAAAAGGGGACAGCTACCCATTCCAGTATTCTAGCCTGGAAAATTCCTTAAAATATATAAAGTAAATATTAATAGACATAAAGGAAGAAGTTGATAATTATACAATGCTTTCACTTTCATGCATTGGAGAAGGAAATGGCAACCCACTCCAGGGTTCTTGCCTGGAGAATCCCAGAGACAGGGGAGGCTGGTGGGCTGCCATCTATGGGGTCGCACAGAGTCGGACATGAGCGACTTAGCAGCAGCAGCAGCAGTAGGGGAATTTAACTCCCCACTTACATCAGTGGAATAGATCATCCAGACAGAAAATCAATAAGGCAACAGTGGTATTAGATGGTACAATAGACCAGTTGAACTTACTAGATATCTACAGGACATTACATCTAAAACAAGCAGAATACACATTTATTTAAGCAGTGCTCCTGGAATGTTCTCCAGGATACATCACATAGTAGGCCACAAAATAAGTCACAAGAAATTTAAAAGGATAGAAATTATATCAGGCATTTTTTCACAATATAAAACTAAATCAACTACAGAAAGAAAAATGAGGAAAGTACAAAGATATGGAAACCAAACAACATTCTACCAGTTGGTCGATGAAAGAAATCAAAGAAGGAATTAAAATCAAAGAGGAATTTTAAAAACACCTTGCAATAAATGAAAATACACACAACTTTCCAAAGCCTATGGAATGCATTAAAAGCAGTTCTAAGAGGGAGATTTATAGCAATACACACCTTCCTCAAGAAATAAGAAAAACCTAAAATAAACAACTTAACCTACCACATGAAAGAATTAGAAAAAGAAGAATAAACAAAGCCCAAAGCCTGAAGAAGGAAGGAAATCATAAACATCAGAGAAGAAATAAATGAAATAGAGGCCTAAAAAACAATAGAAAAGATCCATGAAACAAAGAGCTGTTTTTTGTTTTTTTTTTCAAAGATTAAACAAAATTGATAAACCTTTAGCCAGGAGAAGGAAATGGCAACCCATTCCAGTATTCTTGCCTGGAGAATCCCATGGACGGAGGAGCCTGGCGGGCTACAGTCCACGGGGTCGCAAAGAGGCGGACATGACTGAGCGACTTCACTTTCACTTTCACCAATAAACAGAATGAGAAATGAAACAGGAGAAGGAGCAGCCAATACCACAGAGATGCAAAAAGAAACATAAGAAAGTAGAGGCACTGCTCTGGCTTCCATTGGTGTCAGCGTGACCACCAGGGCTCAACACAGGAACCTCCTGGGATTCAGACAAGGTGGGAGATCATCTTCGGGGCATCTCCTGCTTCGCCACCAATAGGAATGACTTCCAGAGGAACCTGATCCTCAGTTTGGAACTCTTTGCTGCCAGAGTATGGCTGGCCAGGAATTTGAGAGACATTGACCTAATACCACTTTCAGCCTGGGATGTAGCCATAAAGACACATGGAACCCCAGTGCTGTACTTGAATCTTCCAGCGCCTCCAGTCTGTGACCATCGCAGGACTTGCTCTGATGGCAGTTGAAGTTTGATTCAAATGGACACCTTCCCTTCTCGGCCTGACTTTCTTTCCTTTGCTGAGTCCACTCAGAACACCCTTCTCTGGTCAGCTGGTAGGTTTCAGCAGAAGTGTTGTCCTCTGTTCTGTGGAGTTCTGTGGGTTGTGTCCTCAGTCATGGCCAACTCTTTGCAACCCTTTGGACTACAGCCTGCCAGGCTCCTCTGTTCAAGGGATTTTTCAGGCAAGAATACTGGAGAGGGTTGCCATTTCTCCTTCTAGGGGATCTTCCCGACCCAGGGCTCAAGCCCATGTCTCCTGTGGCTCCTGCACTGCAAATGAATTCTTTACCTGCTGAGCCACTGGGGCCCTATAAAGGTCTGTACATAGTTCTTAATTATCTGCAGGGGATGATCTTTGGTCTTGTCCTGAGGAATAATCTAGGGGTATTTTAACAAATTAAGTAAAACTGTCCCTGTATGCAGGTAACATAATACTACACATAGAAAATTCTAGTCTCCACCAAATAACTATTAGAACTAATAAATGAATTCATTAAAGTTGCAGAATACAATATTAGTATACAGAAATCTGTTGTTTTGTATACACTAAAAATGAGCTATCAGAAAGAGAAAGCAAAAAGAATCCATTTAAAATTACATTCAAAAGAATAGAATACTTAGGAATAAACTTAACCAAGGAGGTGTAAGGATTATATCCTGAAAACTATAAAGCCTGATGAAGGAAACTGAAGAGGATACAAAGAAGTGGAAAGCTATTCCATGCTCTTGGATTTAAAGAATTGATATCATTATAGCCATACTACCCAAAGTAATTTATAGATTTAATGCAATCCCTATCAAAATACCCATGACTTTGGTCACAGAACGGGAACAAATAATCCTAAAGTTTATATGGACCCACAAAAGACCCTGAATTGCTAAAGAAATCTTGAGAAAAAAGTGAACAAAGCTGACAGTATCACCCTTCCTGACTTCAGACTATACTGCAAAGCCGCAGTAATCCTAACAGAATGGTACTGGTACAAAAACAGACACATAGATCAATGGCACAAGGTAGAGCCCAGAAATAAATCCATTTGCTAAGTTGAATTAATATATTAATAATAAAGAGAGCAAGAATATACACTGGCAAAAAAGACAGTCTCTTCAATAAGTACTGCTGGGAAAACTGTAAAAGAACGAGATTAGAACATTTTGGGGACTTCCTTGGTAGTGCCGTTGATAAGAGCCTGCTTGCCAATGCAGGGGACATGGGTTGGATCTCTGGTCCACAAAGATGCTGCAGAGCAACTAAGCCCACGCACCACGACTACTGGGCCACACTCTAGAGCTTGCGAGCCGCAAGCTCTGCTGCAACTACTGAAGCCTGTGTGACTAGAGCCTGTGCTCCGCAACAAGAGAAGCCACCACCGTGAGAAGGCCATGCACCACAACAAAGAGTAGCCTACTCACCACAACTAGAGTAAGCCCGTGCAAAGCAGCGAAGGCCCAGCACAGCTAAAAGTAAATAAAAATGTAAGAATAACATTTCCTCACACAATATACAGAAATAAACTAAAACTGGATTACAGACCTAAATGTGAGACCCCAAACCGTAAAACTCCCAGAAGAAAACAGGCAGAACACTCTGACATAAATGATAACAATATTCTTTTGGATCTGTCTCCTAAGACAAAAAAAAAAAAAAAAGTAAAAGCAAAAATAAACAAATGGGACCTAATTAAACTTAAAAGCTTTTGTACATCAATGGAAACCATCAACAAAATGAAAAGACAACCTACTGAATGGGAGAAAATATTTGCGAATGATATGACCAACAAGGGATTAATATCCAAAATATATGTAAACAGTTCATACAACTGTTTATACAATTTAAAAAAAGCCCATCAAAAAATGGTCAAAAGACTTGAACAGACATATTCCAAAGAAGACATATAGAGATTAACAGACATGTGGAAAGATATTCAACATCACCAACTGTTAGAGAAATACAAATTAAAACAACAATGAGACATTACTTCACACCTGTAAGAATGGCTATCATCAAAAAGTTTACAAATAACAAATGTTGGCTATGATGTGGAGAAAGGGACCCCTTATACCCTGTTGATAGGAATGTAAATTAATGCAACCACTATGGAAAATAGGATGGATATTCCTCGAAAAACTAAAAGTAGGGACTTCTCTGGTGGCAAAGTAATGTCTGGCCCACCTTCCAATACAGGGAAAGCAGGTTTGATCCCTGGTTGGAGGACTAAGATCCACATGACACAGGGCAATTAAGCCCATGTATTACAACTACTGAATCTGCACACCACAAGTAGAGAGAAGCCCATGAGCCACAACAAAAGATCCTGCATGCCACCGCTAACACTTGATGCAACCAAATAAATAAATATTAAGAGAGGGAAAAACAAAACTAAAGTAGAACTACCATATGATCCAACAACTCTACTCCTGAGTGTATATCTGGAAAAAAAAAAAACAACAACAACAACGATAATTTGAAAAGATGGAACACTTCAGTGTTAATTGCAACACTATTTGACAATAGTCAAGGTATGGAATACAGCCTTGATGTACTCCTTTTCCTATTTGGAACCAGTCTGTTCCATGTCCAGTTCTAAGTGTTGCTTGCTGACCTGCATATAGGTTTCTCAAGAGGCAGGTCAGGTGATCTGGTATTCCCATCTCTTTCAGAATTTTCCACAGTTTATTGCGATCCACACAGTCAAAGGCTTTGGCATAGTCAATAAAGCAGAAATAGATGTTTTGTGGAACTCTCTTGCTTTTTCCCTGATCCAGCGGATGTTGGCAATTTGATCTCTGGTTCCTCTGCCTTTTCTAAAACCAGCTTGAACATCTGGAAGTTCACGATTCATGTATTGCTGAAAGAAGCACAATCTGGAATCAAGATTGCCAGGAGAAATATCAATAACCTCACATATGCAGATGACACCACCCTTACGGCAGAAAGTGAAGAGGAACTAAAAAGCCTCTTGATGAAAGTGAAAATGGAGAGTGGCTTAAAGCTCAACATTCAGAAAATGAAGATCATGGCATCTGGTCTTATCACTTCATGGCAAATAGATGGGGAAACAGTGGAAACAGTGTCAGACTTTATTTTTTTGGGCTCCAAAATCACTGCAGATGGTGATTGCAGCCATGAAATTAAAAGACGCTTACTCCTTGGAAGAAAAGTTATGACCAACCTTGATAGCATAGACGTTACTTTGCCAGCAAAGGTCCGTCTAGTCAAGGCTATGGTTTTTCCAGTGGTCATGTATGGATGTGAGAGTTGGACTGTGAAGAAGGCTGAGTGCCGAAGAATTGATGCTTTTGAACTGTGGTGTTGGAGAAGACTCTTGAGAGTCCCTTGGACTGCAAGGAGATCCAACCAGTCCATTCTGAAGGAGATCAGCCCTGGGATTTCTTTGGAAGGAATGATGCTAAAGCTGAAGCTCCAGTACTTGGGCCACCTCATGCGAAGAGTTGACTCATTGGAAAAGACTCTGATGCTGGGAGGGATTGGGGGCAGGAGAAGAAGGGGACGACAGAGGACGAGATGGCTGGATGGCATCACCCACTCGATGGACGTGAGTCTGAGTGAACTCCGGGAGTTGGTGATGGACAGGGAGGCCTGGCGTGCTGCAATTCATGGGGTCACAAAGAGTCGGATACAGCTGAGCGACTGAACTGAACTGAACTGAACTGAAGGTATGGAATCAACCCAAGTGTCCATCAGAACAGATAAAGAAGGTGTGTTACGCGTATATAATGGAGTAGTACTCAGCCATAAAAAAGAATGAAATTCTGCCATTTGTAGCAATGTGGATGAACCTATAGAACATTATGCTTAGTGAAATAAGTCAGACAGAGAAAACGATATCACTTAACATGTAGAGTCTAAAAAATAAAAATAATACAAACCAATGTATTTGACAAAACCGAAACAGACCCACAGATATAGAAAACAAACTAGTGGTTACCAATGGGGAGAAGGAAGGGAGGAGCAGCACATTAGGGGTATGGGGTTAAGAGAAATAAACTACTGTGAATAAAATAGATAAACCACAAAGATATATTGTACAACACAAGGAATTATAGCCATTACTGTGTAATAACCTTTGATAGAATATAATCTATAAAAATACTGAATCAGTATGCTGTATACCAGAAACTAATATCATATTATAAATAACTATACATAATAAAAAAGATAATAAATATTTTTAAATAGTAATTTTGTCTTTCCTTTTGGTCTGATCAGTATTTTACATGGTTTCATGCATATTTTGATTTTTATTCTACAGCAGGTCTGTTATTAAGATTTTCTGAGAAAGAAATCCAAAGAGCTGAAGAAGGAAGAATATTTTGTGTTCTGTAATACAATGAATAGGCTTTAATGGGGTTAGTTAACTCTTAAAATGGATCTATTAAGTCAAGAAAATTGCAGATTTCCGAAATGCCTTAGTTAACCATTTTAGGGAAAGTGGGGGAAGGGTACCAGAGTGATCAGAGGCAGTAGCAGTAGCTGGAAAGGGAGGGAGACAGGCTGCCCAAGAAAAGAGGAAAAGCAGATGGAGTCCCTATTGCTTCCTATAGGGGTCATTACCTTCAAACCTGTCAAGATGTCAAAGCATTAACAAGATCAACGAAAAAAAAACCACAACCATAAGGTAAAAGAGTTTTCCTCTAAAACATAGAGGTAGTTTTTGATGTAGGATATGTAAAATTTCCCATGAGGTGATGCTTTTCTTATTAATGAACACTTCAAACCCCCCACCCCCCACCTCCGAGCCAGACCAGTGTCAGGAAATGCATAGTATCCTGCTCAAGTTCTCACCCCTAGGCCACTGCCTAACTAGTTCTATCTGCCTAAATTACAGAGGTAGGGAAACTCAGGCTGGGCAAAGTCAGAACACATAGAATTTCATTTTTGTATTTATTCAAGACACTTATTCACTGACAAGGTAACTCAAATGGAAAAGCTTCGGGCATATGCAAAAATGGAAAGTGATCTCCGCTCAGGGGAAGGAGCTCCTGGAGAGAATTGTGCCTTATCAGTGTTGCAGACCTCCATTTCCATGGGGATAGTCTTGATCCCTGTCTCCTGTACAATGTCACGAACCTCAGTCCATAGTTCATCAGGCACTCTATCTATCAGATCTAGGCCCTTAAATCGATTTCTCACTTCCACTGTATAATCATAAGGGATTTGATTTAGGTCATACCTGAATGGTCTAGCGGTTTTCCCTACTTTCTTCAATTTAAGTCTGAATTTGGCAATAAGGAGTTCATGATCTGAGCCACAGTCAGTTCCTGGTCTTGTTTACGCTGACTGTATAGAGCTTCTCCATCTTTGGCTGCAAAGAATATAATCCATCTGATTTCGGTGTTGACCATCTGGTGATATTCATATGTAGAGTCTTCCTTGTGTTGTTGGAAGAGGGTGTTTGCTATGACCAGTGCATTTTCTTGGCAAAACTCTATTAAGTCTTTGCCCTGCTTCATTCCACATTCCAAGGCCAAATTTGCCTGTTACTCCAGGTGTTTGACTTCCTACTTTTGCATTCCTCTCCCCTATAATGAAAAGGACATCTTTTTTGGGTGTTAGTTCTAAAAGATCTTGTAGGTCTTCATAAAACCATTCAAATTCAGTTTCTTCAGCGTTACTGGTTAGGGCATAGACTTGGATTCCTGTGATATTGAATGGTTTGCCTTGGAGAAGAACAGAGATCACTCTGTCGTTTTTGAGATTGCATCCAAGTACTGCATTTCGGACTCTTTTGTTGACCATGATGGCTACTCCATTTCTTCTGAGGGATTCCTGCCTGCAGTAGTAGATATAATGGTCGTCTGAGTTAAATTCACCCATTCTAGTCCATTTAGTTTGCTGATTCCTAGAATGTCGACATTCACCCTTGCCATCTCTTGTTTGACCACTTCCAATTTGCTTTGATTCATGGACCTGACATTCCAGGTTCCTATGCAATATTGCTCTTTACAGCATCGGATCTTGCTTCTATCACCAGTCCCATCCACAACTGGGTATTGTTTTTGCTTTGGCTCCATCCCTTCATTCTTTCTGGAGTTATTTCTCCACTGATCTCCAGTAGCATATTGGGCACCTAATGACCTGCGAAATGGCTGTCTGGGGAGGCCTTACAAATAGCTGTGAAAAGAAGAGAGGTGAAAAGCAAAGGAGAAAAGGAAAGATATAAGCATCTGAATGCAGAGTTCCAAAGAATAGCAAGGAGAGATAAGAAAGCCTTCTTCAGCGATCAATGCAAAGAAATAGAGGAAAACAACAGAATGGGAAAGACTAGAGATCTCTTCCAGAAAATTAGAGATACCAAGGGAACATTTCATGCAAAGATGGGCTCGATAAAGGATAGAAATGGTCTGGACCTGACAGAAGAAGAAGATATTAAGAAGAGGTGGCAAGAATACACAGAAGAACTGTACAAAAAAGATCTTCACGACCCAGATAATCATGATGATGTGATCAGTCATCTAGAGCCAGACATCTTGGAATGTGAAGTCAAGTGGGCCTTAGAAAGCATCACTACGAACAAAGCTAGTGGAGGTGATGGAATTCCAGTTGAGCTCTTTCAAATCCTGAAAGATGATGCTGTGAAAGTGCTGTACTCAATATGCCAGCAAGTTTGGAAAACTCAGCAGTGGCCACAGGACTGGAAAAGGTCAGTTTTCATTCCAATCCCAAAGAAAGGCAATGCCAAAGAATGCTCAAACTACCACACAATTGCACTCATCTCACATGCTAGTAAAGTCATGCTCAAAATTCTCCAAGCCAGGCTTCAGCAATACATGAACCGTTAACTCCCTGATGTTCAAGCTAGTTTTAGAAAAGGCAGAGGAACCAGAGATCAAATTGCCAACATCCGCTGGATCATGGAAATAGCAAGAGAGTTCCAGAAAAACATCTATTTCTGCTTTATTGACTATGCCAAAGCCTTTGACTGTGTGGATCACAATCAACTGTGGAAAATTCTGAGAGAGATGGGAATACCAGACCACTTGACCTGCCTCTTGAGAACTCTGTATGCAGGTGAGGAAGCAACAGTTAGAACTGGACATGGAACAACAGATTGGTTCCAAATAGGAAAAGGAATATGTCAAGGCTGGATATTGTCACCCTGCTTATTTAACTTATATGCAGAGTACATCATGAGAAATGCTGGACTGGAAGAAACACAAGCTGGAATCAAGATTGCCGGGAGAAATATCAAAAACCTCAGATATGCAGATGACACCACCCTTATGGCAGAAACTGAAGAGGAGCTAAAAAGCCTCTTGATGAAAGTGAAAGAGGAGAGTGAAAAAGTTGGCTTAAAGCTCAACATTCAGAAAACGAAGATCATGGCATCTGGTCCCATCACTCCATGGGAAATAGATGGGGAAACAGTAGAAACAGTGTCAGACTTTATTTGTGGGGGCTCCAAAATCACTGCAGATGGTGACTGCAGCCATGAAATTAAAAGACGCTTATTCCTTGGAAGAAAAGTTATGACCAACATAGATAGCATATTCAAAAGCAGAGACATTACTTTGCCAACTAAGTTCCGTCTAGTCAAGGCTATGGTTTTTCCTGTGGTCATGTATGGATGTGAGAGTTGGACTGTGAAGCAGGGTGAGCGCTGAAGAATTGATGCTTTTGAACTGTGGTGTTGGAGAAGACTCTTGAAGGTCTCTTGGACTGCAAGGAGATCCAACCAGTCCATTCTGATGGAGATCAACGCTGGGATTTCTTTGGAAGGAATGATGCTAAAGCTGAAACTCCAGTACTTTGGCCACCTCATGCGAAGAGTTGACTCATTGGAAAAGACTCTGATGCTGGGAGGGATTGGGGGCAGGAGGAGAAGGGGACAACCCAGGATGAGATGGCTGGATGGCATCACTGACTCGATGGACGTGAGCCTGAGTGAACTCCAGGAGATGATGATGGACAGGGAGGCCTGGTGTGCTGTGATTCATGGGGTAACAAAGAGTCGGACACGACTGAGCGACTGAACTGAACTGAACTGAGACCTCCATTTGAAAAGCCAGTGGATTTCAGTCAGTGACATAAGCCCAGGACAGCAAAGCCCTGTGCAAAATGCAATGGAACCTAAGTAATGCAGCCACAAGGATGAGATCAGTAAAGCTCCAGCCAAGTGTGGAGACTGATTTCAAGTACGATCTTTCTTTTCAAATTATTTTTAGCACTTTAGACTTCTTCTCCGGAAAGACTGTACATGTTCCTTAAGGGAAATTACTGTAATGTGGAAAACCGGGACAGCTTGAACGTCCATCCACAGGAAATGACAAAATCAGTCATGACATATCCACTCTCTGGAACTTGGGTATCTGCTTAAAAGAATGAGTTTTATCTCAAAATCCTGAAAGGGATAATGGCTATTTAAAAAAAAAAAACAAGTATCAGAACAATGTGTATATGATTCTAATTTTGTAATTTTTTTGTTTTGGCAACATTTCCATTTTGTAAAGCAAGTGTATTAAATGCAATCTTTGTGCACCTTCTCAGATTTCCTTTACTGTCTCTTTTCTTTGAAAATAACCTCAACACCTCTATTACATCTTGACCACGACCATTGCCTTCACTGAACTCCCTGAGATGGCTGGGGTTCAATGAAACCTTGAGCCTGCATAGCTCTTGCTTCCCATACACTGAATCCTATTGATATCAAGTCATCGCTTGAAATACCAGACTGTTACATAAAGGAATTTTCTTCCTGAGTGGCTGCCAAGGGCTGAAAATATGGAGAGTTACCCCTAGTATGGGGGCTTCCCAGGTGGTGCTAGTGGTAAAGAGCCTGCCTACCGATGCAGGAGAACATAAGAGACGCGGGTTCGATTCCTGGGTCGGGAAGATCCTCTGGAGGAGGGCATGGCAACCTAGTCCATTATTCTTGCCTGGAGAATCCCATGGACAGAGGAGCCTGGTGGGCCACAGTCCATAGGGTTGCACAGAGTCAGACACAAATAAAGAAAATTAGCATGCACACATGCACAGTCCCATATGAGGTGAAATTCGGCCAATGGAAAGTGAGAGCCAGGAGGCATATGGACAGAACAATGCCCTCCCCTTGCTCCTTGTAGCGGACCACTCTGAAGTGTGATTGCTTCTTGCAGCCTTTGCAGCATATCTGCTGCTCACCTGCTATGTCTCTGCCAGGCCTGTTGTGAAATGTGGCCAGAGCAGTGACACACCACATCACATTGCTTTGCATCTTTCTTACCCCACTTCCGTGGTTTCCTCACCTTCACCCACTTTAGTGTGCATTTGCCAAGTAAAGTGGACACAGGTTAACCCTTGCTTCTTCCTCTCCAGGCTAGAAGGCCCAGGCCAAAACCACAAGCAAACTAGATATTAAGGCTCTATGTAAATTTGTAGTGAAGGTATCAGACTTTCATAGAAATAACCCTTTGCTTGTAAATTCATAGACATGTGAGAAGGAGACACTTCAGATTAAGCAGTGGTTAGCTGTTGATGCTTACATTTTTAACATGTATTACTTTTATATATTGATCTAAACAATAAGTCAATACCATAAAGTCATGCCATGTTACCAAGCCTAGCACATGATTCACTCCTTTACTCCAGGCAATATGTTATTGTATTTCTCAGGCAAAATCAGTTTACAATATTCTTAAAATTTTTTAACTGTGTGACAGTTGTTCACTTGTCACCTTGGGAACACGAGAGACAAGCCAAAAAAGTCCAGAAAAGAAGACCAATGCCGTGATATCTTGAAGGCTGTGTATTAAGCAACAGTGAAGACTCCTACCCTCAAAATTCTTGGTTTGTGAGATAATAAATGTGCTCACTGTTTAAGAAACTTTTAATTGGGTATTCTGTTGGTTGCCTTAAAACCATTCTGGGGGGTTGTTTATATATGCATGCGTTTGTGTGTGTATCTGACTTTACTCATATAATAACATATATATTACCATGAAATACATGGTGTCATAAGAGTTAACATTTGTCTTATTTACCTTCATGTCCTCAGCTCCTAACATGGTACCTACACAGTGTAGGAGGTCAACAAACATTTCTTGAATTGAACTAACAAGTCCCATTCATCTTAATCTGTAATTTGCAAATTACACATCCAGTGGGAGGCTATAAAATAAAGAGAAGGTAAGGTACACAAAATAAAATCTCAATCACTTCTCATCCAAAAAGCTTAAGCCTATCAGTAAAGTTAACAAAAACTGCATTATTTAAATCATATCATATAGCACTGTCTAAACGATAGCAGCAAAATTTAAAATGAATAAACAACAAGGACTGCTATATAGCACTCTGCTCAATAAACTCAGCTCAATGTCATGTGGCAGCCTGGATGGGAAGGGAGTTTGGGGGAGAATGGATACATGTATAGGTATGGCTGAGTCCTTTTGCTGTCCACTAGAAACCATCTCAACATTGCTAGTTGGTTATATTCCAATATAAGAAAAAAGTTAAAAAATAACAATAAAGGATAGCAGCAAATCGCAGTGAGAATTAAAAGATTACACTCCTGTTTCCATGTTATTTCTAGATATAACCAATTAAAAACAGCTCGTAAAAGAGTTCTGTTTTGGGTAGGGTAATCATAGTATTTGAAGAGTACAAATAGGATAAGACAACAGAATACAACAAGGCACCAACCAAGAGTTAAGGTGGGTGGTGGAAGCAGTCGTCACCCAGTAAGAGCTATCATTTCCTGATCTAGATCAAGGCCCTCACCTAAACCCAGTCTGTCAACCCTTGCCTTTAGCAGCTTCCGAAATGCAATAACAAAACTTAGCCAACTTTAAATTACAGACATGGGTGGGAAAAACAGTTGACACAGACAAATGATATTCATTTATGCAATTTTTATTATCCTAGTACAATGTGCCAGGAAATGTTCTAAGTGCTTGAGATTCAGTAATGAGGCAAAGAGACAAAAATCCCCACCCACATGGAGTGTATGTTCCAGAATTGGAGGGGATGGGTTGGGAGGGACAGCAACCAAAAATTTCAGAAATTCATTTTAGTCCTTAATGTCCTAGCAAGGGTAGCTCTGAAAAATCTTGTCAAAGCAGCAAGGTTCTGCTGTTTTCCTCCCCACTGTATGGCCTGTTTTGCACCATGCTTCGCAGCTTCCACACTGCGGCCTCCATAACTACCTACTCAGGGTGATGAGTCTGGTCCACTGAGTCTCAGGAGGTCTTGAGATAGAGCCTGCTAATCTATTGCTGTTTCGTTTTGTTTCTAAAATACTCTCCAGATGGTTCCAATGATCAGCCAGCCTGCTTCAGTTCTCTCTCTCCTCCTTCTAACCACCCAGGAAAATTTACCGAATTTGTGTCTTTTCCCACAAATATGCTCACTGCATTCCACAGCGGTGCTATTAGCTCAAGCTCATGTGTTACCTTATTTTAATAACTTCATAATACTAAGGGTCTCTGATATTTGCAGAGTGCTGTTGTATTAACAGAGCATTTTCATGTATGGTCACTCTTTGGTTCACGCTGTTACCCCCAGAGATAGGCAGGGCAGGTTTTATTTCCCCCCTTCTTCCCTGGAGAGACTCAGAGCCCAGGGTCGCTCAGCTGGGAAGAGCAGAGTTGCTCAGGAATCTCCAACCCCTTACCCCTACTGCTTTCACAGTCCTTCATGCTGTTCTCTCCAGACGAAAATTTGAATTATTTTGATAACATTTCATTACAACTCTAATTGTGGAAATGCTAGGCACCAGAGTGGGGTGACGGGAAAAATTCTAAGGCACATATCTTTGCTATCTTAAATCAACTAGACAGATTTTCTGTTCTGCCTTCAGGTAAAAGTAATGCTGTCAGAATCAGTATCAAGTAACAGATATATGAGTAGTTACACTAAGTAACACAGCCTGTGTTTATTGGCAACTGGGCTCCTTTCTGTCCCTTTGAGTACTGCTTCTGGCTCCAGGAAACGTCTGCCCCTCTGCCCCACACCTCTCCACTCCAAGCATCAGCATCCAGACATTACCATTCTTCCCTACCTCCTCCCCAAATCCAATATTGCTGGAGTGACCATATAACTTATTGCATGGATCAGAGCAATTTGGAGAGAAAAAGAGGCCACAACAGATTAATAATTATCTCGGACCACTTGTGTAAAACAGGACCCTATTCATCACCTCCCAATAAAAGGAGAAAACTTAAAAAAAATAAAAACTGACTGAATTAACGTTTATTCTTCTTTCTTGGTCTGCTTCTGATAAAGATACAAGTACCTATAAATGCACTTTATGTCACACAAAAAAGAAAATATTCCTGAGAAGCTGCACGCTATATGAGGCATAGGAAAGCTAGCAAGTCAAGTGTATGAGTGTGCTCAGTCATGTCCGACTGTTTGCAACCCCATGGATTATAGCTCCTCTGTTCATGGGATTTCCATGTTAAGGAAACTTGTGAATTCTTTGCAAATGTAAAAATACTCCTTTCATGATGCACCTTCTCATTTCTTACTTAAGATTGTAAAATTTAAATTTTTTATAATAGCTTCAAAAATGACAGAACGATCTCTGTTCATCTCCAAGGCAAACCATTCAATATCACAGTTATCCAAGTCTATGCCCCAACCAGTAAAGCTGAAGAAGCTGAAGTTGAATGGTTCTATGCAGACCTACAAGACGTTTTAGAACTCACACCTAAAAAAGATGTCCTTTTCATTATAGGGGAATGGATGCAAAAGTAGGAAGTCAAGAGACACCTGGAGTAACAGACAAATTTGACCTTGGAATGCGGAAGGAAGCAGGGCAAAGGCTAATAGAGTTTTGCCAAGAAAATGCACTGGTCATAGCAAACACCCTCTTCCAACAACGCAAGAGAAGACTCTACACATGGACATCACCAGATGGTCAACACCTAAATCAGATGGATTATATTCTTTGCAACCAAAGATGGAGAAGCTCTATACAGTCAACAAAAACAAGACTGGGAGCTGACTGTGGCTCAGATCATGAACTCCTTATTACCAAATTCAGACTCAAATTGAAGAAAGTAGGGAAAACCGCTAGACCATTCAGGTATGACCTAAATCAAATCCCTTATGATTATACAGTGGAAGTGAGAAATCGATTTAAGGGACTAGATCTGATAGATAGAGTGCCTGATGAACTATGGAATGAGGTTCCTGACATCGTCCAGGAGACAAGGATCAAGACCATCCCCATGGAAAAGAAATGCAAAAAAGCAAAATGGCTGTCTGGGGAGGCCTTACAAATAGCTGTGAAAAGAAGAGAAGCAAAAAACAAAGGAGAAAAGGAAAGATATAAGCATCTGAATGCAGAGTTCCAAAAAATAGCAAGAAGAGATAAGAAAGCCTTCTTCAGCGATCAATGCAAAGAAATAGAGGAAAACAACAGAATGGGAAAGACTAGAGATCTCTTCAAGAAAATTAGAGATCCCAAGGGAACATTTCATGCAAAGATGGGCTCGATAAAGGACAGAAATGGCCTGGACCTAACAGAAGCAGAAGATATTAAGAAGAGGTGGCAAGAATACACAGAAGAACTGTACAAAAAAGATCTTCATGACCCGGATAATCATGATGGTGTGATCAGTCATCTAGAGCCAGACATCCTGGAATGTGAAGTCAAGTGGGCCTTAGAAAGCATCACTACAAACAAAGCTAGTGGAGGTGATGGAATTCCAGTTGAGCTCTTTCAAATCCTCAAAGATGATGCTGTGAAAGTGCTGCACTCAATATGCCAGCAAGTTTGGAAAACTCAGCAGTGGCCACAGGACTAGAAACGGTCAGTTTTCATTCCAATCCCAAAGAAAGGCAATGCCAAAGAATGCTCAAACTACCACACAATTGCACTCATCTCACATGCTAATAAAGTCATGCTCAAAATTCTCCAAGCCAGGCTTCAGCAATACATGAACCATGAACTCCCTGATGTTCAAGCTAGTTTTAGAAAAGGCAGAGGAACCAGAGATCAAATTGCCAACATCTGCTGGATCATGGAAAAAGCAAGAGAATTCCAGAAAAACATCTATTTCTGCTTTATTGACTATGCCAAAGCCTTTGACTGTGTGGATCACAATAAACTGTGGAAAATTCTGAAAGAGGTGGGAATACCAGACCACCTGACCTGCCTCTTGAGAAATCTGTATGCAGGTCAGGAAGCAACAGTTAGAACTGGACATGGAACAACAGACTGGTTCCGAATAGGAAAAGGAGTATGTCAAGGCTGGATATTGTCACCCTGCTTATTTAACTTATATGCAGAGTACATCATGAGAAATGCTGGACTGGAAGAAACACAAGCTGGAATCAAGATTGCCGGGAGAAATATCAGTAACCTCAGATATGCAGATGACACCACCCTTATGGCAGAAACTGAAGAGGAACTAAAAAGCCTCTTGATTAAAGTAAAAGAGGAGAGTGAAAAAGTTGGCTTAAAGCTCAACATTCAGAAAACGAAGATCATGGCATCTGGTCCCATCACTTCATGGGAAATAGATGAGGAAACGGTAGAAACAGTGTCAGACTTTATTTTGGGGGAGGGCTCCAAAATCACTGCAGATGGTGACTGCAGCCATGAAATTAAAAGACACTTATTTCCTGGAAGAAAAATTATGATCAACCTAGATAGCATATTCAAAAGCAGAGACATTACTTTGCCGACTAAGGTCTGTCTAGTCAAGGCTATGGTTTTTCCAGTAGTCACATATGGATGTGAGAGTTGGACTGTGAAGAAGGCTGAGCTCCGAAGAACTGATGCTTTTGAACTGTGATGTTGGAGAAGACTCTTGAGAGTGCCTTGGACTGGAAGGAGATCCAACCAGTCCATTCTGAAGGAGATCAGCCCTGGGATTTCTTTGGAAGGAATGATGCTAAAGCTGAAACTCCAGTACTTTGGCCACCTCATGCGAAGAGTTGACTCATTGGAAAAGACTCTGATGCTGGGAGGGATTGGGGGCAGGAGGAGAAGGGGATGACCGAGGATGAGATGGCTGGATGGCATCACTGACTCGATGGATGTGAATCATAAGTGAACTCCGGGAGATGGTGATGGACAGGGAGGCCTGGCGTGCTGTGATTCATGGGGTCGCAAAGAGTCGGACATGACTGAGCGACTGAACTGAACTGACAATAGCTTCCTACTGGGTGGTAATCAGTACCGTCCAGTTCATTGCAGCAGAATATTTAAATCCCACACAGACGCTGTGAAGCAGCATCATATGGATCATATCTACTAGGAGTCTGCCTTGTCCAAGCCTAGTCCTGGATCAGATCCACGCTAGCAACAAAATCCTTACTCATACAGAATTTGTTTTGTGATGTAATATTGTAAAATAACATACATTCATTGTGAAAAAATTTTAATATAGACAAGTTCAAAGCAGAAAAACAAATCACCCACAACTACCACCTCTCAAGTAACTATTATTACATTCTGGAATATTTAATTCCAAATATTTATATCTATACAACCTTTTTTACTTAGTTATAATCATAGTACATATAAAATGTACCCTGCCTTTCACTTAAATATTATTCCTTGTATTTCTGGTGTCATTATAAATTACTTATAAGCCCGTGTGTGTGAGTCACTCAGTCATATCTGACTCTTTTCAACCCTGTAGACTGTAGCCCACCAGAATCCTCTGTCCATGGAATTATCCAGGCAAGAATACTGGAGTGGGTAGCCATTCCCTTCTCCAGGAGATCTTCCCAAACCCGGGTCTCCTGCATTGCAGGCAGATTCCTTATGGTCTGAGCCACCAGCGAAGCCCATATAATCATAACTTCACGTAAGTTAACTGTTATGTGGAGAACATCTCGTTTCTTTAACTATTCCCAGATTGTCTGGCATTTAGGTTGTTTACAACTACTTCTTTCAACTACTTCTTCATTCAAAACACAAAGACCACGGCACCCGGTCCCATCACCTCATGGCAAATAGATGGGGAAACAATGGAAACAGTGACTTTATTTTCTTGGGCTCCAAACTCACTGCAGATGGTGACTGCTGCCATGAAATTAAAAGACACTTGCTTCTTGGAAGAAAAGTGATGACCAACCTAGACAGCATATTAAAAAGCAAAGACATCACTTTGCCAACAAAGGTCCATCTAGTCAAAGCTATGGTTTTTCCTGTAGTCATGTATGGATGTGAGAGTGGGACTATAGGGAAAGCTGAGCACCGAAGAATTGATGTTTTGAACTGTGGTGTTGGAGAAGACTCTTGAGAGTCCCTTGGACTGCAAGGAAATCAAAACCAGTCAATCCTGAAGAAAATCAACCCTGAATATTCATTGGAAGAAGGAAGAACAGATCCTGAAGCTGAAGCGCCACCTGATGCGAAGAACTGACTCATTTGAAAAGACCCTGATGCTGGGAAAGGTTGAAGCCAGGAGGAGACGGGGAAGACAGATGATCAGATGGTTGGATGGCATCACAGACTCGATGAACCAGAGTTAGAGCAAGCTCCCGGAAATGGTGATGGACAGGGAAGCCTGGCATGCTACTGTCCATGGGGTTACAAAGAGTTGGACATGACTGAGTGATTGAACTGAACTTCATCTTATAAATAATGCCATAATGAACACTTTATACTAAAAGTTTTCTCTGTACTTCATGTCATTTCTTGAAGCTAGATTCTAGAAACTGAAATTATCTTAAAACATATGAACATATTTAAGATTCTTGTTGCATATTACAAAAGCTGTCCAACAGGTTTTTATCCAGTTTACAAATTTTTATCCATATTCAACAATGATTATGACCCTTAGCAGCACAGAATAATTTTATATGTAAAACATGATCTATGTTTTTTGTTTTGTTTTGTTTTGTTTTATTTCTAGAGAGGCTTAGCTCTCTCTCATATCCTGGCTAACTAATTGTATATTCTATCCTATGAATTGTTTGGTTGCATCATTTGCTCACCAGAATTTTTACTAAAATCACAAACTAGAAATATGTATAGCATACCTTAAAAAGTTCTTTATGTTCAGACAATAAAAGTAACAAAGATCCACTAAGAATTATTATATGTATAACTGATTTGCTTTGCTATATCCCTGAAACTAACATAACATTGTAACACAAGTATACTTCAATAAATCTTTTTAAAAAAGAATTATTACATGGATTATGGAATGAGAATAACATAATTTTCTACAGAGAAGAATTTAAACATAAGTATTTAAGCATATTTAGGCTTCCCTGGTGGCTTAGAGGATACAGCGTCTGCCCACAATGCGGGAGACCCGGGTTTGATCCCTGGGTAGAGAAGATCCCCTGGAGAAGGAAATGGCAACCCACTCCAGTACTCTTGCCTGGAAAATCCCATGGACGGAGGAGCCTGATAGGCTACAGTCCATGGGGTCGCAAAGAGTCGGATACGACTGAGCGACTTCACTTCACTTCATTTAAGCAACAAAACTGTGAAATTCAGTGAGATGTTGATATTAATTTCCATCCTCATCAAGAACTGACAAATCTCTGAGCCAAGGAGGCCCTGCTCAGTGTGCCGTACTCTGTGTTCATAGTCTCCTTCGTTTCCTGACCTCCTCTGTGCTTGAACGTTTAATCCTTTATGTCTCCCATAGTAGAAGCTGAAGCAGGTGTTATTGTCCTCTTTACAGATATGAAAACAGGAGTTCAGACAGACATGTAAGCAGCTCAAGATCACACAGCTGGTAAGGAGTCAAACCCTTTCTGATTCAAAAATCTCGTGTTCTTTCCATTAAAGTGCCTTTAACCTAAAGTCAGATGTTTAAAAGTATTCAGGAAAATGAGGACACAAAGGACCCCCAAAATTTACTAAAATAGCAGCTACGATGCGTTAGAGATTCCTTAGCCAGGCTACATTGAGCAGCAGCAACAAAAGTACTCATTTGCTCTACATCACAGTTTCAATTTTTGTAAAAATCCCTGCCTGCTTCAGCTCCATTCTCTTAGGCACTATTTTACATGAAAGGTAGCACAGCGCAGTGAGTAAGAGTGCAGGCTCAGAAACCCATGTCTGTGTTTTAATCCCAGCTTTGCCATTTGCCACCTTGCAGCCTGGGAACATTACTCAGATGCTCAGTGCTCTCCATTTCCTCATATGTTGAAAAACAAAAATGAAAAATAGGAAGGTGATGATAACAGTAATTGCCACACAGAGTTTTAAGGAGGAGTAGATGACATATTACATGTAGAGCACTTTAAGTCTGCCTGGCACATGGCAAATATTTGCGTAATGATACTTGTTGCTGTCATTACATGTATTAACTCATTTAGACTCATTATAACCCTGTGACCCATGACAACTGTGATCCCCCTTTTACTGATAAGAAAACAGAGACTTTACACAAATTATGAAAGCAAAATGTAAGGCTTTATTCAAATCTTAAAAGGATCCCTGACTGTATGGATGAAGCAGATTTGGAAACAAACAATACAATGTGTTTCCACATCAACAAAATACAAACAGTTAAAGGAAGTAAGTTATATTTTGGGTCGGAAACAAAATTAAGTAACATTAGACACTAGCATATAAAGCTTTTTTGTCAGAATTGAGTGGGCAAGAAATATTGTAGAGTTTTAAAAAGTTCTCTTTTTACCATGAAGTTCTGGAAGAAAAAGAAAAAAATCTTCATTACTAACCTTAGAGGACTGACAGGGATGTGGACAGATGCTGACAGTCTCCTCCTTTGTGCTGTTTAAATACCACCTGTCTCTGTTCTCAATAGGCTTAAATGCTTCGTTTCTGTTGCCTATGACTCATATTTGTAAATAATAAATGTATGAGATGCATATTTTGTGCATCAACATACACTTTCATTTTGAATGAAAACACTTTTTTTTTTTTTAACAAATCAATCTTTATCCTGAGAACAACCATACACCAAAACCCTAGGGAAAGTCAATATAACTTCAATATTTTTATGAGCACTGTCCTTAGGAAATACAACATTAAGGAAAACAGTTACTCTTGTCTTCTTTCTCCTACTTCCCAAACGTAGGGGAAGACCTTACCAAGGGATGGTCTCCCACTGGGTCCTAGGAACTCCAGCCTGACTCAGGGGGAGAAGCAGGCAGGGACTGGAGATGGCTGCAAATATGGAGACCTTGAATGATTTGTCAGTGAGTGGCAATCCACATGTGAGATGCCTAGAGAAAAAGGAGATGGTAGTCAGCAAGGAAAAAGGGAAAATACAGACATGAGGGAAAACAAGGGGAATGGACACAGATAGAGGACTAAAGTGGTATGAAAGCCAGCAGACAGGTAAATTTCACCTATCTCAAAAGAAAATCAGGCTGTTGAAGAGATCCGTGGGCTGTGGAGAAGATAAACGAAATAGTTTATTTCTAAGAGTACTGAACTGTTAAGTCTGAGCTGAGAGGTATAATGTATGGAGAAAATTATAAAAATAAGCCTCTTAGGTAGCCTGTTGCTTTGTGTTTACCATAAGTACACACTCTACTGGACTGCAAGCAATTGACTTCTCTATATATATAAACTTGACCTGGGGTTTCTCCCATTTTTCATCTGTAGCGTGGTTTAATCACTAGGACATCTATGTTTGCAGATTTGCAGAAGTGAATGTTATTATCGAACAGCCTGGATGTGACCTGAGTATTTCTTGTATAGTTTAGCCTCCTAGATTCATTTCAGCCATCCTGGAGCTCCCTGAGTTTCAAATTAGTATTGAGCCTCCCTGAAAAGTGAAATAAATATTGGGTGGGAAGAAGGGGAAAAGATTCAGAGGGGTGGGGATGGAGAATGGGCCATGGGAAGGGATCAGGTTTGCTAATACACCTCAGAAAGGATGAATCTTTTCTCTGAAAAGACCCTCTGAACACTGACCCCCCCAAATTCCCTGGGTCTGTACTATCTCACATTTTTGTATATGTAGAATGGGCCTTCCCCAGTGGCTCAGCAGTAAAGAATCTGCCTGCAATGCAGGAGATGCGGGTTTGATCCTTGGGTCAGGGAGATCCCCTGGAGAAGCAAGTGGCTACTCACTCCAATATTCTTGCCTGGGAAATCCCATGGACAGAGGAGCCTGGTGGGCTATAGTGATGGAGTTGCAAAGAGTATGACACGACTGAGCACGTATGCATATACAGAATGTAATCTCTCCCTGCCTGACAATGGCTTGTCTGTATGTCTGTCTCCCCATCTAGACAGTAAATTTCTTGAAGGCAGAGATGGAGTCTTATTCATCTTTGTACTCCTAGCTCCTAGCACCAAGCTTGGTGCATGACTGCTACTCAATATCTATTTGTTAAATAAAGGAATCAAATGCGCAAATACATTTTCCCCTTTGAAACATTATTATTTATGAGACTTTTTAAAGCCTACAAAATAAGGTGAAATGCATTGTTTTGTGCTCAAAATCCCTTCAGTCTATATGGAAGTCAATGGAAATTTATGTGATCTGATTATTTATAATGTCTCCAAACCTCCAGAATTGGACACAGACTGAAGAGCAAACCCAGTTAAAAGAGACAGAGGGACATACAACTACTTTGCACAGTGTGTGATACATTAATATAAATAAATTTAAAAGCTATTAAAAATACACATCTTAGAATTAACCCTTAAGTAGGTATTCTTAATTTGGGGTCCATGGAGCCTTAGCAAGGCCAGGCATGGACTTCAGAGGACATGTCTATGCACCACACACACAAAATCAAAGTCAAAATTAGGTATATGAATGTGCATTTTGCAAGGGAGGTGATGCATAGCTCTTGTTAGATTCTCAAAGGTATCTACAATCCAAAACACACAGACTGTTAATGCAAAGAACAACTTGTAGAAATATGAAAAGAAATATGCCCAAGGATGTTCATCACGGCATTGTTTGAAAGTGAAAACTGGAAGCTATCTAAATGGACTTCAATAAAGGGGGTCAAGCACCTACATAAAACATGTGTGATATGCAGCCTGTATGTTCAGTAAAGAGTCGATTACCACACAGCACATATCATGTGTTCTCACTTTTGAAAAATGATATGCATGCATGGGGAATTCCTTGGTGGTCCAGAATTTAGGACTTGGTGCTTTCATTAATCTCTGGTCAGGGAACTAAGATCTCACGAGCCAAAGGTGCAGCCA
The DNA here is from genome assembly GCF_042477335.2 of Ovis canadensis. Classification (NCBI taxonomy): domain Eukaryota; kingdom Metazoa; phylum Chordata; class Mammalia; order Artiodactyla; family Bovidae; genus Ovis; species Ovis canadensis. Next base: position 155,695,981 of record NC_091247.1, read on the forward strand.
AAAAAAAAAAAAAAATGCATGTGTATCGAGACATAGAATGATTCTGGAAAACCAAGTGTTAATAGATATTGTTGATTAGTGGAACTTAGGATGTTCTTGTCCTTCTTCTTTATACACTCTGAATTATTTGAATTTTTATATTGAGCACATTGTCAACTTAACAATAGTGGTGTTTTCTGGAATTGGAGGGCTTATCTAGAGAAATGTAAGAGAGACAGAATCACAATAGGCAACTAATAGAAAGTCAGAAATTGTTAACCTTAAAGATGGCATCAGAAAGATCACTGATCTGTGTCAAGTAGACAGCAGAGTAAGATAAATTGTAAGGTTGACACTGTGTGGCAATTACTATGTCCAAGTTTGCGTGCTCCAGTTCTATGTGACCCCATGGACTGTAACCCACCAGGCTCCTCTGTCCATGGGATTCTCCAAGCAAGACTACTTGAGTGGATTGCCATGCCCTTCTCCAGGCAATCTGTCCAAATTTAGGCAGAATTTAAAGAAAATGACAAGTGGTCTTAGAAGGTCCTATCTTCATCTAGCTCACCGTGAACTGGTTTTTCTGTGAAGATGCAAGAGCTCCGTACAGGAATAAGACGTGTGCAAGATGACATGTGCAAGAGGCAGAGGTAATTGCATATTTTTATGCAATTGCTATTATTACATGTGGCTGAGCCAGTCAGTTCAGTATGTGGCATGACCAGTTCCTGGAAAATCTCAAGCTTCTCATCATCTGAGTCAGACTAGAACCTTCTTTCCTCTTTAGTGGACAATGATGTACCTTCAACCTTACGTTTCAAATGTGAGACATTCATTTATGAGATTCAAACCCTTCTTGGAAAGACCATGTGCAGTAAGGGCTTACATTTGCCAAAAGTCAGGGCTACCCCTTCAGTGTGTCTTCATTGAACCTCTCTGGTTTGCTGTCATAGGAATCTGCCTCAAAAGCTATGTATTTTCAAAACTTTCCGACATTTTGGTGACCCCAGATTTTCACATCCTGGAGTAATGCACCATAGTAATATTTGAGATGGGTGAGAAGACTTTTCTTCTGTCAAGTAAGAAGTTATGAAAGGGAAAGCAGATAATTTTAGGAGAGAATATACATCAGGAAACTGAGTCTGGAGAATGATTCGCTTAAAACTATCCATGACCCTTTACCTCCTGGAAACGCATGTGTGCTCAGGGGTATGTGTAGCCCAGCCTGAAGGCCATTGCTTTAGTCTACCTCATTTGTTCATAGGTATGGAAACTGCAGTTCAGTGCAGTGGCCAAGTCAAGACTAGAACCTAGGTCTTCCAGAATGCTGACTAAAGGGATTTGGGCTCTATGACACTGCCTTTATTGTGACCTTGGATAAATCTTTTCCCTCACTGAGGCTTATTTTTCTCATCTCTAAAATGAAAGGGATAGACTGGCTGATTTTGAGTTCAATACTTTTCCTTTTTTCCTCCCATTCTCCAAACTTCTCCACTCTGGTCTTGGTCCCAGAGGTGGATATGCTCAAACCTCATCACCTCATCTAGCTTCTGGGTTGAGTGCAGCCAATGGGAGGCCCTGGCATGAGCTTGGAAGGCAGAAAGGGAGTAAGAATGGACCATTTGTTCACCTGGATTTCCTGTTTGGTTACCATGGGCTGTTCGTATCCTGCCCCTGAAGGCCATAATCTTCTCAGGAGTTCCTTCAAATTGTTTCTTGTATCATATTTACATACCTCCTAATTTTTTAGTACTTCCTGGCCTTTGGACGCCATAAGATGCTCCAGGCTCAACTTATATTTTCCTTGGAATCAATCATTTCTGTAAGAAGCCCATTAATTATTTGTCCGGTCCTAGTATACATGTAGTTTCAGAATTCCTGACCCATTGTATGTGTTAGTCACTCAGTCCTGTCTGATTCTTTGTGACCCCATGGACTGTAGCCTGCCAGGCTCCTCTGTCCATAGAATTCTCCCGACAAGAATACTGGAGTGGGTTGCCATGCCTTCCTCCCAGGGATATTCCCAACCCACAGATCGAACCTGAGCCTCTTGCATTGCAGGCAGATTCTTTACCATCTGGGCTACCAGGGAAGCCCCCTGACCCATACAGCTGAGGGAAAAATTTTTACTAATTAGAGTCTAATGTTTTTGCACAGTTGTGTCTTTAATCTGACATCGTATGGTCAAAATATTGTTTTTCAAATTTAGTTAATTTTTCCCCAACTTCTTTCATATGGTCATGATATTCATTCATAGTATAATTGCGTCTATTTGTTATTCTTTGTATTCTAATTTGGGCTCTCCCCCCATTCTGGTTGATTTTAATTATTTATTTCGGGGGTATTTTGGTTCTAAGCGTGAGAGCCATTCATAAAAAAGAACAGCAGGTAAATATCCCTCCCCCACCCCTGCTAGCCCATTCCCACTTCCTCACTCTTTCCACTGCACTCCCATCCCATGCCTCAGTAACCAGTCTCATTAGGTTTAACTCTTATGTTTCTTTTGCACAAATGGAACAAATATGGTATTTTTAACTTTATACTTTGTTACCTCTTCTTATGTCTTCCATGAAAGGAGGCACACTATAGCAACTCTTTTTTTGTTGTTGTTATTTAGGTACAATTCACATAATATGAAGGGCCTCCCTGGTGGCTCAGATGGTAAAATGTTTGCCTACAATGCGGTAGACCTGGGTTCCATCTCTGGGTTGGGAAGATCCTCTGGAGAAGGAAATGGTGAAATAAATCATTTTAAAGCATGAAATTCACTGGTGTTTAGTATATTCACACGTCATAAAACCACCATCTCTCTTTTATTCCACGACATTTCCACCACCCTGAAAGGAATCCACATACCACTGAAAAGTTACTTCTCATTTTCCCCTCCCTCTAGCCCCTGCAGTGAATAATCTGTTTTCCATCACTATGGATTTGCCTATTCTGAATATTTACTATAAATGGAATCACAATATGTGTGAACTTTGGTATCTGGCTTCTTTCACACAGCGTTACATTTTTATGCCCATCCACATTGTAGCATATATCAGCATTTCATCTCTTTTTATGGCTGAATAATATTCCATTGTTTAGATATACCACATTTTCTTTATCTGTCCATCAGTTGAGGACATTTGGGCTGTTATCATCTTTTGGCTATTGTGAATAGTGGTGCTATGAATATTTATGTACAAGTATTTTAATATCTATTTAATATGTCAGAATATAGGCCTAGGAGTAGAATTTCTGGATCACATGGTATTTTTAACTTTTTGAGGAACCACTAAAATATTTTCCACAGTAGCTGCATCACTTTACATCCCACCAGCAGCATATGAGGGTTCTAAGTTCTCCACATGCTCACCAGCATTGGTTATTGTGTGTGTTTGTTTTTAAATTATACCCGCCCTAGTGAGTGTAATGTGGTATCTCATTGTGGTTTCGATTTGCATTTTCCTAATGACTAATGATGTTAAGCATCTTTCCAGGTGCTTAATTTGCTGTAGATAGGTTTTGTTTTGTTTTTTCACCCAGTACATGCTGGAAATCATTCCATATCAATTCACAAAGATTGTTCATATTCCTTTTGCACCTGCACAGTAGATGAATTTTGTGAATTACCATAGTATATTCAACCAGTTGCCTAAACATGGGCATTTAGGTTTTTTCCAACATTTTTCATATAAAAAGAATTCTGCATTGAATAACTTGGTACATATGTATTTTCATATTACTAGAGGCATTCTTTAGGGTAGATTCTTCATACTTCATGTGGAAATGGGATTGCTGGCTCAAAAGGTAAGTTTGAATGTATTTTTGTTAGACATGAATGAAGTTAGCAAGGAACAATACTGTTTCTCTTAAATAGTTTAATGATAAATACAAGGATTGAAGCTCAAGAGGAAGAAAAAACTCAGCCAGCTGTTTATCATGAGAAAAAGAAAACTTGTATAAAAGTTACTTTTTAAAGATAATCTTGTGTGCACACTCATCTGCTCAGTCATGTCCAACTCTTTGCAACCCTATGGACTGCAGCCTGCCAGGCTCCTCTGTCCATGTGATTTTCCAGTCAATCTTATCTTATAAAATAATTCTATGCTAAGGGAAAATAGTCTTGTTAGCACACAAACATACCTCATTTCCCTAAGGTTAGGATTTACATTTTTATAGAATTCCATGAGGTCTAGTAGAAGCTGAGTCCTGTGTTTGCTTTTATGCAACTCATTTTTGTGTTTTTAATTTAATTTAATTTTCACTCTGTGTGAAAAACAGGATTAGAAGAATCATGAATCATTCCAAAATTATCAGGGTATGTAGGAGTGGTAAGGAGTGAAAAGAGAAGATACGCTCAATTCTCAGTTTACTTCAGTTTTCAAGTCACAGAAATATTGAAATATATCGGAATGAGTTCTGAGATACCACTTTAACAGTGGATCTGAATAGCCACATCTCTCATATACTATTACTCTGCCATTGGGATTTAGTCATTAAAATTCTACTGAGGGACTTCTGCAGTTTAATCTTTACCAAGAATCATACCTCCCAGTCCAGAAAGGCCTTCAAGATCAAGAACCTCAAGAGCCACAAGAATGACATCACCACCACCTAGATTATCACCAGAGAACACTCACTGCAGTCATCCTTTCATTCTAGTGTTATCTTAAGGGGTGTTCAATGCATTTGCCACTAGCCAAGTGAGCATTCAGTCCATGCCTGGACCAAATGGTGCTACGAAGTAGTCAAAAGAAGTAAAGGAATCAATTTATTGCTGCCTCTACCCTTATAGCTCTTTAATGTGCAGTGGTATTTTCAACTGAATCTCCTTGAGGTCAGTTTGAAAAAAAGAAGCTGAGAGGCACTGTTCCAGATGGGTTGCCTGGAAGACACCATTGACACCCATACTCTGTGATTAGTTAGCTAAGGATACAGAAACTCAGGAGACAGGAATGCAGAGAGGTAGCATTCCACAGTACAGAGAGAATGCGAAGTCAGTTCTCAGGGGTCCTGAATGATATCTGACTTTAGCTTTCTGGAGTACTGTAAAGCCTATACCTCTGCAGGAAAAACTATCTTTTTAAAAAACTCTATAAAAAACATGTATATGAAAAATATGATCTAAATATCTGAATAAAAAATATATGTTCACTTATTTACTCCACAAATATTTATTGAGTGCCTACTAGATGCCAGACACTTTTCTGGGTACTGGATCTAAAGCAGTTAACAAAGAATCATGGCAACCTATGGACTGGGAGAAAATATTTGTGAATGATGCAACCTACAAGGGCTTAATTTTCAAAATATACAAACAGCTGGAACAACTGCATAACACCAAGAAAAACTAACTAATCAAAAAATGGGCAGAAGAACTGAATAGATATTTCTACAAAGAAGACATACAGATGACCAACAGGAGAATGAAAAAATGCTCAACATTGTTAATTATTAGAAAAATGGAAACTGAACAATGAGGTGTCACCTCAAACCAGGCAGAATGTGCGTGTATGCTTGGTCACTCAATCGTGTCTAGCTCGCCAGGCTCCTCCGTCCATGGGATTATCCAGGCAAGAATACTCGAGTGGGTTGCCATGCCCTCCTCCAGGGGATCTTCCCAATGCAGGGATTGAACCTGTGTCTCTTGTGGGTCCTGCATTGGCAGGCAGATTCTTTACCACTGAGCCATGAGGGAAGGCACACTGAGCAGAATGGCCATCATTTAAAAATCAACAAAGAGTAAATGCTGGACAGGGTGTGAACAAAAAGGAGCCCTCTTACACTTCTGTGGGAATGTAAATTGGCATAGCCACTATGAAAAACAGTATGGAGTTTCTTTAAAAAACTGAAAAATACGTGCGCCCCAATGTTCAAAGCAGTGTTATTTAGAGTAGGCAAGACACAGAAGCAACCTAAATGTCCACCGACAGATGAATGGATAAAGAAGATATGAAGTGAAGTGAAGTCGCTCAGTCGTGTCCGACTCTTTGCGACCCCATGGACTGTAGCCTATCAGGCTCCTCCATCCATGCGATTTTCCAGGCAAGAATGCTGGAGTGGGTTGCCATGGGTATATATATATTCAATGGAATATTACTCATCCATTAAAAAGAATGAAATAATGCCATTTGAAGCAACATGGATGGACCTAGAGATTATCATATTACGTGAAGTCAGTCAGAAATAATAGGATAAATACCACATGATATCACTTATATATGGAGTCTACAGTATGATACAAATGAACTTATTTACAAAATAGAAACAGGCTCATAGATATAGGAAACAAACTAATAGTTACCAAAGGGGAAAAGGAGTGGGAAAGGGATAAATTAGGAGCTTGGGGTTAGCAGGTAAAAACAGGTTGTATATAAAATAGACAACCATACTGTATACCACAGGGAACTATATTCAATATCCTGTAATAAAACATAGTGGGAAATAAAACTGAGCCACTTGATTATACATCGGAAACTAACACAACACTGTGAATTAATTATACTTCAATTAAAACATTTTTAAAAATAGTCATGGAAACCGATCTCATGATATTTACAATTGTGAGAAAAAGTGGAATCCTGTCTAGCCTCTTTTAAAATTTATTCGTTCAAAAAATATTAAATGAAATAGGACTCCTGGTGGCATTTTGTTTTCTTCAGTAAACAAAACAGAGAGATTCGTGCCCTCATGAAATCTCCAGTTTAGTAGGGGTAGATAAACAATAAACACAATAAATGTGTGAATTATATGGTAGAGTCAAGGGAGATAAGTGGTGTGGATAAAAGGCAAAAATCAAGCAGGCTAAGAAGGGGTATCAGGTGTGCCGAGGGGAGAGAGGTGTGCAGAGTCAGCAGGCAACTTTAAGTAGGGCAGTCAGCTCACTGAGAAGATGTCTGAGCAAAGACGTGAAAGGTGAGGGTGACAGTCCCTCAGATACCTGGAGAAAGATGAGCCATCTCGCAGGCTTTAAGACGGGACCTGATGTGTTCAAGGAAGGAGAGGAGGCAAGCGTGGCTGGAGAGGGTCCGCAAGAGAGGTGACAGTAAGAGGAAACGAGAAGAAATGGGAGCAAACTGTGACAGACCTTGGACTGTTTAAGGGCAAAGTTCAAAAGGATACATCCATCCTGATGTTCACTGAAACACTGTTTATAGTAGGCAAGACATGGAAGCAACCTAAATGTTCATTACTGGACTTCCCTGGTGGCGCAAAGGCTAAGACTCAGTGCTCCCAATCCTGCAGGCCTGAGTTCGATCCCTAGTCAGGGAACTAGATTCCACATGCCCCAACTAAGAGTTCTCGTGCTTCAGCTAAAAATCTGACATGCTACAATGAAGATGGAAGATCCTGCGAGCTGGAACTACAAATAAATAAATATATGTATGTGAGACAGCAAAAGAGACACAGATGTATAGAATAGTCTTTTGGACTCTGTGGGAGAAGGAGATGGTGGGATGATTTGGGAGAATGGCATTGAAACATGTATACTATCATGTAAGAAACGAATCGCCAGTCTATGTTCGATACAGGATACAGGATGCTTGGGGCTGGTGCACGGGGATGATCCAGAGAGATGATATGGGGTGGGAGGTGGGAGAGGGGTTCAGGATTGGGAACTCATGTACACCCGTGGCTGATTCATGTCAGAGTATGGCAAAACCAATACAGTATTGTAAAGCAAAATAAAGTAAAAATAAAAATTTAAAAAAAAATAAATAAAAATAAACAAAAAATGCCAGAAAAAAGGTAGCCACTAACCACATTTTTAATTTAATTTAAATTTAAATATGCACATATGGTTACCTTATTGAACAATGCAAGTCTATGGGGGAAGAACAGAGTTTGTGTCCTCTGGCAGGTTCAGCAGAACCAATTCTAAACATATTTATGTATAAAGCAATTTCTTATTATTAGAAAGTAACTTATCAGGGATAGCATTGTGGCACAATATGTGTTTGTTATTATCATAAAATCATAATTCTGAATAATATATTTGGTCCATCTGTAGTATCTGTAAAATGAAGTGGCTTAAAGGGATGTTTGTTTCTATTTTTAAAGCATGTAGCCTTGAAAATGCTCTATTTCTTGAGTTTGCAAACTTTGGTGCTGAGACTTCTATAATTTTCAAATGATTGTGATGACAGAAGAAAAAAAGTAATTGGGATTGTAGTTGAAGTGGGTACTCTGCAGAATTTTCTTTCACTAATTTAAATAAATCAACATCTCTCCTTGTATGTAAAATTTTTGAAATAAATGCAAAACTGTCTTAAATAAATAAATAAATACACAAATGTCCACTGACAGATGAACGGATAAAGAAGATGTGGTACATAGATATGGTGGAATGTTGTTCGTTGCTGTTTTGTTGCTGGCGTATCCGGAGGTGGAATATTACTCAGTCATTAAAAAGAATGAAATGCCATTTTCGACAACATGGGTGGACCTAGAGGTTATCATACTAAGTGAAGTAAGTCAGATGGAGAAAGACAAATATCATGTGATATCACTTATACACGGGAATCTAAAAATAATGATGCACATGACCTCATTTACAAAATAGAAATAGACTCACAGATTTAGAAAATGAACTTATGGTTATGGGGGGAAGTGTTGGGGGGACAGGATAGATTGGGCATTTGGGATTGACATGTATACACTTCTATATTTAAAACAGACAACCAACAAGGAACTACTGTATACAAATAAATAATACATTTTTTAAAAAAAGAACTTGGGCTTTAACTCTAAGAGACGAAAGAAGCCAGTGAGGGGTTTTAGCAGAAGAATGGCATGACACACCTGACTTGCCTTCCACACCACCTTTTTGGCAGAGGAGACTGGAGGGAGCAAGTAGAGAAGCGGGGCAACCTCCTGTTAGAATAAGCTGGGAGAAAGATGAGGGGGCTCTGATGAGGTGGGAGGAGCTGAGACAGGGATGGAGATGAGACAGTGAGGTGACAGACTCTGAGCAGATCTGCAGGTGGAGCCAACAGGATTTGCTCAAAGACTGGACTGTGATATGAGAGAAAGGGGAGAGCTGAGAACAACTCCAAGGCTTTTGGAAGAAAGGAATTTTCCCCAGTTGAGACGAAAGGTGGCAGGAGGAGCATGTTTTACGGGAAAGACCAGGAGTTCAGTTTGGAGCATGTTGGGCTCAAGATATTTGGGAAATTGTCAAGACTAGCTCTGGAGTTGGGTGAAAATCGAGGCTGGAGGTATAAACTTGGAAGAAGCATCATGTAAGATGTTTTACTGCATATGATTAAATATGAAAATATGAAGGTGGTTCTAAAAGTACAAAATTTTATGAAGCAAAAGTTTGAGTTTCTCCTTCACTGTATTACTCCAAACCCACGACCCTTTTCAGTAGTAACATTGCTAAGGAGCTAGTATGTACGTGTTCAGAGAAGGCATTGGCAACCCACTCCAGTACTCTTGCCTGAAAAATCCCAGGGACAGGGGAGCCTGGTGGGCTGCCATCTATGGGGTCGCTAAGAGTAGGACACGCTTGACGCGACTTAGCAGCAGCAACCGCATGTATGTGTTAAGAAACTAAAAATGACTTCAGAATATGCAATCTGCCATTTCAGAGATCCAGAAAAAATCCTTGTTCTAGGATCCACACGCAGATTTTTTTTCCATTTATCTGTATCTTCCCTTTGTGAGTATGTACTCAGTCGCCTCCGACTCTTTCAATCCTACGAACTACAGCCTGTCAGGCTCCTCTGTCCATGGGATTTTTCAGACAAGAATACTGGAGTTGCCATTGCCTATTCCAAGGGATCATCCCAACTCAGGGATCAAACTCGCATCTCTTGCTTTAAAAGAAGTATCAGTGCCAAGCGGATTCTTTACCACTGTGCCACCTAGGAAGCCCTATGTCTTCCCCTTATCTACACAGTAATATAATTTCCAGAATGGCCATCTTCCACCATTATGGTACTGAAGTAACAGAATTTCACAGCTGTTTGGAATAAACACTATACTTGGCTTTGCATACCTTTTCTTAAAAATTAAACTGATTTTTAATTGGCCCTATGTTGCAATTTTTTCTTTAGCCATCTGGAATGTGCCTGAGCTAAGCAGTACCATTGATTTGAGAAATATCATTGATTATAGAGTACAGGATACACTTTAAGCACTATAGTAATAATTCTCTAGACTCTAGGCTTTCATCCCTAAAATAGAACAAAGTTTCCATACCTTCCATTAGAAAAAATGTGGCCTTTAGAATGTGAACTAATGCATTTCTGTTCTGTTGAGTTGGCAATTACTTCGTGTAAGGAAAGTAATGATGACTTCTCAAATAGCCAGTCTTATGAGTTTAGACCTTCATCTGTAATAAAACTCAATAAGTCTTTCGAATCACTGGAGTTCACTATTTCTTCCCTGGAATAAAGAGAAAAAAAGTAATTGAAAAAGAAAAACAAATCAAATCCACTTTAGTTTGATTTTTGACAGAGTTCACTCCAAGAGCATGTATCAGAAACCTCCATACATCTGGATTGACACATGGTTTATCCCAGTCAGTTATTTGTTATACAACTATCGCATCCATCATGGTAGCCAATAAATAGGGAAGAAAAAAACAAGAAAGAGTAAGGCATAAGTTCTCAAGAAACTTACAGTTCCACTAAGCCAATAAAAATTTATCTTTAGGGAAAAAATATCACTGTGAATGATTCTCAGACCAACTGAACCAGGTATTCTGCTGACAGAAACAGTAATGTCTGACTGTTTGCAATTGAAAGTTTACTGTATGAATTTTTCTTGCAACTTTAGCGCTAACTGCTGTCTTTTTCTAGAGAGATCCAGCACATAGCACAGTGAATAAGTGCCAGAGGCAGTAACAGAAACTGAAGCTCAGCCAATTATATTTAATTCAATAACTTGATTTTTACAAACACATGAGTTCCTATTTGTGATTTTACTTTGCAACCATTTTTTTTCTGATAAAATGTTCCTATTTGCAAGATCAAATAAAACATGTCAAAATTACACGGCACCCTGCAAAGAACTGTGTCACCTGAACAAATTTGTTCTTCATGTGCAAACGGGCTCAAAGGACAAAGCAAGGGTCATATCAGACTTCTTCCTCCTCCTCCTCTCCCTCCCCCCACCTCCCTCCTTTCTTTCTCCTCCAGTTGTAGTTTGCTCTAGGCTCTCTCTCACCGTCCTTCCTGTGCATTCCACTCACTCACCACCCCAGGTAATACTAGAACAACCATAATAACTTCCAGACTGATTCCCTTCCTTAGTCCCTGCCCACTCAAATCCAGCACATTCTCATCTCATAGACTCATCTTTCTGCAACATAGACTTTTGTCAGACCCTTTTCCTGTTCAGGAATGTTTACTAATTCCTTGGTGGCTCAGACTGTAAAGTGTCTGTCTACAATGCAGGAGACCCGGGTTTGATCCCTGGGTTGGGAAGATCCCCTGGAGAAGGAAATGGCAATCAACTCCAGGACTATTGCCTGGAAAATCCCATGGACAGACGAGCTTGGTAGGCTACAGCCCATGGGGTCGCAAAGAGTCGGACACAACTGAGCGACTTCACTTCACTTCACTTATTCCCCATTTAATAATGCTCAACAATCTTAGAGTCAGAACAAAAAATTACAAAATACAACCATTTCTAACCTTTGGTTAATATCTGAATGCAAAGTTTCGCATACATATGACTATGTTCAACCCAGTGCTCAAAAGAAATTTGGTAAAAGATTTTTCACATCAGTGACAATGAATAGCTGCTTCCCTTTTAGGAAGTGGCGTGGTCTATTTAAATTTTATGGGTTTTGTTCCCTTAAGGAATAAAGGATGATTTATCTTGACATCTATGGATGAACATCAGCATTTCCATCACTTAGAAATGATCAGTTATTCTTTTTTTATGAATTGTCCTGTCACTAGAGGTTTACTGGAATTAAAGACAAATGTATTTATCAGGACTGCTGAAAACCAGAGTTGTCAGGATGGCAAAACTTGATGCTTGCTGTCAAAAGAAAATATGGCTAGTATGGTTATTTCATAGAGCCCTGACATCACATAAGTGTCTACCACATTGTTTGCTATTTATTAGAGAATTTAAAGTGTCTTCTGCAAAAGTCTAAAGAGATTAACTTTATAACTAAATGATTACCACCCCCCTAGGGAGGCATTATAGAGTATCACTCTGTTCTTTATATGTTGTTTTACATTTTATTTTTAATACACATGTTAACTTTAGAATCCAGAGGGGGAAAAATAGTATGCCTATTTAAACAAGAAACTTTAAAGTTTCTTGAAAAATTCATATAGGGACTTCCCTGGTGGTCCAGTGGTTAAGACTTCACCTTCCAATGCAGGGGGTGAGAGTTCAATTCCTTGTTAGGAAGCTAAGATCCCACATGCCTCATGGCCAAAAAAACCAAAACATAAAACCAAAGAAATGTTGTAAAAAACTCAACAAAGACTTTAAAAATGGTCCACACCAAAAAAAAAAAATTTTAAGTCATATGAATAGTTAGCTTTGCAATTTGGTGTTTGCCAGATGTTTGAGATTTGCTGTAGGAGTCGGTCCCCTCTAATGAATTAATTTCTGAATGGCATCTTGGTACCTGTTAGAAACAGCCACCAGACTCAGGGCTCAACAATGGGAGTTTGTTCATTCAATCCAGTCATTACTGACTAATTTGCATTTAGAATGCTAGCTCAACCGTTACTTAGTCATTCCTGAAAACAGCCCGATTAGAAAGATAATTTCCCCTGCTTAAAAGTAAGACCAGCCAACAGTGGTCCATAGAGGAGGCCAGTTCCCCTGTTATTCAGTCATGACTGCCGGGAATTAAGCCACATTTCAGGGCCACCATATATCCAGTAAGACACCCAAGAGTGAGATTCAAAAAAAAAAAAAAAGCTCCAATGTTTCTATTTCATAAGCACTTGGGTTTAGATTTGCTCAAATTCTATGACGATCAGCCTTGAAAGCAACATCGGGTCTATCCAACCACTTTTCACAGTAATCCAAATATAAAATGTGCAGCAGTGTAGCTGTGCTTTTAAAATGCTCACAAACTCCCCCAAATGTACTAACAGTAGTATCAGAGTGACAAGGTGATAATCAGACGACAGATACATATTCAAAATCCAGTATGCACTGGACTCCGTGCTGGAGCTATGTACAGGGATGGGGGCAAGAAATCAGATACTTGCAGCTCTATTTTTGCTCTAAGATATTTACAGTTTGCTAAAGAAACCAATCAAGTGCAAATGAAACGAGAACACTGTAGGAAATTTTTCAATTGTATTTACTTTAAATTTTAAAATAAGCATCTTTTTTTTCTACATCTTTCTCCACAAAAACACATTTTCTTTTTTACAGTCATCTTATTTAAGCTTAAGGCACAATGCTTAGTGCACATGTTACTTTAGAAGATTGGAAAACTCCCAGGAATTGACCCTGAAATTATTTATTTCATGATTTAAAGAATGCTGATGAACACTCTCTTTCCAGAAGGAAAGTATAGAAGCATAATCAACCTGAGAGAAGGCATTTTGAATAATTAAAACATGTTTCTAGCAGACCACAGACAGGTGAAGTGAAAGGAAGTGTTGGTTGCTCAGTTGCGTCCAATTCTTTGCAACCCCATGAACTGTAGCCCTCCAGGCTCCTCTGTCCATGGGATTCTCCAGGCAAGAATACAGAGTGGATAGCCATTCCCTTATTCCAAGGGATCCCAACCCAGGGATCGAGCCTGAGTCTTCCACATTGCAGGCAGAGGCTTTACCATCTGAGCCACCAGGGAAGCCCCCATGGAAGGATAGCACACGTAGTGAATCAGTGTGTCGTCAGTTTCCATTACTGTAATAATTGTCTATGTTGTTCTAAGATATACAAAACACATCACTCGCAAACATACGTGCATTTTGTTTCTAATAGAAGAGTGTCCTCTGCTGCTGCTGCTGCTAAGTCGCTTCAGTCGTTTCCAACTCTGTGCGACCCCACAGACAGCAGCCCACCAGGCTCCCCCGTCCTGGGATTCTCTAGGCAAGAACACTGGAGTGGGTTGCCATTTCCTTCTCCAGTGCATGAAAGAGAAACGTGAAAGCGAAGTCGCTCAGTCGTGTCTGACTCCTAGTGACCCCATGGACTGCAGCCTACCAGGCTCCTCCGTCCATGGGATTTTCCAGGCAAGAACACTGGAGTGGGGTACCATTGCCTTATCCTCGATACTCCTCAAAAGAGTGAAAATACCGTTTACGTTCTTGTCTGCCCCAGTTTATGGCTTCACGAGAATTTGTTCTCCTTTTAAGCACACACAGACTGTACTAATTCCCGTTTTTGGTTGGTGGAGCCTCTTCAGAGCATGTTAGGGGCAAAGGACTTTCTTCCTTGATCCCAGGATAAGGTCAGAATGAAAATAACAGTCTTAAATGACCCCAGCTCCTTCACGCCACCTCCAACTCCTCATTCAAAGGGGTGCTTTGGGTGGCAGGTGGAGTTATAATTAGAGATTAGAAAAAAAAAGAAAGCCACCTCAGCAGCTGTTGCTCCTGTTTGTTCCCGGCTATGGCTGTCACCAGTGGGCAAACTGGCATAAATAGGCCTTCGCAAGTGGAAAGTCATTTAACCCCTGTCCTTGTCACACTCCCAGTCCTCTCAGTGGCCAGAGAACAGAAAGAAAATCTTACTGTGCATGCGTGGAGGGTGAGCCGAGAGTACAGCCCCAACCCGAAGGCACCTCTGCAGGGGGAGCCTGCAGCCTGTCTTTCCTGTCGGAGACGCCGGACACTCCAACCCAAACAAATAGGTTAGTGCGCAGAGTAAACCTATGCATTTTAGCTCTGACCTCTTGTCGATGTGATCTGGGTTTTTCTGACAGAGCTGTAATGGAAGGGTGACTGTTAATGGAGAGTTATTTGAGGACTCATTTAAGACTCTGGTGCATATGATAACAAATTATGAAATTGGGCTTAATTTATGTTCCTCTCCCAATTTTGCTGTACTCCTATTAAACAAATAGACGAGATGAAGATGGAACAGTGGAACTGCTTTTCTAACCTGAGTCCCACAAAAAAAGTAATGGCACTTACTTTTGCCAAAAAGTCCTGTTTTCTTTGTTAAAAATCAGTCATGTTGAAGGCTTAGGTTGGTGATTACAAAAAATACAGCTTCAGAATATAGTTTCAAAATTTCACGTTTCTTTGTTTTTTTTTTTTTTTAGGGAATTTAGGTAAATGGGAATTAGATTGTTTCTTTACATCTGAATAAAGACAGAAGATGTCCTTATTGATGGTAAAATGTGTGCCATGTGGTACTATGTATATAAAAAATCTGCTATTGGATTTATTAGTTATGTCTAGTACAGTTCTACCTAAAAACTTCATAATTTCAGTCTAAACAGCTCCGTAAAATCCTCCACATAGATCCTTTCCAAAGCAAAAGATTTCAAAGAAATTTCATTTTCTGTGTGCTACATGTCAGAGCTGTAGAGCAGGATTTCCAAATAAAGACCAGCTTCAGGGCATCTTCTCAAAGCCTGAATGTTTAGTGTCTTGGTGAAAAGCAATGGAATTCCAGAGAACTCACTGAAAACTAGGATTTGGGGCCCAGTTCTCATCCTACTTACATCCATGGAACAGATCCAGGTGGAAAGAGTCCTAAATAATGGCCTCATTTTTTTCAGTTCCAAAGAGAAAGTGACCTAAGCATTTTACATGAGACTTTTCAGTGGGAAAATGCACCTTACTTAGAATCACCGTGGCCTGATGTTTTTTCTACCTTTTGAAGTACACAGAGTGCACTCAGAACTCCACTAAAGAGACAGTTAAATTAAAACCACCAAAAGTAACCCATCAATTAAATGCCCAAAAGGGGCTTGCTTCTCCTGATTTCTAAGAGAGCCATAACTTCCTTCAAGGAAATTTAAAGGCGAAATAAATGCCTATTTACATACTTTAGCAAATAAGACCCAAACTGATTTGAGTTTGACTATTGATTTTGAAACTATCAATGACAAACTGAGAGAGTAGTATTGAAACATATGCATTACCATATGTAGAACTGGATAGCCAGTGGAAATTTACTGTATGATGCAAGGAGTGCTCAAATCCAATGCTTTGTGACAACCTAGAGGGGTGGGATGGGGTGGAGGTGGGAGGGAGGTTCAAGACGGAGGGGACATATATATACCTATGGCTGATTCATGTTGATACAACACAATGTTGTAAAGCAATTATCCTCCAATTTAAAATAATTAAACTTTACAAAACAGCAAAAAAAGAAAATATCGATTAATATAGCATATATCAATACCTTAAATCTTCCCATGGATGAAGAAAATAAATGATAGATGATATTACGGTGTATTTCATTTATCTTATTTAGTCATTCAAATATTTATTGAGCGATAGTCATATAATCCCTAAATAATATTTAGACATGAGGGCAAGCTTAAGACATCTAATATTACTTTTTCCAGAACTACTTTCCTCCCCTTTTCTACTAAAAGATTTAGTACTGTGGTCGTCTCCAAATTGTTCAAGCTGAGAAAGGCAAATTAGTCAAGAAGACTAACTCATTGCTGACTAGGATTTCTCTGAGATACAGATTTATGCTCTGTCTTAAACATCGCTTTTTACTTGTGTTTTGTCTTCTTGCTCTTCTAGAAAAACAAACAAACAAACTATCCAAGATGACTGTCACTTACTCCAGTAAAGTAGCAAATGCAACTTTTTTTGGATTTCATAGGTTACTCCTCAAGTGGAGAGGCAGCATCTACAAACTATTGTACAGGGAATTTATTGTTTTTGCTGTACTTTACACAGCAATAAGTTTGATGTACAGGTACTGTCCTTTGCATGTGTTCTTAAATGGCCATCAAATAGCGTATATGAGTACAGTCTCAAAAATCCAAGTCCTTTGGTTGCCTCTGACTTTTGCATTATGTAATCTCCTCCTTTGCATGATTTTCTGTCACCTTCTTCTCCCTGAGACTGAGTATCGGCCTGGCGTGTTGCGATTCATGGGGTCGCAAAGAGTCGGACATGACTGAGCAACTGAAGTGAACTGAACTGAACTGAACTGAACCATTTTTGAGATGTTAAATGGACTCTAACCCATCATGCTTAGGTGGCTCCCATTCCAGCCCCACTTTAACTGGTCGTGATGAAGTATTAGTTGTGCTTCAGGAATTTTGCTCCAGGCAAAAAATGAAAGATTTATACCTAGATCCTTACTAAATGATGATTTTTACCATTCAAAATCATTATTTTTGCCTCTCTGAATGATATCATTCGTAGTTTGAGCTTATGATTTGACTGCTTGCAGCGACTACTTACATAATTAACACTTTCATAAATAGTGCATATCAGGCAACTTTCCTTCCTTTTTCCTGGAATGACAAAATCTTATCTAAGATGGTGCCCCCAAACGTACCAATATCTCAATTAAAGAAAAAGGCTAAAAATGAATTTATTTTTGCATTATCTTCAAAGTTGAAGGCACATTATATTCACAAAAGATGTTTATTCTTTATCACAAACTTTGCCTGTCAGATTGACAGGTAATTTGAGCAACATTACGTCCATGAAATACTTTTATGACTAAAAATTATAGTCTTAATAAAATTTTATCAGTATTATAAATGGGAAGCTCTGTGAGTTCTTTTAATTAATATTGATTGCATAATTTCTTCTCAGGGAGAAGTTAAAACTTAAAATAGAAAAGTTAAAGGTTTTTGAGGCTGTATTTCCACCTTTTCTGTGCTTATCAGTTTGTTCTTTCCCTTCTGCATACCATGAACAAATTTGCATGTCATTGCTCTCACCTGTATTCTTCCTTGCAGTGACAGGACCCCATGTGAAGAAGAGGGAAGTTAATTTGACTGGTCAATAATGACCAAAAGTGAACAGTTACTTTGCTATATATCAAAACTACTGTTCCCAAAAAATGCATATATTGGTATACATTTTGGCAAAATATCTTTAAAAGGGAAGTTTTATTAAAAACCTCTAATGATTTTTTGAATACATCCTCTAAATACAGTATTATTTTGACAATTTATTTATATGTCATCCAATCCTTCACAATATCAAATGGTGGAAGACACATGACGTTTCAGGATAATTGTCTCATTCGTTTATTTTTACTAATGTGTATTTATTGCTGCTACTGCTGCTTAGAATAGAATAGCTCTTAGAACAGTTGCAGCATAGCCAGAGATGCTCCACTGGGCCTTAATTTTGGTTCCAATGTCTTATTTATTTCCCACAAAACTGTATGCACATATTTTTTCTAAAGACCAAAAAGTGCTTATGTTTATAACAACCATTAGTTCAAGCCATTTTTCATTCTTTAAATTTCAAATGTAAAAGCTTATTAAAATAGATCCTTTTATCTTGATCAAAGCTCTACCAAGAACTACAGGCTGAATCTGTTGAGAAAGTCAGACATACCTGTAGACAAATATAGACATAGTTTCATTCTCATATCCACTAACAATGCTAAAGTTTTTTCATCCCATTATAAGCAAATAGTTATGCTTGACAAAAAATCATAAGCTAGAACCCGAATTCACTAGTTTGATTACCTCTCTTTGTATTTTGGGATACATTTGACAAAATACTTGCTGTAGTACCTTTTAGCTAATAAAATTTCTATGTATCTATTAGCTTAATATTTTTTCCTTTGGCCAATTATTAATAGTAACAACCACTTTATTATTGACTATGACATTATACGCTAAGTGGTTTTATATATCATGTATTCTTTAATCCTCCTAACATCCCTGATACACAGGTATTATTATTATTATCCTCATTTACAAATGAGAAAACTGAGACTCAGAGAGATTTAAAAATATGCTCAAAATCCAGATCTGTAAGTGGCAGATCTGGTTCTCAAACATGGCTCTGTAAGGCTCTATGGTCCGTGCTCTCCACATTTAATTCTCTCTGACCAATTCAATTTGAGTACTGGAAACCAATTTGGCTGTAACTTGTCATCAGCCTCACCTTGAGAGGCCTATCCACCAGGTGATGTCTTGCCTGTCATCTTTTCTTGACTGTAGAATTTCTGACATTCCCTCCAAAGCTAAGGCTGCGCCCTCAGCTTTGGGCACTCCAAGCCCACCCTGAATCCCACACACATTCTCAGCACCAGCTCCCAGCTCTTCACCAGCAGTCTGATTGGTGGCTCACTGTCACCTCATTATCCCTCCACTTCCTTCCTCAAAGCTCTACTGACCCAAATAGGCCTCTGACATATGCCATAGTGTTTCCAAGGGAGTCCTGATTCTTTTGGAACAGGTGCATTCATTCATTTATTCAAATTCATCTGCTTTCTTTCCGGATTTTGATCATTATTATTAGCCTGCCTCGAGATATCTCTTCTGATTCTGAATCTCCCCCTTGAAACATAAATATCAATAATAGCTTTATTAAATGCATTCATGTTTACCAATACCAGAAAGTGGGTTTCTGTCAGATCTATAATACAAATTTTGATATTTTTATACTATAGAAATAAAAACTCACCGCACATAATAATAAAAATTTCACTTCTAACTGTTGAACCTGTGATGTTGTTTTATATTTTAAATAACTCTAGGCTTTAAAATAAACAGTTATAACATCCCTTGAGGTATAACACAGATAACCAAGAATGTACTGAGTAGAATATTCATGAGAAAGTAAGATCAAGATGTCAAATCCAGGGTTATTATTCAATAATTACTTAGTAAGCATATTCTAATAATAAACATAATTAAGACATTCTTTTTAAAGTACATATGTTTAATAATTGGATAATGGACACCTTTATGAAGTATTTTGCTCCAAATCCCATGCATTAATCATATAAAAATTTTAAAATATAAAACATTGAAAATAAAATGGATTACTGTGTCCCACTGTCTAATGACCAATAACATTTATGTACTAAAAATATTAGTACTTAAAATGTTCAGAAGTTAAAAAGCTTTTGAGATATATCAGCTTAGGTATAAAAGGAAAAGCTACTGCTCCTTTTAAAAAAAAACTGAGATTATTTTTGCTTAATTGTTTGCAGTAAATGTCACTTGCAAAGCAGGTGCAGAAGTATAATATCATAAAGGGCTGTGCATTTTATTTTTGCTCCAGATTGTTACTTACAGGAGCCCAAAAACGTTTCTTTGAAAAATTATCAATTTACTGTGACAGATATGCTGAACAAATTCCAGTAACCTTTGTGCTTGGTAAGTATAGGTCACACGCAGCATGCAGCCACACAGCTGTCTCCGCAACAGTGACACCAGTGACTCTGCATGGGAGTGTTTCCAAGCTGAGAGGCATGCCTGAAAAGTCACCGCTTGCAGTAGAACCAGAATCATCCATAAGGTTTACCTTCAAGACTGCTTTTGCTAAGTTAACACCCAACATGTTTGAGGTAATGATCTGCTCTTGGACAGTTAAGCTTTCTCTTCACTAACTCTCCACTTTTTGCCATCAATATGTGAGTTCTAATATCCACTTACTGAATGTTATGCCGTTGCCAGGCACAAATTACTTTTTTTTTTCTGGAGCGAAAAATCATAAGATATGGTAACTAAATGTTTTTACACCCTGATCTCTAAAAAAGGCTGAAATTCTGCTAAAAGCATCAGTGTCAACAACGTTTCTTCAGTAAGAAGCTGCTTTACAGTTTCCTCTTACTCTGCAGGCTTTTATGTTACTCTAGTAGTGAATCGATGGTGGAACCAGTTTGTGAATCTGCCCTGGCCAGACAGGCTGATGTTCCTCATCTCCAGCACTGTTCATGGAAGTGACGAGCATGGGCGCCTGCTCAGGAGGACGCTGATGCGCTATGTCAATCTCACCTCCCTGCTCATTTTCCGCTCAGTGAGCACAGCTGTGTACAAAAGGTTTCCGACGATGGACCACGTGGTTGAAGCAGGTATTGTGAATTACTCTTCCTTCCATGGCGCTCCTCTCAACCTTCAAATTTCCTCTGAAAATATCTTTTATTCATTCATTCATTCATTCAAGAAACATTTACTAAATACCTATCCTGTGCCAGAAACAGTCCTAAGAGGCAAAAAAGGAATAAGCCATCATTCCTGCCCTCAAGAGGTTTACTTGGGGGGCAGAGCAAAGGAAACAGCAATCAGTCAACCTCATATTAAGTTGCCAACAGTCATAATATAGTAATATTATATTACAATCTTTAATATAATAATTATCCTATTCCATTTTCATGTTTCATCATATATCATTTTTAAAGAAATATAAACCATCTGTAATATTATCTTACTTTGTCTAGCACTTTATAGCTTATGCACTTTCACAAAGATTATTTTGTTTGGACCTCAATAAAACCATGAGAGATTCAGAGAGGATATGACCTGCCCTGGATCACATTGCTCATTAATGGGAGAGTCAAATTTTCAATTAAGACTCAGAACTCCTAATTTAATACTTTTCCCCACACATAGCAGGTTCTGATAGGAAATAGCAACATGGGTTTTCATCTACACAGACTCTAAGTGGCAGTGAAAGGCAGCTTCAGTGGAGGTCTGTTGTCTTTTCTGTTCCTCAGAGTAGATGTAGTTTTGTACCTGGGCTCCTGGACACAGGATGCTGAGAACAAATCACATTTGAAGGATGGTTCTCTTTGCAGTTAATATTTAGCAGAGAAGCTGTTAAATCAGCCTTCAAGGGGATAAGGATTAAATGAGATCATTGTTGGCATGTACAGAATAAAAATGGGTTGTTGTGCTGAGTTGTCTTTGATTGATCTGAGAGTATGTTGGAATGTATAAATGAATACGTAGTAAACACAGGAACCATGAGATGATTTTGCCTTTATGTTGAATACAGTCTCAAATTAGCTTTCATCATCCAGTCTCTTTTTCTGAAATGTCCTTGAAAATACATAGAGAGATGTATATATATTTTCAGAGTAGCATTTTCGCTTGTTTTTGGAGGTTTGGGAAGTTTTTGTTTGATTTGGTTTTGTCTTTTCAGATAACAATATAGTGACCAAGAACACAGAGGAAGAGTTCAACCCCTTCTCTACCCTTTACCAGCCTCATGACCTTGTCTAAGTCACTTTACCTTTCTAATGCTTCAGTTTCCTCATCTGTAAAATGAGGTTATAGTGATTTTGTAAAACCCTCTGATCTCATTTACCTCCTAGCTTGTTGTGAGGATTAAATAAGATAATATGTGCAGTGTCTAGAAGCTTACTGGGCACATGGTATGACATGCATTCTTGCTTTTAAGAATGAAATCATCTAGTGCAAAGGCATAACATAGGCCTTTGATCATTTTAGAAGGAAGAATCATTTGATGTGACATCCCAGGTCTTCCTGATCATCTATGACCAGGAGGCTGTGCAAGTCAAGAGGGAAATAAGGAAAGAACGTCGAGGCTGTTGTGAGGGGTACAGAGCAAGCTGTGGGAAAGTAATGAGCCAAAAGGAGTCAGTTACAGAGTCAGATGAAGGGTATAAATGACCACTTGATGGTCATTCTGAATGACCATTTGAAAATGCCACTTGATAGGTTAATTTTCTTGCTCTAATATCTAAAGGATAGAATGAGATAAGAATTTCGACCTCTGGAAAAAGTTCTAAAACAAATGAGAAAGGTTTGGCTGATTCCAAAAGGATGAGTGAGAGCTAAAGTTTACTCGGATGGATAAAGGTGTCTCTAGTCCTGGCGCATCCTTGGAAAGAAGAGGGCACATTCTGACAGGAATCGGGACTCCAGGCCCAATTCTCAGAGCAGATCTCCTCCTCTAACCCTAACCCTAACCCTAACCCTAATACCCTAATACCTTCATATTAACAGCAAGTGGGGAGGTGGCAGGACAGCTGGCAGTGGAGCCCCTTTTGGGACCCCAAGTCAGACGTGAGCTCAACAAGGCCTGAGTCGTTCTCAGGTCTGAGGGGCAAGTAGAAATTGTGAGATGAGTTGGGAGAATGATGATTAACAATGTGAATTCTTTTCTTTTAGGTGCACTTTTCATAACATCAATGCTCACTCATTACCAAACTTACACAGATGCCTATTTTGGTTACTTGCATCCACCCTCTCCCCCTTTCCAAGACATTCAGAATACTCCAATACTTCTTTCTCTCCAACCACCAGGACCCCAACCATTCCAAGGGCGTATGAAATCATTTGCTCCTTGATGTGCATTTAAACAAGTATGTCTCAAGGTATGATCTGCAGACCCATGGGCGCTTTACACCTTGAATAACTTGAGTTGTTTATTTAAAATGCAAACCGCTGGCCCCTGCCTCAGACCTACTGAATCAGAACCACGGAAGGCCTGGGAAATCTGCATTTAAACATGCTTTTGTGTTGCTTTGTTTATACACTGGAGTTTGAGAAGTTCTGAATCTTTTCTGAGATGCTCATTCTTTAATCCTTTTTCTCACCCCTGGGGTAAAAAGCTTTGGCATTCACCAACTAATTCATTACTAAACACAAAGCTGTAACAGTTAATAAAAGGGTGAATTCAAGGTTTTGACCATGCTAGAGGCTCCAGAATTTGTAGGGTGGCTTCAGGCAGCAGTTTGCTCAGAGCCCATCATCTAGGGCAGCGGTCCCCAACCTTTTTAGCACCAGGGACCGGTTTCATGGAAGATAATTTTTCCATGGACTGATGGGGTGGAGGGTGCTTCGAGGTGTTTCAAGCTCATTACATTTATTGTTCACTTTATTTCTGTGATTACTACATTGTGATATATGATGAAATAATTATACAGCTCACCATTTTGCAGAAACTGACAGGAGGCAGAGCTTAGGCAGTAACACGAGCGATGAGGGTGCTATACAGATGAAGCTTCACTCACTCCCTTGCCGCTCAGCTCCTGCTATACAGTCCGGTCCCTAACAGGCCACAGGCCAGTACCAGTCCATCACTAGGAGGTTGGGGACCCCTGATCTAGGGGACCTGAATTAGACCTGCCTGGACACAACAATCATCATTCTCAATTTGGGTTTTTGGTCAGTTTGTGTGAAGAGTCTGAAGAAGGAAGAGAAGTGAGGGAGATAGGATGGGGGCTAAAGCCTTTGCAAGTGCACTCTGGGGTCATAACTAATTCTCTCAGTGTAAAGGTCTCTACTACTCTTTTTCACTCACAAGTGTTTTCTCAAAAGGCAGAAAAAGGGGTGGTGGATCAGCACGTGCCCACAGAAACACCAGATTTACGTATTACATGGTGGGGCGAAGGTTCTGCCTTCCAAGCTGGGGCAGATGCTTCGGAGATAGGGTCCTTCCTGGCTGCCCCACTGCCCCCCACGTGGGGGGCAGCCTCTCTGTCAGTTGGGGGAACAGACTTACCGGACCTCCTGCTCGTTTCCCTAACAGAGAGGGCTGACTCAGTCTGCACGTGGCGTTGGCTTCCAGGCTCTCCCAACCAGGCACATGTCTCCTCCTCTCTGTCCTTGGCCTGTGCCAACATTTCTGGGAAGAACAGGAAGTTCAGGCATGGCAGAAAATGTTTGGCAGGAGCCCTGAGCACAGAGCCAGGGCACCTGCTCTGCCTGAGGGCAGAGAGGGCTGGTAATAGAAACGGGGGCCCCTAAGGAGAGGGGACAGAGCGGGGGGGGGGGGGAAATGTTGGGGGCACAAAAGCCTCAGTGGGCTTCTCACATAAAGCCACCTATCAGGGAAGTAAATGTTCTCGAACTTAAATCAGTATTGCTAAAACTACAGGTCCTAAGATACCACCCCTAGCAATTCAGTAGGTCTAGGAATGAGCATATATAACAAGCTTCTGGAGACTTCGAGGCAAGGGCAGCGGGGGGCAGTCTTTGGATCACACTCTGAGGTGGACTTTAGGGCAATGGCAGTTTCCTTCCATCCTCTTTGTGTTGCTTCAGGGAGGGTCCCTGTCACAAAGATTCAGGACTAGCAGGAGAAAAAGAGGGAGAGGGTGGAGAGAGTGAAGATCAGCATTTTCTTCCGAAGCATCTGGCTTCACTAGAGCTGATTGTTGAAGCAGTCTGCGCGCAGGTTGGAAAAGAATTTCCAGATAGAGTATTTTAGAAGACAGAATTTATTGAGAACAAAGGACTGAGGTAGTCAGGGGCGCTGCACAGACAGCAGGCTGACTTCCTGACAGACCAGGAAGAGCTGGCGCAAGGGGGAGCGGAGTGAGAGATGCTGTTAGAGCAGCGCACCAGCTTGAGGGACAGCAGACCTTATGTGGGCTTGTGGCCAGTTTTTATGGCCTCAGGACAAAGAAAATTCCTATGAAAGAGGTGGTCATTGGTCGGGGGTCTTTTGGGTCTCCCTCTTGCCTCATATGGAGCTGGGAGCTAGCCAGTTAGGGACAGAATGGCTCATGACAAACAGGATGGCCCATGCCAGCGGTTGGCATGGCGCTTAGCAAATTCTGGAAATATTACCCTAAGACCCCAGCCAGGGGCTCCACACTCGTGGACTAGGTCATTCACCTGCTGGTCCCTGAGCGTTCCTTGCTGTTAAGTTGGACACTCAAGTTACATTATTCCAGGAAATTAGAAGAATCATTATTCTGGGAAGTACATAAACTTTGATGTCACAGGTTACATTTCCCAAATTATAAATTAAAAGTTCTTTATGCTCCCATGAAAATAGAAATATAGCAATCAAATGCAAAAAAAAAAAGTGTTTATTATGCCAAAAGTTCCCTGCACTGGTCCGTTTTCAAACATTTATTTGCCAGAGGAGCTGCAACCCAGGAGCTCCTGTTATTTTCCCTCTTGGCTGCAAACCTACCCTGGAAAATTCCAGTCATTTCAATCACCTGCCCTGGAAGATGTCACTCATTCCAAGTCAAGTCAGTGGCTCAATTCCAGATCTTTGCCAATTTAAGTGATGGCCTTAATTGGGTTTATGTTACGGTGAGACTGAATCAAAACATTTTATCTGGAGTTTCAGAGTGATCAGGAGAAGAAAACATTTCCCTTCATAATTCCTCACTAGAAGCACAAAAATAGGGCAAGGGAAATGGTATACATTCCTCTAAAACAGTACTAAATCTGTTTGCTAAATCTGTCATGCGTTTGCTCATTTAACAAAGATTTATTGAGTGGGTACAGTACACTGGGGCTTCCCAGGTGGCACTATTGGTAAAGAAGCCGCCTGCCAATGCAAGCAGGAGCTGCAGATTCAACCCTGGTTCGGGAAGAGCCCCTGGCGAAGGGCATGGAAACCCACTCCAGTATTCTTGCCTGGAGAATTCCATGGACTGAGCAGCCTGGCAGGCTACTGTCCACAGGGTGACAAAGAGTCAGCCACAACTGAAGCTACTCAGCATGTATGCCAGGCATTGTGCTGAGCTCTGGAGCACAGCTGAAAGCAAGTGTGGGTATGGTCCCTGTCCTCAACTGTCAGTAAAAATTACTATAAATCTTTTATTCTATTAATCATTTTCAGAAAGAAGCACAAAGATATTTACAGTTGAAATTCACATCACTGCATTGCATTTAGGTTTCTCTGAAAAAGTGTCCTTCTGTGCATGGTAGCCTGTAACAGTGGTTAAAAGACAGTAAAATTTAGGGAAAGGACACTTTTTCTCAAAGGCCTGGAATCTTAACATGAAGTTCCTTGAGCTTCTGCTCTGATGAGAGAGAGCCTGTGGACATCCCATCAGAATTTTTAGCAACATGTATAGTTAACAGGCATAAATACAATCGAGTAAGCTCCCAATTATCAAATGACTGCTGAGATAAAAGTTCTAACTCTAGATGCACTGACTGGAAGGCCAGCCCCACACTTAGATCATTTAGTCTGTGATCTTCTCCCACTAAGTAAAATAGACTAGATTTTGTGTAATGTTGACTTTCTGCCCTGTGGTCTGCTGTTCACATTTACCTGGATGCATTCTGTGGTGCTGGGGCTCCCTGGTCTCTCTGAAATTTCCCACTGTTCTGTGCTACAGGAGACATGATCAAGGGGACAGCGGTATTCACGGCTGTGCCAGTTTTTACTCCGTTGGCTGAACTTTAACAGTTTGAGTCAGTTATGCCTGTAGTCTCACATGATGAGCCCAGAACAGTCTGAATGTCATCTTGTGAGTGAAACTTGACTCACCTATGCACATTGGATCTACATGGGACAGAAAGAGCACACATCCTTGAATTAATGCCATGGATGGGCAGTCTTGGCTCAGTGTTTGAAGCCTCCCACAGCTCTATTTGGGCTTCCTTTGTGGCTTAGCTGGTAAACAATTGGCCTGCAATGTGGGAGATCTGGGTTGGGAAGATCCCCTGGAGAAGGGAAAGGCTACCCACTCCAGTTTTCTGGCCTGGAGAATTCCGTGGACTGTATAAGAGTCAGACACGACTGAGCGACTTTTAATTTTCACAGCTCTGTTTTAGGAGTTATATCAAGGCTCATCAATCAGTGCCTCTCCAAGGATGACCATAGATCACAACATTCAATGAATTATCAAGGATACTTATTTAAATTACATCTTCCAAGACAGCACTCTTGCCTGGAAAATCCCATGGACGGAGGAGCCTGGTAGGCTGCAGTCCATCGGGTTGCTAAGAGTCGGACACGACTGAGTGATTTCACTTTCACTTTCCACTTTCATGCATTGGAGAAGGAAATGGCAACCCACTCCAGTGTTCTTGCCTGGAGAATCCCAGGGATGGGGGAGCCCCGTGGGCTGCCGTCTATGGGGTCGCACAGAGTCAGACACGACTGAAGAGACTTAGCAGCAGCAGCAGCAGACAGCCTATGAATCTGACTCTCCAGGGTTTGGGACCCAGAAATCCACTTCTAAACAAGCTCCCCAGAAGCACTATGTTTGACCCAGACCATTTCTGAAAGAGATGGGAATACCAGACCACCTGACCTGCCTCTTGAGAAACCTATATGCAGGTCAGGAAGCAACAATTAGAACTGGACATGGAACAACAGACTGGTTCCAAATAGGAAAAGGAGTACATCAAGGCTATATATTGTCACCCTGCTTATTTAACTTATTTGCAGAGTACATCATGAGGAACGCTGGGCTGGAAGAAGCACAAGCTGAAATTAAGATTGCCGGGAGAAATATCAATAACCTCAGATATGCAGATGACACCACCCTTATGGCAGAAAGTGAAGAGGAACTAAAACACCTCTTGATGAAAGTGAAAGAGAAGAGTGAAAAAGTTGGCTTAAAGCTCAACATTGAGAAAACAAAGATCGTGACATCTGGTCCCATCACTTCATGGGAAATAGATGGGGGAACAGTGGAAACAGTGTCAGACTTTATTTTGGGGGGCTCCAAAATCACTGCAGATGGTGACTGCAGCCATGAAATTAAAAGACGCTTACTCCTTGAAAGGAAAGTTATGACCAACCTAGATAGCATATTCAAAAGCAGAGATATTACTTTGCCAACAAAGGTCCATCTAGTCAAGGCTATAGTTTTTCCACTGGTCATGTATGGATGTCAGAGTTGGACTGTGAAGAAGGCTGAACGCCGAAGAATTGATGCTTTTGAACTGTGGTGTTGGAGAAGACTCTTGAGAGTCCCTTGGACTGCAAAGAGATCCAACCAGTCCATCCTAAAGGAGATCAGTCCTGGGTGTTCATTGGAGGGACTGATGCTAAAGCTGAAACTCCAGTACTTTGGTCACCTCGTGCGAAGAGTTGACTCATTGGAAAAGACTCTGATGCTGGGAGGGATTGGGGGCAGGAGGAGAAGGGGACGACAGAGGATGAGACGGCTGGATGGCATCACTGACTCAATGGACATGAGTCTGAGTGAACTCCGGGAGTTGGTGATGGCCAGAGAGGCCTGGCATGCTGCGCTTCTTGGGGTCGCAAAGAGTTGGACACGACTGAGCAGCTGAACAGAACTGAAGGATGCCAAAATGTCCAGCTTGCTGTGTGATTCTGCACTAGGTGCAGTTGTTCTCAAACTTTGTTATGATAGAATCACTAGGGATCTTTTAAAAATACTGATGCCTGGCTCACATCCCCAGGTATTAACATTCAATAGGTATACAGTGTAACCTGGGCGTTGGGAGTTTTTAAAACTCCCTAGACCATTCTACTGTGCAGCAAAGTCTTGCGCCAGAGCACATCTATTAACTCCTCCAACTTTATCTGCAAATTGTTTCAGAGCAGTTTACCCAGCACAAATGGAATTCTGGGCCACCTGGACAGGCGAGGAGTTAAGAGCACTGATTTTGTGAATGCTATTTCCAGTGAGTCATGTGTGGAAGGCAGTGAGCTACCAAATAGGATACTAATTTAGAAAGAGGAATATGGCTGACTAGAGATATTTTTCTCACATTAGGAAAATAGAGGAGTTTCTGTCTGTGTTCAGCATTGCTACCCCAGAAACTGACTTTACTCAACCATATCCTATCTCAAGCTTTTCAAATTGTCGGTTGTAACTTATTCTTGGGTTCTTAAATCATTTTAATGGCTTGGAGCCAGCACTTTTATGGAATGGAATGGAACAGAGCAGAAAAATCAAGGGGCACCTCATCTAGAAAAGCCAATAATTGTTTTGGGATAGCTTTCTTTCTATGGTTCATAGAGAAAAAAAATACGTCTGAATACTGCCTTCCACAATGCCTTCCTACTGTGATTGCATCTCTCTCTCAGTCACATTTTGCCTTCTCTTGGTTATCCCAGTTGACAGGGATTTCTGAACTTCTACCATTGAATTTAAAGAACAGCTGCAGCTGAATCTGGTGGCTTCATTGCATTCATTTGGAAAGTATAGAGAGGAAAATGAATCAGGCTCATTGCAATGCTTCCGAAGAAGTCACCTCTCTGAGAACAGCTGAGATGCTGAATGCACAAGTTACTCTTTCAGAAAGAATTGGCAATAAACCCTGCTAAAAGTTTTGAGAAGCAGAGCTCTTAGCTCTTTTCTTAATAGAGCCTGATGGGCATGCTCTGCTTTAAAGGCAAAAGACATCTGCCTCAGCTGCAACCAAATCTGCAATTGCTGGAATATTGTTGATTAATGGACTTAATTGGTCCTTTGGTTTGAAAGCAATAAAATTTTGCCTTAAAGTAGCAGATCCTAGAGAAGGCGATGGCACCCCACTCCAGTACTCTTGCCTGGCAAATCCCATGGACGGAGGAGCCTGGTAGGCTGCAGTCCATGGGGACACAAAGAGTTGGACACAACTGAGCAACTTCACTTTCACTTTTCACTTTCATGCATTGGAGAAGGAAATGGCAACCCACTCCAGTGTTCTTGGCTGGAGAATCCCAGGGACGGGGGAGCCTGGTGGGCTGCCGTCCATGGGGTCGCACAGAGTCGGACACGACTGAAGCGACTTAGCAGCAGCAGCAGCAGATCCTACTCCATCAAGCCACAATTCAAGTCACAAGAAAATACAAATGTGTGTGTGTGTGTGTGCATGCATGCTAAGTCGTTTCAGTTGTGTCCTGTGGATTATAGCCCACCAGGCTCCTCTGTCCAAGGGATTCTTCAAGAAAGAATACTAGAGTGGGTTGCCATGCCCTCCTCCAGGGGATCTTCCCCACCCAGAGATCAAACCCATGTCTCTTGTGTCTACCTGCCTTGGCAGGCGGGTTCTTTACCACTAGTGCCGCCTGGGAAGCCCCTGTGTGTGTGCATACTTGTATATCATTCCATATATATATATTTTTTACTCTGATTTGAAATATTAAAAAGTGTTCTTTGAGATAAGCAGTATGAAAATTGCTAAGCAGAGCTGAACTAGCCAGAAAACCAGAAGGAAAAGAGATAGCAAGAGAAATTCAAGCCAGATGCAATAGCAAGATAAAATAGCAATGTTAGGAGTGCGGATAGGGTCTGAGGAAATGCGGCATGAAGATAGATATGTGAAGGAGACAGGGTAATGTGAGGATCAGCCAATTGATGGTATTGCCAAACTGCAGCAAATTGATACCTGTGATGAACATAGCCTTAGAGACGAGGATAAAGACCACATTCTGAAAATATCATTGATCTCTAGTTAAAATGGTCTGAAGCACTGATGAGGATGGCATTCCATTTAATAACAAATGCTCTCTGAATTGATTTCACTAACAATCTAGACCTTTCTTTCAAAGGACCAGTAACTCAATTTCCAAAGATAGGGGTATTTTGTATAAGATGTATAACCCTGCAGGAAATAATAAAAATTATTCTGCCTGTATACTCTTGGAGGACACATTAGTGTCCGGTTCATTTTTCACAGCACCTAGCAAAGTACTCAGTAAATTTGGACTGAACATTTAAAACCCCCTGCTTTCCTAACTCTACATGTCCCTTTTCAACCAATGGGTTTGCTACATGACAGGGATGGGGGGAGCGGGGGACCTAACTCTTGCTTTAGTGTTTGCATTAAATAATTCCTCACTCTGCATATTTGCTTTCTGCTAAGAAGCCAAGAAAGGACTTGCCAGCACAATTTGATCCATACTCCTGAATAAAAAATAACCAGAGGTAAAGTTATTCTTTGGTCAAATGACAGAGATTTCAGCCAAGTACACAAATGCAATCATTTTTGGAAACTGCACTACAAATCCCAAGACTGTAACTGTTAGACAATTAATATGAAATGTCTGAGAATAGGCTTCCAGGGAAAGGGTGAAAGGTTGCGTAGGTCTTTAAGCACAGAGCCAAGACAGGTCATCTAGTGACTTCTTATCATTAGATTTAATCATACTCTGCAAGTCTTTTAAAACAAAAACCCAAATGGATTATCTGGATCATGCAACAGCTTTGAAATGCACTGAGAAACAAGACAGGAATTCTAGGGCTCATTCTTACTTTTGACCACCAGAGAGAGTAGAGTTCCCCTGGCATGGGCAGACCTTTTCAAAGTTAATGTAAATAATCTGAGTATTATCTAAACTAGTCTCTTGTTGGTAAATACTCGCCTTGTAATTGTTGCTCTGTTTATTTCAAACTGACTTAACAGAATCTTCATTCAGTGAGGAAGTGATTTTTCAAGCGTTGCTGTAGTTCAGAATTTCCTGCAGAGATTTGTAAATGTGCAGCTGCCTGGACCCAATTCATTAGATCACTCAGGAAGATTTAAAAGCATGCTTACCCCTGGACCTTACTCTAGACCTATTGAATCAGCACCTCTGGGGATAAAGCAAAGGCACTGGTATTTTCTAAAAGGCATTTGGGCTAAGACACAGGCACACGAGGCTGTAAGGTGCAGCACTGGGTCAGGAATCTTGCCCTAATGGTCTCATGGACACAGATAGGAAGGAGAGGGTGGGATGAATTGAGACGGCAGCATTGACTTATGTTTACTGCCACTAAGTCGCTTCAGTCGTGTCCGACTCTGTGCGACCCCATAGACGGCAGCCCACTAGGCTCCTCTGTCTTTGTGATTCTCCCGGCAAGAACACTGGAGTGGGCTGCCATTTCCTTCTCCATATGTGTGCTACACGTGTGAAATAGATGGCGAGTGGGAAGCTGCTCGGCAGCGCAGGGAGCTCAGCTCGGTGCTTCGTGACAGCAGCTTAAAACTCTGTTCCGAAGAAGACTAGCTGTGTAAAATATTGTACAAAGCTAACTAGAGTGCAGCCATGAAAAGAACGATTCTGCTCTCCACATCTTAACAAAAAAATCTCCAAGATACAACTTGAAAAAAAGAAGCAAATGGCAGACATGTATGGAGTATAAAGTCATTTGTGTTTTTAAAAGTTTGGCCTGTGTGAAATCTGTGACACTTCTCCGGAAATATACACAATAACCTGGTTGTAGTGATTTCCTTCAGGGAGGGAAACTGGCTGGTTGGGAAAATGAGACTTACTTTCCCCATTAATATTTCTTTAGCCTGTTAGGATTTTTGTGCCCACTGAACTACTCAATCAAATTAAAAAAAAAAAAGGTCAAGTATAAACAGTAAGCTTTTGAAGCATATATTTATATGAACAAAACTTTTTACATAGTAGACATTCCATGAATGTTTGTTAATAAGTAAACCTGCTACCTTATTATTGCTCTCCTATTATTCAAGTCTCTTCTTCCGGTGTGCAGGCGGTGGAGGGTGAGGCAAGTTTCACATAATATACTATGTGTTCGCACTTACTGAGTGTTATTTATGTGCAAAGTGTTATGTTAACCTCTTGACATATGTTCCTCATCTCAGGTACTTCTACAATATCCTTGTGAAGTAGACATTATTATCTCTTTTACGCGTGAGAAAACTGAGGCTCAGAGAAGTCACTGCAAGCTGAAGCAAACTGTGTTATGCACACACACACGTACACACATACATACACACAGGAGACACACAAAATCAAAGAAACCCTTTTAAAGTATATGCAAAATGCTGTGGGGACTGTGAAGGTAATATGCTTTTTGCCCTCCCAAAGGGTCTTAGCAGGGGAAACATTTGTGTCTAACACGACCATAACCTGAGGCAAGAGAGAGCCCTGTGGTGATTTGAAGGGGAGGCAGAAGGAATCAAGGAAGGCTTCTCAGAAGAGAACCTGGTTACTTAGGTGTTTGAAAAGAAGCATCAGGAGGAAAAGTCATGTGAATAACCTGTTGGGCGAAACACTAAGTGCTTTGTATACATTACCACTTTTTATTCTTTAAATCTGAACAATTCTAAGTATTCCTCTTCTCAATTTTACCAAACCCTAAAGAAGAGGCATTCCCTTGATGTCCTAGTCCACATTTAATGTCACCTTGCTTCCTATTGTCACTACGATCGCACACACATGCACGCAGGGTTATATATTGGTATATAAGGCAATGCATGTAAGCAGTCCTTACAGAAGAAAATAGTCCTTTTCTCTAAACAAGTAAAAACTACTTGAGACAGGAACTGCATTATTTTTTATTTCTTGACTATCCCCCATTCTATGCGTGCATGGTAGATGCTGAAATATTTAGGGTACTATATTAATGCTAAGGGGCTTCCCTGGTGGCTTAGTTGGTAAAGAATCTACCTGCTATGCAGGAGACATAAGAGATGCCAGTTCAATCCCTGGGTCAGGAAGATCCCCTGGAGAAGGAAAAGGCAACCCACTCCAGTATTCTTGCCTGGAGAATTCCATGAACAGAGGAACCTGGCAGGCTACAATCTATGGGGTCACAAAAAGTAGGACACGACTGAGCAACTAAGACAAACATTAATGCTAAATCAAGTCTGTATAACCTCTCTCTTTTTATTTTGTGTAAAGGTTTTATGACAGCAGAGGAAAGAAAATTATTCGACCACCTCAAATCTCCTCATCTGAAATACTGGGTTCCATTCATCTGGTTTGGAAATCTTGCAGCTAAAGCCCGGAAGGAAGGTAGAATCAGAGACAGTGTTGATCTTCAATCACTGATGACTGTAAGTACTTTGCAAACATCAGTTAAAAGATATGACTCAGACACCAGCAGGGACTTGGATGTAAAAGGCTGGATCTGGACGAGTCTGCTTTGTTCAATCCTGGTTCCAAAGGAACCAGAAAGTCTGGGCAAGGATTAGAACCCTCAAATGCAGGAGGAGAATATAACACAGTTGTAACTGAGGTTCATTGGAGGTGGTTGCTTAGAGGCTGTTTTAAGCAGAAGTAGGCTTTGTAATATGGACTTCCCTGGTGACTCAGACAGTAAAGAATCCACCTGCAATGCAGGAGATTCAGGTTCAATCCCTGGGTCAGGATGATCCCCTGGAGTAAGGAAATGGAAACCACTCCAGTATTCCTACCTGAAGAATTCCATGGATGGAGGAACCTAGCGGGCTTCAGTCCATAGGGTCGAAAAGAACTGGACAGAACTGAGCGACTAACACACAGGCTTTGTAATAGGCTCTACAAGAAAATGTTCCTTGATTGATCAGCAATGTCTGCAAAGGGCTTAGAAGGTTCTGGCACCCAAGGGGCATATTTGCCATCCCTAACTCCAGGATCCTGGACCCAAATCCCCAGTCAGCTCCCCAAAATTGGAATATCCCAACGTCGATCTCCTGGAGGAGGAAATGGCAACCCATTCCAATATTTTTGCCTGGAGAATCCCATGGACAGAGGAGCCTGGTGTGCTACAGCCCACCAGTTCACTAAGAGTCGGACATGACTGAAGTGACTTAGCAAAGTTAATCAGCTTTCCAGATGACCCAGGAAACAAAGCTGTGTTTTCATTAAATGAAATAATCCTGAATGCATTTGAGAAACAAATTTATAGATGGGCTAGATAGATTTGTGCCATGACAGTCTCCTGCCTTCATTAGGCTAAAAAGAGCGAATGATTTTAAAATAGCCCCCAAACTAGCATATACTCTTTCTCAGTCTTAAATAATAACTTGTGTTCAGTAGTGAAAAAAGAAATCAATGGATCTCAATCCTTTCTGCTTTAACAGAGATAGATTTTCTATCAATAGAAGTATTCTAAAGTGTTCATTTGTTGGGGGGAAAGGCATAGATGTATTCAGGCTTTTTTCCAAGATCTTCAGTAAGCATGTTTTCAAAAGAGAGGAAACAAAAAATAATCTGCTCTCCACATAATTTAGAAATGATTTGTCTGAAATATTAACTATAGCATTTCCACTACCCCTTTGGGCCTATATATATATAGTGGGAAATTATGAATTCAATAGAGTAGGGGATATTTCTATACCATCCTGATTTATCTTAATATATTTTTTAAACTGTACAACTGTACTTATCCCTTTTGCACATCATTGAATGATGTCAAAGCTTATAATTTTCAGAATTTTCCTTTTGGAGTGGACTTCAGAGCCAATTTCTAGTCTTTTGAAGTCACGATCATTATTTTATAGGTGTATTTCTAAAAGCCACAGCCATATTCTGAACCCCAGTAAATGTTATTTACCATACCCATCATCTTAGTAAATCGTATTTTATCTATTTCTGGCTTAGGAAATGAACCGATTTCGCTCCTGGTGCAGCCTCTTATTTGGTTACGACTGGGTTGGGATTCCGCTGGTTTACACCCAGGTATCAGATCCTTGACGCGTGATTTTTCCTTTCCGTCGCCCACTTTGGCATGCTGGCTCTCTCGGGTCAGCCAGGGCTGTGCTCTCAGTAGGGTTTCTCTCTGTTTCAGGTGGTCACGCTGGCCGTCTACACCTTCTTCTTTGCCTGCCTGATCGGACGCCAGTTTTTGGATCCCACCAAAGGCTATGCGGGGCATGACTTAGATCTTTACATTCCAATCTTCACTCTCCTACAATTCTTCTTCTATGCAGGATGGCTCAAGGTAGCCAACAGTCTCCATGCCTGAGACCCTCTCTACAATCTAGGTCCTGTTCCAAACTCTGCACACTGATCCCTTACTGAATCACTCATTCATGAGTGACTCCAAGGTAGATTTAACATTTAATAGCTGAGATATTACTATTTTTCAACCGGGAGTTCAAGCGGCAGGGACGTGGTGAGTCCTGCGCTGCAGAGATCTGAAGCAGCTCATTTATGCAAAGACGCTGCTCTTTTATGGCCATTGATTGTGCTAAGTCTTTGTGTGCTCTCACTAGGATTACAATAGTGTAATTAAGGTATTAAGTATACCTGCATTGATATTTTATACCACAACAAGCGACTAGGCAGAGTAAAAGAAAGTAAATAAGAAGTCTTGTATCTCAGACTTAAGCATGATTATTATATTTTTATCTTGCTTCTGGGCTTCCCAGGTGGCTCAGTGATAAAGAATCTACCTGCAATGCGGGAGATGTGGATTCAATCTCTGGGTCAGGAAGATCCCCTGGAGAAGGGAATTGGCACCCCACTCCAGTATTCTTGCCTGGAAAATCCCATGGACAGAGGAGCCTGGCAGGGTACAGTTCATGGCTTGAAAAGAATCAGACACGATTATCTTGGCTCTGCTCAACTCTAAATAGTTAGCTTCTATTCCCTGAAATCCCACTAGCTGCCCCACGACACTAAATGCCTTCCATTTTCAAAACCAGAACTGAAATTCGAAGGAATTCATTGGAATCAAAACCAGAAACACCAGGATTAATGACAACATGTGGTTTGCCAGGAAATTAAAAGCAGGTCAGAGCAATGAAAAGAACTAGTCCAGTCATCAGCATTAAATTTTATTTGTTCCCACCACCATCTCCCTTCATCCCAATGTATGTAACGATATCAGAAACCTAATTCTTCCCTCTCTTTAGTGCGTGACAGAAAAAGGTCAAAGATGATGCCTTCTTTAAGGTAACTGAAATCTAAGGACAGTTTGAAGATAACTTTAATAAAGTAGAATTTCAAATGTCTGACCTTCCAAACAACCACATGTCAACATGCACATCCGGGTCTTCCGTGTTGTTGCAGCCTTTTCCCTGCAGATGCCTTTACTTTCATTGGTTTGAATCTTAACTAGGAAAAAAATAAATATGTTGGCATTTCAAGTTACCCTCTAAAGAGTAAAGGCATTTCCTTTACAAATGGCAAAAACATTTTTAACCAGATGACAGTGAGTGGATTATTTTTACCCATTTAAGACGAAGAGCTAAAGAGACTAACAGCTCTCATTTCTCATTAGAGAAAAACTACACCCTACCTTTATAAACAGAAATTGCCACAATTGGCCCAAACACTCGATCCTCAATCATTCTGGTCTTCTATTGTCCTTTTGCCTGAGTTGTGCTGAGCTTTATTCTTCACTTTGTGCCCATGTGAAGTGTTCAGCCAGGCTGGAAGGAACAGTCAGCAGTTCCTGCCTTCTGAAGTGCTCTCTAATATATTAACCTTCTTGGGACTTCCGTGGTGGTTCAGTGGTTAAGACTCCTGCTTACACTGCAAGGGACATGGGTTCGATCCCTGGTCAGGGAACTAAGATCCTGCATGCTGTGCAGAGTGGCCCACCAAAAAATAAAATATTAACATTCTTTTCCTTTATAAAATATTTTTGAAGGCAAAATATGAAAAGAAAATCTTAGCTCCATTGAGAGGTGACTCTAAGAGAAGGGAGTTTTCCCATCCAGTGGATTGTGGCTCAATTTCTAAACAGCTGTTTTGTCTTGACCATTCTAATATTTCTAAATATTGAAGTGTAGAAAGCCCAACTTAACCTTATGCACAGTCTATTACTCAGTTATTTGCTAGAAACGGAGCCTCAAAGTGAGTAAAGGCTATCTTTGTGACAGTCAGTTAAAAATCATGGCTATCATTTTGATAGTTAAATGTAGACTGTAATACTATATGCAGGACTGATGTCAGAAAAGTGAAATTCTGGATGTAACAAAAGTATTTTCAGGATCCATCCAGCAGCCCATTTTATTTAAAGAAAACCCCAGGCAAAAATAGGCTTCCCAGGTTGGAATCCCTGGGTTGGGAAGATTCCCCTGGAGAAGGGCATGGCAACCTACTCCAGTATTCGTGCCTAGAAAATTCCATGGGCAGAGGAACCTGGAGGGCTAAAGTCCATAGGGTCACAAAGTGTCAGACATAACTGAAGCAACTTAGCACGCATGCTCGCACCAGGCAAGAAAGGGTGGACAACCCCTTGGAACTTGCATTGGCAGACTCTTCATGGATATTGCTGTGCAGCTGACTGATCCAGGCACCAGCCCTGCCAGGGCCGCCCCTTAGAACAGAGGGATATCCTTCCCTATCAGTGGTTCTCAACAATGGCCACACATTAAAATTTCTTGGGAGCTCTACTCATTACTGATGCCTGGTTCGGCTTCACACCCATTAAATCAGAATCTCTGGGGGAGGGACCTAGCCATCAATTTTCTTTAAAAGCTTTTCAGATAATTTTGATGTCCACTCAATGTTGAGAACAGATCTAAGTGATTAGACTTAAATCCTAAAAAATATATAGATAGATCTTTTTTACCAAGAAGTCTCAGCATCTAGGAACTCAACTAATCAATGGTGCTTTTATTTTCTACACTTGTAAGTTTTTCACATTTAAGCCCAATGTAAAACCACACACATGTGCATGTGCGCATGCGCACACACACACACACACACACACATCCAAATAATTTAAAAATCAAAGGGAATGAATCAAAAGGAAAAATGGGTGAATCTCATTTGGCACATGAATCTCTCATCAAGAAGGCTATTCAGGGGCTTCCCTGGCAGTCCAGTGGTTTAGACTCTGCCTTTCCACTGCAGAGTGTGGAATGGGTTTGATCCCTGGTCGGGAACTAGGATCCCACAGCATGCAGTACGGTCCAAAAAAAGTCATTTTTACAAGAAGGCTGTTCAATTCAGGAGCATGGTAAGAACATCTAATACTGACCAACTATCAGAAGATATTTGATAAAAACCTATGTGACTTCTAAGTAACTTGCAGTAAATCCTTTAAGTTAAAACTAAGTAAGAAAAAGTCCAGCTTTATGACTTACTAGCGCTGACTCATTCGCTTAGTAGTTATGTCCAGTTACTGTGAAATCTCCTTGTAATATTTTCTTTGTGATTTAAGTCTTTCTTTGCTCTATAACCTTGCCCACAGTTACTTTTTCTCTCATCACCTGGGCTTTTGTAAATTCTTTCAGAGCACAGGCTCTGCACCCCTTGAAGTGCCTAGCATATTGTCAGAACTCCTTCGATATTTGCTGGCTGATCTGTACTTGAGAATCAGTCTTTTGGTTCCTAAACAGCCCATGGCTTCTCCTGGATGGGACCTGCATTGTCACCAGCTGAATAGACAGACTTTGAAGAGCAGTCCCATGCAGGTGCACGATTGATGGTCTGAGAGTTCAGTCTTGCTGACTGATAAATACCTGTGTATTTATCAACCCACTCCCACTCTGCTCTAGGCTTCCTACTGTGAAAGGTGACAAAAGAAATCAGAGAGTGAAACAGCAATCCTCTCCAGCCTCCACTCTTAGTCTTCACAAGCATCATGGCTGACTCATTCTATGTTCTCAATTGCAGGTAGCTGAGCAGCTTATCAATCCTTTTGGAGAAGATGACGATGATTTTGAAACTAACTGGTGCATTGACAGAAATCTGCAGGTTAGAGAAGCTGTTCTGTCCTTTACAAACATTAATCATCTAAACAGATTCTGAACACAGGCCTCTGAAGTTGAGAGCTTTAGCCACAAACGAAGAGGTTTTTGCTGTTCAATCTGTTGCTTGCAGGTTCTTTTGGAACCTTACAAACCTCACTGGGTCTCAGTTCCAGTGAAATTCCATCCCTTTTCAATAGAACTCCAATCCAGTTTTCTTTGTAAGTTTCTTTATTAGCCTCTTTACATAGCCTCTTCCATCTCAGTACAGACCGATATTTTAAGACATTTTTAATCCGTTTCCAGTTGCCACCTAAAAAGATTAACAGTGACATAAAGTGGCAGCCATAATACAACGTGAGTTCCAAAATGCAGGTCATGTAGATCCCTACAGTCAGATGTCCAGCAGCTGGACACTGAGAATGTGGGGCCAGGCCAGCCTGTGACTCAAAATCTCCCTTAATGGCACCAGATGGACCCCAGGGCTTTTACACTGACGCGTTATTCCAGAGAAGTTATTCATGAAGAGGTAGCATGAGAGAATTTTTATTTGAGGCAAGATTCTCCTCCAACCATTCTCTTTCCTGAAAACCTAACTAAGAAAAGGCCTTCAGCTTGTCCATTTGTTTCAAGTCCTTACTCAGCTCTTAAACAGCACTGAACATTTTACTGCTGGTTCACAAGCTAGCCCCCGTACACGGAGGGAAAGGGGAGACCAAAGGAAAAGGCAGACCTAGCTAGGCTGGCGTGAGACAGTTTTAACAGGCTAGGGAACTTACTCAAGAGGCTTGTCTTGGGTAGATACAAGGTGAATAGACCTCCATATCGACCCGCCAGAATCCTAAAATTTGATATAGAAGCCTTACTGGGGTTCAGGCATGTAGTCAGTCCAGATGGTCTCAACAACACATTGCTCTCTCAAGACTGTATCCTTGGAAACAGCCCCCACTATGGGGACAATGGGCGGAATGTATATTCCAAGGACAGGGGAGAGAATCTCATCCCATTACCCCGGTGCAGCTCACAGATCATGACCTCTGTATGACCCCCAACAATCACACTGTCAGCCTCTTAAGAAGGCATTGTAACACCTACACCACTCACTGTAAAAATTGGATACCCAGAAGTTTAATAATTTATTCAAACATCAATTAGTCAAAGTCAAGAGAAGACCATTATGACCGCAAGCAGTATAGACTTGTTGATATATTTTACTAAACAAACAAACAAAAATTCATGGCAAATAAGAAGTGATATCAAGTATAAATGTACTTATGGAATCAGTGAAATGGTATATTGAAATCTTCAGCTTGCTATAATATCTGGGACTATGTGGTTGCTGTCAGGATACCCACTAGACAATTAGCTAATTTTGAGCAAAGAATAAAAAGGTGTCTCTCCTGCCGCCAGATAAGATGTGCTCCACTGTCGAGTATGTGGCTTAATGAATCTAGTCTGGGCAGCTTCATGGCCTCACTTATCCCCACTGCCAAGTGCTCTTGTGAACAACATGTACGACTCTCTGTAGAAGCTCTAGTTGTAGCAAATATAAACTGTGGACATTTATATACTCACTCGTTCACACTGTGTCCTATCCCATCCCAAACTTCATTCACCCACTGGAACTTACTCTTTCTTAACGCAATTCACATCAGAATGATTCTAACACTATACTGATGATTTTAGGTCTCTCTTTTGGCTGTGGATGAAATGCACATGAGCTTACCCAAGATGAAGAAGGATATTTACTGGGATGATTCTGCTGCTCGTCCACCATACACACTGGCAGCTGCTGACTACTGCATACCCTCATTTCTGGGGTCAACCGTCCAAATGGGGTAAGTGCGTTTCTAAAACTCACCAACATTTAGAAAATAAGTAAGTCATCCCTCTGATCTTTTTATACTGTGGTCCTGAAGTTACTTTCATAAGAACTCTCAATTATTAATATCCCATAATGGTAGACTTTTCAAATTTTCAGACATAATTAATATGTCCAAGAGTGTGAGAAATTAAAATGACTGTAGTTTCTGGTTTAAATATGGAGTATGTGTGTGTGTATTTGGGGGTAATTTGCATTTCACCTTGCTTTTATACCGCAGCAAATTTTTCTAATAGTTGTGAAACTATCTTTTTTTTCTTTTCCTTGAAACTGTTTTTTTTCCTTTTCCTTCCAACTTGGGGTAGTTATTTAATTACATTGTTGCTGCTGCTGCTAAGTCGCTTCAGTCGTGTCCGACTCTGTGTGACCCCAGAAACGGCAGCCCACCAGGCTCCCTCATCCCTGGGATTCTCCAGGCAAAAACACTGGAGTGGGTTGCCATTTCCTTCTCCAATGCATGAAATTGAAAACTATATTGTTATTTATTATTTAATTATGACCATCATAATGAAATGCATTTTTAAAAGTATATATCGAGCATATACCATGTGTAGGCACTGTGCTGGACTATTCTGAGACAAGTAAGCCTTAAGGTAAATTTTATCAAAAAAGTTTCCTCCAAGATTATGCTTTGATCAAACTGACGTGTTTGGTGTGCATGCCAGTCTCTGTTCAGTGGTTTGAACATAACAATCTGTCCATATGTACTGTGAGCTTTAAATAAATGGGCTGAGGCCTTCAGTAAATCATGCGCAGTTCTTAAATAATGTTATTAAATCTGATCATGTATTTGATTTTGCAGAAATGTGTGAATGTGGAGGAAATTTAAGTATATTTGCTGAAGGCAGATGCCATGGTTTCCAAGTAACTTAAAAAGAAGAGTGTGGACAAATTTAGAAAAGTAAAAAAGAACCCCTCCAAAAATTATAGAAAAAGGAAAAACTTTTACAGAATTTTTCTTATAATTTTTGGCAAAACTGTAGTTCATTTTTCTCTGAGGCCAGCTCTAGGCAGATTTATGAAGTGAGATCATGTCTAAAGTTGCCACCTGTGACCCTCTTTCTCTCCCTCTCACACTGTTCAGCCCTTCTCTTTCGCTACTGTTAAAAAGCAAAATTCAACTGGGTGAATTTTTTTGAAATCCCTCCTTAAGGTTTTTTTAAATGTATTTATTTTTAACTGGAGGAACGTTGCTTTACAACATTGTGTTGGTGTCTGCCACACACCAACATGAATCAGCCATGGGTATACATATGTCCACTCCCTCTTGAACTTCCCTCTACTCCCCACCCCATCGACCCCTCTAGGTTGCCGCAGAGTACTACACTGAGCTCTCTGTGTTTTACAGCAATTTCCTATTAGTGATCTATCTTACGTATGATAATGTAGATGTTTCCATGCTACTCTCTCAATTCATCCCATCCTCTGTGTCCACAAGTCTGTTTTCTATGTTTGCATTCAACTGAGTAAATTTTAAAGGTCTTATTGCTTCATTCACTGATTCTTGAATTGGGCAGCATCCAATCTAGCAAAGACAAAGGAGCTCCACAGAACTATACAAATGAAAGCCTTTCATAGGTAGAAGGGAGCAGGAATAAGGAAGTTACACATGGCAAAAAACTGGGCTGTTTGTTGCAAGGTCACTTTCCTACAGGAGATGGCAAGGGTCTAACAGGCAGAATACCTAACCAGTGCTGATGAGG
The DNA here is from genome assembly GCF_042477335.2 of Ovis canadensis. Lineage (NCBI taxonomy): Eukaryota > Metazoa > Chordata > Mammalia > Artiodactyla > Bovidae > Ovis > Ovis canadensis. Next base: position 155,739,368 of record NC_091247.1, read on the forward strand.
CAATTCCTGATTGACTGGCTTAAGATTCCATTTCTGGGAAAACCAAAACTGTAATTAAGTCTTGGTTTCGTGACATAGTGCTTAGCATAAGTGACTCCATTTGGGGCCTATTATCTTGTTTTTAATGCTAATATGAGAATTTTTAGCTTCAATCCAGTCCATATAATGCTTTACTCTTAGCTGAACGTCTCCTGCCTGCTGCCTGCTGCTGCTGCTAATTCACTTCAGTCATGTCCAACTCTCTGCAACCCCATGGACTGTAACCTGCCAGGGTCCTCTGTCCATGGGATTCTCCAGGCAAGAATACTGTTGTGGGTTGCCATGCCCTCCTCCAGGGGATCTTCCTGGCCCAGGGATCAAACCCATGTCTCCTGCATCTCCAGCTTTGCAAGTGGAGTCTTTATCACTGAGCCACCAGGGAAGCCCTGAATGTCTCCTAGGGCTCCTAGAACCTCTGAGGCTGAAATCTCTTGAAGACTCAAAGAAAAACATGACTGAAAGTATAATTTCAGGCGTTGTGGCAAATAACGAACAACGTAGGAGACAGGAAACTCGCCTTGCTGCTCTGCAAGCACAGCTTGGTAAAGGTGGCTACTCCAGGCTGGCCTTGTTTCTGCTTCTAGATGCCTGCTAAGCCTGGGCCCTCCTGTCCAGGGCCTCCTCCTGGCCAAGGTACTCATCCCGACCCCAGCAGATTGCTTAGTCTCTGTAAATAGTAATTCCCTTCTGTCTGCACGTCTCAGTCTTTTGTAATATATTCTGCAGGGGTAGTTTCACAGATATCTGGCAACCCTCTCAGTTTTGGAAATTAATAGATGTTTTTCTGTCAGTTTGTTTTTAGATCACTCTATAAGCTTTAACCTTCCCCTCCTCTCCCGTCATTGATTAATGCAAAGTATTTGAAGATCTGACTTGTAAAAGAAAGGAGACCAGCACCATTGATGGGGCTGGGGAGTCATGAAGACTCTGTTAGGACTGCAAGGGCCACTTGCGTCCATTCCCGGGTGGCTCAGCGGTAAAGAATCTGCCTACCAGTGTAGGAGACACAGGTGATGTGGGTTCAATCCTGGGTCGATCCCTGGGTCAGGAAGACCCCCTGGAGAAGGAAATGACAACCCACTCCAATATTCTTGCCTGGAGAATCCCGTGGACAGAGGAGCCTAGTGGGCTACAGTCCATGGGGTCACAAAGGGTCAGACACAATTGAGTATGCACGCATAAAATGAAGATTTTCTTTTCGGTCTCAAGATTTAATCTTGATCTACATAGTCATCCTAATCATCATAATTTCACACTCCTATGCAATTTGTCCATATTCTTTAGAAAATATTAAATTATGTATTTTGGAAATTCCCTGGAGATCCAGTGGTTAGGACTCCATGATTTCACTGTCATGGGCCCAGGTTCACTCCATGGCCAGGGAACTAAGATCCCACAGGCTGTGTGGCACAGCCAAAAAAATATTAATAATAAAACAAAAATATGTATTCCTCCTATTTCTAAATATAGAAACATAGTTAGGAATTTATAAGACCTTGGAGAAAATACGTAATCCAAATGATTATTGGGAAGATTAAACAAGATGGTAAGCATAGAAACACTCTATAAATAACTGAAGAGCATTATAATTGTCAACTAGTACAGATCTCTTATTTGTGGGTATCAAACTTTGGCACAGAAAGATTGAACAAGTCTAAGCTATTTTTCATATTTAACTAAGCCTGGAAATCTGTTACAGAAAATAAAATGCTTGAAAGCAAACCAGGAGGTAAGAATGAAGCAAACAGTTACCAGTTGTCAGAGAGATCCTGTGGTTAGGTTGGCATATTCACTACTAAATAAGATGACCTACTTACTACTAGTTACAATGGCCTATTTCAGTTCACTTCAGTTCAGTCGCTCAGTCGTGTCTGACTCTTTGCAACCCCATGACCTTTAGCATGCCAGGTCTCCCTGTCCATAACCAACTCCTGGAGACCACCCAAACTCATGTCCATTGAGTTGGTGATGCCATCCAGTCATCTCATCCTCTGTCGTCCCCTTCTCCTCCTGCCCTCGATCTTTCTCAGCATCAGGGTCTTTTCAAATGAGTCAGCTCTTCACATCAGGTTGCCAAAGTATTGGAGTTTCAGCTTCAACATCAGTCCTTCCAATGAACACTGAGGACTAATCTCCTTTAGGATGTACTGGTTGGATCTCCTTGCAGTCCAAGGGACTCTCAAGAGTCTTCTCCAACACCACAGTTCAAAAGCATCAATTCTTCGGCTCTCAGCTTTCTTTATAGTCCAGCTCTCACATCCATACATGACCACTGGGAAAACCATAGCTTTGACTAGATGGACCTTTGTTGGCAAACTAATGTCTCTGCTTTTGAATATGCTGTCTAGGTTGGTCATAACTTTCCCTCCAAGGAGTAAGCGTCTTTTAATTTCATGGCTGCAATCACCATCTGCAGTGATTTTGGAGCCCCCCCAAAATAAAATCAGCTACTATTTCCACTGTTTCCCCATCTACTTGCCATAAAGTCATGGAACCCGGTACCATGATCTTAGTTTTCTGAATGTTGAGCTTTAAGCCAACTTTTTCATTCTACTCTTTCACTTTCGTCAAGAGGCTCTTTAGTTCTTCCTCACTTTCTGCCATAAGGGTGGTGTCATCTGCATATCTGAGGTTATTGATATTTCTCCTGGCAATCTTGATTCCAGCTTGTGCTTCCTCCAGCCCCACGTTTCTCATGATGTACTCTGCATAGAAGTTAAATAATCAGGGTGACCATATACAACTTTGACGTACTCTTTTCCTGATTTGGAAGCAGTCTACTGTTCCATGTCCAGTTCTAACTGTTGCTTCCTGACCTGCATACAGGTTTCTCAAGAGGTCAAGTGGTCTGGTATTCCCATCTCTTGAAGAATTTTCCACAGTTGATTGTGATCCACACAGTCAAAGGCTTTGGCATAGTCAATAAAGCAGAAATAGATGTTTTTCTGCAACTCTCTTGCTTTTTTGATGATCCAGTGAATGTTGGCAATTTGATCTCTGGTTCCTCTGCCTTTTCTAAAAGCAGCTTGAACATCAGGAAGTTCACGGTTGAAACCTGGCTTAGAGAATTTTGAGCATTACTTTACTAGCGTGTGAGATGAGTGCAATTGTGTGGTAGTTTGAACATTCTTTGGCATTGCCTTTCTTTGGGATTGGAATGAAAACTGACCTTTTCCAGTCTTGTGGCCACTGCTGAGTTTTCCAAATTTGCTGGCATACTGAGTGCAGCACTTTCACAGTATTATCTTTCAGGATTTGAAATAACTCAACTGGGAATCCATCACCTCCACTAGCTTTGTTCATCGTGATGCTTGCTAAGGCCCACTTGACTTCACATTCCAGGATGTCTGGCTCTAGGTGAGTGATCATACCATCGTGATTTTTCTGGGTCATGAAGATCTTTTTTGTACAGTTCTTCTGTGTATTCTTGCCACATGTTCTTAATCTCTTCTGCTTCTGTTAGGTCCATACCATTTCTGTCCTTTATTGAGCCCATCTTTGCATGAAATGTTCCCTTGGGATCTCTAATTTTCTTGAAGAGATCTCTAGTCTTTCCCATTCTGTTGTTTTCCTCTACATGCATTGATCGCTGAGGAAGGCTTTCTTATCTCTCCTTGCTATTCTTTGGAACTCTGCATTCAAATGGGTATATCTTTCTTTTTTTCTTTTGCTTTTCATATCTCTTCTTTTCACAACAATTTATAAGGCCTCCTCAGACAGCCATTTTGCTTGTTTGCATTTCTTTTTCTTGGGGATGGTCTTGATCCCTGTCTCCTATACAATGTCACAAACCTCTGTCCATAGTTCATCAGGCACTCTGTCTATCAGATCTAATCTGTTTACTATTAGTTATAATGGCCTATTTACTACTAGTTACTATCGCCTATTCACTCACAGGCACAGGCAAAAGCTAGGGTCTTTTACGGGAGGTTTTTGTGAGAAGTTTAACTGGACTCCACTAGAACTAACTGTTCAAGAAACAACTAGGCAAAGGTTACTTGGTCTTGACTTTCTGCACAAATGAGAAACCTAAAGGGGGGCCTCACAGTCCAGGAAAGGTCACTGCAGGAATTCGGGCTTTTGGAAGTCAGCAAGAATGTCCCCTTCAATCCACTAGTGTCACTTTTTCCCATGAGTATGTCATTAGACAAGATGTTTCTGGTTGCCAATAATAGAAAACCGACTCAAGATAGCGTAAGCAAAAAGGGATTTCTTGGGTCACATCCAGAAAGTGGCCTAGCTTTGGATGTGGCTGGGTCCAGAGGCTCACGTGTGTCACCAAGACCTGCATTGCCCTCTCTGTCTCTCAGTTCTACTTTTCTCTCCACTGGCTCAGCTTCCGGGCAAGCTCTCCCTTCCTGATGGCAGACAGACAAGACGGTAGCCAGCAGCTCCAGGTGTACAACCTATCTTCTCAACAAATGCTGTGGAAAAACCACATCTCTTTTCCAACTCTGAAAACTAGAGTACTGGATTCATTATGATTGGCTAGGGTTGGCGAACATGTCTGTTTCTGAACCAATAACTATCAACAAGAAAACACGATAATTTGATTAGCTAATGTCATTTCATGCATCCGTCTTTGGACCAAGGGGTATGGTCAGCTCCAGCCAATAATATGGAGCAGGTGATGCTGGCCAGAGAGATGAAGGTGCTCTTACAGGAGAAGGGTGAATGGTCTGCTGGGCTGGCAAAGACAATAGGTGTCCTCTAAAATCTTAAAAGATAATTCTCTAAGTAAATCAACTAAACCATCTGAGTGAGGTTCAGGGAAAAGGCAGTAAAAGTAAGGATTACTGTAGCACAGGCGGTTGATGATGACTGAGCCAGTAAGTTTTTCTCACATTTGGATGAAGCCTAGGTGTCTGCATGGTATGGATGCAAACATCTCAATGGGCATTTAAAATCCCTTCCTGAATATTTTTTTAAATTTTCTTATTCTTTTTAAGATATATATTCCCAGCATATTTAATTCAGAAATCAGATTTCCCTCATCTTTTCTTATCAATGTTTCAGGTTTGTAAATCACAATTCCCATGATTCAGAAATTCCAAAATGGAGGCAATGTCTTTCCGTAACTGAATAACAATATTACTCTCCAAGGGCAACCTGAGAAATTACTCTGCTTCATGCATTTTTTCACATTTAGCACGCTACACATTTCCACATAAAAAGGAAACTCCTTGGAGACAATTTCTTTGTTCTCTATATTCAGGAACATGTTCAAAATATTGCTCTATTTTCTATACATTTTTCAAATACACATTACTGAAATAAAGTAATTCCTCTTCTCATTTTTATCTCAAGTGCAAATTTAAATTATCAGTTTCCTTGTGTCTTCACATATGCAGCATACATGTTTATTTATTCAAATGAAATTTTCATTTAGAGCCTAGTATATGGTAGGTTCTATGCCAGATGCTGCTGCTGCTGCTGCTGCTGCTAAGTCTTTTCAGTTGTGTCCGACTCTGTGCAACCCCATAGACAGCAGCCCATCTGGCTCCCCCGTCCCTGGGATTCTCCAGGCAAGAACACTGGAGTGAGTTGCCATTTCCTTCTCCAATGCATGAAAGTAAAAAGTGAAAGTGAAGTCGCTCAGTTGTGTCCGACTCTTAGCGACCGCATGGACTGCAGCCTTCCAGGATCCTCCATCCATGGATTTTCCAGGCAAGAGTACTAGAGTGGGGTGCCATTGCCTTCTCCAATGCCAAATGCTAGGAATAGGCAAAAACAAAAACAAATTTTAAAAAAACACGTCTTTTAAGCCTTCAGGCACAATGAGACTAGTTATAAAACTATGTGGTAAATGCGGTGATAGAGAAATGCTGAGAGTTTTGTGGGAATAAGTGAAGGTACACTTCATGGGGTCTGATAAATCAAAGCAAGCCCCTTTCAGTTGGGGAATGCAGTATGCATCCCATTTTTAAATTTTTATTCTTTAGACTGCGAGATGTGGCATGTGGGATCTTAATTCTCCATCCAGGAATCACACCAGCATCCCCTATATTGGAACACAGAGCTAACCACTGAATACCAGAGCAGTCCCTAATATGCATCTTTAAGAATGAATTTGGGCACTACTATATGCGCTTCCTTCGTAGCTCAAATGGTGGAGAATCTGTCTGCAATGCAGGAGACCCGACTTCAGTCCCTGGGTGGGAAGATCCCCTGGAGAAGGGAAATGGTTACCCACTCCAGTATTCTTGCCTGGAGTATTCCATGGACAGAGGAGCCTGGCAGGCTACATGTAGTCCATGGGGCCACAAATAGTCAGACATGACTGAGTGACTAACACTTTCACTATATATAAAATAGATAACTATTAAGGACCTACTGCATAGCCCAGGGAACTCTACTCAATGCTCTGTAATAGCCTATATGGGAAAAGAATCTTAAAAAAAGAGTGGAGATATATAGATAGGTAGATATAGCTGATTCACTTTGCTGTACATCTGAAACTAACACAACATTGCAAATCAACTACAGTCTAATTAAAAAAATGAAAATAAGATTTTTAAAAAAGGTGGTCCAGTGGTTAGGACTTGGTGCTTTCACCGCCAGGGCCCAGATTTGATCCTGGTTGGGAGACTAAGATCTTGCAAGCCACAAAGCGCAGTCAAAAAAAAAAAAAAAGAAAATCAGTCAAGAAAAAGAATGAATTTGCATATAGCACATACACAGAAGTGGGGGGTGCAGCAGAGTACATTCTAGGCATGAGCAAAGACAGAAAGGAATGATAGTGTATTCAAAGAAACAAGCTTTTAAAATCTCAGCTTTATTGCAATGGAGTTGACATATAAAATTATACGATAAAGTGTACATTGTGGTGATTTGATATATGTATACATTGTGAAAGGATTCCCCCTTCTCATTAATTAACAAATCCTTTACCTCACATATTTATCTCTTTTTTTTTTTTTTTTTGGTAAGAATGTTATAAGTTCTACTGTCTTAGCAAACTGCAATTACGCAATACAGTGTTATCAACTATATTCACCATGTTTTAATTAGATTCTCAGACCTTATTCATCTTACAGCTGAAACTTTGTACCTTTTTACCCATTTTATCCCTAGCTCCCCCAACCTCCTAGCCCCTGGCAGTGATTTTTCTACTCTGTGTCTCTAATGTTGTTGCTGTTTAGTCACTAAGTTGTGTCTGACTCTTTGTGACCCCATGGGCTGTAGCCCACCAGGCTCCTCTGTCCATGGGATTTTCCAGGCAAGAATACTGGAGTGGGTTGTCATTTCCTTCTCCAGAGTATCTTCCTAACCCAGGGAATCTTCTGCTGCATTGGCAGGCGGATTCTTTACTTCTGAACCACCAGCCAAACCTGTTTCTATTAGAATAACAATTTGATATGCAAAGCAGAAAAGCCAAGAAATAAATCTGGAGAGAGGTAAGGAAGGATCACAGAGGGTTTTAGAGTCTAAGTAAAGAGTTTCAGCCTTTTCCCAAAGCTATTAAATGACATGGTCGCATTTGTGTTTTAAACAAGTTGTCCTATCAACTGGCTGAAAGATGGATGCCTAGGAATAAGACTAGAGCCAGAGAGACCAGTGAGCAGGCCATTGGTATAGTTTAGACAGGAAAGCATAAGGGCCGAAGTAGCACAGTGCTTCAGGGTATGTTGACAGTGGAGTTGGCAAAAGGGACAGATTTGAGAGAGGAGAAGGAGTTTAAAATGATGGAGTGCTTGGTAGTGAACTAGGGATGATAGAGAGTAGTGAGAAAGAGCTGCTGAAAGGGAAAAATATGAGCCAGCCTCCTTGCACATGGGTTGCATTTAAGGCATCTGTGGGCAATTCACATGGAGATGTCCAATAGGCCGGGAGCACAGAGACGAAACTAAGCAGCAGGATGCCTTTAACTGTTATCACTACGTGGGTGTGTTAGAACCGAAAGAGTGGGGGCGAGCACCCAGGAACCATGCCAAGTGAGTAGGACAGAGTACAGAGGATGGAACACTGCCACTTAAAGGGTGATCAGAATAAAGGGGTCCTTGAAAGAGAGTAGGAATCCTCACTACACACACAGGAGAAGAGCCCCGAGAATGCCCTGTCCTAGAACCCAAGGCTGGAAGTTTCAACATGAAGCCTGAAAAACACCATAGGAGTTTGCATTTTAAAGGGACTGGAGACCTAAGTGAGAGTCTGAGGCAGAAGCTAAATTACAGCAGGTTGAGGGGTGATTGGGAGGCAAGGAGATCAAGATTGCCAATGTAACCTATTTTTCCAATAATTTTATAATAGAAAAACTCAAACATATACAGAAGTAGAAAACAAACCATAATAAATCTCAGGTAGCCATCACCCGCCTTCAGTTATCAAGTCATGGCCAACCTGGTTTCATACGTCTTCCCACTCATCTTTACCCACTGTGAGGCAAATATAACCACAATGCCACTTTCATGCCTTAAAAACAAAAGACCCAAAACTCAAAATAATTCCTTAACTCGTTAACTATACATGAACTCTTGTTTTGAGAAGTCTGGATTGTGGAGAGGAGATATACTAGACAGTATCCAATGAGACATAAAGTCAAGGACAATGTCACATTTTTATTTTTATTTTTTATTTATTTGTTTTCAATGTCACATTTTTAAGTTGTTTTATAACATTTTAGTATGGGAACACCTTAAGCATGTTTACAGGAAAAGGGGAATCTGCCCTTCCTATGCTACCACCCATCCTTGGAATTACTTCTACCATGTCTACAGAATTTCACTTCACTGTTACGCCCTGATCTTGTCTGGACAGACCCACCTAGACTGTCTATGGGATTTATTGTAGCACTGTCCACTGTATGTGCACTGTATGATTTAGCATCCCTTTTATCAAAGCATCCATGGAAAAATTTATCTCAGCCATCCATGGGGAGAAAAAAAAAAGCTTTGCCTAGTATGGGTACCTCTTACACTATTTCTCTTACAGACTGTGGGTCTTATAATTGATGGTGGTCTTTTCATCTTGGCTACTGAAAAGTGAAAACCAAATCCATAGTCCACCTTTAGTCCGTCTGTGAGATTTTCTGGCATGGACCTCTAGGCTCACTGTCTGTTGGCCTCATCTTGTTAGTGTTCTTTATTCTTTGCTGTGGTTCAGTCATGAAGTTGTGTTTGACTCTTTTGTGATTCCATGGACTGTAGCCCTCCAGGCTCCTCTGTCCATGGGATTTTCCAGGCAAGAATACTGGAGTGGGTTGCCATTTCCTTTCCCAGAGGATCTTCCCAACCAAGGAATTAAACTGCATCTTCTCCATTGGCAGGCAGATTTTTTTACTACTGAGTAACCTGGCAAGCCTCTTCCTTATTCTATCCCTGTCTTTAGATAGTATTGCATTGTATTATCTTTATAAGCCACCTTAAAGTCTTTATAACATGAAGTGAGATATAATAAAGAAACAAATGAATGTCTCTTTTTGCTCTGAAAAAGGACTGAAAAAGGACAGGTAGAGTGAAGGGAGAGGGGAGGGAAGACATGGGAGCCAGGGGAATTGACAGAGAAGGGCCTAGAGAAAACCTGGGGGGCAGCAGGGGCTGGGGCTGCTCACAAGGAGGGAGGCCTCAGAGCCTGAGTTGGAGGGAAGCACTGAGGATGGATGATGCAAAGGGCAAGGGGAAGCGATACCTGTGTAGCCAGTGAGGCAGAAATGTGTTCTCACCACATCCAATCATTATCATGTCTTTTTTTAATGTTTATTTTTGTTTATTTATTTGGTTGCCCCAGTCTTGGTTGTGGCATGGGAACTCTTAGCTGTGACATTTGGGATGTAGTTACCTAACCAGGGATCAAACTAGGCCCCCTGCATTGGGATCACAGAATCTTAGCTTTGGGATAACCAGGGAAGACCCTTCAGTTCAGTTCAGTTGCTCAGTCGTATCCGACTCTTTGCGACCCCATGAATCGCAGCACATCAGGCCTCTCTGTCCATAACCAGCTACTGGAGTTCACTCAGACTCACATCCATCGAGTCCGTGATGCCATCCAGCCATCTTATCTTCTGTCGTCCCCTTCTCCTCCTGCGCCCAATCCCTCCCAGCATCAGAGTCTTTTCCAATGAGTCAACTCTTTGCATGAGGTGGCCAAAGTACTGGAATTACAGCTTTAGCGTCATTCCTTCCAGAGAAATCCCAGGGCTGATCTCCTTCAGAATGGATTGGTTGGATCTCCTTCCAGTCCAAGGCACTCTCAAGAGTCTTCTCCAACACCACAGTTCAAAAGCATCAATTCTTCGGTGCTCAGCCTTCTTCACAGTCCAACTCTCACATCCATACATGACCACAGGAAAAACCATAGCCTTGACTAGACGGACCTTAGTCGGCAAAGTAATGTCTCTGCTTTTGAATATGCTATCTAGGTTGGTCATAACTTTTCTTCCAAGGAGTAAGCGTCTTTTAATTTCATGGCTGCAGTCACCATCTCCAGTGATTTTGGAGCCCCCCAAAATAAAGACTGACACTGTTTCCACTGTTTCCCCATCTATTTCCCATGAAGTGATGGGACCAGATGCCATGATCTTCGTTTTCTGAATGTTGAGTTTTAAGCCAGCTTTTTCACTCTCCTCTTTCACTTTCATCAAGAGGCTTTTTAGCTCCTCTTCACTTTCTGCCATAAGGATGGTGTCATCTGCATATCTGAGGTTATTGATATTTCTCCCGGCAATCTTGATTCCAGCTTGTGTTTCTTCCAGTCCAGCGTTTCTCATGATGTACTCTGCATATAAGTTAAATAAGCAGGGTGACAATATACAGCCTTGACTTACTCCTTTTCCTATTTGAAACCACTCTGTTGTTCCATGTCCAGTTCTAACTGTTCCTTCCTGACCTGCATAGAGGTTTCTCAAGAGGCAGGTCAGGTGGTCTGGTATTCCCATCTCTTGAAGAATTTTCCACAGTTGATTGTGATCCACACAGTCAAAGGCTTTGGCGTAGTCAATAAAGCAGAAATAGATATTTTTCTGGAACTCTCTTGCTTTTTCCATGATCCAGCAGATGTTGGCAATTTGATCTCTGGTTCGTCTAACTTTTCTAAAACCAGCTTGAACATCACGAAGTTCACAGCTCACATATTGCTGAAGCCTGGCTTGGAGAATTTTGAGCATGACTTTACTAGCATGTGAGATGAGTGCAATTGTGGGGTAGTTTGAACATTTTTTGGCATTGCCTTTCTTTGAGATTGGCATGAAAACTGAACTTTTCCAGTCCTGTGGCCACTGCTGAGTTTTCCAAATTTGCTGGCATATTGAGTGCAGCACTTTCACAGCATCATCTTTCAGGATTTGAAAGAGCTCAACTGGAATTCCATCACCTCCACTAGCTTTGTTCATCGTGATGCTTGCTAAGGCCCACTTGACTTCACATTCCAGGATGTCTGGCTCTAGGTGAGTGATCATACCATCGTGATTATCAGGGTCATGAAGATCTTTTCTGTACAGTTCTTCCGTGTATTCTTGCCACCTCTTCTTAATATCTTCTGCTTCTGTTAGGTCCAGACCATTTCTGTCCTTTATCGAGCCCAATTTTGCATGAAATGTTCCCTTGGTATCTCTAATTTTCTTGAAGAGATCTCTAGTCTTTCCCATTCTGTTCTTTCCCTCTATTTCTTTGCATTCATCGCTGAAGAAAGCTTTCTTATCTCTTCTTGCTATTCTTTGGAACTCTGCATTCACATGCTTATATCTTTCTTTTTCTCCTTTGTTTTTCGCCTCTCTTCTTTTCACAGCTATTTATAAGGCCTCCCCAGACAGCCATTTTGCTTGTTTGCATTTCTTTTCCATGAGGATGGTGTTGATCCCTGTCTCCTGTACAATGTCACAAACCTCAGTCCATAGTTCATCAGGCACTCTATCTATCAGATCTAGGCCCTTAAATCGATTTCTCACTTCCACTGTATAATCATAAGGGATTTGATTTAGGTCATATCTGAATGGTCTATCAGTTTTCCCTACTTTCTTCAATTTAAGTCTGAATTTGGTAATTAGGAGTTCATGATCTGAGCCACAGTCAGCTCCTGGTCTTATTTTTGTTGACTGTGTAAAGCTTCTCCATCTTTGACTGCAAAGAATATAATCAATCTGATATCACTGTTGACCACCTGGTGATGTCCATGTGTAGAGTCTTCTCTTGTGTTGTTGGAAGAGGGCGTTTGCTATGACCAGTGCATTTTCTTGGCAAAACTCTATTAGTCTTTGCCCTGCTTCATTCCACATTTGAAGACCAAGTTTGCCTGTTACTCCAGGTGTTTCTTGACTTCCTACTTTTGCATTCCAGTCCCCTATAAGGAAAAGGACATCTTTTTTGGGTGTTAGTTCTGAAAGGTCTTGTAGGTCTTCACAGAACCATTCAACTTCAGCTTCTTCAGCATTACTGGTTGGGGCATAGACTTGGATTACTGTGATATTGAATGGTTTGCCTTGGAAACAAACAGAGATCATTCTGTCATTTTTGAGATCGCATCCAAGTACTGCATTTCGGACTCTTTTGTTGACCATGATGGCTACTCCATTTCTTCTGAGGGATTCCTGCCCACAGTAGTAGACATAATGGTCATCTGAGTTAAATTCACCCATTCCAGTCCATTTTAGTTCGCTGATTCCTAGAATGTTGACGTTCACTCTTGCCATCTCTTGTTTGACCACTTCCAATTTGCTTTGATTCATGGACCTGACATTCCAGGTTCCTATGCAATATTGCTCTTTACAGCATTGGACCTTGCTTCTATCACCAGTCACATCCACAGCTGGGTATTGTTTGTGCTTTGGCTCCATCCCTTCATTATTTCTGGAGTTATTTCTCCACTGATCTCCAGTAGCGTGTTGGGCACCTAATGACCTGGGGTGTTCCTCGTTCAGTATCCTATCATTTTGCCTTTTCATACTGTTCATGGGGTTCTCAAGGCAAGAATATTGAAGCGGTTTGCCATTCCCTTCTTCAGTGGACCACATTCTGTCAGACTTCTCCACCATGACCCGCCCATCTTGGGTTGCCCTGTGGGCATGGCTTAGTTTCATTGAGTTAGACAAGGCTGCGGTCCTAGTGTGATTAGATTGACTAGTTTTCTGTGAGTATGGTTTCAGTGTGTCTGCCCTCTGATGCCCTCTTGCAACACCTACCATCTTACTTGGGTTGTCTTACCTTGGACGTGGGGTATCTCTTCACGGCTGCTCCAGTAAAGCACAGCCGCTGCTCCTTACCTTGGATGAAAGGTATTTCCTCACCACATCTTTATTCAAAGAAAGATGTAACTGACAAAGCTTATCCTTCTCTGTTGAATCTGATTTGAACATTTTTAAAGATGTGTTAAAGGCTTCTGTTTTAAAACAGCATTTTATCATTTCTAACACTAAAGCAATGCTGAAGTTCCATCTCCCAATCCTTGTGCTTAGCACCCAGAATAGAAAAGCTTTCACAGATATATTTGTTTGAGCATTTAATAAACCACATTATTTATTGCACAGCCTCTCATCTCCACTTAGTAAACCATTCTATGAAATAACTAAACAATGAAAAAGAATCTTTCCTATTTGAACTCCATTCCCATTACCATACCTAAGATGATTTCAATTGAAGCTCTTTGTTCTTTGTCATAATATAGAATGCTTTCTGATCTGCTATTTCGATTGAAGCATTGTTTCATTAGCTTAACCATGGAAACACTAGTAACCAAGATTAATAAGGCACCCACAAGCAACCAAAAGAAGAGTTGTCCATAAGATGCACATCAAGAAAACACACCCAAACCCTTAAATGAAAATATTATTAGATCTTCTTCAGGCAACCGCAGACACTTAACTCTTGATAAACCTCACCTAACCAAATCAACAAAGGTCCATCTAGTCAAGACTATGGTTTTTCCAGTAGTCATGTATGGATGTGAGAGTTGGACTATAAAGAAAGCTAAGCATCAAAGAATTGATGCTTTTGAACTGTGGTGTTGGAGAAGACTCTTGAGAGTCCCTTGGACTGCAAGGAGATCCAACCAGTCCATCCTAAAGGAGGTTAGTCCTCAGTATTCGCTGGAAGGACTGATGTTGAAGCTGAAACTCCAAAACTTTGGCCACCTGATGCAAAGAGCTGACTCACTGGAAAAGACCCTGATGCTGGGAAAGATTGAGGGCAGGAGGAGAAGGGGACGACAGAGGGTGAGATGGTTGAATGGCATCACCGACTCAATGGACATGAATTCAGGTAAACTCCAGGAGTTGGTGATGGACAAGGAGGACTGACATGCTACGGTTCATGGAGTTGCAAAGAGCTGGACACAGTTGAGCGACTGAACTGAACTGAACTGAACCAAATCAAACCTAAAATATTCAAACTCAAGTCAACTTTGCTGAAAATAAATTTCTCTTTTAAGCAAACGAAAAATAAGATTCAGGCCCAGGCCACCACAGCTAGCTTGAGGGAGAATGCTTGTCTTCACATTTCACCATCATGAGTTCACTCCAAAATTCTTATTATTTTTTAGATACTTGGATTTATCTGTTAGCACATACTTTTAAGGCTCTGAGGAATGGGATACATGGATATTAAAGACCTGAGTCTCATAACTCCCTTTAATCCTGTGTTGGAAAGCAAAGCAGCCAAGAGTAAAGCAGCAAAGACCCCTTTAAGGCACTGGAAAAACCCTAACAAAATATTCATCAATAACAGCTAAAGGACTTGAAATTCTGGAGAAGAGAGGTTGTGCTGCTTAAGAAGCGAATCACTCAAGTGTGTTGTGAGGGGCATCCACGAGGGGCTGTGCTCACAGTGTGCTGCTAATCTAAGAGCAGCTCTCAGTCTGGCAACCTTAAACCTGCTGACTGAACTCCTGTTCAAAAATCACCGCTGTATTGGGCTTTCTGCCATGATTCAAGTATGTCAAAACTTCCTCACATTGGTAGTGTTCTCAAGGAATAGGTCTGTGAAGTCAACTAAGTATCCACTTAACAAAGAGGTTGTTGTTCAGTCTCTAAGTCATGTCCAACTCTTTGCGACCCCATGGATTGCAGCACTCCAGGCTTCCCTGTCCTTCACTATCTCCTGGAGCTTGCTCAACCTCATGTCCATGGAGTTGGTGATGCCATTCAACCATCTCATTCTCTGTTGTCCCCTTCTCCTGCCCTCAGTCTTTCCCAGCATCAGGGTCTTTTCCAATGAGTCAGCTCTTCGCATCAGGTGGCCAAAGTATTGGAACTTTAGCTTCAGCATCAGTCCTTCCAATGAATAGTCAGAGATGATTTCCTCTAGGATTGACTGGTTTGATATCCTTGGTATCCAAGGGACTCTCAAGAGTCTTCTCCAGCACCACAGTTCGAAAGCATCAGTTCTTTGGTGCTCAGCCTTCTTTATGGTCCAAATCTCACATCCAGTAGACAACTACTGGAAAAACCACGGTCTTGACTATATGGACCTTTGTCAGCAAAGTGATGTCTCTGCTTTTTAATACGTTGTCTAACCCCAGTCTCTTATATCCCCTGCATTGGCAGGTGGGTTTTTTACCCCTAGCATCATCTGGGAAGCCCTAAGGAAGAGGGCTTCTTTCCACCTGGGAAGAAGACAGGTATTCAAATTTCCATTAGAGTTCCTTCTGGGTAGGAACTGAGGACTTTAAGATTTATTCAGTTCTGTTAAACTACAACCACATACCTGGAAATCATTCCAAAAGTTCTAAAAATATGTAGAAATAATACAATTACTTTTTGCAGTTATACATATATGTATTTAATGTGCACAAAGCATTTAAGATAGTACAGTACATTTGGAAGTATTGTTGGTAATATTAGTTCAAATTTTCAAAATATGTTTTCAGGCAAGCAGACTGTGTCAAAATGTGGTTAAATATACTTCTAGATGGATGTTTTATTCAGTAATTCCTTCTTAGCCAACTATATTCAAACATTTTAGCTTAACAAGAAAATACATAGTCTGATATATATATATATATACATATATATACATATATACTATTGCATGCGTGTGTCATAAACAACCAAAAGTATCTCAAAATCTGAATCACTAACTTCAACAAAAACGTATTCTTGGAACATTGATTTTCACTTAATGTACAAAAAAAGAAGGAGAGATGGAAATTCCCAAGGACGTGAATGTGCATTAAGTTTGTAATTGTAGAACTTGCTCAGGGATTTTTTCATATACCGACACAGGGTCACTGCTGATGCTTAGTTTTCACTGTCTGAGTGGTATGAGAGGTACAGGCAGCTTCATGTCCTTTTCTAACAAAACTCATAGGATACAACAGTATTGAAAGGTGGGGACTGTAACTTTGGGCCACAATTTCTTTTCGCAACAGCCAGTGTAGACTGGGTCAGCAGAACCAAAGTGATAACGTGAGACTGGATATACCTGTTATTTAACCAGATTTGCCATAATCCTTGGTCCAAACTAGCAGAGAGGCAACAGAAAGGTCTCTGGAGGATGGCCAGCTCTCTGGGCTCAGCAGCCTCCCATGATGCTTCACTGCTTAAATCTCTCTCTCATCAGGGAAGGAGCAGGCAGGCAGGTTGCGGGGTGACTACAACCTCTGTCAGCCTGCCTCTATCAACTTAGCATGAGCGTTTTTACTCATTTGATAAATCCCTGGTTAGCTTTGACAGTGATTCTGCAGCGCAGAAGGTTAAAAATAACAATGTGCACCTCTAATAGGTTTGAAGAGTACATTTGTTTTGCCCATGAATAAACACTCCTGCACACGTGTCTCTACCTTGATAGATTTTCAGGCAAATTCCTGGCTCCCTCCAAGGCAGCTGCTTGACTTTGAGGACACTCACAATTTCAAAACAATAAATCTGACATGATACATAGAGCCCATTGTATTAAATATCATTTTCCTAGATTTCTCATTTCAGCTCTTTTAAAATGACCTCTTATTATTTTAATTTAAATTGTCAAAATACCACTTCAAAAGTGGCCACAAAGAAAGAGAAACATCATCTTGTTTTATTGTTTGAAGTTCTGTATATACCTGATCACACTAAAGAGAAGGGGTTTGTTTTGCAAAAGGCTTGCTTTGAAAAACTACGTTAAATCTTTCAAGTCTTGGGGGCTGTTTTAGTCTTTCCATGTTAGACACGCCCCAAGAAGTCTGGATGTCAGCTGCCATCTTCTGCAATCCTGTGCCCAGCCTCTTCTTTAATTACTCAACATCCTCATCTCATCATTAAATGACTACAGCAGTCATCCCTTCCAACATGTTAATTGTTAGATGGCAGCTTGGAGGTGTAGTAACATTTTAAAGGACACTCTTAAAGGAGAGAAGGGAGTGACCTTCAGACAGACTGTATTATTTCTTCCAACCATATGTAGCAACAGGAAGTGACAAGCATTCTCCTGTACCCCTGAGCTACCCAAGCACCTTTTCAAGAGGCCTTAATTTTATCAGAGCCCTCAGATATTAGTTATTGGCCAGGGAGACTGTGGAGTTGGTGGTTTTGTAGGTATCCAAAAGATATTCTTTAAACCTTTATCACTTTATTTTTTATTTATTTAATTTTTTTTTTTCTTTTTGGCTGCACAAGGTCTTCATTGCCATGCAGGCTTTCTCTAGTTGCAGCAAGTGGAGGCTACTCTTCATTGCAGTGAGCAGGCTTCTCATTGCAGTGGCTTCTCTTGTTGTTGTGGAGCACGGGGCTCTAGAGCGTGGGCTTCAGTAGTTGTGGAGCACTGGCTTTAGGTGTTCTGCAGCCTGTGGATCTTCCTGGAGCAAGGACTGAACCTACCTCCTCTGCTTTGGCAGGCAGATTCTTAACCATTCTTAACCAGGGAAGTCCTCAACAGGTATTTTAAAAACTGTTTCTTTTTAACCTTTGAGATTAAATTAAGAATGCATCCCAATTCTGATGTGTAGATATGGCTTGTAGAAATAACGCGTGCTTTCCCTCCTTCCAGAACCAACTAGCCTGCTGAGCTTAATATAACCTCTTCTCTCTCCCCCATGTATATTCCTCCTCCCTTTCAAAAATAGCCCAATACCTGTCACAACCTTTCTCATTCTCACTTTTTCTACCCTGATAATTTATATTGTGCCATAAATGGCTTATTTTTTGCGGGATTTGACAATGTCTGCAAATGGCACCCAAAACAATATTGGGAGGCAAGTGAGGGCAGTCCCACCATCTGATTGGGTTTATCAACTTTCTCTCAAAAAACCCAGTCCCTCCTAGCCTTTCATTTGCCCTCCATCTACTCAACATCCTCATCTCATCGTTAAATGACTACAGTAGTCATCCCTTCCAGCATGTTAATTGTTAGGTGGCAGCTTGGAGGTGTAGTAACATTTTAAAGGACACTCTTAAAGGAGAGAAGGGAGCGACCTTCAGACAGACTCTATTATTTCTTCCAACCATATGTAGTCAGTGGTGCTTTAGAAATCATCTCTGAAAGTTTGCCAGTCATTGACAGGGTCCTTTCTACATCGTCTACTCTTCAAAGCTTTTCCACATATATTATTCCTTTTGAACTTCCAAACACCCTTGTAAAACAAGTTGAGTATTGTTGTCATGGTTAGTTTCTCATACATCATACTTAGTTTCTCAAGCATGATGCTAAGCCACAGGGAGGTTAAGTCACTCTCCAAAGGTCACACAGCTAATTAGCATCAGCCTGGGCAGCAGTCATCCTGGCTCTGCCAGCTCATGAAATAAATTACCCACCTCACCACAGAGGTGATTCTCAAATTCCATCCTCTGGACACTAATGGCTTCATGGCACTTTCTATGAATGTCCTCCGGTCTCTAATTACCTGCCTATCTCAGTCCGAGTGAATTCCAGAACATAAGACAGATTTTCAGCTGACCTTCTCTAATATATAGCAATATAATGAGGGTGCTTCCATTCTATGACATAACGTTTCCGCTATAATTGTTTGGGGGCGTTTTAAGTGGTGTTATATTTGGGCCTCAGGACTGTACTTACCCTATACTAAAGGTACATTTAAAAAATCAAATGAGGAGGAGAAGAAAGTCTAAAAGGTCTTAAAAGGTGCTTGGGAATAAAGAATCTTCAATATATTCTATTCTGCGTTTGTTTTTATGTAATTGGCTGCCCTGGGTTTTAGTTGCAGCATGCAGACTGTTAGCTGTGGGATCTAGTTCCCTGACCAGGGATTGAAGCCAGGCCCCTGCACTGGAAGCAGAGCCTTTGCCACAGGCAAGTCCCTATTCTGCATATTTTAATCATTAAACCATTTTGTTCTCAAACCACAGTTTTTGTTGTCATACTGGGAACCATGACTGTCAGAGAAAGGAGATGGGCCTTGGGGGTTGGCGATGAAATCTTCCATCACAAAAACATTTGGAAGAGAGGTCATTAAGTCCATTGTGCAGGGGAGTTTCACTTTGGCTCTTTGATAACATGGAGAACAGGAAGGCTTCCTTCATCACTCCAGCATGTGGTTTGTAAAACTGGCCCCAGATCACAGACCACCAAGTGGTCTTCCAAAGACCCACTAAGAGGTCTTTCTGACTGATGGTATGGGAAGTTTCCACCTGAGGTTTCTTATCCAAAGCATTTTTGGATGAGAACACCCAACAGTGTTGTTCTCCATGTAGCTTTTCCTACTGGGGAGCGACCACCAAATGACACGGCTCTAGATAGGCCCTCCACTCCAGAGACAACCCACAGCTGCCCACTGCCCCTGGGGTAAAGTCCTAATCCTTCTACTTGGTATATATGACTCTTTATAATAAAGTCCAGGGCTACCAGTTTTATGCCTGACACTATTCTGTGTTGACACAAATCCAAGTATTTCCTATTCACAAACACCTAAAGTTCCCTGCTGTCTCATTTGCTCAAGTCACTTTTTCCACCTGGAATATTCTTTCCCTTCTCTGATTTCCCTTCATCTGATTCCAATGCAGTGTTAAAGACAAACTCAACAGCTTACTCTAGGAACTTCCTTGGGAGTACAGTGGTTTAAAATCTGCCTTGCAATGCAGGGGATGCAGGTTCGATCCCTGGTTGGGGAACTAAAATCCCACATGGATTGGGGAAACTAAGCCTGTGTGCCATACTGAGCCTGTATGCCACAGCAAAGAAGCCAAGTGATGCAACTAAGACCCAACATAACCAAATAAATGCTTTTTTAATGTAATTTGTCCCAAGTTTAGCTATTTATAAACGTGTCTTTTTCCTCCTTTTAAATTATGTTATATAGAGTTTAAGGCAACAAATGTGTTTGTGGTAGATGCTCAACACATTCAATTAGGTATGTGGACAAATCTCATGTGTCCATTCCACAGTCTCAGAGGCAGGAAGGTGCAATAGGACCTCATGGGTAATCCTGCCCAATGTCAGTGGGTTAATCAGTAGAACAGCAGCAAGAACACTGACCTTTCTGGCATTTACTCTTTGCAACTGATTTGTTTTTCTCCAGTGTATGACCCAAGGCCTTAATCCTTTGCCTCAGTTGAGTGTATACATCCACCACATCAGTGCATAGTTTAAAAGGTTTTCTATAGGGTTCACGAAGTTTTGAAGTAATAATAATACTAACATTTTTTCCTAGAAGATTTTATCATTCTTACAAGGTTGTGTGGCTTGGAAATAGTTAAGGGAAAAAATGAAGTTAAAGAAGATAAGCTTCCTTGGTGGCTCAGATGGTAGAGAATCTGCCAGCAATGCAGGAGGCCTGAGTTCAACCCTTTGCTCAGGAAGATGCCCTGGAGAAGGGAATGGCAACCCACTCCAGTATTCTTGCCTGGGAAATCCCACAGACAGAGGAGCCTGGCAGGCTACAGTCCATGGGGTGGCAAACACTGGGATACAACAGTGTGACTAATATTTTCACTCTAAGGAAAACAAATCCCAAATAAAAAGTCAAGATCCCACACGGAGGACAGAGGTCTGTCTTGTAAAGAGACGTTGTCAGGTGCACCTCGGTTCCCAGGGCATGTCCAGCGTGGCAGTCTTAGGGACCCACTGCTCCCATGTCCTCTGTAACTAAATGGGTTCCTGGAGCATGACTGGAGATCTGACCCAGTGAAATGCACCAAGTAGTGTCACTAAGGCTGCTGAAGCATGAACCTGGTGTTTCTCAAGTCGATGTAACAGAATCTGAGCTGTGCAGGCTGGAGGCTGGGCCAGAAGGCTATCTGGTAGCCAAGGGCACTGCCAGGGCTTTAGAATAACAGTACAAGGTGGTAATTGGATGCCATCCCACCACATTTAGCCAGTTAATCATCTCAATCATCCATCTTTTATTTATTAACATGGAGGAATGACGTTTTCTTTGGCCGCTCACTTTGCCCTTTCAGGTTACACCAATATTATGCTGTTCCAATTTTTTCCTCTCTGTCTCCTAAAAGGCACCCAGTTTTAGCATCTTGTCACTGCAGACCTCAGTGTGAACGCTGGAATGGGATGGCCAGGTCACTGTTGCTCCCAGAGTCAGCAGGAGCATCTGTATAAGAGCAAGTCTTTAAGTAGTTCTTTTGGAGCTTCCTTAAGACTGCACGTTCACGGAGATGTGAGACAAATCACCACGTGATCCAAGGCAGGAGCCTACCTTACTAAACAGTATCCCTTTCTGTTATCTCAATCATCCATTTATTTCAGCCTTGAAGGAGAAGGTTAAAAATGGTAGGGTTATTTGCACATACGTGTGTGCGTGATCAGTCGTTTACGTGCTCAGTCCTGTCTGACTCTTTGTGAGCCCATGGACTGTAGCCCTCCAGCCTCCTCTATCCATGGAATTCTCCAGAATACTGGAGTGGAATGCCATTTCTTCTTCCAGGGCATCTTACAGACCCATCCTGCATCTCTTGTGCCTCCTGCATTCTGCATTGGCAGGCTATTCTTTATCACTAGTTCCTCCAGGGAAGCCCAGGATTACTTATTTTATGTCTCAAGGTTAAAAATTCAACAGAGTATTCTTCAAAATACCAAATCAATGAGACTTAATCACCAGTGGAGCCCAACCACATTGCAAGTCCATACCACCGCCAGGGAAGTCCTCCTTCCACAAGTACAGAAACACAAAGCATGGGCAGGGAGTGATATCAAAGACCTCTGTGCAAAGAATATATTGTACATATTATTTTGTCCCTGGGCTCTACCTCAACATTTGACACCTACGTAGCAGACTTCATATAGAAGGGATTAAGAACAAAGGCTTTGGCGCTTATAGTACTTACAATTTTTTTAAGGGGACACATGTTTGAGAGGGGACCATTTTAACAATTATTTGTTGCTGTCATGTTGCAAATGTCTTTTTCCTTAACTTTATTTCAAACTCCATAATTGAATTTTCTGATGGAAAACAAGACGCAAGAGGTTCAGTTTGTGGAAACAGAAAGGAGTGTATATGAGGGGCAGAGTGCGTTTTGTTTGGCAGTTCTTGTGCTAGCATTTTGTCTTTGTTTTTAGCGCTGGAGGGCAGCAGGGGCAGCGACTTGGCAAGTAAGGCTCTAGTTAGCTTCATACTGTATTTACAGCCAGTTCAGTTCAGTTTAGTTCAGTCGCTCAGTCATGTCTGACTCTTTGCGACCCCATGAATTGCAGCACGCCAGGCCTCCCTGTCCATCACCAACTCCCGGAGTTCACTCAAACTTATGTCCATTGAGTTAGTGATGCCATCCAGCCATCAACTATGGGTTAAAATGTCTGTGATGCATACAGAATTAGCACTCAACTTCTGTTAAGAATGAAAGCTTAATGTCTAATTTCAAACATTCCCTGAACATACTTCCTCTGTCTAATCATACATTAACTTCCAGCAACTTTTATAAAGTATAAAGTAAAATGGATTATTAGGAGAACAAACAAAGGTTTTGGAATCAGATATTCTGTGTTTAGCCCTCACTAACTGTATATAGTCTTAATGAATCTCTAGGGCCTCAGTTTCCTCACTTGCAGAATGTGAATAATAACGGCACAAACACACACGATTACTGTGATAATTGTTTGAATTAGTACATGGGAGGTGCGTGGTCAGTAAATGTTAGCTGTTGTTTGGATGGTCTTGAATTTAGCTAGGATCCTTTGTTTTGGGGGGTTATATGTACCCTGGGAAAACATGGCTTCAGTTCACCTGTAACAAAAGAGATCAGTCCTGGGTGTTCTTTGGAAGGAATGACGCTAAAGCTGAAGCTCCAGTACTTTGGCCACCTCATGCTAAGAGTTGACTCATTGGAAAAGACTCTGATGCTGGGAGGGATTGGGGGCAGGAGGAGAAGGGGACGACAGAGGATGAGATGGCTGGATGGCATCACTGACTCGATGGACGTGAGTTTGAGTGAACTCCGGGAGGCCTGGCCTGCTGCGATTCATGGGGTGGCAAAGAGTTGGACACGACTGAGTGACTGAACTGAACTGAGCTGAACAAAAGAGAAAGAACACAGATTATATCTTTTTCTTTTTTTAATGTCCAAGTCTCTAGATCCGTGATTCTCCAAATCTGGGCGGGGACCTCTGGAAACCCCCCAAGAACCGAGACCCCGAGATCCAAGTCCTTAAGGTCAAAACTATTTTCATAATAACAGTAAACTGTTATGTGCCCTTTTCACTCTTGTTTTTTGGTGGGTATACAATGGAATTTTCCAGAGGCCACATGCTATGTGATGATGTCATCACTGAGTTCATGGACTGTGTGCTTGTACATTCTTGTGCTTTTTTATAGTCCTCAGGCATCATTTCCAACACTGTAAATAGCAGTAGCTACAACCACATAAACCAATCCCTCCAGGGTACTCAGCCACTTTTAAAAGTGTAAAAGGTGACCCAAAAGTTTGAGAACCTCTGCTAGATTATCTCACATTAAAGTACCCCACTCCCTCCTCCATTTCAAATTCTGTCATGTGAAAATAGCACACTCGGGCCTTAATTTTGAGACTCTGCTTTGACTCCCAAGGTCAAGCCCCTGAAGCTGCTCTGCCTGCATTTTGTCCTCATGTGTTTCAGGCTGTCTGGGTCCGACCTGCCGGGTGACGAGTGGCTGTGGGATTTTGAGAAGCACGGTCATCGCCGTTCAGTGATTAGAAGAGTCAAGAGGTTCCTGAGCGCTCACGAACACGCCTCAAGCCCCAGGAGGAGAAGCTACGGGAGGCAGGCCAGCGACAGCTCCATGTTCTTCCCCCCGAGCGGCCTCAGCCCAACCAGGGATCTGCTGGATGTGCCTCCAAGAAGCCCTCACCGTGCCTCGGCCGCTGGGAAGCACCCCCAGTCTCCAAAGGGAAGCCCCAAGCTGCGCTCCAGCCTGGGAGAGCTGTCCACCATCCGAGAGACCAGCCTGAGTCCACAGTCCAGCGTGAGGGGCTCCCCCACCAAAATGCCGGCGGCAGAGCACGACCACCACGACTCCACGGCCTCCATCCAGAGCTCCGACTTCACCGGGGTTCAGCCCAGCAGGCCTGGGCAGCAGGGGGACCCTGTGGGGTCAGTCCTGTTCTCCTTCAAGAAAGGGGTGCCTCCTAGGGACCCTCGTTCCCAGACTGTTCCAGCCAAAGCTGAGGAAAACAGCCTCAAGTCTGCCTCTGAGGAGGACCCTCATGAGAAGGACAAGTCCCCCCAAAAGTGGAGGCTCCTGGACTCCAGCCGCACCTCCCTGGCAGGCCTGAGTCTGGATCCCATGAACCCTGAGCCACTGCCTTTACTGGACCCAGAAACATCCTCAGAGACCAGTGGGATCACCTTTGCGGCTGGTTCTCGAGTCTCTCCTGATGTGCTGTATTTAATAGAAGACCTAGACACGAAAGAAACGGATATTGTAGAGTTCAACAATGAGCAGAAGGAGGAGTCTCCCAAGGGAAGGCCAGAACGTTCTAGGACCTGGTTCTAGCCCAGATTCTTACTTCCCCAAAAGTTCAAGCAGTAGTTCCAGAACATACCTGGGTGATGGTCAATTTTTTTTGAAATGATCATACTGTGTAAGCTACTTAAAACTTTGAAGGGCATTACGATACTGACATTATGGGAAGATCAAACACATTCATGCTATCTACCACAAAGTGACTTTCACGGAAGTTACACAGACCACAGTGATGTACCTTAAACAAATAAGGAATCATATCAATTCATAGATTGTTATCAATTATAAATTCATAGATTGCCTTATAAATTCATAGATTGTTAAACTGTGAAAAAGGCTTTATACATCCCAGTCCGATCCCCTAGTTTTGCCAAAAGGGAGACGAATGATTCTCTCTTCCCCTTTTTTCCCCCTTTCTTCTTTTCTTCAGTTAGAAGAAAGTCATAAAGACAGGGAGATGGATCATATGATGCCTCAAAGGCCCCTTCCTAATGCTGATTTCCCTGTGTGAGGCTTTCTAACCATCTTACTCTGCTTTCTATAACTATCATCATTTCCTAATTCTTAAGTTTCATCAGCATCAGAAAGCTCCATCTCCCTTCAACTTTCTTTTCAATTTTCAGGACTTTATTTTCCTGTCATCTGCCTTTTATTTCCTCATTCTTTTATCCTTCTCATCCCCCTAGTCTTTCTCCCGGAGAAGGCAATGGCACCCCTCTGCAGTACTCTTGCCTGGAAAATCCCATGGATGGAGGAGCCTGGTAGGCTGCAGTCCATGGGGTCGCTAAGAGTCAGACACGACTGAACGACTTCACTTTCACTTTTCACTTTCTTGCATTGGAGAAGGAAATGGCAACCCACTCCAGTGTTCTTGCCTGGAGAATCCCAGGGACAGGGGAGCCTGGTGGGCTGCTGTCTATGGGCCACACAGAGTCGGACACGACTGAAGCCATTTAGCAGCAGCAGCAGCGGTCTTTCTCCTCCAGTGACTCTATTCCTTCCCCCGCTTTCAGGTTGTAACCTTTCCTCCGGCTGACTCTGTTGCTTACTTCCTGCCATGGTTTTCAAGGAGGTT
Organism: Ovis canadensis; assembly: GCF_042477335.2. Taxonomy (NCBI): domain Eukaryota; kingdom Metazoa; phylum Chordata; class Mammalia; order Artiodactyla; family Bovidae; genus Ovis; species Ovis canadensis. The sequence goes on from NC_091247.1 coordinate 155,765,226, forward strand.
TTGGCAAAGTTTCCGACCAAACAATTGAAGTGTCAGTAAATCCAGCCTGACTTCTCCCAGCCTCGCAGGAAGGGGCGTGGGAGCTTGCTGTGTCCCGACCACCCCCTTTCCACCGTGGCCATCTCCTTCTGCAAGCTCTCTTAGGTCCTGAATACTGAAGAAGCAGCGAAGCCATGAAAACTGCATAGACAAATGCTTCAGAAGCAAATAACAGGGTTTGGAACTGTTCCACTCAGACTCTTTAAGTAAAAATCCCCATTATGTCACAACACGAGACCAGTTACTGTGTCTGGCAGGTTGTCTGGGATGAAGTAGGGTATTGGAGCTGAGAGGTTAAGGGAGTCCAGGATCACAATGGGGAGGGGACGCTGACTAACTTCCTCCAAGGAGTTCTTGGTCTTATCGTTGGGGGCTCCCAACTTTGCCCGGAAGGCCATGTCTAAAGAATGCTGCTCTATTTCTGTCATATGATGAAGCTTGACTACAAGCTTAAGAAACAAAATAATCCTAATTGCTACCACTTATTGAGTGTTCACAAAAGCACGTAAAGTTCACAGATAATCCTACTAATCCTTATAGGAATCCCATGAATTGATATACTATTATCTCTATTTTTTTTTTGACCTTGGCTATGGAAGTCACATTTATTTTTTAGTTTTTTAACTTATTTTTTAATTGAATGATAATTGCTTTACAGAATTTTTTTGTTTTCTGTCAAACATCAACATGAATCAGCCATAGGTACTATTTTTTACCTATTTTTACCTATTTTTAAAAGGAGTCTTTCATTTCTTAATGTTAGTTGTTATTGTTATTCTCTTATTGAAATAATATGCCTTAGACCAATGCTTGTTTGCTTTCTTTTTTTTTTTTATTTGACTGCATGTCATGTGGGATCTTAGTTCCTGGACCAGGGATTGAACCCCAACCCCCTGCAGTTAAAACCATGGAGTCTTAACTACTGGAATACTAGGGAAGTCCCTATCTCCATTTTAAGATGAAGGAAACAGAGGCTTTAGAGAAATAATTTGACTAAAATTACCAAACTAGGAAATGGCAGGGCTCAGATTCAAGCCCAGGTTTCTCTGACTCAGAGCCCACATTCTGGTCCAGCATGCTTCATCCCTGATGCATGCTCATCCCTGTTGTCTGTAGGGCCCTGAATCTGCCAGGACTTTGCCCAGAATTCTGGAGGATGCCCCACGGGAGCCGAGCATAAGACTCTCCAGCCGCGGAGGCCTGTCCCGGTCCTCCCCATTGAAGTCTACCTTGACCTTTTATGTATGCACACAGGAGGGCAGTGTTCCAGCATGAAGCCTAGCCATGGTCCTCTTCATTTCTGAGGACAGAAGAAAATTAGCAGAACCCTCACCACCCTTCCCCAGCTTATCCCAACAAGTAATGTTATATATAGCACGTTTTTACAAGACATGGCACCCAGTGGGCCACCCCAGCTGCATGAGAGCAATGACATTTACTTGAACTAACTTTTTGCGAAAGGCTAAAAGGTCATAATATTGGAAGAAATGGTATCCATTGATGGTTCTCTATATCGGTCAATAGTGTTACACCTGGGAAAAGTACCCACATTCCTGAAGCATTATCTACAGACTATGAAGTCAGGCCCCAATGCAACAGGGCTATGACACGGGAGCCCTAACCTTTCCCACACTCTTTTCTTTAAATACTTACTTGTTTATTTGGCTGCGTCCCATCTTAGGTGCAGCATACGGGCATCTCTAGTTGCAGAGCACGGGCTTCTCTCCAGCTGTGGCACGTGGGCTTAGATGCCCCATGGCATGTGCGATTTTAGTTCTCCAACCACAGAGGGAACCCAAGTGCCTTGCTTTGAAAGACAGGTTCTTGCCACTGGACCACAAGGGATGTCCCTCTTCCCATCTCTAACTGCTATTTTCTTGGATGTTTCTATTTAAATCTTCTATTCTCTTCTCTTTGGCTTTATCTATTGCTCAAATTCAAATAAGCTTCTACTTAGCTGCTTTTGAAATATAATCAATTTCTGTCCCTAAATCCAAGGTGATAAATTATACACAACTACAATCATACATTTTGTGGAGGACTAGGAGGGTTCATTTATCTCTGCCTCCCTCCAACCTTTATACACCTTTGTCCAAAGAATTATTTAACTTCCTCAGTATTTCATCAAAATTTGAGGTGGCCCCTATTTCCTCCTTGCACTGAAAACTGAATAATGGCTCATTCAATGGGTCCATGTTGTTGAATTCAGCTATAAATTCCAGCCAACAGTTGCCTAGATCAGATGAAGAAATTCTCTATAAACTATAAGGTGAGTTTATAGAGACAGACCGAAGTGGCACAAACAAAGTAATTTCTTCTCCTGTGCCTGATTTTATTGTCTGCCTAGCCCATTTTCACCTAAATTCTGGAAACTTCCACCTGCTGGACGAATGCTCACAACAACAAGCAGCTTAGTCGTTTGGGCTTATCCTTTCCAAGAACAGGCTCAGCTCTGCTCTGCATTAAATGTAATCCGCAAGCCAGAGGTGCAATGAGGCCAAGCCCTACTTATTGCATTCTCCTCTGTTCTCCAGAAATGACAACTCTGCCCTGTTCCTGAAGTCCACAGGTCAGTAAAGATAAAGGCCCAGGAGCTTTTTCTCTGTCATCTAAGAATTTAGGGATAACTGCCCACTCCAAAACAAAGAAGGCTGTTCTCTCCTCTCTGTAATGGTCTTGTCTATTTCTTGCGTCACGCCTCCACTGCTCCAGGCATGCACTGCAGTCCAGTTCAGCTAAACTCTGTAAAATATATTTTAAATAGAATGGAGAAATATATAATTTACCATTAGTCTAAAGAAAAAATTCACTTAACCTTCATACACCACTCTTTTTTAGTGTTTCCCCCTCTAGCTTCCTCCTTTTCCAGAGAAACTGATTCAGCCCTCAGCCGTCATTCTGAGACCTTCCTATCACAAACCCTGCTCTCTGAGCATCTGCTGAGGCCAGACAGCCATGTGGTGTGAGTGACTGAGAACCAGACGCTAGTGTGTGGCTCCCCTCCCAGGGGCTTTGTGAGCTCAGTGAGCCCCCTCCTTCTGTCTCTCATATTCCCATCTGTGGAATGGGTTCTTCTCTGCCCCACCTCACTGGCCATCGTGAGGAACTGAGGGGGTTTATGTGAAAGGCAGGGGGCCCAGGCAGCACTGTGTGGCTGAGGGGCCTGACTGGGAATTGAAGTCTCCATGGATCCGGCACCAACTGCAGAAAAAAGACGTCAGTCATTTGCTCATCAGGATCCTCTGTTCTCCAGGATTCTAATCTCTTCCATCCAGAAAGCTTGCCGTTTCTCTTTGGGCTTCATTTTTACCCCTACACACTTCTTGATGTCTCATACATCTTCCTTTTCTCCAGTTTTTCTCATTTCTTCAATCCCCACAATAGACCAGCCTCATCACCATGGTGACAAACTCTGCCCCTAATCCATTTTACGTATCAGTTCTCTCAATCAAAATTTGGAACTAGAAAATTTCCTGGCTGTTCAGTGGTTAAGACTCTGAGTTTCCACTGCAGGTGCTGTGGGTTTGATCTCTGGTTAGGGAACTAAGATCCCACAAGCCATATAGTGCAGCCAGGAAAAAAAATGAATTAGAACATGAAGATGTTCTAACCTAAAATAAATAAATAAATAAAGTGGAACTAGAGAGTGATCAATTGCCTTTGTCTTTTTCACTATAATTCTAGAGGATTTAACACTCTTTTTTGTTTTGCTTTCTTTGATTTTTTTATTCTCTAGTTTTGGGGAGTGGCAGTTTCCCTCTAGTTGCTTCTCATTGCAGTGGTTTCTATTGTTGCAGAGAACCGGCTCTACAGCGCACAGCTCAGTAGTTGTGGCACGCAAGCTTAGCTGCCCCTTTGCATATGGAATCTTCCTGAACCAGGGATCAGACCCATCCCTGCATTGGTAGACAGATTCTTAACCACTGGACCACCAGGGAGGTCCGGGGATTTAACATCTCCGGTTTGCAGTTAGAGGAACCTCTTAGGGCATCAATCTTCCTAAACCTGGCCCTGTATCAGTTAAGAGTGAATAATAACTACGACTGTAAAAGAAATTTCCAAGCGAGAGCAAAATTAAAATCTAATTCCCTTCCCTCTTCACAATCATCATCTGCACAACCAACCTCAGTCATTTTCTGCTGTGCTGTGCTGTGGTGTCAACAGGAATAACCACAGATTTTCCTCATTTTGTCTTTCAAACAATCTCAGGTAGATTGTCAATCCTTTCACATGCTTTCCATTTTTCTTGGTTCTATGAACCCTAATTTTTATTTTTTATTTTTTTTTATTTTTTTATTTTTTAATTTTAAACTCTTTAATTCTTACATGAACCCTAATTTTTAGGACAGTATTTTCATGGCAATGATTATTGAATCAAAAGAAGCCATTCAAGAATACCAAGATTGTTCTTGTATTGCAAATCTTAGAAAACCCCAGCTGTGGCAAAAAGAAAACTGAAGCAATTACCCTGGAAAACAGCGGCACAAAAAACACACTGGCCTTAATTACTCTATCAGTTCTGGGTGGAGATTTAGTTTTTGTGTTTTGTTTCTGAATTAGTTCAGAAAATGGGCCCCGGTTCTCCTTTCACCACAAGCAGATTTGGCCAGATGATCACCGAGAGCCATCGTTTCTGTTTGTTTCTCTTTGCTTTTGGCTGTGTGCCATGCAGGATCTTAGTTCTCCATCTAGGGATCAAACCTGTGCCCCAGCACTGGAACCATGGAGTCTTAACCACTGGACCACCAGGAAAGTCTCTGGAACCACTTTTTTGAACATCTAGTGGTCCCTGGTGGCTCAATGGTAAAGAATCTGCCTGCAATACAGTAGACACTGGTTCAATCCCTAGATTGGGAATATACCCTGAAGAAGGAAATGGCAACCCTCTCCAATATTTTTGCCTGGGAAATCCTATGGACAGAGGAGCCTGGTGGGTTCCTGGTTTCCTGTGAACCCAGTTCACAGGGTTACAAAAGAGTCAGACATAACTTAGCGACTGACACACAAGCTTAAGATATTTACCTAACAGAAGCAGCAAAAGACATGTTGTATCTTGTATCCTGAAGATGGATAAAAACATTTCTAGAATAGCTTTTGAACAGAAACACTGATGTGTCCCAAGTTCTGTGTCTAGCTAATGGTTATTGACCTGAGGTGATTTTTTTTTTGTCCCCAGGAAATATTTGGCAATGTTTGGAGACATGTTGTGTTGTCACACTGGGGAGTGTTACTGGCATCTAGTGGGTAGAGGCCAGGGATATTGCTAAACATCCTGCAATGTATAAGACAGATGGTCACAACAACAATGGAGCCCAAAATACTCAGGTTAGGAAATTAAATTTAGGCCAATATAGAGAGGGGCTTCCCTGGTGGCTTGGTGATAAAGAACCCGCCTATCAATGGGAGACACAGGTTTGATCTAGGGATTGGAAAGATCCTCTGGAGAAGGAAATGGCAACCCACTCCAGTATTCTTGCCTGGGAAATCCCATAGACAGAGGAGTCTGGTGGACAACAGTCCATGGGGTCACAAAAGAGTCAGACACAACTTAGTGACTAAACAACAACAGAAAGGTAAAAATGAGACAGCCACCAAGCAGATGCATGAAGAGAGGTGTGCTAAAGGAAGAAATAGAACCATGAGAGAACAGGGAGCCCAGCAACTGGCTAACTTATTTTCCTGTGTATAAACTATCAGTGAATCACCATTTCTCCCATGATGCTAAACAATCAGTTCAGTTCAGTTCAGTCGCTCAGTTGTGTCCGACTCTTTGCGACCCCATGAATCTCAGCACACCAGGCCTCCCTGTCCATCACCAACTCCCAGAGTTCACTCAGACTCACGTCCATCGAATCAGTGATGCCATCCAGCCATCTCATCCTTGGTTGTCCCCTTCTCCTCCTGCCCCCAATCCCTCCCAGCATCAGAGTCTTTTCCAATGAGTCAACTCTTCTCAGGAGGTGGACAAAGTACTGGAGTTTCAGCTTTAGCATCATTCCTTCCAAAGAAATCCCAGGGCTGATCTCCTTCAGAATGGACTGGTTGGATCTCCTTGCAGTCCAAGGGACTCTCAAGAGTCTTCTCCAACACCACAGTTCAAAAGCATCAATTCTTTGGTGCTCAGCCTTCTTCACAGTCCAACTCTCACATCCATACATGACCACAGGAAAAACCATAGCCTTGACTAGACGGACCTTAGTTGGCAAAGTAATGTCTCTGCCTTTCAATATGCTATCTAGGTTGGTCATAACTTTCCTTCCAAGGAGTAAGCGTCTTAATTTCATGGCTGCAGTCACCATCTGCAGTGATTTTGAAGCCCCCCAAAATAAAGTCTGACACTGTTTCCACTGTTTCCCCATCTATTTCCCTTGAAGTGATGGGACCAGATGCCATGATCTTCGTTTTCTGAATGTTGAGCTTTAAGCCAACTTTTTCACTCTCCACTTTCACTTTCCTCAAGGGGCTTTTTAGTTCCTCTTCACTTTCTGCCATAAGGGTGGTGTCATCTGCATATCTGAGGTTATTGATATTTCTCCTGGCAATCTTGATTCCAGCTTGTGTTTCTTCCAGTCCAGCGTTTCTCATGATGTACTCTGCATAGAAGTTAAATAAGCAGGGTGACAATATCCAGCCTTGACGTACTCCTTTTCCTATTTGGAACCAGTCTGTTGTTCCATGTCCAGTTCTAACTGTTACTTCCTGACCTGCATACAGATTTCTCAAGAGGCAGGTCAGGTGGTCTGGTATTCCCATCTCTCTCAGAATTTTCCAGTTTATTGTGATCCACACAGTCAAAGGCTTTGGCATAGTCAATAAAGCAGAAATAGATGTTTTTCTGGAACTCTCTTGCTTTTTCGATGATCCAGCATATGTTGGCAATTTGATCTCTGGTTCCTCTGCCTATTCTAAAACCAGCTTGAACATCAGGAAGTTCACGATTCACATATTGCTGAAGCCTGGCTTGGAGAATTTTGAGCATGACTTTACTAGCACGTGAGATGAGTGCAATTGTGCGGTAGTTTGAGCATTCCTTGGCATTGCCTTTCTTTGGGATTGGAATGAAAACTGACCTTTTCCAGTCCTGTGGCCACTGCTGAGTTTTCCAAATTTGCTGGCATATTGAGTGCAGCACTTTCACAGCATCATCTTTGAGGATTTGAAAGAGCTCAACTGGAATTCCATCACCTCCACTAGCTTTGTTCGTAGTGATGCTTCCTAAGGCCCACTTGACTTCACATTCCAGGATGTCTGGCTCTAGATGAGTGATCACACCGTCGTGATTATCTGGGTCATGAAGATCTTTTTTGTACAGTTCTTCTGTATATTCTTGCCACCTCTTCTTAATATCTTCTGCTTCTGTTAGGTCCAGACCATTTCTGTCCTTTATCGGGCCCATCTTTGCATGAAATGTTCCCTTGGTATCTCTAATTTTCTTGAAGAGATCTCTAGTCTTTCCCATTCTGTTCTTTCCCTCTATTTCTTTGCATTCATCGCTGAAGAAAGCTTTCTTATCTCTCCTTGCTATTCTTTGGAACTCTGCATTCAGATGTTTATATCTTTCTTTTTCTCCTTTGTTTTTCGCCTCTCTTCTTTTCGCAGCTATTTGTAAGGCCTCCCCAGACAGCCATTTTGCTTGTTTGCATTTCTTTTCCATGGGGATGGTCTTGATCCCTGTCTCCTGTACAATGTCACGAACCTCAGTCCATAGTTCATCAGGCACTCTATCAGATCTAGACCCTTAAATCTATTTCTCACTTCTACTGTATAATCATAAGGGATTTGATTTAGGTCATACCTGAATGGTCTAGCGGTTTTCCCTACTTTCTTCAATTAAGTCTGAAATTGGTAATGAGTTCATGATCTGAGCCAGAGTCAGCTCCTGGTCTGGTTTTTGTTGACTGTATTGAGCTTCTCCATCTTTGGTTGCAAAGACTATAATCCATCTGATTTTGGTATTGACCATCTGGTGATGTCCCTGTGTAGCATCTTCTCTTGTGTTGTTGGAAGAGGGTGTTTGCTATGACCAGTGCATTTTCTTGGCAAAACTCTATTAGCCTTTGCCCTGCTTCATTCTGCATTCCAAGGCCAAATTTGCCTGTTACTCCAGGTGTTTCTTGACTTCCTACTTTTCTATATCAGTCCCCTGTAATGAAAAAGACATCTTTTTGGGGTGTGAGTTCTAAAAGGTCTTGTAGGTCTTCATAGAACCATTCAGCTTCAGCTTCTTCAACGTTACTGGTTGGGACATAGACTTGGATTCCTGTGATATTGAATGGTTTGCCTTGGAAACGAACAGAGATCATTCTTTTGTTTTTGAGATTGCATCCAAGTACTGCATTTCAGACTCTTTTGTTGACCATGATGGCTACTCCATGTCTTCTAAAGGATTTCTGCCCACAGTAGTAGATATAATGGTCATCTGAGTTAAATTCACCCACTCCAATCCATTTTAGTTTGCTGATTCCTAGAATGTCAATGTTCACTCTTGCCATCTCCTGTTTGTCCACTTCCAATTTGCCTTGATTCATGGACCTGACATTCCAGGCTCCTATGCAATATTGCTCTTTACAGCATTGGACCTTGCTTCTATCACCAGTCACATCCAAAGCTGGGTATTGTTTTTGCTTTTATGATATGTCAAATCCAGAAAAACTGGATGGAAACCCTGAGGTTCACCCTTAGAGAATTCCATGGATGGCTCTTACCAGTAAGAGTTGTTTAACACCATTGCTAGCATGACTATAATTTTCTCAGAATGTATGCTATATAAAGGGCAACAACAGTACATTATGCCAAATATTATTCAGGAGTTTGTGCCAGTAAACTGCTAGACCATGGACTGACAGCTGATCCAGCTTTGGTCTTTATATATGTCTTACTTAGGATCAAACAAATAAACCATGCAGATAATCTGGCACTTTATTTTTCAGTAGAGAATAGTAACAACGGGTAGGATCAGTATACCTCCTGCCCATGGGCCAAGCAAACTCACAGGTCTCTCTACCTTATATGTTCTCCAGGAGAATAACATCATAGGATTAGTGAAGTTCTGAATAATGGCACGAGCTGGACTTTTATTCAAATCATTCACGAAACCTTAGTGACTGCAGACTGTCAGACATTTAGCTAAAGCTGGGAAGTGGGAGACTGGCCTCTCCATCCTCTCCCACCCATCTGTCACTCTCTTCTGCAGGTCTGGGTAAAAATCAAAATGGTCTCTGAAGTTCAGCCAGCTTACTTCTTCGTATATCTCTTTGTTTGCTTCCTTTCATCCCCAGTCTTGATCCCCTTCCCAACCATTTTTATTTATTTATGTAAAGCCCTTTGTTTGCATTTGTTGTTGTTTAATCACTAAGTCATGCCTGACTCTTTTGCGACCCCATGGACTGTAGCCCACCAGGCTCCTCTGTCCATGGGATTTCCCAGGCAGAATACTGGAGTGGACTGCCATTTCCTTCTCCAGGGGATCTTCCCAAAGCCAGGAATAGAACCCGCATCTCCTGTATTACCGCTGAGCCATCTGGGAGATTCTTTACCACTGAGCCATCTGGGAAGCCCTTTACATTCTTGCAAAAGATGTGCTACTGTTTTGTGTGCAAGGTTTCTTAACCTCTGTAAGTACTTATACTATAGGCCTCATCCATCTCTTTGTTGATTTTGTTTTTTGACTTTCTCTTTTGTATTGGAGTTCAGCTAATTAACAATGCTGTGATGGTTTCAGGTGAATAGCAAAGGGACTCAGTCATACATATACATGTATCCATTCTTCCCTAAACTCCCCTTCCATTCAGGCTACAAAAGAATATTGAGCAGAGTTTCCTCTGCTATACAGTAGGTCCTTGTTGCTTATCCATTTTAAATACAGCAGTGTGTACATGTCGATCTCAAACTTCCTAACTATCCCTCTACTTACTAAACATTTATTCCATGCAATGTCTTAAGATCCTCCCAGGTTTCCTGTATAGGCTTCCCAGGTGGCTCAGTGGTAAAGGTTCCACCTGCCAAGGCAGGAGATGCAAGAGACTCAGGTTCAGCCCCTGGATCAGGAAGATCCCCTGGAGCAGGAAATGGCAACCCACTCAGTATTCTTGCCTGGAAAATTCCATGGACAGAGGAATCTGGCTGGCTACAGTACATGGGGTTTCAAAGAGTCAGACGCTACAAACAGACACACAGACACACACACAGACATTCCCTGTAATATCTAATCCATTGTTTCTAACTCCCATATGGTCTAAGCTGTCTCGGAGCCTACTTATCTACTCCGCAGGTTGCCTCCATCCATCTCCACAGTAAGCACCTCAGATATGTTCCCTTATGGCCCCGTAGGAGAGTTTCTTTGAGGTGTAAGCCCATGAACAGAGTCTCTGGGTCACAGGGCCAGGATACATTTAACCTGACTACTCTTGCCAAATAGTGCTCCAGAATAGCAGTACCAGTTGGCATTCCCCCGCCCCCGAGCTGCACATTGCGTCTCCACTACCCACTCCATGCAACATGCTTGGCATCACCTACATTTCCAATTTTTCCAGTCTAACAAGTGTAACATGGCACCTACTTGCTGTTTAACCAGGGTTTACCTGCCAATTAAACATTACTGGTTATACATGACATTTTTCTGACTTATTAATGACATCAAGTATCTCTTCATATACTTGTTAATTCTTTGGGGAACTCCTCTTCTGAAAAATTGCCTTTTCAAATGCTTTACCCTTTCATCTAAAGGAGATTCTATATTTTTCTTGTTGGCTCTGGAGAGTCCCTTTTATATTCTAGAATAATAGCAGACCCTTGTTAGTTTGGGACATTAAAATAATCTCTTCCGGTTTCTTGTGTGTCCAGTAAAAGTGCCCATGGTGTTGTTTGTTGAAGAGATATCCTTAACTTAGATATGATCAAATTCATTCATTTTGTTTGTTTGTTTTATATTTTTGAAAGTTTTTCCACATCTGTGTCAAAATGCTCTCCCACCATTTTCTTCTGTCATCTTTAGAATGTTAGAGCGATCTGGTTTTATTTTTCTTCATAGAATGAGCCAATTTTCCCCCCAACACCCTCAACTAAATAACCACATATTACAAGCTCCATGTATTTCTTATGAATCAGATACTAATATGGAACAAAATAGTGTCTGAGAGAACTGAGCGATAGGGTGTTATAAATAGAAAAAAAAAAAAAGGCTGAGCCTTAACTTCATAGAACTCAGGCTCCTCCCCACTAAATACAAGCTTTCTTCAAAATGCATTCTCCTGCTGTTATCTTTCAACTGGTGATCTTCCCTGTTTTGTGTGTGGAGTGTTTAAACTCTTCCTATTACACCTACCTCTGCACAAAACCTCACTAAAATAGGCCATCTCTTTGATCTGCTGAGACTAAGGTATAGCTTGATACATAAGGAGACTTTGGCAAAGAAGAAGCAATGATGGTGTCACAGGGGTAGTCTGGGGTCCTTCAACACTCAAAAGGAGTCAGGACTGAAGCCAGAGGGGTGGAGTCCACGATCAAACTCTATTTACGGCCCAGGATTAGCAGAGGAGGAGGCGCTCTGCCAGGAGGCCAGTGTCATTTGCTCACTGCCTGAGATCTGCCCTGAGCCTTCAGGCTTCCGCACAGTCTCTCTCCCACGAGTCTCGACTCTCGATACATGTACATGTGTGGCTGAGTCCCTTTGCTGTTCACCGAAACTATCACAACACTGTTAACCAGCTAAACTCCAATACAAAACAAAAAAGTTTTTTTAAAAAAAGAGAGAGAAGCATTGCATATGTGCATAAAAGAAAGGTACCCTCCCCCTAACTTCCATCCTCCCTACAGGGAACACAGACCTCCCATGACTTAGAGATGCCAGATGCAAAGCCCACTCAATTAGTCCCAGTTCCAATGTGCTGAGAGTGATTCTGGTGCTTAAAGACACAGCACTAGAATTTCCCAAACAACTTGGCTCCTAAACTCTAGCCAACCATTTCATCTGCTGTTCAAATGAAAGACTTCCAACAGTTTTTAACATCCAGGCCATATGGACTTCCTGAAAAAGGTAATTAATAATATGCCTGACAGGGAACCTCCCTAAGAGATTTTCAGTAGCAATTTTCACAATACCAGTGTTCTCACTCTGTGCTGACTTTAGGGCCTAAACTTGGTATAAGGTCAATGTGACTTGTTCATCACCCAGAGGTTTATACTGGAGCATCCCAGAACCATTTCCATGAAGAGAAAGTGCAGCAGTAGACGCACTTAAAAACAATGTTATCGAATCTGATTTTGTCCTTTTCACATTAAGTGGAATGTGTGTGTGTGTGTGTGTGTGTGCATTCATCCCTCAGTCATGTCCACTCATGTGACCCCATGGACTGTAGCCTGACAGGTGCCTCTGTCCATAGGATTCACCAGGCAAGAATAATGGAGTGAGTAGCCATTCCCTTCTCTAGAGGCTCTTCCCAACCCAAGGATCGAATCCTGGTCTCCTGCATTACAGGCAGATTCTTCACCATCTGAGCCACCAGGGAAGCCCCTTAAGTGAAAAATGTTAACTAATAAGTTCCTTTACTTAGCAGTCTAAGACAAAGTTAGACACACAACTTTAGTCTGCAGTGGGAAAGTGGTGGTTGGTGGTCTGAATCTGATTTTCTCACAGCTCTTGCTTAGCCAGGATTCTCCAGTTTAACAGTCCTACTGTGCCCTCTGCTAGACTTGCTTCAGTCAGGTGTTGCCTGTTTGGCCCCAGTGCGTATCAGGAGTTCAGATTATTTTACTCAAGCATCACCAGCTCCATGGAGACCTCAACCACTATGAGTCCCCAAACTGTGCAAAGAAGGAAAGAATAAGAGGATACAAAGCTAATGATCTCAGAGCACGTTTCTACTTACTGCTGGAGACGCCAGCAGCCCTGTGTTGCCAATTCGTTTCTTTTCTGACCTGCATCTCTGGTTGAACTGTACAGTCTCCGTATTCTCCTGGGCTCAACGACAGTGCAGCTCATTCGAGACATGGAGACTCGTGACATTAACCTTGACAGGTCCCGCTGGCAGCAGGCCGTGCAGGCTGTCACATCGCAGATGACCCAAGAGCAGCCTGTCATTTCTGTGTCCTTCCCACCGGAGAAACCTGAGCCTCTCCACTCGGGTTCACGTCACCACAACTGCTGGTCACAGTCCCTGGATGCCTGCCTGCCTGCCTGCCTATGGAGGGAGGCAGCCCAGAGCCCTCCCGCTATTTCCAGCCATCGGCCTCCAGACCCATCGGTCACTCTGAGGTCACTGCTCCTTGTCACCTTGCACTGGAGCACTGAATAACAGGGGCAGCTCCACACCGAGGGAAGATGAAAGGAGGTGTAAATTTTAAAAGCCGACTTCACTCTCCTAAGGGAAAGGGCAAGTTAGTAAGTGGCGGAAGAAGAAACAGCTAAGCCATAGTTGGTAAATCCTACTGGAGTGGGGGCAAGTGATGGCTGGGAAGAAGATCAAACCCACTCATTACCTAGGAAATAAAACTCCTAAAAGCCAGGAGGGACAAGAAACTGGTGAAAGACGGGAAGTCAGGAGAAGCACCGAGCACAAGAGAGCCGAACACTCCTGTGTGTAGTGCTTTTGCAGAAGGGTACTTTCCTCAGAAAATCCTCTCGGGGTACTCAGAGAGCCTGTGAGACGGGCCCTAAGGAGCTTGAGAACAAAGAGTAGGAAGCCCAACATCAGATTAGAAGTTGACTTCCTGGGGCTTCCCTGGTGGCTCAGTGATAAAGAATCCACCTGCCGATGCAGAATGGATTCGATCCCTGGTCTGGGAAGAGTCCACATGCCACTGAGCAACGAAGCCCGGGCACTGCGATGGCTGAGCCTGTGCTTAGAGCCAGGGAGCAGCTGCCCAGCCCGCGTGCCCCAGAGCCCGTGTGCGCAGGGAAGCCACCGCAGGGAGAAGCCCGGGCACCACTCCTGGAGAGGGCTCTCCCTCCCCGCAGCTAGAGAAACGCCCGCACAGCAGCGAGGACCAGGCACAGCCCAGATACAGAAGTACAATGGCAAAACCAGAAATGAACTCTCCCACTGTCCCATCACTTCCATGAGGCCTCTCCCCGCAGCCACCAGGACGACCCCATCCATCACCCAAGGTGCCCACCCACGCACAGCTTTAGCAGACTCCACCCTGTCATTACCCGATCAGACGTGTAGTACAGTTCTAACACAAGCACAGCTCCTGAGATCCAGAGCTGACATCTAGGACTTGAAAGCTGCTGACACACACAATCCCATGCCACAGGGCCTCTGGAATCAAAAAGATCTGACACGGATCATGTGGGCATCACGGCCACCATGCATCCACAGCCCGGCACTGGCTGAGTACCAGGCTCACACTTCTCTGATGTAGTTTTCAGCAGACGGGGTACACTTCTGTTGGTCAGTGGTAAAATGATACGTAAGGCAAATCCATAGTCGTGGTCCACACGATACCAAGAAGACAGAAAACAGAGCAAGCACTTGCTTTTACTTTAAGTTCTACCCATAAAACCCAATTTCAAATGTGGTCTAATCAACCCACACTAAGAAGAGAACATTAAGGGCAAGAGGGTTAGCTTTTGGACTCAGTTTACATGGGTTCAAGTCCCACATCCATCACTGCTTGTGAAGTTACTTAACCATTTTGTGACTTGCTTTCCTCACAGATAAAATGGGGATAATAGTAATATTATTATTGAGTATTAAATGAGTTATACCTACAAAAGTCATAGTACATTACCTGTCACATAGTAAGCAAAGAATGTTTGGTCTCATTATTATATCATCATGTTATTAAATAGTATTGTGATTAAAAGCCAAGGCACCCAATTCTATTCAGGCTCAGACACTTAGTAGCTGCACAACCTGGTCAAGTTACCTGATGCGCCTTTAGCCTCAATTTCATCAACTGTGAAATGACATTAATGCCAGTACCTTCCTCACTGGGTTATTTTAACAATTAAATGAAAGAGTGGATTTAAAGCAATTAATGCAGGGTCTGTGCAAAGTTATGGCCCAGTAATTGTGAACTATTTTTATTATTATTTAATGAAATAGGCTTGACTTCATAACAAAAGTAAAATTTGAGAGTGTTTCAACTTCTTTGGTGGTTCAGTGTTTAAGACTCCATGCTTCCAAGGCAGGGGGCACAGGTTCAATCCTTGGTCAGGGAACTAAGATCCCACATACCTTGAAGCAAGGCTAAAAAAATTTTTTAAATAAATGAAAGATATGAGAATGTTTAATGTTTCTTCCCTGAAGTATAAAACTGACTCCTTTGCAGAGTCAAAGATCTAGGTACATGATTTCTTAAATTTCCTGCCTTAAGCCCATTTGATAAAACAGCATTTAGCAAACTCCACTTGGAAAGGCCAAGGCCAAAGAGAGGCCTTGGCCTGCCTCCAGATGGCAGCAGTTGACATGTTGAGCTTGGGAAAGCCCCTGATCACATCTCCAGTTAATCCCTCTAAAGCCGAGGGTCACAGTCATGTTGAATCCTGCTGGAGGATCTGAGATGCACTTGAAATTGCCTCCAGGGGTGAAGGTTTGGGACATAATCAGGACTGTGGTTTCAGGGCTCCAGTCTCTTCAAACTATTTGTGTGTGTGTTGGTATGCTCAGTAATGTCCTTCGACTCTCTGTGATCCCATGGCCTGTAGCTCACCCTCACCGGGCTACTTTGTTTATGGAATTCTCCAGGCTAGAATCCTGGAGCGGATAGCCATTTCCTTCTCCACTGGATCTTCCTGACCCAGGGATCAAACCCGAGTCTCTAGCATCCCCTGCACTGGTAGGTGGATTCTTTACCACTAGTGCCACCTGGGAAGCCCTTTAAACTATTTGAGTCACCTCAAATCAGCGTGTGTTTTTGGAAGGCCCAATTCATGCAAAAATAAGGGAAAAAACAACAACAACTATACCTATCCCAAGCACAATCCCCTGACACCACGACCAGAGGACACCCCTCTAAGCTTTAGGCTGCCCTGCCTGGAGGGCATTGCTGGCTCCTGGACTACTGCCCTCTAAAGTTTCTTGTGTTCAAATCCATCCCTGGGGCTGGGACGGACAGGGCCAGCAATGCTCAAACCGTGGTGCTAGAGAAGACTCTTGAGAGTCCCTTGGACTGCAAGGAGATCCAACCAGTCCATTCTGAAGATCAGCCCTGGAATTTCTCTGGAGGGAATGATGCTGAAGCTGAAACTCCAGTACTTTGGCCACCTCATGCAAAGAGTTGACTCATTAGAAAAGACTCTGATGCTGGAGGGATTGGGAGCAGGAGGAGAAGGGGCCGACAGGATGAGGTGGCTGGATGGCATCACCCACTCGATGGACGTGAGTCTGAGTGAACTCCGGGAGTTGGTGATGGACAGGGAGGCCTGGCGTGCTGCCATTCATGGGGTCGCAAAGAGTCGGACACGACTGAGCGACTGAACTGAACTGACTGAACTGAGCCCAGGGGAGCAAAGCTTGCTAGGGGCAAAGATCCCTGAGTCTAATGTGATAAGAAGGAAAATAAAAGAAGGAAGCATAGGGTGGGATGAGAGGAAAGGGGGAAAGGCAGAAATGCGAAGCGGTGCTCCACGCAGCCTCCCAGGGCCCGCTCAGCAGCCCCCATTCCCTGGGTGGCCTGGCTGTCCTTTCACACTAGGCAGAGGCCCACTTGTTTTTGGTCTTCTCAGTCACTGAGTTCTGTCCTACTCTGTGAATCCCATGAACTGCAGCATGCCAGGCTCCTCTATCCTTCACTACCTCCCAGAGTTTGCGCAAATTCATATCCATTGAGTCGGCCATGCTATCTAACCATCTCATCCTCTGCCACCCCTTTCTCCTTTTGCCTTCAATCTTTCCCAGCATCACATCCTGAGTAATCCAAGGGCTAACGAGAGCCCACTCATATATACTCATTTCTTAAACTTCTGTTAACATTTAAAATCTCTTCCAAATAGGTTGTCTACCAAAGAGAACAACCAAGAAATTGGCAGCTAAGAGTCTTATGAGTAGGGAAAATGCAAGAAAGATGTCTGTGTATCTGAGATCAAGGAGGTAATGAACGAGCCCTTCCCCTCCTGGGCAAGCTGGTGTCTGGGGATGTTAGTCATGGGAGGAGGCAGGTCAGGATAGGGACAGAGAGGCAAGGCTATAGCACTAGAAGCCTAGGGCCCAGATGGAGAGGAGCTGGGGCTTCAGCCTCATCATGCCTCTGGGCCCCCAAGATCCAGCTGCTTCTGTCTTTTGGAATTACTGGGACATTACGGGATGGAGAGTCTCTTCATCCGCAGGACATCAAGGAACAGCCTTCAGAGGTTGCTGATAGTGCCCCAGCTCCAGGTGACAGTAAATGCATTCATGGTGCCTTTCTGTGCTGTCAATCTGCCTGTTCCCAGAACCTCTGGGTGGAAAGGGAATTTCGGGGTCGCCTCGTGCAGTGCCTTACCTTTGATAGAAGCCTCCTTGTAACACCTCTGCCGAGATTCATCTGGCCAAATCCCTCGAGGGAAAGACAATTCACCTCCACCAGGTGGCCCGCTGTACACTGAAACACCACACTCAGGAGACGGCCTTCTCTACCCTGGGGGCAAAGCTGCCTCCTGGCAGCCAGATCCCACTTGTTCTCAATCTATCCCTGGATCCATAGCTAATGAGTCCATCTTTCTCCACATTCAGGACCAGCTTCAGACATTTGAAGAATGCCTTTATGCTGCCTCTATTTAAGGTCCCAGGGTTTCCCTGGTTGCTCAACTGGTAAAGAATCCAACTGTAATGCAAGGGACCCTGGTTCAGCTCCTAAGTTGGGAAGCTCCCCTGGAGAAGGGATAAGCTACCCACTCCAGTATTCTTGGGCTTCCCTGATGGCTCAGACAGGAAAGAATCTGCCTGCAATGTGGGAGACCTGGATTCAGTCCCTGGGTCGGGAAGATGCCCTGGAGGAGGGCATGGCAACCCACTCCAGCGTTCTTGCCTGGAGAATTCTCATGGACAGGGGAGCCTGGCAGGTCACAGAGTCAGACACAACTGAGGGACTAAGCGCAAGAACAATATAAGGTCCCAGCACACGCTTGCCCACATCTTTTCTTGAGACCAAATCTTGCCCAGTGAAAGTGAAAGTTGTTCAGTCATGTCCCACTCTTTGGGACCCCATGAACTATAGGGAATAGAATTCATATAGGTTATAGAATTCTATAGGTTCATAGAATTCTCTAGACCAGAATAATGGAGTGGGTAGCCTTTCCCTTCTCCAGGAAATCTTCCCAACCCAGAGATCAAACCTAGGTCTCCCACATTGCAGGCGGATTCTTTACCAGCTGAGTCACAAGGGAAGTCCAAGAATACTGAGGAGGGGAGCCTATCCCTTCTCCGGCGGATCCTCCTGACCGAGGAATCGAACTGGGGTCTCCTGCATTGCAGGCAGATTCTTTACCGACTGAACTATCAGGGAAGCCCAGTCTTGCCAAACCAAGATCCAAACTGTTGTTTACATCTCATGGCCTTGAGCCCCTTTACAACCTGCTCTCTCTCTACTCCAGACGCGTCAGTTTCACAATGGCTCTACTCAAACATGTACCCAGAAGCGAGCACAACGCTCCTCACATTTCTGTGTGCTTTGCTTTTCACCAGTGCACAGCAGAGCAGCAGAGCCAGTTTCCTTGTTAGAGTCAGCCGGTTTCTCTTCACCTAAACCCCTGATGGGGGGATGGTGCCCTTTCTGTTCACTGCGGTACCTGCTTCCCACCCCAGAGATAAGTCCACTGTCTGGCACTGGGTGGACAGTCAGGATATGCTTGTTTAGTAAATGGATGACACTTTGAGAATACAGGCCCATTCTCTGTTTTGTTTTTGTTGTAGTAATATTAATAGTTGTTGCTTCTTGTTAATAGTCAGAAGAAACAGTTTTATTTTGGGTTTATTAAACCCCATCCAAGTAGACATATCAACTAGACAGCTGGATAGACAGACAAGTATGGAGCTTAGAGGAGAGGTGAGGGCTGGAGAGAGATCGGACAGAAGTGAAGCTGCATCACTGCATGAAGTTGCCTAGGAATTCGACTAATTCAGGATTCTATGCTCTTTCCATGTGGCTTTCCAGAGCCAGTGACCATTAAAACAGAGAATATGGGCCTGTCCTCTGTGCCCCCCACACAACCCAAGCAGTAGAAACCTCAGGCCCGCTAACCTGCCCCTCCTCCATCCTCACCATCCCTGCGAGGTCTCTGTTCAGTACTGAATGGGGAATATCTTCCCTGCTTGTCCATGGAAACTCCAGAGGTGCATTCCTGGGAGTGACATGGTTACCTGCCACTATTGCTAGAGTCAGTCACTTCCAATCTAAAGCTAGTTTCTCTTCCAGAACATGGCTGGTATCTTAGAGATCAGCAAGTGAGCAAAGGGCATCCATGTGCTTCCTTCTCACATCTACCCACCAAGAACAGGCGCACAACATTGGAATCCTGGTGACGC
Source organism: Ovis canadensis (assembly GCF_042477335.2). Lineage (NCBI taxonomy): Eukaryota > Metazoa > Chordata > Mammalia > Artiodactyla > Bovidae > Ovis > Ovis canadensis. Next base: position 155,784,710 of record NC_091247.1, read on the forward strand.
ATGAAAGACCAGATCCCCACGGTGGACTCCAGAGCCAGGAGTGCCCTCTGGTGGCCATAATAACGCCAACGATTATGAGAATAACACTATGAGCTAGTTAGTCAATCAGTGCCTGGAGAAGCGCATGGACAGGAGCCTGGCAGGCTACAGCCAATGGGTCGAAAAGAGTCAGACTCAGCTAAAGTGACTTAGCACGCACACACACAGAATAACTACCACTTATCAGGAGCATTTACTCTGAACTGGTCATGTATGGATGTTGGACTGTGAAGAAAGCTGAGTGCCGAAGAATAAATGCTTTTGAACTGTGGTGTTGGAGAAGACTCTTGAGAGCCCCTTGGACTGCAAGGAGATCCAACCAGTCCATCCTAAGGGAGACCAGTCCTGGCTGTTCATTCGAAGGACTGATGCTGAGGCTGAAACTCCAATACTTTGGCCACCTCATGCGGAGAGTTGACTCATTGGAAAAGATCCTGATGCTGGGAGGGATTGGGAGCAGGAGGAGAAGGGGACGACAGAGGATGAGATGGCTGGATGGCATCACCGACTCGATGCACATGAGTTTGAGTGAACTCTGGGAGTTGGTGATGGACAGGGAGGCCTGGCATGCTGCAATTCATGGGGTTACAAAGAGTCAGACACGACTGAGCGACTGAACTGAACTATGACTTGTAATAAAAATTTTATCCAGATTAACCCATTCACTCCTCATCCTAGCTATATAAAGTCCTACTGTTTTACTATTTTCCCCATTTTTAAAAATGAGAAAATGATCAAAGCAATCAGATGATTTACTCAAACTCATAAAGGGCAGAGAAGATTGACTTGTCTCCTCTTGGTCATCTATCCCCTCCTAACTCCTAAAGAAAGACATAAGGCATCCTAGAAAGAAAGGGGGAATTTAAATATATGTTTTTCACTTTAAAATATGTAAACACATTACATATTTTAGAAAAAATAGAAAGAAAAATAAATTGCCTATTGTCAAAACCATGTCAGCATTTAAAATGCTCCCTTTCCATCTTTTTTTCTTGTTTCCATCTTTTTTTTCTTAATTATAAGCAAGGTATAATATACATTCTTCACTGAAGGATATTCTTTAAGATTTTTTTCCCTCCAAGAATTTTTGGTTCTTAGATGTGATTTTCACATTTTTTAGTCAAAGCAATAGGGATTTCCTTGTACATCCAGCAAAGATTCTGACCTAGAGCTCCCAGATAAGAGCTCTGTAATATCCCAGCCTGCCCTGGGGTGCTACTCAGAGAGCCTGGGTTGCTATGGAGACTGGGGGTAGCATGAAACCTCAGGATACGTCATAACGTCAACCGTTTATGTGCACTGCCCTCAGAGTAGGTGTCCCAAAGGGAACTCTGGGGACTCACTTCTGTAGCTGGCTCACTTCTGTCAGCACAGAGGCTCTGAGCATGGAGAGCAATAGGGCAGCCATCCACAGGACCTAGGATTCTTGGAAAATTTTCCTCTGGGTGCCATAGGGACGTGGGTCTGTGGCAGCCCTCTCCCTGAATTTGTTTCACTTTTCTGCACCGTTTTTTGAAAAGCACCTTCCCCTCACCAGAAGCCTCTGTGCCTCCATCTAGGAACAAAGAGATGCTCCCTACAAATGCAGTCCCTGTGAGCATCCTTGCATCAGACTCCCAACTCTGTCCCTTACTAGCTGTGTGACCTGGGTGCTATTTTAACCTCTCAGGACAGTTTCATCATGTGGAAAATGAAGATGGTAATTGTTCATATTCACAGAGTTGCCAAGAGAAGTGAATAGACGTTTAGCTGAGTACCGAGTACACAGAAGGAGCTCAGTATACAGTGGCTGTTGTTCTAGAAACCTTCTGCAGACAGCTAGTGAAGGGGGGCAAAGAGCAGCTGTCTGTGCACTGGGTAGCTGGAGACCACATGTAAGTATGTGTCATTCATCTGGAATGTCCAAATTCCTGATTCTCTTAGTTCTATGCAAGTGCCAGAGGAGCGGAGACACTGCCTGAGTCCTCTCCTGATCCCTCTCTCTTCCCCCCTCTTTCCTGGGCCATTTCCCAAGAATACAGAGGACCATACCAGGGGTAATACTCAGACTCTGTAAAGACCTAGACTGAAGCAATATAGTGCCAGCCAAGGGCTTTCCAGGTGGCACAGAGGTAAAAATTTCACCTGCCAAGGCAGGAGACGAAGGAGACTCCGGTTTGATCCCTGGGTCAGGAAGATCCCTGAAGGTGGACATGGCAACCCACTCCAGTGTTCTTGCCTGGAGAATCCCATGGACAGAGGAAACTGGCAGGCTACAGTCCATGGGATTGCAGAGTCAGACACAAATGAGCGACTGAGCACAAGGAGCTGAAACGGAGTCTTTGGAGCTTCCTATGTGCCAGGCATTACCACCTTGCTTCCTGGATTGTGGGGAGGCGAAGGAGGGGTCCTAGGAGAGGAGCCTGGGAAGCTGGAGCAATGGAGAGAATACTCAGCAGACCCTGGGCAAGGGTTCCTTACCAACTGATATGGAAATGATCAGTTTGCATTTTAACAACCAATATGGCCAAACTATCATGTACCAACTGATTTATCCCCAGGTGAAACCCCTGAAGAACATAGAGACCACAGACTGTGTTAAGCCCATCTGGGGCCCATGCCCGTTGCAGAGTGAGTTGGGGAGAAGGACCTCATTGCGCAAGAGACTGCTGCTGAGTCACTTCAGTCGTGTCTGACTCTGTGCTACCCCATAGAGGGCAGCCCACCAGGCTCCCCCGTCCCTGGGATTCTCCAGGCAAGAACACTGGAGTAGGTTGCCATTTCCTTCTCCAATGCAGGAAAGTGAAAAGTGAAAGTGAAGTCGCTCAGTCGTGCCTGACCCTCAGCAACCCCATGGACTGCAGCCTTCCAGGCTCCTCCGTCCATGGGATTTTCCAGGCAAGAGTACTGGAGTGGGGTGCCATCGCCTTCTCCGGCCCAAGAGACTACTCAAGTGCTAAAACTCCCCTATCCATGTCATGCCTTGCTGATGCAGTAGGAAGAAGGGACCCAGAAGTTGGATGATCCTAAGTCAAACACCATTGTGAATTTCTGCAGTGGGTTATCAGTGCTGACAACCCCAGAGACTGAGCCAGTAGGAAGAATATACCAAAGCTAAAACTGCAGCCCAACACCAGCCACTTAGGCCCATTCAGTCTTTCATTCCACTAATACTCGTTAAGTCTACATTAAGCGCCAGATGCTATCCTGTGGGCTGGGACTACAACAGTGAGCAAGACCCACAGCGTATCTGTGCTCATGGAGCCAGACACAAAATTATAATACAGGGAGATACAGTGGGGAAAAGAGAGGGTGCTAAGGGAGCAAAGGAGTGTACCTAATCCAGAAGTCTCGCTGCAGGAAGTAATGTCTAAGCCAAGACCTGAGGATGAAATGGGAGCTAGCCGGAAGAAGAGGTGGGGGAAGCATGTGCAAAGACCAGAGACTGGCTGAACCATCAGTAGAAGAAAACAGTTGAACTGGAATTGAATATAATCATGTTGTTGTGTCAAGTTTGGGGTGTAATTAATTCTAACGTGGTCCTTGCTTTTGCTTAACCAGAGAATGGCTTGGAAAGACTTGTGTGTGTGTACTTCTGCTTAGTCACTAAGTTGTGTCTGATTCTTTGCAACTTTGTGGACTGTAGCCTGTCAGGTTTCTCTGTCCCTGGGATTCTCCAGGCAAGAATACTGGAGTGGGTCGCCCTTCTTCCTGACCCAGGGATCAAACTCTGGTTTCCTGCATTGCAGGTGGATTTTTTACCATCTGAGCTACCAGGGGAGCCATAGGAAAGACTATACCCCTGTAAATCAAAATTTCCAAGTCAAACGTGCAGGTTGGTAGGGACACCAAGTTAAGGGGTAGTGTCGCAAGGGGCTAAGTCCTGAACTGTGGATCACATAAACTCAGGTTCAAGTCCTGACTCTACTGACCTTGGCTAAGTTAATTCAGCCTCTCTAGGCAGTAATTCTCTCATTCGAAAATGGAGAATAATGTTGGTATCTACTCTGGAGCCCAGTAGTAGGTAGTGTTCAAATGAGATAGTATATGAAGTTCTCAGCATGATGAATGGTATGGGGTTGATTCTCATTATTAAAAATACTTTTGTGGAATCCACTCCTAACTTAAACATTATTCTGTACCCAATAATCCCAAGTGTGTTTTAGAACAGAAGTCCAACCTAATCCAAACATCATAGCTAATAGTTATTGAGAATTTACATAGACCTGCCCAGACCTACACTCCTTACATGGGTTACTTTAATTAATCCTCATGAAAACCCAATAATGGAGGTGCTACTGTTTTCCAGGTTTCACAAACTGGGAAACCAAAGCAGAGAAGTTTAGTAACTTGCCTCAAATCATTGAAAGATGAAAAAATCCAGAACACTGACAATACCAAATGTCAGCAAGGATGTGGAGAAACAGGAACTCTCACTCATGGCTAGTGGGAATGCAAACTGTTATTGCCACTTCAGAAGACAGTTTGGTAGTTTTTGACAAAACTAAGCATTTCCTTCCCACATGGTCCAGCAATCATGTTCTTTGGCATTTACTCAAACCAATATCCACACAAAAGCCTGCACACAGATATTTACATGTAATTGCCAAACTTGGAAATAACCAGGGTATTCCTCAGTAGGTGAATGTGTAAATTGTGATATATCTTGACAATAGACTATTAGTTGGTGCTAACGAGAAATGAGTTATCAAGCCAAGACAAGGCATGGAGGAAACTTAAAAGCATATTACTAAGTGAAAGAAGACAATCTGAAAAAACTCCATATTGCATGATTCCAACTATATGACATAAACAGCAAAACCATGGAGACAGTAAACAGATCAGTGGTTGCTTATTACAAGAGAGGGAGAGATGAATAGGCAGAACTCAGGATTTGGGGGGCAGTGAAACTATATTCTGCATGATACTACAACAGGGAATACATTTGTCCAAACCCAAAGAATGAACCCCAGCACCAAAAGTGAACCCCAGTTAGATAATGGACTTTAGGAGAGAATGATGTGTGAATGCGGGTTCATTGATGGTAACAGATGTACACTGTGGTGTGAAATATCCATAGTGTGGGAGGTAGTAGGGGGTGAGTACAGGGCTATACAGGAACTCTCTGTACTTATTGCTCAGTTTCCCTGTTCAGTTCAGTTCAGTCTCTCAGTTGGGTCTGACTCTTTGTGACCCCATGAATCTCAGCACGCCAGGCCTCCCTGTCCATCACCAACTCCCAGAGTTTACTCAAACTCATGTCCATCGAGTTGATGATGTCATCCAGCCATCTCATCCTCTGTCATCCCCTTCTCCTCCTACCCCCAATCCCTCCCAGCATCAGGATCTTTTCCAGTGAGTCAACTCTTCACATGAGGTGGCCAAAGTACTGGAGTTTCAGCTTTAGCATCATTCCTTCCAAAGAAATCCCAGGGCTGATCTCCTTCAGAATGGACTGGTTGGATCTCCTTGCAGTCCAAGGCACTCTCAAGAGTCTTCTCCAACACCACAGTTCAAAAGCATCAATTCTTCGGCGCTCAGCCTTCTTCACAGTCCAACTCTCACATCCATATATGACTACTGGAAAAACCATAGCCTTGACTAGACAGACCTTAGTCGGCAGGGTAATGTCTCTGCTTTTCAATATGCTATCTAGGTTGCTCATAATTTTCTTCCAAGGAGTAAGCGTCTTTTAATTTCATGGCTGCAGTCACCATCTGCAGTAATTTTGGAGCCCCCAGAAATGAAGTCTGACACTGTTTCCACTGTTTCCCCATCTATTTCCCTTGAAGTGATGGGACCAGATGCCATGACCTTCGTTTTCTGAATGTTGAGCTTTAAGCCAACTTTTTCACTCTCTTCTCACTTTCATCAAGAGGCTTTTTAGTTCCTCTTCACTTTCTGCCATAAGGGTGGTGTCATCTGCATATCTGAGATTATTGATATTTCTCCCGGCAATCTTGATTCCAGCTTGTGTTTCTTCCAGTCCAGCGTTTCTCATGATGTACTCTGCATAGAAGTTAAATAAGCAGGGTGACAATATACAGACTTGACGTACTCCTTTTCCTATTTGGAACCAGTCTGTTGTTCCATGTCCAGTTCTAACTGTTGCTTCCTGACCTGCATACAGATTTCTCAAGAGGTCAGGTGGTCTGGTATTCCCATCTCTTAAAGAATTTTCCACAGTTTATTGTGATCCACACAGTCAAAGGCTTTGGCATAGTCAATAAAGCAGAAATAGATGTTTTTCTGGAACTCTCTTGCTTCTTCGATGATCTAACGGATGTTGGCAATTTGATCTCTGGTTCCTCTGCCTTTTCTAAAACCAGCTTGAACATCAGGAAGTTCACGGTTCATGTATTGCTGAAGCCTGGCTTGGAGAATTTTGAGCATTACTTTACTAGCATGTAAGAGAAGCAAAAAGCCAAGGAGAAAAGGAAAGATATAAGCATCTGAATGCAGAGTTCCAAAGAATACAAGGAGAGATAAGAAAGCCTTCTTCAGCAATCAGTGCAAAGAAATAGAGGAAAACAACAGAATGGGAAAGACTAGAGATCTCTTCAAGAAAATTAGAGATACCAAGGGAACATTTCATGCAAAGATGGGCTCAATAAAGGACAGAAATGGTATGGACCTAGCAGAAGCAGAAGATATTAAGAAGAGATAGCAAGAATACACAGAAGAACTGTACAAAAAGGATCTTCATGACCCAGATAATCATGATGGTGTGATCACTCACCTAGAGCCAGACATCCTGGAATGTGAAGTCAAGTGGGCCTTAGAAAGCATCACTACAAACAAAGCTAGTGGAGGTGATGGAATTCCAGTTGAGCTCTTTCAAATCCTGAAAGATGATGCTGTGATAGTCCTGCACTCGATATGCCAGCAAATTTGGAAAACTCAGCAGTGGCCACAGGACTGGAAAAGGTCAGTTTTCATTCCAATCCCAAAGAAAGGCAATGCCAAGGAATGCTCAAACTACCGCACAATTGCACTCATCTCACATGCTAGTTTCCCTGTTAATGTAAAACTATTCTTAAGAAAGTGAAATTGCTCAGTCGTGTACAACTCTTTGTGACCCCATGGACTATAGCCTACCAGGCTCCTCTGTCCATGGGATCTTCCAGGCAATAGTACTGGAGTGGGTTTGCCATTTCCTTCTCCAGGGGATCTTCCCAACCCAGGGATCAAACCCGGGTCTCCCGCATTGTAGACAGACACTTTACCGTCTGAGCCACCAGGGAAGCCTCTTAGAGCCCTCTTAAAAAGTGAAAGTGAAGCCACTTGATCATGTCCAACTCTTTGTGACTCTGTGGACTGTGTCCATGGGATTTTCCAGGCAAGAGTACTGGAGTGGGTTGCCATTTCCTTCTCCAGGGGATCTTCCTGACCCAGGGATTGAACCCGGGTCTTCTGCATTGTAGGCAGATGCTTTACCATCTGAGCCACCAGGGAAGTCTGAAAAACCAAACAAAACACAGGCTTCACATCCAGAAAGTCTGGCAGAATTTACCTCTTTAACCACCATACTATCCAATTTTTTTTTTTTTTCTGAAGGTTTGTGGGATCTTAGTTCTCTGACCAGGGATTGAACCTAGGCCCATGGTAGGGGAAGCACAGAGTCCTAACCACTGACCTGCCAGGGAAATCCTCTCCAGCTTCTACCAACTTTTGATAGAAGTTAAAAAAAAAAAAAAGAAGAAGAAGAAATATGTACATATAAAGTAAAACAAAGAGATTGTGCTTACAGGTCAGGTTGCCAGCCCTCCCTCATCCTTTCTAGAGGGCAGCCAAGGCTTCAAGGCTGCTAACGCTGCCTGCTGCCTCTCGGGTAGTGTGTGATGAAGAGCACCTGACGTGGTGTGAAGCCAGCCTCCCCAGGGCCCTTTGGTCTGGAAAACAGCTGTGCGGAATCTGGGGCACCCAGAGCAGCAAACTTTATCAGTTGGCCTGTCCCAAAGCCTCTGAGAAGACTATCTGCTGGTGCAGCTACGCCTCCAACTATTCTATTTTTAGAGAAAGGCATTCTTTCCAGGGCTGTGCTTCTGACAAAGGGCCCAGGGATGGAGAGAAACAGTCCCTGAGCTGGCTCAGGGTTCAGCTCACTTCTGCATCCATTAGAACTCCCTGGAATAATCTCAACCCAACAGCTAATATTAACACTAATAACAAGAGGATAACAATATTAACCTTTCTCAAGCACCCTCTGTGTGCAAAATATTTTAAACACCTTATCATACTGACCTTGGGACAATCCTATGTGTGTGTATGTGTGTGTGTGTACTCCATCATTCAGTTGTGTCTGACTCTTTGCCACCCTAGGGACTGTAGCCTGCCAGGCTCCTCTGTCCATGGAATTTTCCAGGAAAGAATACTGGAGTGGGTTTCCATTTCCTTCTCCAGGGGATCTTCCCAACCCAGGGATCAAACCCACGTCTCTTGTGTCTCCTGCATTGGTAGGTGGATTCTTTACCACTGCATGACCTGGGAAGCAATCCCCTGCAGTAGGTGTTATCCCAGTTTTGCAGGTAAGGGAACTGAGGCTCAGAGAAGTTTAACTTCTGCCTAGTGAATGGCAGAGCTGACATGCAAACTCAAATTTTTCTGACTCCAAACTCTATGCATCCTCTTCCCATTTGTCATACTGGGCCCCCTAAGGGTGTTGGAATGAGTTACACAAAAGGAGATTGGGTCAGGCTCTTTGCCATTTAAACTTAGTGTCCCAGAATTGAAACTAAAGCAAAACAACAGGGGTTTTCTCAAGCACAGTCTGCATCCCATTTACCCCACCCTACTATGCATTTGCAGCTGAGTGATTTGATGACCCCAAACTGATGCAGTGAGAAGTCCCTGCTGTCAAGTTTGATGTGGACCTTGGAGACCACCTGGTGCAACTCTCTTGTCTCCAGATGAGGGAAAGGAGAGAGAGAGAAGTTCAACAACTTGCCCAAGCTCGCACAGCAATTAGAGAAAAGCAAACACAGATGTGCAGAGTCCAAGTCTGGAGTCCCTCCCACAGAATCAGCCCCACCCCATCAACATGACCCTAACTGACCAGGATCCAGAATGAGCCCTCCTGTCTGTCCCAGACACCTGAGATGGAATAATAGTGAACCCACACCACTGCTCCTTCCAAAGGGAAATGGGAGTGGGACATCTCTGTGTGTCCAGTGGTTAAGACGACTACGTGCTTTTCCTAGATTTCCAGGTTTGACCCCTGGTCAGGCCCAAAAAAATTTTTTTTAATTTTTTAAACATCAAAAAAAATGTTTTTAATACTAAAAATTTATTTAACTCAATAGAAGAAACTCTCCAACAAGAGAAAAACACAGCCTGTAGGGAATTCAGGTTGGTTTTTGGTCTTTCAGGGAGCCAGGCATCTCCAGATTCCCAGTCTACTCACATAATCTAGTCTCGTAATCACACAACTGCTCTTTTGCCATTCTCTCCTATAAATAGACTTCCTGAGGAATCATCATAGATATCTACAGGCAGAAACTGCAAGCAGAAACTTAGCAACTCCAGGGTCCCTGCTTCTCCAAGATGGTGTCTGGTGTACTTCACCTGGATCAAGGAAATCCTGAAAAAATAGAGACAGATGAGTGAGCTCGTGGTGTCAGTACCACCCTGTTTCAACACATCTCATTCCAGCTTCAGCTCATCAGTGTGTGGAGGATGGTAGGTGTCAGTCAAGGAGAGACGACGTCACAGCAGAGGCTGGGCCAAGCTCCCCTTAGCTTTCCCTGCCATGATAATCTAAAAGACGCCAGAGTCACCAGGACCAGCTTTATCGTCCTTGTTCAGTGGTCACTTGCAATGCACCAGACTTTTTGATAGCTCATTGATTCCCAAAGTTGCGAGTTTGTTCCATCAGTTCTAGAAGTTCTATATTACCAGTAGTTTTAACAATGTGGCTGGAGCTGACCACAAACTTGGGCAAATATTGACATTCCTTAAAGATGTGAGGTGGTATCAGCCAAGTATTGATAAGCAAGTTTGCAGTGGGAGAGGGAAAATTTGACAAGAATTAAGCTTCTGTCTTTCAGGTTGTTATTGTCATTTAATCCCCACCATGATGTTAATATCATCTCCAGTTGATAAATGTAGAAAGACGTTCAAAGAGGCTCAGCAAGGTCCCCATGGCCAGAAAGGCAGGAAATGGTAGAACTAAACTTCCACCCCTAACTGCCAGCCCACACACACACCAGACATTCCCACGACAGGCAATGCTGGTTTCCTACCTAACCTCTCCTTTCTTTCTTGTTGATAGGCTCCTGGTTGCATTGAGGCAGCAGTGTGCCCACCTTCAGGTGGCCCCAGAGTTTAGTAGCATCTACCACCCTCTGAAATCACCTCTAACAACTGGGCTGCTGTTTGAAGGACAGCTCAGAATTCGCTTCCTCAGAAACCATCTTACACACAAGAGTCAGTAAGACAGAGATCACTGCATTTTCAGCACACTTCTCTTCTATGGGGTAAGCCAACTCTTACAGATTAACTTGGGATACCACCATTTACAGCATAATTTCTGGAAAAAAATGCATTACAAGATCTATGCACCTGCTATTCCGTACCACCCACTCACCCAAAAAACAAAAGAGACTTTGTGATTACTTTTTAAGGTTCAAATTAATTCAGAGTTTACAGGTCCAAACCCAAAGCTACTTTCGTATTAACCAGCCCTTTCTTGGGCCTCCCTGATGCCTCAGACAGTAAAGAATCTGTCTGCAATGCAGGAGACCTGGGTTCGATCCCTGAGTCGGGAGGGTCCCCTAGAGAAGGGAATGGCAACCCATTCTTGCCTGAGAGAATTCCATGGACAGAGGAGCCTGGTGGGCTACAGTCCAAAGAATCATAAAGAGTTGGCCATGACTGAGCAACTAATACTTCGCTTATAGAAAGATCTAGGAATATCAAAAATACCAAAAGGGTATTCCTAAAAGTATACTTAAATATGGTGTATTTCTATCCAATCTTACTTCGCTTGATTAAATTGAAAGACAATCTTCCCTGTAACTGAAAAAGAAATCTATTCTAGTCAAGAAGATGAAATACTGCTACTGTTTGCATTTTCCAATTACAGTGCCTCACTTCCTGCAAGACTTCCACCATTAGGGGAGCCCAGGGTTTGTTAGCCTTGGCACTGTTGCCATTTGGGGCCAGATAATTCTTTGTTGCAGGGCTGTCCTGTGCACTGGAGAATGTTTAGCAGGGTCCCTGGCCTCTACCCTACAGACGCCAGGAACACTTTCTCTCTCAGCTATGACAACCAGAACCATCTTCAAACATTGCCAACCGAAGGGCAAGCCCACCACTAGTTTAAAGTCACCGGCAAAGGCTAATAAACTAGAAGGCTCTATTTACTCAAAGGGCTGCACTAAACCGTATACAGCCAGGAAACATACCCATGAAGTAAGAAGGACTGAGCCTTCTAGAAGACAGTGTTCTGATAGCAAATCCTACTCCCTAAAGCAGGGAGCAGAGGGGCACTGAAACAGCACTTGGCTGTAATCACAAGGAAGGTCCATTACCCAAGCCATCAAGAAACACAGCTTCAGAGAGCGTATCCCCTGGTGCTGGTTCCCAGGGATGGCGAGTGAGACAGAGTCCCCTCAGGGCCCTCTTCCTGGCCTGGTTCCTCTCACTCACACTCGGGCTATAAAAAGCCTGCCTTTCCCACTTCTGTTCGTTTTCCCCCACCCCAGCCCTCCACCTGGGAGTCGAGAGTAGCGTAGATGGAGCTCCTTCAGGGCTCATGTTTCATTTCACTGCTCACTTCTGAAGCCTCCTTTCTCGGAACAGTTGTCTGAGCTCGGCAGTGCTGCTGAACAACAGTTCAGCATTGAGTGAGGATCTAATCAGTTTCACAGAGTACTCTGGGAGACATCTCTGGAATCCAGCTTTGGAGAAGTCCACTAAGCGGGCACTTTTTGTCATCCTAGGCTGAAATCTCAGGGGAAACCCTTATCTTCCACCCTGGCATTGTGCATTAGGAAAGCACAAAATTGGAGTTTACCCAAAAACTTGCCAAGCACATATGAGCTCTTGTCCAGGTTATTCCAACCCTGTGTGTATCTTGTTAACTTATCTCAATAAATTCTGAGTCTTTCTCAGAGTCACTCTCTTTTACCACAATGATCACTGATGGTAGAAAAAATAAATATAAATATATATTTAGTCACTGGCTAGCAGCAATTTGAGTTCACATGATCAAACAGAGTAATACATTATTCGTTCATTCAAATGCTCCAGGAGGGCCAGGAATTCTGTTTTTGGTTCTTTGGTTATTTGTTGAATAAATTAATGTCCACTTCGGGGTGCTATCATTAGGGCAAAGAATTCAACAATGAATAGGACTGATACAAGCCCTGCCTTCAGGCAGTTTCCCTGCCAAAGAAGAGCAAGAAGTAAACAAAACAAACTGTGGTAAGAGCTAAGTGGAGTGAAACTGGGGAGCAGAAGCAGCCAGCACAAATAGGGTGGTCAGGGAGATCCTCTTTGTGGAAATGCCCATTAAGCTGAAACCTGAAGAAGAAGAGCTGGCCTGAAAAGATTTTCAGGGGACACACACATACACATATGCACACACATGCAAACCACAGGCACACATACACACATAAATACACATGCAGAGATGCACATATGCACACACCTATACACATACACACATACATATGCAATACATTCATATATGCATATGTATCCACCGAAATACACACATATGCAGATATACACATATACATACACATACATACACCCTTGGTTCAAGGGACTATTTCAGGGCTGAGGGAAAAGACTAGCACGAAGGCCCTGAGACTTGGTTGTCTATATTACTCATTGAAAAGAAGGTAAAAAGATACTATTACTCATAATAATGGTATTGACCATAACACAGGGTGATACATATATAAGAGGACACTGAACTAGTAATGGTGCTGGATGAGATAGGAAAAGAAAGATCTTCATTCCTGGGTTTAACCCTGGATATAATCCCAGATATATAGATTTTATAACTATGGGCTTAGAAGTATTTTTTAGTTTACATTTTTAAATTATTTATATTATTTTTTAGGGAGAATTGTGATTAAAATGCCAACCAGAAAAGTAATTTTATTATTGCTAATTATTCTGTATCTGAAACTCTCCACCTCTACTCTCCTTTTCTCAATAAAACAATTACTTTTATACTGAAATTATATGTTTACAAACTATATATCACATTATTAATTCATTATAAGTACAATCATATATACCAAACTCCAGGTTTTTACAGAAGCTACTGTCTAGTGCAGCACTAATGAGATAAATTAAATCTGTGCTCTTTTCTTATCTTTGGTGCCATCTTTATCATTAGGGCCTTCCCCGCGGCTCAACTGGTAAAGAATCTTCCTGCAATGCAGGAGACCCTGGGTTGGGAAGATCTCCTGGAGAAGGGAACAAGCTACCCACTAAAAAGTATTCTGGCCTGGAGAATTCCATGGACTGTATAGTCCATGGAGTTGCAAAGAGTTGGACACGACTGAGTGATTTTCACATTCACTTTAGCATTAAATTTTTTTTTTTTCTGTGTGCAAGTCAATGCCTCCTTCACTAGGCAGTTATCATTAGCTCATTGATTTTTGCTAGCTGAGGATGTTCCGGTTGCCAGGCACTGAGGCAGAGACAGCCGGATCCACCAGGGAGTAAGTCCCAGCAGATCTCTGCCCTCATGGTGATTAAAGTCCAGTGCAAGCAGGGAAATGGGCAGTCAACAAATGTTTACACACTGAAGGACTGGCAGCACATTATAAAATCAGCAACCCAGTCTGAAAGGTCAGGAAATGTCATGTAGGATGGGACAGCACGAATAAGCATTCCTAACCCAGGGGGCTGCACATGGGAGGCCCTCACCAGGGGATGCTGGAGTGGGTGGGGAAGGGAGGTGCTGGCACATTCGAGTCGGGACAGGAGGATAGCCCCCACGGAGGGGCCGGAGAGATGCACAGGGGCCAGATCCTGGCTGAGGGGTCTGTGCCCAGACAAGGCGGTGGGGAGTGGCGATACTTGGATGACCCCACAAGGATGGGCTACTGCAGACAAGTGGGAAATTGGTGGGGCGGAGCCAGGGAGGGCCCAGTAGACAAGGGGAGCAGATGAAGAACAGAGATGAATTGATCTGTGCCATTTTCTGGAATCCTCAAGTTTTCTCAGAAGCAATGGAGGAGATGTGAGCATGGAGCCTTGGGGAACCTCCCAGGAGACGGGCACAGCTGGGAGCAGATATCTCTTCCCATCTCTCACTTGCCCTCTGACACTCAGTCCACCCTTCAGACATCCTTTTGCTGACTTTTATCATCAACTTGGCAGAACTGAGCCATGAACATCCACAAGTTCTTGGAGATAAACCTGCGCAAAGCCCTCTGGAGTGATTGGCGAACACTGATTCTCACATGTTGTGTTCTAGATATTCACAGACATCTGTGGCCAGAGGTTGCAGTTCTCCCAGTGACTTTTGGAAGAGTGTGCTGTGGATCTGTGAAATGCCATTGAATCGGCAGGCTGTCCCTCTCCCTGTCAACGTATCAACAACATACGGTGGGTCAATAATCCAATCATGGTAATAATAATCCATAATTAATAATAATAATTAATCCGTAATCCACATTGTACAAAAAAGATCTTCACGACCAAGATAATCACAATGGTGTGATCACTCCCCTAGAGACAGACATCCCGAAATGTGAAGTCAAGTGGGCATTAGAAAGCATCACTATGAATGAAGCTAGTGGAGGTGATGGAATTCCAGTTGAGCTATTTCAAATTCTGAAAGATGATGCTGTGAAAGTGTTGCACTCAATATGCCAGCAAATTTGGAAAACTCAGCAGTGGCCACAGGAATGGAAAAGGTCAGTTTTCATTCCAATCCCAAAGAAAGGCAATGTCAAAGAATGCTCAAACTATCGCACATCTCACAAGCTAGTAAAGTAATGCTCAAAATTCTCCAAGCCAGGCTTCAGCAAGATGTGAACCATGAACTTCCAGATGCTCAAGCTGGTTTTAGAAAAGGCAGAGGAACCAGAGATCAAATTGCCAACATCCACTGGATCATGGAAAAAGCAAGAGAGTTCCAGAAAAACATCTATTTCTGCTTTATTGACTATGCCAAAGCCTTTGACTGTGTGGATCACAAGAAACTGTGGAAAATTCTTAGAGAGATGGGAATACCAGACCACCTGACCTGCCTCTTGAGAAACCTATATGCAGGTCAGGAACTGGACATGGAACAACAGACTGGTTCCAAATAGGAAAAGGAGTACTTCAAGGCTGTATATTGTCACCCTGCTTATTTAATTTATATGCAGAGTACATCATGAGAAACACTGGGCTGGAAGAAACACAAGCTGGAATCAAGATTGCCAGAGCAATATCAATAACCTCAGGTATGCATATGAAGAGGAACTAAAAAGCCTCTTGATGAAAGTGAAAGTGGAGAGTGAAAAAGTTAGCTTAAAGCTCAACATTCAGAAAACAAAGATCATGGCATCCAGTCCCATCACTTCATGGGAAATAGATGGGGAAACAGTGGAAACAGTGTCAGGCTTTATTTTGGGGGGCTCCAAAATCACTGCAGATGGTGACTGCAGCCATGAAATTAAAAGATGCTTACTCCTTGGAAGGAAAGTTATGACCAACCTAGATAGCATATTCAAAAGCAGAAACATTACTTTGCCAACAAAGGTCCGTCTAGTCAAGGCTATGGTTTTTCCAGTGGTGATGTATGGATGTGGGAGTTGGACTGTGAAGAAAGCTGAGTGCTGAAGAATTGATGCTTTTGAACTGTGGTGTTGGAGAAGACTCTTGAGAGTGCCTTGGACTGCCAGGAGATCCATCCAATCCATTCTGAAGGAGATCAGCCCTGGGACTTCTTTGGAGGGAATGATGCTAAAGCTGAAACTCCAGTACTTTGGCCACCTCATGCGAAGAGTTGACTCATTGGAAAAGACTCTGATGCTGGAGGGACTGGGGGCAGAAGGAGAAGGGGACGACAGAGGATGAGATGGCTGGATGGCATCACTGATTCAATGGATGTGAGTATGAGTGAACTCCGGGAGTTGGTGATGGACAGGGAGGCCTGGCGTGCTGCGATTCATGGGGTCGCAAAGAGTCGGACACGACTGAGAGACTGAACTGAACTGAATGAATCCACATTGCTTCCTGAGGGACATTTTACCCACTTTAAACCTGATACAAATGCATGAAAAATGAGAGTGACACAAAGTCCCCCCCAAACTGAGTTCCCCTGATGAGTTTATGACTAACCTCTCTATTCAAAATTTTATCCCCTCTCTTGTCTCACACCTGTTTCTGTGAGGGTTGAGGGGTATCAAAAAAAAGGGGTGATTGAAATCAAGCCAGACCTTCCATGTCCTATTTATTGTTTATAGAGAAAGTTTTAGTCTTCTAGGCATTTCCTGACTTCCAAAGAGCAGACAGAAGCAGTTACTTGTCAGCGAAGTGAGGGAAACAGAGACGAAACAAAGACCTAGTTCCTTCTCTCCGATAAACATAACAATGTAATGAGTACTTTGACTTGTTCTGCAAGAACTAAGACCCCCCCCCCCCCAACGCACGTGGAGGATAGTGAGTACATGGTGAGCACAAACATGGAACCAGAAGATTAATGACTAAGATTCTCAAAACATCACCCTATTACTTCACCACCAACCAACCAAAGCAAGCCGTGACCTCTGCAGCCCTCGACACAAACACCATCTTTAGAAACCCTTCCCCGAAAGCCATCAGGAAGTTAGGGTCTTGTGAGTATGGGCTCCATTCTCCTTGCTCGGCCCTGCAATCAGCACTTACTTTCCTTCACCACACCCTAGTATAGGTAGACTCGCTTTGTTGTATGGAGGGCAAGCCGACCAGAGTCCAGTTCAATAACAAGGGCAGGACAAACCTGGAAGACAGGTGAAATTCACTCGAAAGGGTTAAATGGTTTCAACTCCCAGAGCCGGACAGTGGGAAGAGGAGGGGCTGCCTGTCTGCTCTGCCAGTAAGAAGGATGGGATCCTTTCTGCCCTGGGAAGTGGTGAACCCTGGTGCCGGAATCCAGTAGAAGAAGAGGGGAGGTTGAATGGGGCTTCTTTTGAGCAACAAGAACCACACAAGCACAGAGATGTGCAGACCTGCCTGGTCTTCCCCATCTGGGCTGCCCCCCGGAAGTGCCCACATGAGGTTTCCTGTCTGCTTTAGGTCTTAACTGTGCCTGTTGAGAAAATGTAATCTGGAAAGAGCCCCCAAGGGCTGCTGATAGCTACGGGCGGGGGGGGGGGAGGGTGGAGAAAAAGAATGGCTGCAGAGAGAGCAAGAAGAAAGGGAGACAAGACAGCCAGTGACAGGGTAGGGCTAGGAAAACAATGGCAGGAAGCTGGGGCAGGGCTGCTGTACCACCTCCCCATTCTCCAGGAGTCCCCTGGGATGGTACAGAGGCAGTGCTCAGGGAGAGGGCTTTTGGGGCCCTGCTCTGGGTAGGAGGAAAAGGCAGGCAGAGAGAGTCTCAGAAGAATTTGCTGGGCATCACGAAAGGGATCTCTCCTCTGTCAGCTTCCTGAGTGCCTGTGATAAAGATCTAAATTGGATTTCATTCATTATTTTGGGATTTCTATGACTTTTTTTTTTGATACAACACCAAGTCAAAACGGGGTCCCAGGTTACCTTGAACTTGATTGCATACAGCAAATAGCATATGCCTATATATGCATTTATACAGATAATAAGTACATTACACAGTAACTCAATGAGGTGGAGCCTGAGATGATTCCAGTTTTACAGATGAGGAGCCCAAGGCACAGAAAACTTTGCCCAAAGCTTCCAAACTAATAAATAACAGAATCCAAGGACTTCTCTGGCTTTCCAGTGATTAAGCCTCTGAGCTTCCAATGCAGGGGGTGCCAGTTCAATTTCTGGTGATGGAACCAAGATCCCACATGACTTGTGGGGCAAATAAAAGTAAAGAAAGGTTTTAGAAATAAATAAATAATTGCCAGAGGGCTTCCCAGGTGGCTCAGCAGTAAAGAATCTACCTGCCAGTGCAGAAGATGTGGGTTCAATCCTTGATCCAGGAAGATCCCACATGCTGGGGAGCAACTAAGCCCACGTGCCACAACTTCTGGCCTGTGCTCCAGAGCCCGGAGCTGCAGCTGCTGAGCCTGTGTGTCACAACGACCGAAGTTGCCCTCACGCCTGGAGCCTGTGTTCGAGAAGCCACAGCAATAAGAAGCCTGCACACCACAGCTAGAGTGTAGTACCCGCTCCTTGCAACTAGAGAAAAGCCTGTGCAGCAAGGAAGGCACAGCCCAGCCAAAAATAAAATAAATATAATTAAAAAAAAAAAAAAAAAGAATCTACCTGCCAAGGCAGGAGACACAGATTCTATCCCTGGATCGGGAAGATCCCCTGGAAGAGGAAATGGCAACCCACTTCAGCATTCTTGCCTAGAAAATTTCACGGACAGAAGATCCTGGTGGGCTACAGTCCATGGGGTTGCAAAGAGTCAGACACGACTGAACACAGCACACGCACACACACACGTGTGCACACACATACACGGAAAGAAAACAAACAGAATCCAGCTTCAAACTGTACAAAGTCTCTTTAACGATGAAATATTTGCTTTTAATTCTAAACTCCACTCTCTACTGCAGTTTCATACACTAAAATAAGACCATAGAAATCTGAATCATAAATCTAAATTACAGGTTATAGTACTATGAAAACTTTTCTTTTTTACTTTTAAGTTCATAACAGAACCAGGCTAACCAAATGCTACCTAGTAGGAGTCCTGTTTTGGTAGATTGTTTTCATTTCATTTCAGTGTTTACTAGTAACTGATGGAAATAGCATTTATCCATTGTTTAACTGACATACATTTTCCTGAGTAAGTAGTATTGTTATCTGCTGATCAGCTGTCACATTGAATGTTTCTTTGAAGGGTTTAAGATTATAATCCTTCCATTCAAATTCTTCTAACATTACACAATTGTTTAGGAAATGAGTCATGTTCCAGCTCTGGGAAATCCACATATATTCCATGTTAACTGTCTGCTTTAAGAAACTGCTCGTGTAGATACGGGAAGAAAAATTAATCATATAGGAAGAAATAGTCATGTAGATATAGGGAGAAAAATTAATTATACACGGTCAAACAGCCATTAGAGGGTGTCTGACCACAGGCTAGTTGTGATGGATATTTGTGATTTCTTTCAGCTGTCAGTACACAACTCTTCCCAGTGGTCACGTATGGTTGTGAGAGCTGGATCGTAAAGAAGGCAAATGCCAAAGAATTTATGCCTTCAAACTGTGGTGCTGGAGAAGACTCCTGAAAGTCTCTTGGACAGCAAGAAAATCAAACCCATCAATCATAAGAGAGATCAATCCTGAATATTCACTGGAAGGACTGATGCTGAAGCTGAAGCTCCAGTATTTTGGTCATCTGATGGGAACAGAGGACTCACTGGAAAAGTCCCTGTTGCTAGGAAAGATTGAGGGAGGAAGGAGAAGAGGGCGTCAGATGATGAGATGGCTGGACAGCATCACCGATGCAATGAACATGAACTTGGGCAAATTCCAGGGAATGGTGAGGGACAGGGAGGCCTGGCGTGCTGCAGTTCATGGGGTCACGGTGTTGGACAGAACTGGGCGACTGAACAACAACAAACAGCATACAATTCACCTTCCTGTGTTTGGGGAATTTCTCACCTTATGAATCCTGGTGGTGGAAAAAAGCCACTCTCCATCACAGAATCCAAAATCTCAACCCTAGCCTCCTTAGGTTAGTGTGGGCATGTGGCCAATGAAATCTCTCCATCAGATTCAACTGCCGGTGATGCAAAGATGCAGGGCCTATGAAGAATTCCTTCCAGGGCAGGGAAGGGAGGGAGAAGGAGGAGGCAACATTCATGTTTAGGGGTAGCATTCAGCACCAGGGAGTCAAAGGGAGAAGCAGAGGGGTTGAGCCCAGGAGTGCCAGTTCTGCACTGAGTTAGGACATGATTCTGGCTGCAGCATCCAAGCCAGGCCCCTCAGGATACTCAGGGAGTCTGTGAGCACATCCTAACACCTTGTCGGAAATTCCTGTTCACTGAATCATCCAAAGATGGTTTCTACTGCATTAAAATTAAGAACCCTCATACTAGAACTGAAACTTGAAGTATCTGAAGACCCAACATCAGTTAGTTCTGGACCAAATTTTTGTGCAGACACCTCAGCGGAGGAGTCTGGAGTGAAAGCCAACAGGTGCACATGGTCAGACATGAGTTTGCACTTGGTTTCAGGCTTGAAAGGGATGAGCTTGCTTCTGGACCACTCTTCATGAAGGCCCAGGACCCTGGGTTTGGACTTCTCAGCATCCAGCACCATGGTTCCCGTGAGTTCTAACAAAGAAAATACCAGCTGCACCTCAAAACGAATTACTGGAACACAAAGCAATTTCTGTTTTCTGTTTTCAAGAGTCGTTTGCATGTCTTTGGCAACATGGATGGTCTTTTCTTCGAGATGTGTATATTTGTGCCCAAGAATGTATTGTCCTTTTGATTCAGGCTGTTTTGCCAGGGGCCACTTTGATCATTTCATATCAGTTTATCATGGAGGCTGAATCTGCTAGAGTGTAGTGAAGGAATCCAGTAGAGTGTAGTGAAGATTAGCCATATTCTTTTTTCACACACACCGTGCATATTCCTATCCCAACCTCCAGACTGCATCTTGGGCAGATCCTACAGCTTTCTTGACACTTTGAGATATTGAAATGTTTAGTCAAGTCTGTATCAACACTTTAATATCTCATCCAGTTTAACACTTATTTCTGCCCATCTATGGCCTGGCCTGTGGCTTGGGGACCACCAAAGAGAAAGGAGCTGGCGCTGGAGGTAGAAGGTACGTGTCTTTTCTTTCTCTCTTTTGACTCCACTTCCCCTTCTCCTCCCCCTCTCCTACCCCTTGACCTGCTAGTGGTTGGGCCCAGCAGGAGGGTGAAGTGATTTCCTTCACTCCGGGTACAGTTTTGTTGGGTTGGCCAAAAATTCCATTGGAGTTTTCCAGAAGATGGTACAGAAAGACCCGAGCGAACTTTTTGGCCAACCCAATAATTCTCCCTTGGCAGAAACTTGCCTCCTGTTATGGCAGATATTCAATGCTGGCCGTTTCCCAGAGGCTCTTTGAGGACGCTCCACACTGCATTCCCCTGGCACAGCAATGCACTCTTCTGCCAGCAGCTCATAGAACTCTGGGAAACACTTAGGTTTACCAGTTTGTTAAAGAATATGACAAAGAATGAATAATCAGATGAAGACACACATAGGGCAAGGTTTGGAAGAGTCCTGAGCACAGGATCTTCTATCCTCATGAAGGTGGGGTGTGTCATCCTCCCGGTATGGACGTTTTCACCCACCTGGAAGCTCCCTGAGCCCCTTAATCCCTGGATTTTATGAAGAATTTCCTCACATAGGCATGATCCATCACTAACTCCATCTCCAGCATCTCTGCCTTCTCTGGAAGATGAAGGAGTGGGGATGAACATTCCAAGCTTCCAATCTTGACTGGGTTTTTCCAGTGATCAGCCCCTATCCAGCAGCCACCCAGGATCCCACCCAGAGTTCCTCGTTAGAAAGACTATGTTCCCAGTGTTCTTATCACTTAGGAATTCACAAAAGTTTTAGGAACCCTGTGTCTGGATGGGTTCAAAGACCAAATATTAGAACAAGAGGTGCTCCTCATGGGCTTCCCTGGTGGATCAGTGTAACGAATCCCCTGCCAATGTAGGATCAATCCTTGATCCGGGAAGATCCCATGTGCCTCAGAGCAACTAAGCCCGTGTGCCACAACTATTGAGTCTGTGCTCTAGAGCCCGGGAGCTGCAGCTACTGATTCCTCATACTGCTGCTCCTGAAGCCCGCATGTGCTAGAGCCCGTGCTCCACAACAGGAGAAACCACCGCCGTGAGCAGCTTGCAGTGTGCAACTAGAGAGTACTGCCCCCTTCCACAACCGGAGAAAAGCCTGAGCAGAAACGGCCGAAAATAAATAAACAAAAGATGCTCCTTGCGGTCTTATCACACAGGAAGGGAATTTATAAGGGCTTTAGCAGCTCTGTACCAGAAAGCAGGGGTAGAAACCAATACATATGTATGTTCTGTTCTCTTACAACTGCCTACATTTTAGGGTTGCTGTAAGAATTAAATGAGCGAGTAATGCTGTAACCAGCACACAAGTGTTAGAGCTAACTCTCTGAAAACACAGCAGAAAATTAGTTAAGATTTTCTTCTGCTCTCGCCATTGTTTTTGTTTCTTGGTTTCTTTTATCTGTTTATTTCAGTCTCCATCTTTCGTGTAGAAGGCTTGCCTCGTGTGCGGTTATCCTTAGCTACCTGCTCATATCTAGGGGCTGGCACTGAAGTGCTGAGTGGAAGTGTGCATAAGGGCACTTTGTCAGCTGGTGTGACTTAACTCCACTCTGACAGAACTGTACACTCTGTGAGATCAGGGTCTTATCTATTAGCTACTAGATTCCCTGCATCTAAACACAATAGGTGCTCAATAACTATTCACTGTTATTCTTAAACCTGAGACTCATCTTAAACCTGAGTTTTCTCATCTGAAAATTGAGGTAAAAAGTCTTTACCCGGCAGAGGTTGTGAGAAGAGACAATATATGTAAGCACCAGCATGGTGCTTAGCATTTAGTTGTAACTAATAGTGGGCAGCAGTCATTATTATCCCTGTCATATAAGGGCAGCAGCTTTATGACCATTTGTGGTCACCACTGACCATGCTAAATATAGAGCCAAAGCACAGTACCTGTTGAGAGGCTAGTTATTACAGGACAAGTCATCAAAGCAAGGAGAGGGCTTAAGATAAGAGCTCTTGACATTCAATGTGTAGAGTCGAAGGACACCGGCTTTAGTCTCGACTGAGAAGAAAGACAGTGAGTAGCGATGCTACGTCACCAAATAGCTCTGTACAACAGCCATTCCCATGGGATGCGCCTCTACTGCTCAGTTAATCTGTTATAAGCGATTTAGCAGGAAAGGCATTTGTTGTTGCTGTTTAGTCACAAAGTCATGTTCGACTCTTTTGCAACCCCATGGACTGTAGCCCATCAAGCTCCTCTGTCTACAGGATTCCCCAGACAAGTATATTGGAGTGGGTAGCCATTTCCTTCTCCAGCAGATCTTCCCAACCTAGGAATTGAACCCACGTCTCCTGAGTTGGCAGGTGGATTCTTTACCACTGAGCCAGCCGGGAAGCCCATGCAGGAAGTTAAATGGTGTGTCAGCTCTTCCCGCAAACCCTAACACTCTATAGAGAGCAAGCAGGCTGTTATAAATGGAAACAACTCCTTTCTTTTGGAAATGGAAGCAATCCATTTCTTTTGGAATAGTTTTTGGAAGTAGTAGATGTATGTAGTTTTTAAAAAATCAAACAGTACAAGAGGTGTAAATGGAAGAGTCAGCATTCCTATCACCCCAAACCTTCAGATTCCCTTCCCTAGAGGTAATCACTGTTATGTCTTACAGATACTTTGTGCATAAGCAAGAATATATGCATATTTTTTTGCAGATGGGATGGTTAAAAAACTTCTGAAGGTTTTTTTTGCCTTTATTTATCATAAATATCTTTGCACATCAGTATATATAGATTTATAGATTGCTCTATTCTTTGGGATAATGTAAGAGATAAGCCCCTAGCTCTTGATGCCCTAACATAATTGAAAGTTTCTCATTTACCTAAACCCACTGGTGGAAGTGTATGTGGGAGGCAGAGATCCAGGACACCCAGAACTTTACCGTGTGAATCCCACATACTCGTGGCTTCTAGGGTCACCCTGGGTGTTCGATGCAGAAGGAGTACGGAGAAAGTTGAGGTTCGTTTTAAATAAACCAGGCCTAGAAATATTTTGTATCACTTCTGGTCATTCCATTGGCCAAAATTAGCCTAACTGCCCTAGACTAGTGCTAGGAAATGTCCCAGATGGACAGCTATTTCCCACAGCTTCATTCTGCGGAAGGAAGCACAAACCTTTGATGAGCCACTCCGATACAGGTGCACTGCTGGAATACATCCTCGTTTACTTAAGCTTTAGAAGGCTGGTTCTTCTTTCTGCTGCTTTTCTACTTGTCTTTTGTCAAAGATAAATTGTCTAAGTGTGGAAAACTATAGCAACCCACTCCAGTATTCTTACCTGGGAAATCCCATGGACAGAGGAGCCTGACGTGCTGTAGACCATAAAGTAACACAAGAGTCAGACACAACATAGCAACTGGACAACAACAAAGAAAAAAGAAATAAGGAAATCGACACATGTGGAGTGTATACACTAGTCCAGATACACCAATGAAGAGCCTTTAAAGAATACCTATCTTTGACCCAGTGACACTTCTAAGGACATTTCCTAAAGAAATTAGTGGATAACTGCTCACACTGTATGTACAAGGATATATATATAATAGTGACACATTGTAAGCAACCAAGATGCCCAAGAAACCTGTTTAAATAACAGTGCATCCATATAACAGAATGATTTACATGTGTTTAAAATAATTACATGGATACCTGTAAACATAAAAATATGTTCATATTTTATGATAAAAAATGACTCATAAATAGTATATGAAATTTTTTAAAACAAATTGATTACTTGTAGCAAGAAGGCTGGAGGACATCTGCTAAAATGTTTACAGTATTCATCTCTGATGGGTGTGACTGGGAGTTTTTTACTTTCTGCTTTTACACCTTTATGTAATGTCCCAATGTTTTATCATTAGAAAAAACAGTGAAGCTATTTTCAGTTTGAAACAAACAACAAATGTAAAGAGGATTGGGGTTTAGAGAACGGAAAGCAAGTGTGTGAGACCCCGCCTCCAGGACCCTGGCTGTCACCGGACACTCAAGTTGCTATCAGGAGCACTTTTCTCTGTTGAAGTGACTGGCTTTTGTCACGCAATCCCCAGGTTATAATGAGAGGGGAAGACACGCCTCAGGGCAGAAGCAGCAGCCCTGTGGTTGGTGGGCTGCGGCTTGCCATGGGGAACACCATCAGGGCCTTCGTGGCCTTCATCCCTGCTGACCGCTGCCAGAACTACGTGGCCAGAGACCTCCGGGAGATGCCGCTGGACAGGATGGTGGATCTGAGTGGGAACCGGCTATGCCGCTTCCCTGTGCATGTATGCTCCTTCCAGGAGCTGGTCAAGCTCTACCTGAGCGACAACCGCCTCAACAGCCTGCCTCCAGAGCTGGGGCAGCTGCAGAACCTGCAGATTCTGGCCCTGGATTTCAACAACTTCAAGGCTCTGCCACAGGTGGTGTGTACCTTGAAACAGCTCTGTATCCTCTACCTGGGCAACAACAAACTCTGTGATCTCCCCAGGGAGCTGAGCCTGCTCCAGAATCTCCGGACCCTGTGGGTCGAGGCCAATTATCTCACCAAGTTGCCGGAGGTGGTCTGTGAGCTGAGTCTCCTTAAGACGCTGCACGCTGGCTCCAACGCCCTGCGTCTGCTGCCAGGCCAGCTCCAGCGCCTCCGAGAGCTGAGGACCATCTGGCTCTCGGGTAACCTGCTGACAGACTTCCCCCCTGTGCTGCTTCACATGCCTTTCCTGGAGGTAATCGATGTGGACCGGAACAGCATCCGCTATTTCCCCAGCCTGGCCCACCTGTCGAGCCTGAAGCTGGTCATCTATGACCACAATCCTTGCAGGAATGCACCCAAGGTGGCCAAAGGGGTGCGTCGAGTGGGAAGATGGGCAGAAGAGACCCCAGAGCCTGACCCTAGAAAAGCCAGACGCTACGCGTTGGCCAGGGAGGAAAGCCAGGAGGCGCAGCTACCTGCCTTGCCTCCTCCACTTCTTCCTACCAACTCCTGAGAAGCTTCAGTTGCAGGTCAAAGCCAAGGACAACTCCAGCATCTTCTGGAGATCGCTCCATTAGAGTGCAAAGGATTGCTCTGGGCCATGTGGGGCATCTCTGCCAGCAGCAAATGGAACAGCATCAGATGGAATGCCTAACCCACAAAAAGAAAATACTCTTGGCCAAGAACATCTCTCCCAAAGGGAACTGTGTGCTACAGGTAGCATGACAACTTCTTTGCAAGAAAATCAGCCTCTCCAAACAGGTATTTTGAAACACCGGAAAGAAAGGCTGGATACTCTGGCCTCCCCGTCTCTAGAACTGGCTGGTCGTGAGGCTCACGCGCTTCTCAAATCAGGTGTAAGTTACAGAACTCATCTAACAATTCAGGTGGCCTGTCTCCAGTCCTCTGCCAGGTGTATTTTCATGAATGACCTACTATGAATGACCATAAATGGCATGAAAATATTCATGTTACTTAAAAATGACATGCCTACCTAGTCAGTTAGATTCACAGAAACTCTTTACTGTTGCAAAGGCTGGAGATGAAGCTTTTCCCCTGCAATTCAGTGGCTGCTGACACCCCTGCTGGAGTCCAGCTGCCACTTTGAACTTGACTGTGGTTCATGCTGATTTCACTCATTTTCCTTGTAAAGATTTGACCAAAGGTCCACTCCCATCTGTTTACTGTCACTGGCAATGCTGAAAGTCATCTAGAAAATAGAACCTCTTTGGCAGGGTGGTCTCATTAAAATCAAGCCAAGGTGTAATTAGTTGCCTCAGTGGAACAGAATCCTACTGTTTACTTAACAGTAATGAACCAGGGTTGAATTAAATCCCTTTGCATGCAGGGACCACATTTCCAGAATCATATTAGGTAAAAAGTTGTGCAAAATCTGTTCGCTTGAAAAAACTGCAGGTTGTAGTGTACATATAGGAAATGTCTGCCTCTTCAACCCCAGCATCTCTGCCTTCCCTGATTTATTTTTGTATAGAATCTTTTGGTGGTCCATGTATAAACCTAGGTATTCAAGCTGCTATGTCTTTGAAGTATTAATGTTAATTATGACCTTTTCTTCTCCCCATGAATATGTCAACTTTATAGAAACTGCTGTCAATGGGTAGTTTAATAACACAATCCTTTGTGTCCTTGAACTCTTTTCAGGCAAGTGTCACCTTAACTAAAACATTGAAAACGTTAGCTTTTAGAAAGTACGCTCTCCATAAAAGCACCCTAACCCAGGAAAGTTGAGTTCTAAAACATTAGACAGAAGACTATTTTCCTGTTTTCCTTCCACAAATATTTCTTGCTAAATCTGAGGACGTTTCATGGTTTCACATAATCTCTTCCTATCACCACCTTCCAGTCTGTAGAGTATCTGCAACCCATTGATTAGATGGCCAAAGCGTCCTTTTAATCACTAAATTGTCAAATACTTAACCCCTTTAACAATGAGTCCAAATTTCTACTAGAAAGCTAGAATTTAGTCTATTTATTATTTACTTGTTCCTATGACTGCAATTGAACTATACTCAGCTGATACTAGAAACGTTCTGCAAGGAGGACTGCCTTCTGAGCGGCATCACAGCTCACCCTTAATAATGGCTGTGACTTTCTTTTGACATTCTCTACCCGCTTTTAAGGGCTTCCCTGGTGGCTCAGACGTCAAGAATCTGCCTGCAATCCAAGACCTGGATTCAATTCCTGGGTTGGAAGATCCCATGGAGAAGGGAAAGGCTACCCACTCCAGTATTCTGTCCTGGAGAATTCCATGGACTGTAAAGCCCATAGGGTCGCAGAGACAGACATGACTGAGCGACTTTCACTCACTCACTCACTCCCCCTCCTAAGAGTAAGGGGCCCACTTTTTCCAAGGAAGCCACAGGTTGTAATATGGTTAAAAGCATGTCCCTTCAAACTACCTGAGATCAAATGACTTTGGTCATTTACTGGTCACTTACTTCTCTGTGGGCCTGTTTTCTAGTCAGTAAAATGGTAAGTTTCTGCCTCTTGGGGGCACTGTCAAGTTTAAACAAATTACTGTGTATGAAGTACATTGAACAGTGTGTGGCAGGTTACGGCTAATGTTTACTTAATATGCTGTTTTACTGTCATACCATGGCCACACGACACTCTTACCCTACAACCAGTGTAACTCCGTGTTTAAAGGAATAAACCATAAATAGCAAAAGAACAACAAAAAAAATCTTTCTCAGTAAATTTTCAATGAATAGTATCTCTGGTCATGAATATAAGAAATACTAATGCAATGTGATCAAACACTTCTGCCTTACCTACATAGGAAAACACAGGTATAATTACTAAGGATTCATTTTTTAAGATTCTAAATGAATATACTCTGCCGTTATTCTAGAATTTGCAAAATCATTAAGATACATGAAAATGTGAGACTTTCCCTTGGCACTAATCCCATTCCTATCACTAGAGCAAAAGATATGAGACTGAAGACATGGGTATGTGTCTGCTATACAATTTACTGTCTTTTGTCACTATTAAAAATACACACACACACACACACACACACACACACACACACACACACACTCCCCTTGTAATCTCACTACCTTACAAAGAATATTAATGCTATTTTAAAGGGTGCTTTCCCCTCCTCCCTTCTGGTCTGTCCACTTCTGAGAACACGAAGCAGGTGATACTTACCTTTGAACCCCCAGTGCTTGGTAGTTCTATCACTGACTTTTGGAGATTTTAAAATGCACCTAGGCCACAGGACAGGGAAACACACTGACACTTACAAAGCACTATCCTCAGGGTCCTGTGTAAGTTAATTCATATAGTTCTGGCAATACCTCTTTGAAAGGTGTTACATACTGCTCAAAATTTTAAAATGCAAAATCTTTATTCATATTGAGAATCAAAGTTTTTTTTTAAATGTTCTAATAATAATACTATGATTAAAAGTGCTCTTTACATTTCTGTTTTAATGATGTTCTAAAACACTAGAGTAGGCACAAAACAAGGCAGACTTCAGTAAAGGATTTTATACAAAGTATTCTACCGCCTCAGAGTCCTGACAAGAAAATGCATATGTTAGGGTAAAACAGGTAATTGTATTTAGCATTAAGTTAACAGCAGCAGCTTAAAGCTCAACATTCAGAAAATGAAGATCATGGCATCTGGTCCCATCACTTCATGGGAAATAGATGGGGAAACAGTGGAAAGTGTGTCAGACTTTATTTTGGGGGGCTCCAAAATCACTGCAGATGGTGATTGCAGCCATGAAATTAAGACGGTTACACCTTGGAAAGTTATGACCAACCTAGATAGCATATTCAAAAGCAGAGACATTACTTTGCCAACAAAGGTCCGTCAAGGCTATGGTTTTTCCAGTGGTCATGTATGGATGTGCGAGTTGGACTGTGAAGAAAGCTGAGCACCGAAGAATTGATGCTTTTGAACTGTGGTGTTGGAGAAGACTTGAGAGTCCCTTGGACTGCAAGGAGATCCAACCAGTCCATTCTGAAGATCAGCCCTGGGATTTCTTTTCTTTGGAAGGAATGATGCTAAAGCTGAAACTCCAGTACTTTGGCTACCTCATGCGTTGGGAAAGACTGATGCTGGGAGGAATTGGGGGCAGAAGGGGACGACAGAGGATGAGATGGCTGGATGGCATCACCCACTCGATGGACTTGAGTCTGAGTGAACTCTGGGAGTTGGTGATGGACAGGGAGGCCTGGCGTGCTGCAATTCATGGGGTCGCAAATAGTCGGACACTACTGAGCGACTGAACAGCAGCAGCTGTCCCCACCCATATGGCCCAATGAACAGGGAACACGTTACCAAAATGCAGGAAGAGCTGAGAGCCACGAAAAGAGGAGCTGCCCAGTAAGCTACAGTGGCAGGTCTCCAGGGTTGCAACAAATTCCAGAGAAAAAGAGCAAAAACAGGAAGAAAATACCAACTCCCATTCCCCACCAGTGCCTCCTGAATTAGGCCATATAAAACCAGACTACAGGGAGTTGTAAGCAGTCAGCAAGGGTAATAAGCCCCATGGCCTCCAAGCAGACAAAGAATGGATTCTGACTTGAGAAGAGTAAAATACCCAGCACATATATTCTTCTTCAAAGAAAAAGAGGGCTACTAAAATGGACTTTAAAATCTTAAGCACTTAATTTCTATGCAGTTAGTATTAACATACATTCCAAAAATCTCCATGTCACAAAAGTCTTGTGGAAACTAAAAAACTGTTTCCATAACTATTTCTGAGTTAAAAGAAACTCTATCCTAAACTCTTACAGGAATTAGAGGGGCCTAGGTTGGTACTTTACCTCTGAAACTTAAAAACTTCGTAATTCGTGAACTTGGGATATTCTAAGCCAATGATGAAAAAATCTTAAGGTCTTCAAAGGATATGAACCAAAGAGGGAAGAAACATGGGTGTATTCTTGAATATACAATTAAGCTCTTAGATTTCTACCTCTTAACACTTTTAACTGCATTTTTAGAACCTCTGGAAAAAATGAGCCCCAATACAGTGTAGATTAAAATCCTACTCCAAGCTACCTGGTCCCTCAGGATAAACGTTTATCCACCTACCTCTCCCATGGAAACCTCTGCACGTTTTCTAGGCTATGATATGCTCAACTTGCTCCACCTATCTGAGTTGTGGGGTGAAAAACGGTGTTATGATGTGTGACAAATATTTTTAAAATGACACAGAAAATGTACTATTGTTTCTTAAAGTGAAAAAAGTAAAAACCTGTATAAGTCTCTTTGATGATCTCAGAAGGGTCTCCTTTATGTGAATTTTGAAGGATATAAGCTAGGATCACAACAAAACCCAAAATTATCCAGTTTTAATAGCTTCTACAAAGTAGTGTTAAAATGCTGAGACAAATTTTTGGACAAGAACAAAACAGGCTGGTTTATCAGTATTTCTCTGAAAACCCTTTTGATCCTCTATGTGAGTAAAATCTCTCTCCAGAATTCTAGCAGAGGTGCCCAATCTAAGAATACTACTGGGCTACTGGGCTCTTGTTTCATTTCTTGCACTTTGCTGAATTAACCTCCAAATCTAAATTCACCTTTAAACCATCAAATTCAGCACATACTTACACAGTCTATCTAGAATGCATTTACCAAAAAAAAAAAAAAAACCAAGAAACCCTAGCAGAACAATCAATAATGCTGACATATGTATATGCTAACCATATCCACACCCTACAAAATTACCAGATGTAATTTGAAGAAGCTGGCAGCAGCCAACATTTAAAATGTAACTCTTTCACACTTGAAGTAACAGAAACCACCATAAATTTTTTCCTGTGTTTGAGTCTGTAGACTACACAAAACTAAGAGTACTATATGTTTCTTTCACAAAACGGTAAACAAATGTCATGTATGATTAAGAATCAAATGATAAAAAAAAAAGAATCAAATGATAAAGTTTGTAACATCTCACTTGGCCTTACATTAATCAAGATAATTTTTTCATAAATATGTAATATCAATCATTAGTTAAACTAGAACACCTCTATACTCCAAGTATAATCATTCACTCCCATTAAGAGTAAACCAGGTACAAATCACTAAGTCAGTTAAGAACTAAGTAATTGTTCAAATTTTTATTTTGATGCACAGTATGAGGAATGAACTCTTAAATCAACTGAATTTTATAGAAAATGAAACAGCAAATAAATTAGACCCATGTTAAAATAGAAGGTCAGTTAAATGTCCAAATCTAAGGACATAACAGCCACAGATAAACTTCAATTCTATATTCTTCTTTCAGGAAGTCAAAGTCTTTCAAACACAACTTTACTATGAACTGGTCCAGAGCTCAACAGCATACGGGAATGCTTAACAGGGGTGGTGATCAGGGACACGCTTCCTGTAAGAATTAAAATAGGGCAATAGTGAAAATGAAAAGCATGACTGTAACTGAAGGCCTATATTAAATACAAACGCAGCTAGAGTACTACTTTTATTAAAACCAATTTAAAATGTGTAAAAAGGATGTTTCTATCTCACAACTAACAACCCTTAACTATTGTATTGTTAAGAGAACAGGAAAAATCTGCGGTGTGCGGGTTGCAGGTAGGTACTCAGCAGTTCTCAGCTTCTCTTCCAAACAACCTACTTACCAAAAATACGCCCTCCAGAAAATAGTTAGTTCATGTTTTTAGCTTATGCTATTTAATTTTACAAAATGAGTCAAAGATGGTTCTCTCAGTCAGAAGCTGTAAAATGACAAGTCTTTGGGGTTTCTAAATTAAAACTTCCGGGTCACTATTCCAAATGAATGAAAACAAAAAGTTGGTGATGGAGTTGGGTAATTCACTCAAGTATGTCAACAGTACCTCTCACATCTTAAATGTTAAATTTTTATTCTCTGGTAACTATACAGTGAATCTGGAAGGGGCATGGTAGGCATACTAGTGAAATTTTTTTACTTCATGACTGTGGAAACACTGCTTCATGAGGCAAGCACAACAGTTAAGAGAAGCAGAAAAAGCGTAAAAACAGATCCAGACTAAACCATATTAGGATCATATAAACCTTCCAACCTCAGCAGCTTATGGGAGTATGACCAAAGGATGTCAATAAAGAAAAAGTTGTCAAGCATCTGTCACAAAACACTGACTAGAAAAATTCATTCCCTGGAGATTAACGATGAGTATGAAGAGAAGTCCACGGTCCAGTATGTTTGGGAAGCACAACTGAGTTTAAAAAAAATTCATATTTCTTTACTGCAAATTACTCAGACTAATATTTTTAAGACACTTAAACTTGCAAAAACAGTGAAACCAGCTCAAACAAGGTACTATGGTTTGTATTTCAAATGTGGTTGAGGGAGCCAAGTTATTACAAAAACTTCTGAGGCAGCTATGTGACCTTGCCCCCAAATGAGAAAATTTTACCTATAGAACTGTTTCCCTTTGCTATCATTCCACCTGAAGACAAAAAATGTAGCAGTATTTACCCATCTTTGTTGGCACTGCTTTCAAGAAAATTTTGTCAATTTTTCCTTCCCTCGTTAACTTTCCGTTTCAAAATATGAGTGCTCCTCATTACCCTATTCTCCCAATACTAGAAGTACAGAGAATCTAGATTTCGTAGCCCAGTCCTTTCCACTCACCACAGTGGGAGATGTGAGTACCATTTTAACTTTTCTGTCCACATCCAAATCACTATTTTCTACTCTTTCCTTCCTCTAACAGTAAGAGAACAGCTGCCATTCATAGGAGAAATCCAATGAAAGGAATACTGCAGGGGCACAAAGAACTTCGTCCACTTGGGACATAATTTCCTAGTAACATTCCTACTTCCTTCCTGTCCTCTTGCTCCCTAGGTCCAACAGCAGCTGCCGGCGGACTGCGCCCCTCTTCTGCACCCATCACTTCCTCTCCCATGAAACTGCTCCCAAATGAACACACTCAATTTTCACAGAAATGACCACACCTCCTCTAGCTACTATCCCACTTCTCTGTTCTCATTCACAGTAACATTCCCTGAAAAAGCAGACTACATACAATTCCTCCAATTCCTCTTTCCCCAGACTCTCAAATTTACTTCAAGCTTTTGCCCTCTCTATTCCACCGAAACTGGCCATTAAGAACACCAACAACCTCTGTTGCTAAATCCAATTTTTAAGATCAATTTTCAGTCCTTACTTGACCTGTTTGCATCATCTTGGGAGCTGATTGCTCCTCCTCCCCAAATACATTACTTGGCTGCTACACACATTCCTCCTACCTCAGGGGCACTCCCCCAACCCAACCTTAGACTTTTGAATTATGGGAAACTTTAAAAATATATAAAAGTAGAGACTGTACAATGAATCCTCATGTATCCATTATCCAGTTTAATAAAATCCTTCTTACTGACCCTTGATGGCTGTTCTAATTCAAACTTATTACTGGAATTTCAAGCACTCAGTCCTTTAAAAAAAAAAAAAAAAAAACCTTTCCCTTCTCTAGCTACATTCACTCTTTTGGGAACTCAATTAGTGTGACCTTCTATACTACCACGTACAGGCTAACAACTCCTAAAACTTTAACGATAGTTGAATTTCTTCCCTAATTACAAGCTCAGTGATCCAACTAATTGCTTTCTCAAAGGTTATTATCCCAAATGTCCAAAGCTGACAACCCCCATCTTTCCTCCCAAAGCCTTCCTCCACCTCAGTTAAGAGAAACTTCTATTTTCCACAACAAAAAACCTTGAATGACGTGGCCCAGTATTGTTTTGTTACTGTTATTTTAGTTGCTGGGCATTTCCATGTTTTATTTCTGAACTAAAAATGTTTAATATTGTCATGTTAAAACACAATTGAGATATTTCTGACAAAATTTAGAATTTCCCCCCACTCACCATGAAGTGGAAATATGCTTAATGTATTGGAGAAATGTGGCAATTATTAAGGAGCTTTGAATAAAAATCCTTAAGACTGTCCCCTCAAAAGCCTACCCTTGAATTATCAATTCCCTTTTCTCACAGACCTTATATCCAACCTATCATCAAATCCTGCTGACTCTACCACCTAAAATAGATTTATTATCAATCCCTCCTTACCACTTTCACCTCCATCTGCCGGTCCAAGCCACCATCCCCTCCCATCTCCCTGAACTTCCCACTAATAAGAAAAAGGAATGGTTTTGTTAACTAATTAGCTACAAGCAGTTAGTTTAATTAATTAAAATTTTTAACTGAATCTTCAAATGCTAAGATTTTTCTGGCCACCTAGATCATTTTTGTGTGAATGAGTTTCATCTGAGAAAAGCTGCTGGAGGGATTTCCCTGGCAGTCCAGTAGTTAAGACTCTGCATTTCCACTGCTGGAAGCTTGGGTTCAATCCCTGACTAAGGAACTACAATCTCACAAGTAATGGCCAAAAAAATGGTACTGGAATAGGATGGGCAAACAATGGAAACAGTGACAGACTTATTTTCTTGGGTTCCAAAATCACTGCAGATGGTGACTGCAGCCATGAAATTAAAAGACACTTGTTCCTTGGGAAAAAAGCTACGACCAACCTAGACAGCATCTTAAAAAAAAGAGACATTACTTGCCTGACAAAGGTCCGTCTAGTCAAAGCTATGGTTTTTTCAATGGTCATGTATGTATGTGAGAGTTGGACTTTAAAGAAACCTGAGTGCAGAAGAATTGATGCTTCTGAACTGTGGTATTGGAGAAGACTTTTGAGAGTCCTTTGTACTGCAAGATTAAACCAGTCAATCCTAAAGGAAATCAATCCTGAATATTCATTGGAAGGACTGATGCTGAAGCTGAAAACTCCAATACTTTGGCCACCTGACATGAAGAACTGACTCACTGAAAAAGACCCTGATGCTGGGAAAGACTGAAGCCAGGAGAAGGGGACGACAGAGGAAAACATGGTTGGACGGCATTACCAACTCGACGGACATGAGTTTGAGCAAGCTCTGGGAGTTGGTGATGGACAGGGAAGCCTGGCATGCTGCAGTCCATGGGGTTGCAAAGAGTCAGACACAACTGAGTGACTGAACTGGAATAGGAACATGTAAGGAACTCTGCACATTATGTGCTGAAGAATATATATATATAGAAAAGTGTACCTAGACATAAAATGACTGGAACCAACTCATCCTGGTAAACAGACATCATTTCTTACTACTACCTCCCTACCCATAAGCTCTCTGGTTTTAGACTTTCCCAAGCGTGCTCTTGTGCCCTTTCAATCTTGAGGGCTACCCTGTGTTACCCATACCCTTCTCCCCACTAAGCTTTTCTGGCTTAAATCTAAGAGTTGTGACCACATATTTTAAGTAACTTGCAAAATACTGCTATCTAGACAAAATGGCTCCACTTCCCATCAACTACAATTAACAAAAATATAGCTGTTGTTTCCATGTTAATTTTTCCTAAGAAATGTTTTCTAAAGTGTTCCAATACCTTGGTGCTGCCTTGATGATGTTGTCCACACGCAGAATCACCTCTGCTGCTTCAGCTGCACTTAAAAGAACTTGTCGCTTCACTTGGAAACTTTCTGTTATACCCAGTATTGACATATCTCCAATGGTACCTTCCTTCATATCTGAGAAACATTCACTAGATAAATAACTAGTCTTAACTAAAGTATCAAAACATATCTAATAACAGAACACATTAATAAAATTAAACCTGACTTGTAAAAAAATAAAATAAAATTACAAAGCCAACTATTCAATTTAATTAGAGTATTCTCATCAGACTATCACTCAAGGAAAACCTTTTAGAAAATTAAAAGATCAACTACTGATCATCTGTATTAATGAAGGGTAACTATGTCAAATAATAGAAAATTTATATGCAACACATCACCTATCTTTACCTATAAAACTGAAGAAAATTTGTTCATCACTGACTACACCATGGAGTCTAAAGAACTGAAGGAGAATTTAAGTCACCTACTTCTCTTATTAGACTCCCCCTTTATCTTCTGTAAGATCATTATTCTTTAACTCTCTTTTGTCAAGTGACAAGATTATCCACCCTTAAAAATATTCCTTTTATGTCCTAGAACATTTTATTGGGAAAATTTTCAATCTGAAGTCTTTTTTAGGCCACTTTTCCCCCTTGTGGCTCAATAGTAAAGAATCTGCCTGCCAATGCAGGAGACATGGGTTTGATCCCTGGGTTGGAAGATCCTCGGAGAAGAGAATGGCAACCCACTCCAGTCTTCTTGCCTAGGAAATCCCATGGACAGAGGAGCCTGATGAGTTGCAGTCCATAGGGTCAAAAAGAGTCAGACACAACATAGCAACTAAACAACATAATGGTTATGAAGGCAAGGGTCACAGGAATCTTTTACATGGTTGTTATGAAAATTCACATTAAAAAAAGAACTTGGTAAAGAGCTACTCTTAAGAACTCCCACAAGATTCTAATTAACTTCTTACCCAGTCCAGCAGTTGTTTTGCCTTCACTATGGGCGGCTCGGAGCTGTGCCACCAGGTCTGCACTGTCATAGCCCGCATTGTCAGCTATGATAGTTGGCAACTACAAAGTGAAGAGGACATGGTAACTATCTACTCTACCAACAGAAAGTTCATTTACCAACTAGAAGAAAAATTTTCTGAAACTGTACATTTAGAAATAATGCAAAATCTGTTTCCTCTTAAGTACTGCTCATAAAGAGGTTTATTAACTCCAAAATCAAACTTAAGCAGTGTGAACCATTCTTTTCTTAAAGCCAAGAAAGGAAACATTTTCTGTCCAAGATAAAAGAATGTATTCACTTAAAAACCATCAATACCTACAAAATTTAAATTCAGGGCTCCCTTTTTCATTAACTTACCATTCTCAGTGCTTTAGCGTAAGACTCCATTGCAACAGCTTCTTTGCCTGGTGTTCTACTGGCAAGCTGTGTCACGGCATGAGCCATCAGCATCTCAGAACAGCCTACAGATTACAATTCCAAGAACAGAAATCATTACACTCAGCTGCCTCCAAGACACTAAATAAGACTTCCTTTAAGATCTATTAAAAATAAAGTGCACTGGCAATACGAAGTAAGAAGCATTAAAAGTCAAAAGCCACTACTACACTTCAATAAATAAAATATGTTCAATATTTTTCAAATGCTTACCTCCTCCATAAACTGTTCTAGAATCTTTCACAGTTTGGGCAAGAACACAAAGAGCATCATGCAAAGATCTTTCTGCTTCATCTAAAATTTGCTGAGTGGCACCACGCAGAACAATGGTGCAAGCCTCACCTAAAATTAAAAAGAAAATAATGTTTCCATGTCACAATGAACTCAAGTTGTAAAACATAAAAATCTGCCTTCTATTATTTAGATTATATTATCTGGTTTTGAAAGCTGATATGTCTTTTATTGCTGCACATTCTCTTTGCTAACAATCCACATTCCTAGCAGTTCTAAATTATCTAAAACAATTATATTGAATATGCATTGCTC
This sequence comes from Ovis canadensis, assembly GCF_042477335.2. Lineage (NCBI taxonomy): Eukaryota > Metazoa > Chordata > Mammalia > Artiodactyla > Bovidae > Ovis > Ovis canadensis. The sequence goes on from NC_091247.1 coordinate 155,822,528, forward strand.
ACAAAGACAAGGTTAACGGGCTGCCCTCAAGAGACTGAAATTAGCATACACATGATTTTTTAAGAATTAAGACATATACTCTAATTACTATAGTAACTGTTTCTTTTACTTCAACAGAGCCTACAAAAGGTTTAAGAACCAAACCAGAATCTACATAAGCACCCACCAAGGGCTACCCCGGAAAAGTGAATGAGTTTGTCTTCTCCAATCATGACTTCCTCAATAAGTTTGCAACTTCCAAGCTTCACTAGTTCTGGATGGTCAAAGGTAGAGGCAATTTCACCACCTATGAACAAAAATATTAATTAAATGCACAATAGGTTTGAAATTTCCACTTTCTTATAAGCAAAAATGAACAGAAAACATATTAAGTTGACTGCTTATTATATGCCAAGCACTCTGAAGCACTTTATACAAACTAAATTATTTAATCTTCACAAAAACCCTAAGAAGACAGGCTTCATTTATCACTCCATTTAGAAATGGTAAGACTGAGGCAAGGAAATGTTTCATTTTCATCTATGGTTACATAGTTCAAACAAATATGAAATTCAAATACAAACAATACAGGCTTCAGGCCTCTATGCACGTTATATAATTCCACCTTAACTGAGATTTTGACATTTATCTTTAAGGCTGAATTTATCAACAAATTCAGACTTTCTTCTGAATTCAGTCTAGAAGACTAGTATTCTATGATCTAGTATCACCAAACATGAAAATATTTGGCTAATATTATATCAACAGGTCACTGACATTAAGAGCTGCTTCACATAGTGAGCACTTGATATCTGTGAATTATTACAATAACTGAGGTGTCAGAAAACTCCTGTAAAGTAAGGCCTAGAGAAGGGGGAAATGTATACTGAAGATTTCCAGAGCAAACTTAATGAGAAGGCAAAAGAGCAAATTCATTTTCTTCCTTAGTTCTTCCTTTTATTCCTATCTTCCCTCCACCTTCCATGCTATAAACATTTCCTCTCCTGGTTCTTAATTAAGCTAAAGTTAGGTTTCCATTTTAAAATCCTTTTCTCAGACTTTCCTGGTGATGCAGTGATGAAGACTCTGCACTTCCACTTAAGGGGGCACGGGTTCGATTCATGGTCTGGAAACTAAGATTTCACTTGCTGGTGAGGCAGCCAATAAAATAAATAAATCAAACAGAACCCTTTTTTCTAGCTCTTTACTCTTTCTCTTAATAGATACCCCCAATCATCAACCCAACCCCTTTTCCTACACCTTACTGATAAACTGGCTAAATAATCCATGCTTTATTTCTATTGTACAATTAACTTTATAAAAAGGACTCTGGTCTTCCCAACTCTAATTTATACTCACTTGTATAGCTGACGCTCTTATTTTTGGTTGGCAAATTCCAGAGACAGCTCTAGGTTCTAGACGTGAGACACAATAGATGTTTGGGATATCATATGCCCCAAATGAGACCAATTTGGCTTATGAGAATTGTCACTGATCCTACACTCACTCACTCATGTACACCTGCTTACAAAATATTTAAAGACCATTTGCAAGACCCAATTTCACACATCTTGACAACAAATGAGTTTACTAAGGATGGAAGCCACCATGGAGTCTACCTCACAGCCATACAGCTGGTGTTGAAGCAGTAAATCTTCTGAATGTATGTGGCAATTTCACATTTATCAAGTCCTTGTGATAACAACTTATACCATGAATGTGCTATCATTCATATTTCTTATATCTTTAATTTTGTTGCATTAAGTAATTGATATGAGCATCATTAAGATTTATCACCTTAAGTATCAAATATGCAATAACTTCTAAAGCAGGTAAACCTACCTCCAAGTAAAACGTCTCTTTTTAGGTCAGAAGACTATGCTTCTCAAATTACTGAAAATGGCTTAAGATGTTATTTTGAAGTAAGTCCGATCCTACCACGTACTTAGTATAATTTCGTCTAATACAAATAGCAGTTCCAAACTGAATGTGGTGTTCCTAGTGGCTTTACATCTAAACCCCATTCTTGGAATTCTCACTGCCAGATCACAAACGAACTTTCCAACCTATTCATTGTCAAGCTTTTGAAACAGGATAAATGTTGTTATACTTAGTTTTCAAGGGCTACTTAGCAGTTACCACTACTAAAAAAGTCAATACCTACACTGTATGTCATTTTGATGTAGACATATCTGTAAATGCACTTTTTAGTCTACACTGTGACTGTAAAACCCATACCTGTATTGAACGATACTGGAGTAAACTAACTTTTCATCATACACTCCTGGACTGTTTCACACTTACTCAACATAAATTTTAAAAAATTAACGAAAATGTTTAAGTATTTGACCCACTGTCTGACATATAGTTAAATGTTCAATAGAGTACTATTCACCAGGCACATAGAGTGAACAGAGAGTACCACACTAGGCACAAAGTGAATACTACTCACTTAGCACTAGAATTAAATGAATAAACTAAGTAAAACTTAAGACTCCTTTTTTTAAGCTTCAGTTTATTTAGACTATGTTTAGAACAGTGGTCCTGTGCGTTTGTGAGAAAAAGATATAGTACCTTTAAAACAACACAGCAAAAATAAATCTAAACCTACAGTGAAGCTGGCATTTGATATGTTTAAAATTAATGTAACTAAAGATATCAAAGATTCCGAATAGCTGTTTAGATTCTAGGCACCTTAAGGGCACTTTAAGGTACCTTTTTCAGGTACAAAGTACTTTCTTTGTACTTTTAGAAACGAGTTAAATACACTAATTCTCAATAAATCCAAGAGTGATTATTTGTTAGAAGTTAATGTCTTTTTTTTCATACCTGTAACAAGAGCGAGGCGTTCCACGCCTGCAAAATCTGCATGCTCAATAGCCATAACACCAGCAGCACCAAAGAGTTGTTCAGGGTAATTATAAATTAGTTGCCTGTAAATAAAAATATGAAAAAACATTGTTCAAAATTGTTACTTCACAGGATAAAATACATTAGACTAAGAAAAACATGAAAACATTTTTACCTCGCCAGCAAGCAAAGAAATGCAAATCAGAAAACTGCTATCATTGATAGAGAAAAGGTTTCATAAAGTATATTAAATGATTTAGCAAAGCAACTGCCTTGCTGTATAATCTAATTTATATTTTGGGGAAAAAAACCACTTTCTAAATAACAGACAACTAAATTCTATAAGAATTGTCCTAAATTGTTCCAGAAAAATAAAGCCCTTTCTTGGATCATTATATTGTTAGCATAAATACAAACAGACCTGTTAATAAAGCAATTTATCCCATGCTTAAGAATACGTTCAACTTTCTCCTTCATTTTTTCCTTTTCTGCATGTTCTATTTCAGCAACCTTTGCTGTAGAATCAACTCTCACCCGGGAACCAAATATCTAAAACAAAGGAAAGCATAAAAAATAGCATCACTTTCCTTAAGTCTCATAGCATACTTAAAACTTTTTAATGTAAACACAACACCGTGTGCACTGTGAACACACACATACAATATAAATACATACTCATACATGCACATATATATATATATCAAGTGCAACTGATTCCCAACCCAAGTTTACAGCAGCTAACAATCAGAAATCCAGGAAATGTAATTAATGTACCTTAATTTTGTCTGTATCCATACCAGTATTTGCAATAAGGATTTTAGCATTTTCAATTCGTTTTGGTTGATTTACACCAATTTTTTTATCCAACAGAAAGCCTGTTAAAACAGAATTTTATTAAATACTTCAAGGCTGTATTAATGAATCTTTTAAAGTAATATGCTTTATCAAATTACTCTTTCAAAGAATGCACTTCTAGCCCAATTCATCAAGCTCCTAGAACCTAAATTGCATTCCACATCAGTGACCATAAAAATTAATTTAGCAGATCATTTAAAAAATAACATGCAAAAAAAGAAAACATGAAGCACAGTAGAAATATGAAAACTAAACAGACCATTTTTTTGGTAAGACAACTTATATACTTCAATAAAAATGAGCTAAATAAAAAAATGTTATTTTTGGATCTTTTATCTCAGATACATACTACATTTGCAGGTGTGTGAGCTGCAATGCAACGTTATCAATCCACTTTCATTAGCTTAAAACTAAAACAAAACAAGTTCTTAAGATTCAGATAGAGACTACTGAACTTTTTAAAAAACTGAGGCTGTGATAACATGAAACACCATGGAGAGCAGTCAGACAAACCTGTCCCCTTCATGCTCATGCTGCTTATGGGCTATGTATATAAGCGTGGACCAAACTCCCAACCCTAACTACTCATCTATAAACAGGAATATCAACAGTAGCAGAGATGTCATTACTAGCCAAGGGGCCTGAAACGATCATACAAATTGAGTACTGTGTATCTCTCCAGGCTTCCTCTAGATACATCTTTTATCTTTTAATTCATTTATCACACCTTGGGTTTTCTGCTCTATTCAGCTGAACTTAATTCTCACTCAATGGATCAACATCATGATAAAGAAATGAAATTTTGAGTACAATTCCTATTAGAATGTCTGGCACAGAGCAGACATTCAATGGTCACTATTCTTGCCTTAATTCTTTCTCTACCACCAAATTCTATTAGAAATGCTATACAGCCCTTGCCTATAAATTCAACCTAGAGTATTTTCAGAATTGTTACACCTGTGAGACAACATGAATTTTTGCAACAAAACCCAGACTCCAAATTACTGACTAGTAAAGCAGAAACTATAAAGCATAATTTATTCCTTTCTTCCCCCTTCTCTATAGAATGCCTACACTTTCTCCAGGTCCCTTTGTGAAGTAAATGCACTGGGAACATACTGTAAGAACAAAACATACTATTTATTATTAAGGACACAGCATAAAAATACTAAGACATTTATCACTCCTCAAGAACACCAGAAACTATATCCTCAACATCTGTCAACCAATTAACATGACCTACCTAGACCCTTCCTAAAGAACACTTGCAATCCTAAGAAACACACCATTTGACAACAGCTGACTTTAAGTAGAAGAAAACTAAGTCTCTTTATTAGAAACTGTAACTTACTTTATAGTATAAACTAAAACCTAGAGGTTATCAAAGAAATGCTGGGATAGTATGAGTAGGTCAAGTACACTGTCAATATAGCAAGTGGATTAAGATGACCAAAGTCACTGCAACATGATTTGTTCCCTTAAAGTCAAGTTTTCTCACTTTGTAAAGTACCACTAGTCCTGACTAAATAAATGAGGATTCACTCAGTATTTAGCTTTCAACACGCCTTTTCCCATATAGAATATATATATACCTTCATCTAAATAGGAATCTGCCAGACTTCCTCCTAGCTTTTTGATGACATGAATTGCCTCCAGGTTACCAGAGCCTTTTAGTCTGAGAACGGCTTCCACAGCTAACTTAGTAAAGTGGTCTTTATGATGAGTAAGCAGTTTTGACGATAGTGTTGTTCCTGCAATGTTCATTAAATCTTGACGGAACTTAACTTCATCGGAACTAAAATACAAACAAAAAAACCAAGCAAGAAAACTCATGTCAGGTCTTAAAATGCTCCTCCAGAGTTATCAACCTTGTTTTATTTTTCCAAAATTTATCCAAATAGTGTTTGCCAATAGATACTGTTACCTCAACCATCAGGGTTCTTTTTTTTTTTTTTCCAGTCAGGGTTCTTTAGTCACAGAAAAAAATTAAACCTTATCAGTAATCAAGAAATACAAACATACTATTTTCCCCACCAAGCTGGCAAACTACCAAAGCAGAGACACAAGCAAACAAAAATTTGAAGAGCATGGGGAAAGAGACAGTTAGTTATACAGCCAGTGGATCTGTAAATTAATGATTTTTTTCTAGAGAACTCCTTGTAAGGTAAACAAAGGACCCAAAAATTATACTACATTTTTAAGTAACAACTTTGTCACAAGATTATAAAATAAAAAATTGTCAAAACTCAAAATCTCCAATTACAGATAAGTAAATCACAGTAGTCACATAATCAAATGCATATACCTTTACTAAAATTAATAAAGTACACCAACACCTAAAAATTGTGCTTGCTATTCAATTAGGTTAAAGAGGCTAAAAAATCTTCTATATAATGATACTTTATTGTGATTATATATGCAACAAGCCAGAACCCCAAGTTTTAACTTTAGTGACTACCGCTGGTGGGTAATGGGGGGCTTTTCTGGTTGCTGTTGAAGCAGGATGAGGTAACAGAACCACGTCCATGTGTGCTTTCCACTGCTCCCTAGACTTCCTGAACTAAGTATATTTTGAAAAGAAATCTTAAGTGTTTAATACGTGGTATACCAACCCATGGTCCACTGCAGAATTCAATAGAGCCTGTCTCGCTGCCTTTGTGGCTTCTCTCCAACCCGCAATAATGGTCTGTGGATGTATCTTTTTTGCAATTAAGGATTCTGCTTCCTATTAATAAATAGAGGAAACACGCATCAATAGCAAATTTGTAAGAAGAATGAATCTGATTACTTATGACACTCAACACCAGAGTAGGAAAAAATATCCAGTGAGATGAAGTTGAAGTTACTCAGATATTCTTACCCTTAGCAATTCTGCTGCGAGAACAGTAACAGACGTAGTGCCATCACCAACTTCATCATCTTGAACCCTTGACATATCTAGCGGGAAAAAGCTAGTTAATAACTCACTTATATGTGATTCTGCTTTTTAAATTATTAATACTTCTTGGTACCTTATCTAATTCTCCAAACATACTCACTACCAGTCTAAATCTGACTTATCTAGGTGTCCTCACCTAACAAATTCTTTGGAACTCTTCAGTCTGAAATACAGTAGTTTCACCATCAATAAGTACATCACATTCCAAGATTCTATTTAAAAAATTTTACTGTAGTTAACTTAAAATGTTTTTATTATACAACAAAGTGATTCAGTTGTACATATATTCTTTTTCATATTATTTTCAGTTACAGCTTATCACAGGATACTGAATATAGTTCCCTGGGCCAAATATTAGGGCCTTGTTGTTTATCCATTCTATATACAATATAATTTGCATCTGCTAATCCCAAACTCCCAATCCTTCCTTCTCTCACCTCTCCCTTCCCTCCTGGCAACCACAAGTTTGTCTGTGTATCTGAGTCTGTTCTTATTTCTTAGATATGTTCATTTCTGTCATATTCCACAAATAAATGATATCATATGGTATTTGTCCTTCTCTAACCTACTTCACTTAGTTTGATAAGCTCGAGGTTCATCCATGTTGCTGCAAAAGGCATTATTTCATTCTTTTTATGGTTTAGTAGTATTCCATCATGTGTATGTACCACATCTAGGAGTTTGTATTTTAATAATATCAATAAAAAAGTAGACATCAATTAATCAAAAGGACAGACAGTCAACACAGTCTGTTTAAAAAGTTTCCAAATGTTAACAAATGTCATCCTAAGACTCACCAACTAAAACTTTAGCAGCTGGGTTGTCCACACCAATGTTTTTTAAAATAGTTGCACCATCATTGGTTACCATAAGAGATGCATCTCGTCCACTGCTTAACAGAATTTTGTCCTAAAAGGAACATATTTGCTTCAGGTTAAGACGGAAGTACATCTGGAATGATGCATGGATTAATCAGTAATCTCAGATTGCTACTGTGCAAATACTCTGAAGGGTTATATGGCAGACTCCAAACTGTTTCACTGTATATATCCACTCCGGAACCAAACCTTGATGTCCTACCCTTCTCTAGTCCTAGAGTCACTAGAAGAGATAGACATTAACAAGGCTGTTTGAATACTGTAGGAGAAAAACTAAGTGTACCTCACAATACAATAATAAATACAAATGATAAAATAAGCAAGATGCAGAAGAGTATTTGACAGAGCAGAGGGAGTGTATCTAGTTATACTGAAAAAAAAACTAAAAAAGCGGAAGCTACAGAAGAAGTACACACCAATCCTATCTTTGATGAGACAAAACATGAGAATATACAAACTAGTATCTTATAATTCATGATACCTGTACATCCACATAAAAATAAAGACAGCTGTTAGATTTATATCCAAAAGTTATCACTGGGGAAGGGAGTGGCATTAGGGATAGTGATCAGAAAGAGACCTTAGTCCTAGGGATACGGTCTTGATTTTCAGTAAGGAGAATGTACCTATGTCTAAATTTTTATAATTAACAGTTAAGTTTTAAATATGAAAAAGCACCCACAAGTTTTTGTATTCCCAAGGGCTCTAAAACGACAGTAAAATACTAAAATTCCCTGTTTTTCTTACCATGCCCTTGGGTCCCAACGTGCTCTTTACCAAGTCTCCAATAGCAATGGCACCAATAAAAGAAGACTGGAATAAAAATCAGAGATGACCAACATAAACTTCAGTCTTAAAATCGTAAAACAAACAAAAAACCACTCTTCTATCTTTGTGAGAACGAGGAAAAGGCTTACCAGGCGAGCTGTCTCTGCTCTCTCTTCATCAGCTCCAGCCTTGAAGATATTAACAGGTGCAAGGGAAAGGGACGCCTAAAATTGAAAACCAAGAACCAGTCTGAATACCAGTATTCTTTAACATACATACGTAGATAAGTTTCACTAGACTTATAAGTAGATACCCAAGAGAACATGAATTTAAAGAAGAATGTTCCTTTTTAAACAAATGAAGCATTCCATGATTAGGCATTCATTTATTTAAAGTGAAAGGAGCGACTTAGGGGACATTCCTGTTTTGGATATCTTAAGCGCTCAGCGAAAAAAATTCCACACCGAAGATATGGATTCTAAGCATGGGAGGACCAGAGACCGCAAAAATGATTTTAAACTAAAAATAAGGCTGCCGCCAGGAGGTGGAGAGAACGCGGCAGCCTCGCTTCCATCACCGCCCTCAGCCGCTCCAGGCTCCGCCCTGAGAGGGAGGGAGGGGCCCGGCTCGCCGACCCGCCCGGTGCACTAGAAATTTCTCAGCTTAGGGTTAGTCCTAGGTTTCGAGGTTCTGGGCCTATCCAGAGACCGAGTCAGAACAAATGCCAGCCTTCAGGCCCACCCTTCCTCCTGGCTCACAGGGAGGGCCTCACTCGCTGGCCCGGGGCAGACCACACGCCGCGGCCTGCGCCATGTGCGGCGGACTCGGGGTACAGGCACAGCCACGCTGGGATACAGATGGGGCAGCGGACGGCGGAGGACAGCAGAGGGCGGCGGGGGTCAGGGGGTCTCGGGCAGGGCCTATGGGGGGAGACTCACCATGGTTCCGAGGAGTTCGCACACACGCTATCCCCTCACAGCTCGCGCCCGTGACCGGAGGGAAGAGAGGCCGGAAGTGACGCCACACGTTCTGCCGCAAGGGGCGGAGCCTCCACAGGCGCGCTTCACGTCCCGGCACCGCCCTCACGGGGATGGGAGGGGGCAGCATTTTGAGGGTCGGAAAGACTGCCCGTCACACTGGAGAGGCGGGGCCTTGACTGGGGCCTTGCTTTCTGCGTTGGCACCTACTGGAAAACAGGAAGGGGAGGGCTGGACATCTTGCCTGCGGCCCAGAGGTTTGCGAGTAGAACCCGCAAAGATGGAAAAGAAGTTGCGCTGTGGGGGTTGCCATAGCAACGGAGTTTTCTCGCAGGTTTTCTCCTAAATTTAACCTTTAAAAAAATGTTGCTTTAAGGTACTGCATATACAGAATTTAAAGCGATATATACTAATGTAATAGGGGCCGGACAGGCATGTGGCTGTTACCATAGGTCTCTCTCTCGCCCCTTATCCTCTGTATAAATGGAGCCTGAACTAGGACTAAGGGAAGATGGTCTTTTGAGATACTAGTCTGTCATCTTCTTGGTCTGCTAGCTTCCCAATTACAGTCATTATTCTTTGCCTGAACAACTCATCTCCTGATTTATTGGCCTGTTGTGGAGCAAACAGCCACTCCAGCGTTCTTGCCTGGAGAATCCCAGGGACGGGGGAGCCTGGTGGGCTGCCGTCCATGGGGTCGCAGAGAGTCGGACACGACTGAAGCAGCAGCAGCAGCAAACAGAGTAAACCTGGGCTGGTAAATTTTGGCAATGCCAGCCAGGAACCTTGTTTGTTGTGGCCAGCTGGCTCCAGTTTGGGAATTTTTAGGTTAGGCCCTAGCAGCTTCCTGAACCACTCTTCCTGAGGATTTTGCCTTCAAAATTCCCTGAAGTATTCCCAGCTGCCCCTGCGCTTGGCAGTTGGAGGAAAGAATCCACATTTGGGAAAGGGCTTCTCAGGTGGCACTAGTGGTAAAGAACCCACCCGCTAATGACCGTAGACCTAAGATTCACAGGTTCGATCCCTGGGTCGAGAAGCTATCCTGGAAAAGGAAATGGCATCCCACTCCAGTATTCTTGCCTGGAAAATCCCATGGACAGAGAAGCCTGGCAGACTACAGTCCATGGGGTCGCAGAGTCGGACAGGACTGAGCAACTGAGCACACACAAGCTCCATATAGTAAGTTGTAAGTTGCTCTCCTGTATAAAACTGGGGATATTCCCTACTTTCAATTTGGGCTTTTCCCTTAAGGGAAAAGCCATTTTCTTTTGCATGTGATTGAGGTGCCCTGTTGCAGAGGGGGATTGTTGTTGGACTCATAGATTTGTGAACCAGTTTGTTTGCATTCATTCATGATGGAATCCGTTTGTACTCTTGGTATTGAAATTTGCTTGTGCTTTTTTGCTTTGTTGTTCTTGAACTTATAAACATGGGAAATACTCTGTCCCTCAGGAAATCCATTTGGGGCATATCTTAAATAAATGTATGAAATATAGCTGTGGGTCTGTAACTAAGAAAGAGATGATATTCTATTGTAGTAGTGTGTGGTCCCATTATATGTTAGGATCAGGTGAGCGATGGCCCTTGAATGGCTCACTTAATTATTATAAGATCTTGCAATTAGAGTTCTTTTGTGAAAGAGCAGGTAAAAATGAAGAGATTCCATATGTAGAAGCATTTATGCTTTTGAATCAGGAGGACAAGGCGTCAGATGGCTGCTGCTTTATTGTACAGCAGTCTAAAAGGAAAACCAAGTGAAAACCTATTCTATAAGAGAGAAAATGAGAGTGAGAATATGTTATTTCAAAACTTAAAACCCCCTCCAGCTAACCCATCTCTCCCACTGGCCAAGCAGGCTATACCAACACAGCCCATGTCACCAGCATACTCACCTGCTCCTGTTTCCCCTGCTTGTGGGGATCAATTAGAAGTTTCTACCTTAAGCCCTCGGACACAGGGCCGACCGTGGTTTGGTCTAAGACCTTGCAGGGAGTCACTTTTGGAGCAGGGCAGTTTCCCTTGTGCTGACATCCTGTATGAGGCCTTAATGCAAATGACCAACCAGTTGGGTTTCTATGGATGCACAATCCAGTCTCAACTTCAGATTTAATTGGAAAAACCATAACCCTACTTACCGAAAGACTGCCCCTCCACCATGTGACTGAACTTTTCCCTTCTGTCTTTGCCACTCACCATCCCTCTTGGGCATATATTTACATTCCTGAATAAGATGCTTTCTGGGGATGAGAGGAGGATGGATGATCATTGACACTAGGGAGGAAGCACACCAGCATCATCTAGCAGATTCCTGGATGTAACTGCAGAAGCAAATCTGGCAGCTCCTATTGCTGAGCCTGACTAGGATCCTAATAATGGAGATATGCCACCACACCTGGAGCATTGTAGGAAGTGTACCTTAGCGGGTCTTTGAAAGGGAATACCTAGGCAAAGGAGCTTAAACAAAATTCAGGAAAACCAAAACTCCAGTGAGGATCCATTCATGTTTTTTAGAAAGAATTTATCAAGCTTATAGACAGTCACTGAGGCAGAACCTGAGGGCCCCAGAAATAAGAGAATGGTAGATATGACATTTGTTGGGCAAAGCGCCCCAGATATAAGAAGAAAACTACTGAAGTTAGATGGTACATTTGGAATGAACCCTTCTTAATTGGTAAATGTTGCTTTTAATGTGTTCAACAGGGCACAACAGCAGAAGCAAGAGAATGCAGGATGGAACGCTACTTTTTTGACAGCAGCATTGGATTCCTGAAGGCCAGTAACCCAAAGAGAGGTGAGCCACCATCAGGGAAGAAACAGTGCACTTACTGTAAGGAGGAAGGACACTGGGGAGAAGACTGCACCAGGCTAATAAGCAGGAAAACAATAAAAGAAGTTGTGGGCTGATGGCACCCCAGGGAAGACCAAAACACACATGGCCAATTCAAGTCCACGGCCAGTACAAGTCCTGGCAAAAAGGGGCTCTGGGATACCTAATCTAAAACAATACTCTCTGAGACAAGTGGCCCAAAAGGGAATTCAGCCAGTTCTCAAAAAGTTTTTGAAAACAGGACTGATTAAACCTTCCAGGTTCCTGGATAACATACCTATCCTCCTGGTCAAAAAGCCAAATTGAATAAAGTATTGCTTTGTCCAAGACTTGAGGGCTGTTAATGAAATAGTCCAAGATTTGCACCCTGTAGTACCTAACCTATACACCCTGCTTACAATTCCAGGAGAATACAGCTGGTTCTGTTTTGGACTTGTAAGATGCTTTTTTGTTTTGCAATCCTATTGCAGGAGAATCACAGCAGCTGTTTGCTTTTGACCTAGAACTCAGGGCAGGACCCCAAAACACAGGTAGTCCAACAGTATTGTTGGACAGTCCTGCCTTACGGATTTAAGATTTCTTCTGCCTTGTTTGGAAAAATGCTAGCTAGGGACCTTAGAAACTTCATGTTGGATGAAGGACTCGTACACCAATATGTGGATGATTTGCTCATAGCAAGCCCTACATATAATAAGTTGTCTACAAAATACCGTAAGAACCCTGAATTATCTGGAATTGTGGATATGTTTTCCCAGGAAAAGGCCCAAATATGTAAGCAACAATTTACATACCTAGGCTTTGTCCTTTCCCAAGGACAGTGAAGTCTTTTGCCTGATAGAAAACAGGCAATTGCAGGGCAAGACTCACAGACAGCTGAGAAGATTTCTGGGAATGGCAGGAGTCTGTCAGATTTGGATACCTAACTATGGACTCGTAGTAAAACCCTTCTATGAGGCTTTAAAGGGACAGGATTTTGAGCCCCTACTTGGATTACACGGTGCTAAAAAGCCTTTGAAACAATGAAAACAAAGCATGTCTCAGCCCTGGGTTTGGGACTACCAGAGTTAAAGAAACCTTTCAAATTGTATGTCCATGAGAGACAAAGCAGAAGTCTCAGGGTGTTCATTCAAACTCTGGGGAATATCCCTCCATCCATTGCCATGATAGCATCACTTCTCCCACAGATTGATTTGTCAAAATACCAACCAATGTATTCAGAAAAGGACAAGGAGAGGGCCAAAGAGCAGGGGTTCACTCTTGATCATACCTCATCTGGCTGGAAATGTCATGCACAAAGAATTATTTTAACTCCTGAGGCCCTCTTGGATACTGTGCTGCAGCACATTCATAATAATAAGCATTATGGGAGAGATGCCTCCTTACAATGGATTCAAAAATCAAAAATACATAATGAGGCATAACCTACAAAGGACCATCCAGTAATCACTCAAAATTGCATGATTTGTGCTAAAAAATAACCCAAAGACTGCTGTCAGACCTCCCCAGATGGGAACCCAACACAGAGGAACCTGCCCCACTGAGATCTGGCAAACTCAACTCAAATGCCTCAAACTGTAGGAAATACCTGCTAGTATCTGTGGATACTTTTTCAGGACGGGCTCTTTCAGAACGGCTCCCAGAAGCAGGCTTAAATTAAGCCCCTTTGAAATACTGTATAGTAGGCCATTTCAGGTGTCTGCCCAGGCATGAGAATCTATAAATGCTTCGCAAGATCTAGCAGTTGCCAATTATGTTAAAACTCTGGGCACTGTACTACTACTGTTTATGAGTTTGCTTCCAGCAGGTCTGCCTATCCAGCTGCAATAGCCTTACATCCTTTCCAGGCTGGAGACCGAGTCCTCCTTAAAACCTGGAGAATACAGGGGCCTGAATACTAGCTGATGGTGAAGTGGACAGGACCACAAGTGATCTTACCTACCAGGCGCTCATCTGTCAAGTTAGCTGCAGTAAAGCTGTGAACTCATCACACTCAGGTTAAAGCAGCCCCACTGTCATTAGAAAATGACCCAACTCCTAAGAGACCTTGAGAGCAGTGGGTTTGTGAACACTTAAAAGTTGCTCTTCAAAAAGGGTAAGTACTGAGATTAAAATTTCATTGTAGAAGGAATCTCATCAGATTCTAATAATTGTAGTTTCAGAAAAACAACTGTATCGCTTACTGAAAATTTTAAGAAATATTCCCAACCTGAAACTCATCAATTCCATTTCACAATCACCCCATCTCCCCCATTTGGTAGGAAGCAGCAAGAAAGATCATTGCCCCCTTTGCCCCACAAGATTATGGAATGGGCATTGGCAGTGGGGAATTGTAATGGGGCAGGGCAGGTGCTGGGCTGTTAGAGCAACTGGTAGTGGTAGTCTTGCTCTGCCACTGGCATTGTGGCACACACCATCCCCTCCCCTTCCTCTGTATCAAAAAAGCCTGAATTTGGACTCAGGGAAGATGGTTTTTTGAGACACACGTCTGTCTCCTTCTTGGTTTGCTAGCTTTCCGATTAAAAGTCATTATTCCTTGCCCCAACAGCCTCATTACCAGATTCACTGGCCTGTAAGCAGAGCAAGCTTAGGCTCTGTAACTAATAATGGAAAATGTAATTCACCATCAGCATTGACTCCTCTCCCCAGAAGCAACCACTTTCAACCTTTTAAGCTTTTAAAAAAATTTACCATCATCTTTCTAAATAATATTTTATTGCTATTTTAAACATTATTGAGTAAGATGACCTCATTTCATTAAATTATAAAATGCTGTTTTTTTAATTAATTAGTTTTGGCCACACTGGGTCTTCATTGTTGTGTGCAAGGAGTTGCATGTGCAGGCTTCTCATTGCCATGGCTCCTCTTGTTGCAGAGCATGGACTATAGAACTCATTGGCTCAGTAGTAGTTGCTCCCCAGCATGTGAAATGTTCCTGGACTAGGAATCGAACTCATGTCCCCAGCACTGGCAGGCAGATTAACCACTGGATCACCATGGAAGTCCAAATGCTGTTTTTATTTGGATGGTCCGGGACGAGGTCTTGTGAGCTCTGATGGAGACATTTATTTTGTCCTGCTTGCTCACTTTCAGGAGGTTTTGCCTTTCACTCATTCCCCCCTCCACACAACACACAGCTGTAGAGATGACTAATATCCTTTTACATAATGGCTTGGTAGAGAGCAAAATAAATCCCAAATATTCCCATTTATTAAGAATAATTTTATACTCTCTCTAAGCTGACCCCCTAGGACATTTAAAACACAATTTTTGTGCTTAAAAATAATGTTTAGCTTTGCATCTGATACCTTTTTCTCCCTTTGGCTGATCTCTTAACAAGTTCTTGTATTTTGGTAATTGTTAACATTGATAGCTGCTTTCAATTTTTAATCTTTTGTACCTTTGAGATGCATGCTAAGAGGGTTAGTTTACCCCAGGGATTGAGAAACCATTGGGAGCCAGATCCAACCTGCCACCTGATTTTATATGACCAGAGAGTTAAGAGTGGTTTTTACCTTTTTAAATGATTAGAAACATAAAAACTGTTGTGATGCATTAAAATTATATGAAATTTATATTTTGATGTCCATAAAGCTTGGTTGTGACACAAGCAAATTCATTTTTATACTGAACAACACAGTTATACAATGGAAAGAGCAGTCATGACAAATGTGTAGCCCATAAAGCCTAAAACATTTACTATCTACTGTTTTACAGAAAAATGGCTGCTGACCCCAGTTTACACTCTTTCCAAGGTCCATCATGAAAAGGGATGTTCAGATTGGACAAATTATTTTAAATCGACCAAGAGTTTTGTGTTCTTTGTGGAAAAGTTTGCTTTTCTTTCAGGAAATGCACCTCAACCAGAATATTTCAAATCACACACTGGAATGAGAAGAATTACAATACAAGAAGGTAAGATACCTGCATAATATTGAAAACAGCTGTTTTTATTATGGGCAAAATCACGTATGTGGAAATACAGATTGTTATGCCCTCTGGCAGGCAAGCCTCAGACTATGGGTGATGGAGAACCCAGGGCTCCTTCCCTGCTGGTCTCTGGAGGGGGTGCTGGGGAGGAAAAACTTAGTCAGGGGCTTTTGGATGGGGACTAGGAGGCAGGCTTTGCCACCTGTGGAGTGGAGGCCAGAGACAGCCAGAAGCAGCCCCCTAACATGGGGACTCCCAGCAATTTGTCCTTTCTCCATTGCATGTGTTTTTTTACTTTTCCTCCTTTACTGTGTTATTTGGTGTCACCCTTGTACCTCCAGGGGCTGAACACTCAAGTTTCAGGAACCAGGATGCATAGGTTTGGGTTTCAACCCTTCCATATATTAGTTTTGTAATTTAGGGTGAGTTCCATATGCCTGCCTACTCTGATCTATAGCAATGTGAGAATAACATGATTTGTTGCTTTAAGCCACTCAGTTTTAAGGTGGCTTGTTGCAGAGCAGCAGATAACCTCAAAACTCCTTTAAAAATACCTTTGAAAAAGCATTTATCCAGTTTTACCTCCATTTTAGTCTCCCTCCATTATTAAAATGTCATGTCCTCTACTGTATCCTCCATGTTGATGTCAGGGTCCTTTTTATAAAATGTTGTTTCTCCAGTGTTTAAAATCCTTCAAATTCTCTCACCTGACTTAGAATAAAACAAAAACTCTTGCATTCTAAATCTATGGGATGTCTCTAATTTCTCCCTTCTCTATGCCCACAAACCTGCCTTTGCACTCTATGCTCCAAGCAAATGGAATCTTTGCCATCACTGAACACTGTGATCTTTCTATACTTCCGTGGCTTTGCACTGGGTATTTCTTCTCCCTAAGATATCCTTGGAGAAGGAAATGACAACCCACTTGAGTATCCTTGCCTGGAGAATCCCATGAACAGAAGAGCCTGGTGGGCTGTGCAGTCCATGGGGTCGCAGAGTCGGACACAACTGAGTGACTAAAACACACACAAGATATCCTCTCCACCCTGCCCTAATCTGTAAAAACTCTCATCAAACACCTCAGGGATTACCTTCTTCAAAATTTTCTTAACAACTTTCATTCTCAGGCTGAGTTAGGTGCCTTTCCTTTGTACATGCCTTTATCACAAATTAAGAATTGGAATAATTTTTTTTTCAATTCTCCTAAGGTATATAGCTAGTATTATTGTAGAGGTATCAGAGATTGTAGTCCTTTATATATAATTTATATCTTAGGGTTTATTTCTCTGGGGAGAGGAAGGGCACTGCCCCCAGTTAGAAGGGCTGTTCTAAACTATAGATTCTTTTGAGAACAAGAATTAACTATCTTCATTACTAAGAGAGGGCCTAGTTTGTGCTTATTCATTAAACAAGAACATGTGAACAGTTATTATCTTCAGAGGAACTCAAAGGAAAAATACAGAAATAATCCAAAAAAGTTTTTAATCTCTGAGAATACCCAAGATACCTAAGTAAGATGTGGTCTCTGTTACATCTTAAACCGATCTGTGTGCTCCATAGTGTCTGGTACATAGCAAGCACCTGACCATTTGTGGACCTGCCTATTCCCTTTACTATTGAAATGATCTACATCTTGAGTTGTACCCAAACAGGCTTTGCAGTGCCACTAGGTGACAACAGGTTTGGAATCCCGGCCTAAGAACTACTAGTTTGAATGACCAAGAAGATAAAAGTTCTTGAGAGTCTGGCAAATACTCAAAATTTCATTTCACTTTGAAACATAATCCTTGACCCACTTCACTTTGAAAATGGAGGTGGTGATATGAGACTAAGAAATAAAACCTCTTATCATAAAGTCTCAAGAAACGTGTGAAGTATAAATACAGTGAAACTTTAAACAGGTATCCAACCAAACTTTTATTGGGGTTTTATTGCAGTCTACTTTCGGCAATAGGTGAAAGTAACCATAAGAACTCTGATCAGATTTTATTAAACAAAGCAGTTTTTCATGAATGCTTAATGTTAGTTGTATAGTCAAGCTCAGCTTCCAGTATCAACTTGAGTACCTCGTCATGGGAATTTATGCCAGAATGACAACAGTAAGGCATTGCAAGATCCTAAATCATCTAAGGTGAAACCATATTTTACATATAATTTTTAGGATAGTATACTAATACTCTACAATAAATAAGGATTTAAAAAATGTGTTGCTTAGCCCTTGTTGAACTAAATTCAGTTATTAGCTCATTCTTTAAGTACTCCAGTTAATAAAGGTTTGATTGTACTTCCAGAACTCTGACTTTCCCAAAGGTAAAAAATTAGTTAAGGACAAAAATTAAGCTTAAAAGCAACATTCACACTTGTCTTTAAAAGCATGTTCACATCATATACGAGATAATTTCCTCATGCCTGGAAACATGGTTTATGTGGCAGAAAGTCATATGCAAAGCGTAACTAGAGGGCAGTCCTCCCATCTCCATATCCTCCAAAAAGCCACGCTTGGCCTCAGTGTAAAAGTTATATTTTATTGCCATGCTACAAAATGTATGAAGTTGGCACTGACAGGGAGAAATAGAGAACAAGGGTGGGGAGGGCAAAAGATGTTGTTACATATACAACAAGGTTTAATCAACAGTGGTAAATTTTGCCAATATTAAAAATGCAAACCAAAATTTAAAATGCTGATATGAAACAGCATTAAAATACCATTTATGCATAGTACAGTATCACTTATGTCTTATTAGAGAAATATGGAATGTTTAGAAATGAAATTAACCGTAAGGGGTAAAATTCATATTTCATGTACAATTTGGCAATGGTAGTCCCACTGTTAGACAATTTTTTTTATAAAATACAAAATCAAAAATCTAATAAGCTACCTTTATACAAAGTTGCTATATTTATGCCTTTACGTAGGAAAAAAACATTTATAATGCAAATTAGGACATACAATAATCTTACAATACTATACAATGTAATGAAAATAAAAACATAACACAAAATTTGTCCTTTATAAAATGTATATTTTGCATTTACTAATGCAAATGTGGCACACTGGTGACTACTGTACTATTAATACCAGTCCGTTTCCATGCTATTATTATCCAATTGTCATAGAATTGCAATTGTAATGATGCTACAAAAGAATTTTTATACCAAAAACACGAGGAAGTAGGGATGGGGAAGAGGGATGTAAAGAAAAGCAAAGACAGGGTGCTGATTTGGGCAGAGTATATTATGGTATGTCATAAAATATTTGTTAGTTTTTCAAGCCAAAAACATTTTCTATACATTCTGTGATTTCGTACCAATGCCTTTATTCAAATTTGGCAAACATCAGGGAAAAGGTAATTTAGTACCATATACCTCACATATCAGAGATAAGAAAAAGATGCCAATACATTAGTTACTTCTGAATGTTGTCTCTGATGGTATGTCTGTTTCAAGGAGATATACATATATATATGTATATGTGAATATACATATATATTTATACACACACACACTACACATTGCACAAACACTTGGACATTATGGGTTAGGAACAGCACAAGGGGAAATGGGATGTATTTTTTAGCCTGCTAAAACCTTTACCTTGAGGCAAAAATATGGTGGCACATTATTGGGAAATTATGAAAACATAAGGCCCCTGTCCCATTTTTAATAGAACATTATTGAGGTACATTTTTATATGTTGTGCCACAGATATTTTGGGAGGGGGTGTGATAAACACTAGCTTGACTTAGGGGTGTGATAAACACTAGCTTGACTTATTGAACTGTGGGGTCAACATTAATATCTATAAAAACAAAGATTGCTTGGCAAATTTTCTTTAGTCCCAAATGTGATCTATTCTGGATATACTGAGAAGTGAAAAGCTTTTTGCTGAGTCTTCAAAAGTAAAGTGCATGTCTCATCACTCCACAGCAGCAGTAAATAAAAGGAACTATTTGCCAATCTTCCTGGAGGGAGGGAAGGCACCATATTTTCATTTTTAAAGGAAGATAAACCTGGGAAATAAAATACACTGAGAGAAAAATACATGTAATACCCATATCAGTTTCCAACCCTGGTCTGGGATAAAAGCTGCTATGATCCATACAGATAAAAGAGGATTCCATTAGGGAGAAAACAAATGATCAATGATTATATTTCCAAAGCCAGAAAGTGGGATCACATGATCTATCAACAGAACAGAGTATCTAAAACTAGGTCTGTCTCAGAAAGTCTGAAACATATGGCCACAATTCTATCCCAATAAAATATCTCATTCTAAAATGTACCGAGTAATTGGTACATTCTTCCAGGACAGAGCTTAATGCCCATTACTAGACTACAGCAAAGGACAAGTAGTGTTCTACATTACTTTTTATTAAATAGGGACACAGGGGATTTCCAGAGATATCTAGAAATTAATACCAGTTGTATACATCTTCCCTAATACTCATAGTACCTAAAAATCAAATTCTTAACAGACAAACTGGTCCCATTTTCAATTTTAAAGCACACAGTATTTAAAGCATAAACTGCAATGGTTATATTGTAGTTGCTTAAAAAAATATAAAAAGTAATCAGAATCTGGAAGGAAAAATGAAAAGGCTGAGAGAAAGAAAGAAAAAAAAAGTACCCAACCTCCAAAATAAGTAAATAGGTCAGCCCTTTCGTTTGGAGGTTAACGTTCTGTCTTGACTGCTTGTTTCCAAGAAAACCATATGCACTGGTTCCATCTTAATTCTTATTCCGCATTACAAAGATCATCACATAAATTTGGCACAATTAGCAATCTACTCAGAAGAAAGCATAAATGGAACAATACATGAAAATGGAAGCTGCACACCTATACCACTGTACTCTTTTTAGAGAACAGTGAACACTTTAATAAGCACCAAATTCACAGGAAAAAAAAAAATTCTGCTATGCACATAAACCAATGGCACTGAAAATGATAAAGACACCTTTAATAATTTATTTTCTTTATAATGGTCTCACCCTATTATTTTGCTAATCCACCCACTGTCCTATAATTAGGTCATTTATGGGACAGGTTGGATGCTATATGACTGAAACTTTTTCATGCTAAATTAACCTTAATTACATCTGATAAATCCAGATCATAATCTCAGAAACTTCCTCATGTTTAGAGGAAATAATGACATATTTTGCAAGATTATCCAACCTTCTTTCCACTCTACCTTCTCGTTTCTCTAGGATTTGGGAAACTGGAAAATTCTTGACTTTCCAAGAGCTAGACATATGGACTCTATAATCAGTTTATATAAACTTCATTTTCAATCCTAAATTACGACACAATCTCACTGCTGTAAGACTTCCACTGTACCTGCTATGCTGGCAATAATCTTAACACTCTATTAAAATCAAGGGATAATCCAAGATCAGCTATGAGTGAAAGGACAGTAGAGCTGAGGAGCAATACAGTGGGCAAAGTATAACTGCAGCCATGTGACTGAGGAAATCACTGCTAAAGTGCTGGGGGAGTGCCCACAGAGAAAACACAGTACCTTTAGGGAACTTTGCATGTTAAAAGTACTTCCTTTTTTTTTTTTTTCTCTCTCTTCTCAGCTGCTTAAGAGATCACCTATGGACACAAGTGAAATTTAAAATTGAGAGAATGCTTTTATCAACATGAAAAGTAAACAGCATATAAATAAATACTGGACAAGGACAACCCTGTTATAGAATAACAGTTAAGTTCCAAATGAACCTTCAAAACCACAAATGGACAAAAATGCAAACTAAAGAACAATGAACACATACCAATTTCAAAACTATATACAAACTCAAACATTTTAAATTGAAAAAGACACGAAGCAACAAAGTTAGACATCCCAAACACCGAAGGAAAAACTGAAGGTAAATGGTATCTAATGGCACAAATGCCTCAAGAGAACAATGTTACTGTAAATAATCTGTAGGAGAGAAACTTTCGAGATCATGGTTCAGATTTTTCTAATGTTTTTGGATAAAGTGACCTGAGACTGATTCTTGAGCCTGTTTATAATTCTGATTAAGATACTTGGACATGCCCTTCAAAGGACATCATGAGATGATGAAACAAAATCTCATCTCTTTCTTGCCTTTCAACACACCAACGGCACACCACTTTCTAGAAATGCTGAAGGCAAAGGAACTGACTGGTACATAGGAGGTGTGGTACTTCTATTTCCATTACATATGTTTTGGCTCAAGTCAAAAAGCCTACAATTAATAAAATAAAGGATTCCTCATGTTACATGCTGGAGGCCACATACCATGAATAGTGCATCTACAAATAGTACTTTCAAAGCTACAGTTATCTGTTAGCAATGCACGTTATCAAGAGGCTCCGTTTTAAATGCCAACCATGACTTACACATGAATGATATACATGAGTTCAGAATCTTGATAAAAGTCGACCAGCATGTCACTCACTTCAACTCTCATTTTAAATAGGCACTGTGAAAATGGGAATGCTGCTGTACAGTAATGAGTAGTATATAATGAAATTAGTGTTCTTTTATGAGTACCTGCTCTACATTAATTCCCTTTAAAGAAGCACATGAAATATTCAGAAAAAATTTTTTCTATCAGTCTACAAAAGGAGTTAGTGTTCAGAAATAAAAATGAAGCACTTGCGTCTTCATTTTTTAAAAAAAAAAAAAACTTCACAAAGGTGCAAATAACGTAAATGCTTTCCAGGGCTCACATGGGCAGATCAGTACTATTGTGTCTCGTTTTCCTAGATGTACCATCATCTCGCGGCAGTGCTTTCTGCAAATTGGACATAGCAGCAGTTCTCTCGATGTCTATCACAGCATACAGCTCTGTGCGCCTGGTAGGGGTCTGTGGAAGGGGAGTGGTAGGCGTTTTTGGAGTCTGAGGGTTGTCAGAGTCACTGCCACCTTCCAAGTCAACCTGTATGTAATTGAGCTGCCTGTGTTCTAAACTTGGGCGTCTGATATCAAAGTTAAAGACTGTCGGCGTACAGTCCCGACGCCTTGAATACTCTATTTTGTGAGCACTTGCCGGCACTGTTACATTCTCTGTATTTACATAGTTATGCATTGGATCTAGATTATTATGGTAGCCATTCAGAGATGGGGTCTTTGGTCCTAAGTTGTCATCTTCATCCCTACTTAGCTTGCGGGCTTCCCAAACAGGAGGCAAAGATGGTAGATTTTCGTAGTTTAACAATGCAGTTCTTCTCTGAGCTGAGTTGTTGATATTCTGGGTATCTGAGGTACTGGTGGACGGCAGACGACCTCTCCTGAAGCCCGAGGCACTGGGGAGAGATAGGCCATTTAGATTTTCATACACCAGTTTGTTAACAGAGGGCACATCTCTTCGCTCATCACTGTCATAGCCAGTGTCCCATTCTGTGTTATTTGCACCACTTCCACTGATTTGATCTCTTCCAAGTTGTTCCAGTTTCTCTTTTTCCATTAATTGCTTTTGAACTGGTGTTGGTCCTAAGACAAATTTGACTCCTTCGGGTTCAAGAAGAATCTGAGGGTCCCTGTCCTCAATATTACTTGACTCTTCTTTCGGTGTGTTGCTTTCAGCATTAGAAACTCTTGCCTCCAATGGGACATGCACACTTGTGCGGTTTTTCCGTTCTTCTTGCACACCTGTAGTGTTGACATAGGTATGTACCTAAAACAAAACAGGAAACTGAGTAGCTTGTTTAAAAGAAAAGAAACAAGAACAAAAAATCTGCCTGACTATGTCAATTAATTTTATTAACTTTCTAAGAATATTCTTCAAAGCTTTTGCACCTGTTTTTTACTAATAAAAAGGTTGGGAGGAGGTGGGAGAAATGTAGAAATATCTTCCTAGCTTGATAAAAGAATAACTACTTTAAAATAGATGTGATGGTGAAACATAAGCATTCTATAAAAAGTCAGGAACAAACAGGGATTATTACTTTGATGTTCTAGAAATTCTATCAGTGCATTAAAACCTGATTTAGAAATAGGAAATAACAAGTATTAAAAAGGAAGAGAGAAATTTATCATTATTTATAGATTATCTGACTATATAAAGAGATAAACCTTATTAGATTTAATAAGAGTTCTATAAGATACATAGATATAAAATAGGTTCCACCTAGTAGGAAATTATCACTACTTAGAAAAGCTCATGGTATTTGGGGGAGATAATACAGAAGTCTTTACATAAAATCTGAAAAACAAAAAATAAAATTCTAAAGGAGGGATATTTAGTTATAGTAAGAACTCATTTAACAAGTAAAAAATACAAAGAAATGTATTTTTAAACAGTGGAAATTTCTTTAATGATAAACAGTCATACTGTTGACAAAAGATAAGTACAGCTAATTAATACAGACAATGTTCAACCAGGTACACCATTCCTAAAATGAAAACAGACCAGTTGGGAATATTAAATTGCTCTGTTAAAAACACTGACAAAATCTGCCTTACTGCTAGTAGTGCACTATTTACAAAAACTGTAATATAAAAAGCTTTCCTTTGAAGTTATTTTAAGAGAACTGACCATTAGTTTTGTCTGTCTTCATCTATAGATGCACCTCTCCTGTGGACCCACAAACTTAACTGTAATGCTAAGTTTCCCTCAACACCTATACATATTTGGGTGTATGTCAGCAAATATATGCTTTGCCCTCTGAATCTTCACTACAAAGGTCATATACAAAAGTGACAACTAAAATTCAAATTGACTGAAACATTCAAGTGTTAGCACAATAATAATACTCTAACCCCATACAATACCACTGGACAGCGGGACATGCTTACTTGTTCCTCGGCCACCAGCAAAGGATGTGTAGATTCTTCACCTACTGAGGGTAGGCGGGCACTTCCCACGGAAGGATGTCTGCTGGAAGGATGGGATGAAGCATCTCCGAACGAAGGATATCGGGGATATCCATTGGGTAAGTTCTGAGCAGCAAACCCTGGAGCTGAGTTTGCGTTTATTGGTTTCAGAAAGGATGTAGGGGTAGGGCACAGAGAAAAAAATGAATGAGGATACAATCAGAACTAAGAGGTTTAAGGAGGTGTTTCTGGTAAGATACACAAGAAACTAGAGCAAAACAGAACCTCCCTCCACTTTTAACTTTCCACTCACATTTAAAATATTATTAAATACTTTGTGTTTTCATATTTAAAATGTTTATAATTATAGCTAACAGTTTTTCAAAACTCACAATCACTATATTTATGTTAGCCAATGGTAATTTCTAACATGGTATAGATTAAATATCCATAGTCTATAGCTTATAATAGAAGAGGGGGAAATGGACACTTACTTGTAGGTGTTCGAGGTGTCCTAGGGACTTCCAATTCTGTCTGATGGTTATTCCTTTCAACCACGGGTTCCTCCACTACATTTATACTATTATTCTGCATAATCTCTTGTAACATATTAAATAATTCTTCTGCACGAGCACACTTAAAGGCAAAGATTCCTACAAATATATACCAGGGGAAAAAAACACGGTCACGACATCTAAAAAAGACAAAGGAGCACCTGTCAAAGAACAAAATTATAAAGGAAGCATTCTGTGTACCAACAGCAAGAAAGGCCTTTCAAATAAATGTCTGATAAGTTAATTATATTCCCTGTTTCAAAACACAAGCCCAAAAGAAAGTTCACAGAATAATTTTCATTTGCCCATGGGTGATGGCTCAAAATAAGGAAGGCAAAAACAAGATCTGCACACTTGCTCTAGTCTGCTTTCTAACAGCAGGGGGAGTCTAACCTGTCATTACCATAGGAATCCACCATTTGATAGACGCTTGCTCTGTGGATTACAATTGTTACCTTGTTTAATTATTGGATTACCATTCCACTCTGATACAGAAGGAATTTGATGCAAGAGGTTCCCCAACTTGTCCAAGGACTTTTAAGAAGTAAGTGGCAAAAAGATAAAACTATGTTCTGCTTAACTCCAAAGTTTAAGTTCTTTCCCCCAAGTTGTAACAGTAAAAGTGAAAGTCACTCAGTCATGTCAGACTCTTTTGCAACCCCATGGACTAGCCTGTCAGGCTCCTCCGTCCATGGGATTTTTCAGGCAAGAATACTGGAATGGGCTGCCATGCCCTCCTCCAGGGGATATTCCCTACCCAGGGATCGAACTCAGGTCTCCCACATCACAGGCAGATTCTTTCCTGTCTGAGCCACCAGCGAAGCCCTGTAACAGTAAAAGTGAAGTGAAAGCGAAGTCGCTCAGTCGTGTCCAACTCTTTGTGACCCCATGGACTGTAGCCTACCACGTGAAAATCCATCCATGGGATTTTCCAAGCAGGAGTACTGAAGTGGGTTGCCATTTCCTTCTCCAGAGGATCTTCCCAACCCAGGGATAGAACCTGGGTCTCCCACATTGTAAGCAGACGCTTTACCGTCTAAGCCACCAGAGAAGTGTTGTAACAGTAAAGGCAGAAGCAATTTACTGGGACTAATTCATTTACTTATCAAATCTTAAAGTTAATATGAGCCAAAATTCTAGATATAGAAAACATGCTTAATAAATGCTTGATAAGTGAATACATAGTGTACCATATCTCCTTTTTAAATAATCCACTTGAGGATTTTTTTTCATTCAGCATAAAAGTAAAACAGTTTAATTTAAACATATATAAAATAATTGAGTTACAGAATGATATTCAAAGATGATGATGTTTGGAGAAAAAAATAAAGGCTCTACCTACCTTGTCCAGTTTGACACCTTCGACCACTTTCAAAAGAAAAGAGATTCGAATCATAACCATAGCGTCGGAGGCAGAGGTAGTGCCATTTTACCGAGTCACGTTTGCGAGTGTATAAAATCAGTTCTGTGTCTGTAAGTTCCATTATGCCAGAACCCAACTCATTTCCATCATCATCGACATTAATGACCTAAAAAAAAAGGTTTAATTAGTGCTAACTTAATGCTTTCTCTTGACAGTCATGCACATATTTCACTAATTTCAGGAAAATGTACTATTGCTGATTGGTTCAGTTATTGTTATTTCATTCAACAATCAATGTTTTTGTATGGCATGGATTACGTAGCAGGGCAATACCTGGTTCACATCCCCAAAGAACTCACATTCCCACTGAGGAGGTAAGATACACAAAGAAAAGTCAATATCACAGAACTCTAAATGCTTAACTAACCTAACAACTGAGTACAATAGACCCTGCAAAATGCAGGAACTGTAGCCAAGGGTTGTTAGAAAAGCCTTCACATATGAAGAAAAGGGACTTTAGCTGGGTTTTGGGTATAAATAAGTTTGCACGCATGCATGCTCTGTCACTAAGCTGTGTCTAACTCTTTGCAGCCCCATGGATAAATAGCCCACCAGGGTCCTCTGCCCATGGGATTTCCCAGGCAAGAAGGAAATAAAGAGGGTGATTTGGTGGGTCAGGACTTAGGGGGCACATCCTAAAGATACGGTGCTACAGCAGGGACAAGGTACATTTCAGAGAGATCAAGACAGGACTGGCACTGAGTTCTTGTCAGGGAAGGCCTTGCACTGCTGAGTTTCAGAAAATGGCCAGAGACTTTAAAGAACAGATAACACTTAGGGAGAATTTACTATACTCCTGGGTTGGGCAAAGTGCTTTACTTGTATTTTGTCATTTAATTCCAATCCTAAACTGCAGGTAATACTATTGTTTCCACTGCATACAAATGAACAAAGACTTGGTGACAGTGTAACTTGTCAAAGGTCACAAAGCTATGAAGCAAGAAGGTTGTGATTTACACCAAGATTTATGTGATCCAGAGGCTGATTTATAGCAGACTGAGGTGAGAATATGAGAGGCATTAATGGCTGTGGATGAGTAAGGAATGGAACACTTAGTGTCTAAGTAACAGAACACCACTGAAGTTTTAGAATAATGAAAGAGGAAGATAAATCTGATGTCAACTGCAGGATGGATCACAGAGGTGACTGGAGGTAGAGTTCAGTTACGAAATTATCCAGGCATTAAACAATGACTGGGAACTAGTGACAGGACTGAAGAGGCACCTATAAAATGGCATTTTAAAGACAATATTATCAGGTCATTTCAAAGAGGGCTGATGGGACCAAATCCAGGGGCTCTTATCTCTGTGACCAAAGATTGAGTTCTCCAGAGTGTGTAACAGTCACTCAATAGTGCTGTTGTTTTCCTGACGGAGATACAAGATTTAGCCACTCGTATCCATGACTGATGATATAGGAAGGTAATAAATGTAAATGTCTTCCAAGTTAGGGGGAAAAAAAGGAGAGTATTATCAGAATTGTGTGGTTCTAATTGGATATAGAAGACCAAAGGAAAAGAGGATTTCATACTGTCAGTAAAAAATGTTGTCCTTGTTGGTTAAAACAAGAAAAGGCAGACTGGACAAAAAGAAAGAGTCTGAAGATACCAGTGAGGAAATAAGAAGATGTGTTAAGTGAAGTAAAAGAAGACCATCCAGGTAGGCAGCAAGAGCTACAACTCATCCAGTTTTTACTGACCTTAAACTTGTTCCGATGGTTATCTGGGACAGTGTCTTTATCTGGACAGCTACAACAGCTACCCATGGCTTCTTCAGAAGACCATGTGAGCACTACATGAAAGATAATTTGCAAAAGATTATTAGATATATACAAATCACAAAACAGAAAAAGACTCTAGAAATCACCTAACATTAGTCCTGTATTATTTTAATGAGGAAAATTAAGCCGAGGAAGGTAAATGGCTAGAGCTAGACTTCACACAACTAGCTGGAGAATTTCACTCAGCATCAACAAGAATAATTTTGTTAGGCAGACTTCAGAGAAGCCTCAAATTTAGTTTGCAAAAGTCTGCCTATTTTAAAATTATCTAAGAGAAACCAATTTAAGGTTTCATACATAACACTATTATACTTAAGTCATTCATGGAATTAACCCTTTATGGCTTACTAGGATTTCATGTCTATCTTCATTAATAAATTTCCAGAAAGGTGACAGACTTCTGGCTTGGCAAGTATTCTGATTCATACTATACACTGTAATATTCTTTATGGATCCCTCCAGACAAAACTGGTTAATAAGACACAAAAACAAATCTGGAATAGTTCATTAAGAGAGAAAGACAACTGAAACAGTAACACAGAGAATACTGGCAAAACTCTAAATGTGTCTATCTAATCCTTTCCCACAGAGGATAAGAGATAAGTGGTTATAGTTCCATTAAGTGTTCAAGAACACTCCAACTGAACAAAGGAAACTTCACTTATAAACAAGGGAAAGAATCAGAATGGATGTGAACGTATTTGAAAAAAGGGGAAGGGAAGGAAGCATAAGAAGTTACCAAACATTAAAAACACAAATCTGATTAAAGCTTGTCTAGAATTCTTCAGCAGATCTTTACTACCTTCAGGAAAAAAAAATGCAAAAGCTCAAAAAGTCCTTTACATTATGGTCCTTGTCTACAAATCCAGTCTAACCTCTCACTCCTCTCTGCTTCAAGCCGCACCCAGTCATACCAAACAGTTTCCCTAGAGCGTCTTGTTTCCATGCTGCTCCTTCCTCAAGATTCAACTCAGAAGACAGTGCCTTCAGGAAGCCTTTTCTGACTCCAATCAACTGGGCAAGTTATATTCCTTATGTATCCCCAAGCACCCTGAGTTTCCCAGTATCACAGCCTCTTTCACACTGTTTACTTAGTAGAAATTGTGATGGACTGTTTACTTATCAATCTTCTTCCCTCCACTTTGAGCTCCTTCCCAGTAAGGACAGAATTTATTCATTCCTGCTTTCCCTGTGCCTTA
Source organism: Ovis canadensis (assembly GCF_042477335.2). Lineage (NCBI taxonomy): Eukaryota > Metazoa > Chordata > Mammalia > Artiodactyla > Bovidae > Ovis > Ovis canadensis. Next base: position 155,852,271 of record NC_091247.1, read on the forward strand.
CATAATAACTAGCACACAGCAGACGCTCTAAGTCTCTCGCAAGCTAAATGAACTGCACTAAAGGAAGATAAAGAATGCTGGCAGGTATAAGGATTAAGCCAATTAAAAAACAGTAAAAACCAAAAGAAGTGATAGAAACCAAAAGTGTATAAACCAAAAGAAGTGATAAATAAAATAGTAAAGTTAAGACTCATATTTTGTGGTGTCCTTGCACTAGTCAGAATGGCCATCATTAAAAATAAGGTGTGGAGAAAAGGGACTCCTACTACACTGTTGGTGGGAATATAAGTTAGAAGCTACTATGAAAAACAGTATGGAAGTTCTTAAAAAAAAAAAAAAAAAAAACAAAAAACGAAAAACAGAATTGCTACATGATCCAGCAATCCTACTCCTGGGCAAAAATATTTAGAGAAAACTCCAATTTGAAAAGATACATGTACCCCAATAATCATAACAGCACTATTTACAACAGCCAAGACATGGAAGCATGCTTAACGTCCATTTAATGATGAATGGATCAAGATGTGAAAAGATACATGCACCCCAATAATCATAATAGCCCTATTTACAACAGCCAAGACATGGAAGCATGCTTAATGTTCATTTAATGATGAATGGACCAAGATATGGTATATACACCTTATAGTGAAAGGCGCTCAGTCGTGTCCAACTCTTTGCAACCCCAAGGACTATATAGTCCATGGAATTCTCCAGGCTAGAATACTTGAGTGGGTAGCCGTTCCCTTCTCCAGGGAATGTTCCCAACCCAGGGATCAAACCCAGGTCTCCCGAATTGTACAATGGAATACTACTCAGCCATAAAAAAGAATGAAACCTGGCCATCTGCAGGCAACATGGATGGACCTAGAGATCACTTACTTACTAAGTGAAGTCAGTCAGACAGAGAGAGGTAAGGAACACATGACATATCACTTATATGTGCAAACTAAAATGTGACACAAATCAACTTATTTACAAAATAGAAATAGGCTCACATACATAGAAAACAAACTTATGGTTACCAAAGGGCAAATGGGGTGGAGGGAGGGATAAATTAGAGGAGGTTTGGAATTGGCAGATACAGATTATTATATATAATATATAAACAGATAAAACAACAAGGTCCTACTGTATAGAACAGAACTATATTCATTATCTTGTAATAACCTATATAAGGAAAAGAACCTGAAAAAGAATATATATATATATAAATAAATATTTATATAATACTTACATATATATAAACTGAGTCACTTTGCTATACACCAAAACTAACACAACACTGTAAATCAATTATACTTCAATTAAGTTAATAAATTTATATAAATCTATATAAAATATTTATGTGTGATATAATAAAAAATCTTGTTACATAAAGGAAAAAGACTCATATTTGGTATCTTGTAACTAATATGCCCGCTAAGTATCATGGTGTAAAGATGACTGTCAATCGTGTACCTCTCAAGAGTAATGAGTCTAAAGGCAAAGACAGAGTTGTCAACAGATAATGCATTATGAAAACCTTTTATTATTATAAGAAGAGTTCTGTGGACACAGAAAGAAGCAACTAACTTTCTGGATTAGGAAGGGAAGGAAGCAGCATTTGAGCTGGACTTTAAAAGGTGAGCAGAAACAGTGTGCTAGGCAGAACACAGAAATAGGCACTAGGTAAAAAAGTAGGTGCAAAGATAAAAGTCGTGATCAGCGGTGCTATACTCAGGAGCGAGCGAGGGATCCAGTACAACTAGAGTGCAGGGTAGGCTCAACTACAAGCAGGAGCCAAACTACACACCCTGAACAACCACCTAGGGGTCTGGGATGCCAACTACCGAACCTGAAGCTCACCGGTCTCCAACGCTCCTGCAGTCAGAGGGACATGACTCCATCACGGCACTTATCATATTCTACTGTAATGGTTAGCTGTCTCACCGGCCACTTCACTGTGATCTCCAAGAAGAGAGGAACCTTGTCTTCTGAATTTTCTAAGGCACTAAGCATACTGTTTGACGTAGCAGATAATTATTTCATAAAAGTCTAATTTTTAAAAATCAAATCACTACGTGTTTGGGACTTCCCTGGCAGTCATACTTCCACTGCAGGGGGCATGGGTTCAATCCTTAGTTAGAGAACAAAGAACCCACATGCCAGACAGCACAGCAAAAAAAAAATTTAGTAAGTGTTTAATAAATTATGAGGAGGCCAAAAGAATATTTTTCAAAAAATTTTAAAGCAGAGAGATGACAGAAACAAAAATACAAAAGTCTTCTTGAAATTGCTTATCCATACTCACCACTAACTCAAGAATACAAAGAGCTAAATGATTACTACAGTGTGGCTTTTGCTTGAATAAAAAGGTTTCAAATGAATAGTTTTCAACTGTTTCTCAAAAAGAATAGAAAAACCATTCTTCCACTTTACATCTTCAGGCAGCACCTCTGATTCTGTCAGGGATGTATGAATGGTGGTACAATCTACTTGGGGACTCTATCTACATTGAGTGTTTCAGTTCAGTGCAAACATAATTACTGAAAAGCCTAACATGTGACACGAAATCCTTGTATGCCATTGCAAAGAGTATGAATTTCATCCTGCACATGATGGAAAGCCACTTAAGCATTTTAAGCAGAAAGTGAAGCGGTCAGAACTGCATTTCAGATACCTCCATCTGCAAGGTAAAATTTTAAGTGGGGAGTTAGCTCAGAGGAAGGGAAAGCCAGTTAGAGACCACTGAAAGCTGAAATACGCCAAGGACTTAAAAGGGAGCAGCAACAGTAGCAAAGATGAGAATGACAGATCTTAAAAGTATTAGGGAATCAAGTCAGCAGCAGCGAGTGTCCAGCTAGGGATACAGGAAGTAAGAGGCAGTTTTCAGTGCAGATAAAGGGTGCTGGTTCCATTACCTGAAATAGGAAAAATCTTTTCAGGTCTTCAAGAGGAAGTGATGGTGGTTAGTTCAGGTTTAGACATGTTAAACTGCAATTCCCAGAGAACCACCGAATGGAGACATGTAATAGAGTTAAGTACATCAGAATGGGCTTGAGGGAAGAGGTAAAATATTGGGGTACATGGTATTTGAAACTATAAAACAGAAGATCCTGCTCAAGAACAGGATAAAGAGCAGTCTGCTGAAGCTGAAATTCTGGGGAACACAAATGTGTAAATACTAGAGAAAAACAAGTGAAGGAGAAGAAAAACAATCAGAATTGTACAAACTAAAAAAAGAAAGTGTCAAGGAGGGTCCTCTCCGTGATGGAGTATTAGGTAGAGGCAGAAGCCATTATGCAGTGAGCAAATGGAAGATGAGTAGTCCTCCAGAAAATAGAAAAGGCTCTTTTAAGAACACAGCGAGAAAGGAAAGCCTCAAGTGACAGGGTATGGTTGGACATGGTTTCAAAAGAAAATACATTTCTTGAGTTATTTATTGTTTTAAGATGACACAGGTTTATGCAGACTTGTAATCAGTATGTCAGTAAAGTTTAAAGAATATAGGAAACACCAAAGGAATCCGCCAGAAGACGGATCAAGACAAGCAGGGAGACGAGACTAGAGCTGAGTTCTGGAACCCAGACTCAAAAGTGTGCCCAGAGGAGAAGGAATGCCTTGTGCTCAGAGTAGATGTGAAACTGAAAGTCACTCAGTCATGTCCAACTCTTGGTGACCCCATGGACTATGCAGTCCTTGGAATTCCCCAGGCCAGAATACTGGAGTGGGTAGCCGTTCCCTCCTCCAGGGGATCTTCCCAACTCAGGGACTGAACCCAGGTCTCCCGCATTGCTGGCAGATTCTTTACCAGCTGAGCCATCAAGGAAGCCCTCTGAGGAGAGAGGGAAGAAAAGAAAGATGAGTGGAACATATCAGAGAAGCTGAAACACATAATATCCATCATCTTACATTTCTTTTGTAAAATAGAAGGCAAGTTTGCAGAATGAGGGACTTGAGGAGAAGGGTAGGATTTTTCACTGAGAAGCTACACAAGAAAAGCAGCAGGATTATTAAGCAGGCTATGCTGAGAGTGAGCAGAAGCTGGAGAGTAAAATTATATTATTTTTCTAGCTGTGCTCAGCAGTCCAGAGGGTAGACAGTTGAACTGACCCGGGTCAGAGGGCAAGAGGACAAATAAATGAAAGGATATTGGCAATATAGGGGTTTGAAGTGATGGGCCAACAGGTCTGCTCAGGAAAGAAGCAAAGAAAGAAGAGGGCTGATGAAACAGGAGAAAACAGAGGGAGGCAAAAAGGAACAGGAGACCTCAGTATGGTTAAAAAATACGCTTAGTATGAGTGACAGTCTGAAAAAGCTGGACAGGCCGTTCTGGTCAATCTTCCAACACAGAAGGAGACTTTTTTTAATGCAGAGTTTTCACCCACATCTCTGCCTCCTCCTCCTGAGGCACAAACTCCCAGGCAGGGGTGAAAACAAGACACTACATCTATGACAATCACATTAATACTTGGAGACGATCTGAGTTACCTAAGACCTACTAATATGCATGAATACTATAAACACTTGATGAGAAACTACATGATCTCATAAACTCATTCAAGTTTATAATTCCACAAAAACACAAATAGATGTACTACACTCCCTCTAAAGGTAGCCTCTGTTTGGGAAGACCAACATTGCAACAACTGTGCCAGACATTTAAATTAGTGAACACGGTCTTCCTAAAGTCAATTATCCTTATTTTGAGGTCTGGGAGGTAACAACGTAGTTTTTAATCACTCAGTTGTGTCTGACTCCCTGTGCGCCCATGGATTATAGCCCACCAGGCTTCTCTGCCCATGGCATTCTCCAGGGAAGAATGGGAGTGAATTACCATTCTTTTCTCCTGGGGATCTTCTTGACCCAGGGACTGAACCCAGGTCTCCTGCATTGCAGACTGATTCTTTACCATCTGAGCTACCAGAGAAGCCCAAAGTGGTATCAGGAGGCAAAATAACTGCATTCAAAATACCATTATTAAAATCTCCAGTTCAAAAAAATACAATTTGTGGACTTAATGATTTTTTAAAAAGTAAACTTCAACTTACCTAGATCTGGCCATTAATATTCTTAGCCTCTGCTGCAGCATCAGGAGTTTAATCATACTTCAAAACACCATGTTTTCTTTGTTTGCTGACTTAACCTAAAATTAACAAGAAAAAGTCAAGAAATTGTTATTTCTTTAAAGACAGTTTTTCTTATGAGACTTCTGGCAGCAATGTTAGTTCTGTTAATCTATTTAAACAAACTAAAAAGTCTAAATTTTTATTAAAATGTAGTATTTTAAAAATTAACATAATGTCTACATGGTACCAATTAACAGCCTTTCGAAAGAAAGGTAAAAATGCAGTAGCTCTAAAAGTCCATTTTAGCCAATGGCAGGCTAATTCTCCATCTCCAGTCACACTTCTCTTAAACCTCACTGTCACTCCTCCTCCCAGAGCTGACTCTAGAATCCATGCTCTGTATCTTCCTAATCCACAAGAGCCCCCAGAATAAAATCAGAAGAGTCAGTCATCAGAAAACCGTATCAACAAGCATGCCATAGAGCCTCAGGATAATGACATAAATTATAGCAATAAACCACAATCTAGAGTTTCAAGAGATTACAATGTAACTTTTGAAAAAATTCTGGTTAATTTATTCACTTTTTACAACACATGAAAAAAATCAAATTCAAACATGAGCACTAGCATTTACTGAATAGCTATACTATTTAGGTTAGGGGTTTTACAAAGCCTCATTTTAATCTATATATTAACAAATATGACTGATACCCAAAATGAACATTGCCAAAACCATGAACCCACACACAAACAAAATTTTTCATGCTGGACTTCTAACCTATACATAAAATTAGTGGTTCAGGTAGGAGTTTGCTCACCACTTGTGAGCTGCTGCCACACCCTACATTAGGGTGGGCAGCAACTAACTGTCTTTTCCTTAGCAGTTTTTTCTCCCCTCCAGAAGTTTAACATACATCATGCTTTACCTCTAGCTTATAAAACTGTCCAGCTAATTCTACCATAAATCGTTCCTCTTATGTGATGTTTGTCCAGCTCTGTAAGAGATTTTAGCCAATTAACTAAGAAAAAAAAAAAAAACTCTCCCTTTTTACTTGATCCACTCATAAGCATCCCGCAACCCCTATCCTGAAAAGAGTTTATTCATAGTGAACATGATTAAGAGATGTATTCCAATATCAAGGAAAAGTCCTAAGTTCTAAAAGGAAGTTAAACATACAAAAGAACCAGTGTGCAAATCTATAAAGCTCTTGATAATATTAAAAATCCTCTGTGAGAAACTCTGGAAAATTTATATTCTCACCTTCAGATCTTTTTTCTTTTATTTCTAATTTTTTAAATTGTGGGAAAATACACATAACATAAAATTTACCATCTTACCCATTTTTAAGGGTACAGTTTAGTAGTGTTAAATATATTCACTACTATAAAACCAATCTCAAGAACTCTTGAAACTCTACACCCATTAAAAAACAACTCCTTTCCCCTCCACCCAAACACTAGCAACCACCATTCTACCTTCTGTTTTCATGAGTTTGACTGAACACATCATGTAAGACTACAGTTCAGTTCAGTTGCTCAGTCATGTCCAGCTCTTTGTGAGCCCACAGAGTGCAGCACTCCAGGCTTTACCTGTCCTTCACTATCTCCAGAGTTTGCTCAAACTCACATCCATTGGCATGACATGAGATTGTACAGTATTATCTTTTTGTGCCTGCCTTATCTCACTTAGCATCTTGTCTTCATGGTTCATCCATGCTGTAATATGTGTCAGAGTTCCTTTCCTTTTTAAAAAAAAACTTATTTTGCATTGAGGTATAGCCAATTAACAATGCTCTGATAGTTTCAGGTAAACTGAAAAAGGACTCAAGCTACACATATACATGCATTCTTGCTCCCCCAAACTCCCCTCCCATCCAGGCTGCCACACACCACTGAGCAGAGTACTTTGTGCTATACAGTAGGTCCTTATTGGTTACCCATTTTAAATATACCAGGGTGTACAAGTCCATCCCAAACTCCTTAACTATCCCTTCCTCCCAGCAACCATAAGTTCATTCTCTAAGTCTGTAAGTCTGTTTCTGTTTTGTAACTAAGTTCATTTATATCATTTCTTTTTGGATCACATATGTCAGGGATGTCATACAATATTTCTCTGTCTTCACTCAGTACAACAATCTTGAGGTCCACCCATGTTGCTGCAAATGGCATCATTTCATTCTTTTTAATGGCTGAGTAATACTCCATTGTGTATAGGTACCGCATCTTCATCCATTGCTCTGTCAGTGGACACAGGCTGCTTCTACGTCCTGGCTATTGTTCATAGTGCTGCAATGAACACTGGGATGCATGTATCTTTCTGAATTATTTTCTCATGGTATGTGTCCAGTAGTGGGACTGCTAGGTCACATGTAGTTCTACTTTTAGTTTTTTAAGGAACCTCCATACTGTTCTCCATAGTAGCTGTACCAATTTACGTTCCTAGCAACAGTGTAGGAGGGTTCCCTTCCCTCCACAACCTCTAGCATTCACTGTTTGTGGATTTTTTGATGATAGCCATTCTGGCTTGTGTGAAGTGATATCTCACTGTAGTTCTGATTTGCATTTCTTTAATAATGAGCAATACTGAACATCTTTTCACATGCCTCTTGGTCATCTGTATGTCTTCTTTGGAGAAATGTCTGTTTAGATCTTCTGCCCAGAATTCCTTTCCAAGACTGAATAATATTCCACTGAATAAAAACTTGCTAATTCATCCATTTGTGGACATTTATCTACCATCTGGCTATTGTGAATAATGGTGCTATGAACATGGATGCACAAATATCTCTTCAAGACCCTGCTTTCAATTATTTTGGATATATACCCACAAGTGGTATGGCTGGATCATATAGCAGTTCTATTTTTACTTTTTTGAGAAACTTCCATACTGCTCTCCACAGTGTATCTTCTTTAGAGAAATGTCTATTCAAGTCCTTTGAACATTTTTTAAACAGGCTGTCTGTTCTTTTTGCTGACTTTTAGTGTAAGTTCTCAATATATTCAGGATATTAATCCCTTATGAAATATATGATTTGCAAATATCTTCTCACATTCTTTGGGTTGTCCTTTTCACTCTGTTACATATTGTTTGAGGTTAACAAATGTATTTCTCATTAAGCCCAGTTTGTCTACTTTTGCTTTGGTGCCCATGCTTTTGGTGTCATATCCAGGAAAGCACTGCTGAAACCAATGTCATGAAGCTTCTGCCCTATGTTGTCTTCTAAGAATCTCACTGTTTTATGTCTTACATTTAGGTCTTTGATCCAGTTTGACTTAATGTTTGTATAGGTGTTAGGTAAAGGTCCAAGTTCATTCTTTTGCATGTGGATATCCAATTGTCCCAGAAGCATTTGTTGAAGACTCGCTTCCCCACTGAATGGTCTTAGTACACTTTTCAAAACTTATTTGACCAGACATGTGAGGGTTTATTTCTGGGTTCTCTATTCTATTCCACTGGTCTATGTCTGTATTTATGCCAGTACCACACTTTTTTTACTACGTGGCTTTGTAGTAAGTTTAGAAATCAAGAAGTGTGAGTCATCCAGTTTTAAGGTTGTTTTGGCTATCCAGGGTTCCAAGATTCCATATGAATTTCAGGATAGGCTTTCCTATTTGGGGGTGGGGGGTGGGGTGGGGCGGGGTGGAAATCATTGGAATTTTGACAGGGATTGCACTGAATCTGTAAATCTCTTTGGATGGGACTAATGTTTTAACAATATTGTGTCTTCTAATCCATGAATATGGGATGTGTTTTTATGTCCTCTATAAGCAGTATTCTGTAGTTTTGTGTGTGTTCTATCTCCTTGGCTAATTCCTGAGTATCCTATTTCTTTTGATGCCACTGTAAAAAGAACTGTTTTTGTAATTTTTTAGATTATTCACTGCAAATGTATAGAAATGCAACTAATGTTTACATGTTGACTTTGTACCCTGGATTCATTTATTATTTCTGAAAGTACTTTTTGTGTGGAATCTTTAGGGTTTTCCACATATAAGATCATCTCACCTGCAAACAAAGATTGTTTTACTTCTTTTCTCTCAACTTGGATGACTTCGCTCTGGCTAGAACTTCCAATACTATGTTAAATAAAAGTCATGAAGAGTGGGCATCATTGCCTACTTCCTGATCTTGAGGGAAAAGCTTTCAGTCTTTTACTATTGAGAATGATGTCCACTGTGGATTTTTCATATATAGCTTTCATTATGTTGAGGTGGTTTCCTTCTATTCCTAGTTTTTTAAATGCTTTTATATGAAAAGGTGCTGAATTTTGTCAAGTGCTTTCTTTGCATTAATTGAGATGGTATTTTTTTTCCCCCTTCATTCTTGTAATGTGATGCATTATGTTGTACTATCCTTGCATTCCAAGAATAAATCACACTCTGACAAGGTATATAATCTTTTTATTATGTGACTGAATTTAGTTTCCTAGCATCTTGGACATTTCTCAATGTTTATAAGAGATACTGGCCTGTAGTTTTCCTGTAACATCTTCATCTGGAATTGTTATCAGGGTAATCCTGGCCTCACAGAATGAATTGCAAAGTGTTCTCTCCTCTTCAATATTTCAGAAAAGTTTGAGGACTGACAGTAGTTCTTTTTTTTTTTGAAACCATGTATTTAATATTTTCATTAAACTGTGTCAATACAATTTCAAGCAAATGCCAACTGGAAGACCAGGCCCAGAAATTCATAAAAGAAACAATCTTCCAAACAACAAGGAATGCCAAGGTGCTCTTCCACTCCAGCTGCACCATCAGTGGCCACGCTGGTGCCAGTCAGACCATGTTAACCAGATTACCGAGTGTTTACCACATCATCAATTTTCAGAATGCTCCGGACAGTTTCAGTTGCTAGAGTCAGTGCACTGACTGAAACCAACAGAGGCTGGACATCCAGTTCCTCCAGTATGTTGGAAATACCACCCTTTCGGACTTTAATGCCTGTAGTTTTTTCTCCCTGGGCATGCCAGTTTCTTAGTTCTGTTACAGTAGAAATGGGATTCAGGCCAGCATTTTCAGCTAGTGTAGATGGAATGACTTCCACAGCATCTGCAAAAGCACGAATGCAGTAGGATTCCATACCACTCAATGTTCGTGAGTATTCAGTTAACCGTAGGGCCAACTCTATTTCTGGAGCACCACCTCCTGCAATAAGAGCTCTCTTCTTCACTAAACAGCAAATAACACAGAGAGCATCATGGATGGAGCGCTCAGCTTCTTCAATCACCAATTTGTTAGAACCACGAACAACAATTGTAACGGTTTTTCTAGGGCTCGCACAACCTGTAATCTTGATCAGTTTGCCAGAACCATTTAAGCTGACTTCCTCAGCTAACTCAGCAGATCCCAGCATGTCAGCAGTGAACTGGTCAACATGAGCAACTGGTTTGGTTCCAGTCGTCTTACAAATGAATTCAATGTCTTCTCTTTCAATATCTTTTATCACCATAATCTTCATTTTGTTCAGGAAATGTAATGCAAGATCACTAGGAGCATCTCTTAGAATAGACTTCTGTATGAGAAGAACATTACATCCTGTTTTTTTAATTTGCTTCACTAAATTTAGAATATAAGCTCTCTCTTCTCTTAGCACTTGATCCATTTGAACATAGTCAGAAACCACTATTTGATTGTCCATATCTGTTTTGGGAGCAGATAAGCAGAACTGAATAAGCCCAATTTTAGCCTTTTCAACTCTGGTTATGCCAGAATTTGCTACCTTTTGAGTAAGAACCAGACCTTCCACCAACTCACAGTCATCAATTGTCCCACCAAGCTTCTTAACTATTTTAATATCTCTAAGATCTACACTAGTAGCTGTGGCTGGGTCAATCACTTTCATCACTGCATCTACACTCATTGGAGAAAGCAGACTTGAATACTGAGACACAATCTTTGAGTTCAATGAAGTGGCTGCACTATTTAACAAAGTTTCTCTGTCACTCAGTTCCACAGGTCGAGACATGTCAGTCAAGATTTCAATGACCTTTTCCAAAGCCTTCTGGAATGACTCAGAAATGATGGTGGGATGAATCCCTTTCTGAAGAAGCTTGGTACAGGAGTCCAAGAGAGAGCCAGCAATAATGACCACTGATGTGGTGCCATCTCCTGCTTCTATATCCTGAGCCTTGGACAGCTCCACCAGCATTCTGGCTGCTGGATGTAACACCTGCATTTGTTTCAGAATGGTGGCACCATCATTTGTAATGGTCACATCACCTTTTCCATCTTGAATCATTTTATCCATTCCTTTTGGTCCGAGGCTTGTTCTAATAGCATCAGCAACAGCTTTGGCTGCGGAGATGTTGCTGAAGCGGATCTGGGCCTGACAGGCGCTCTTCCCGCGGCCACCGGCAGCCCCGACAGCCGGCCCGGTCCGGGGTGCTACGTTCTCGGGCATGACAACCTTGGATGGGTCTGCGTGAGCTTGCGAAGTACGGATGGACACGGATTGCGGCTGACCAGGGACCAACCGCAAGCGCCCACCGCCTTCACCTGACAGTAGTTCTTTAACTGGTAGACTTCACTGGTGAAGCCAGGGCTTTCCTACGTGAGAGACTTTTTTTATTATTATTGATTCAATCTCCTTACCTTATATGTCTATTCAGATTTTGTATTTCTTTGTGATTTAGCCTTGTAGGTTTTCTATTTCTAGGAATTTGTCCTGTTCATTTAGTTTCTTCAATTTGTTGGCATATAACTGTTCATATTACTCTCTCATAATCCTTTTTATTTCAGTAGAATTGATAGTGATGTCACCAGTTTCACTTCTGGTTTTAGTAACCTGAGTCTTTCTTCCTTTTTTCTTAGCCCATCCAGCCAAAAACTTGTCTGTTTTGTTGATGTTTTTAAAAATCAAACTTTTGGTTCACAGACTTTGTTTTTCTATTCTCTATCTCATTTCTCTCTCCTTTAATCTTTATTATTTCCTTCCTTCTGCTAGTTTTGCTTTTAGTTTACCCTTTTTCTATTTCCTTAAGCTATAAAGCTATAGATCTTTTTATATTTTTAACATAAGCATTTATAACTACCCAAACCCCCCTTAGCACTGCTTCCATTGTGTCCTGTTAAGTGTTGGCATGTTGTGTTTTCATCTTCTTTTGCCTCTAAATATTTTCTAATTCCCTTTGTGATTTCTTCTTTGATTTGTTGTTTAAAAGTATGTTGTTTAACTTCCACAATTTAGTGAATTTTCCAGCTTTCTTTCTGTCACTGATTTCTAACTTCATCCTTTTCTAATTGAAGATGATACTTTGTATAATATTTATCTTTGAAAATCTTTTGAGACTTAATTTGTGGCCTAACATCCCAGTCTACCCTGGAAAATGTTCCACTATTCTTGCCCTACTGAACATTTTATCACTATATAATATGTTTGTCTCTTGTAACCTTTTAAAATTTAAAGTCTACTTTGTTTCATACTAATACAGCCACACCTGCCCTCCTTTTGGTTACTAAATGCATGTATATCTTTTCCATTTTTGCAATTTTTTTGTCACTGAATCTCACATGAGTCTATTATAGACAGTATAGTTGGATCATGTTTTTATCTATTCTGCCAATCTGTCTTTTAATACTGATAAGGAGAGCTTTGTTATTGTTGCTGTTTAGTCACTATGTTGTGTCCAAGACTCTTTTGCGAACCTGTGGACTGTAGCCTGCCATGCTCCTCTGTGCGTGGGATTTCCCAGGCAAGAATACTGGAGTGGGTAACCATTTTCTTTTCCAGGGGCTCTACCCAACCCAGGGAGCAAACTCGTGGCTCCTGGACTGGCAGCTGGATTCGTTACTGCTGAGCCACCAGGTATTACTTCTATCATATTACTGTTTGCTTTCTATATGCTTTAAGCTTCTTTGTGTTAAGCTGTAGTAAAATGTTTAAATTCCTTTCTCAGTTCCTTTTGTGTATATTCTATAGCTATTTTCTTTGTGGTGACCATGGGGACTACATTTAACATACTAAAGGAATAACAGTTCTACTTGGATTTACACCAGTTTAACTTCAATAACATACAAAGACTCTACTCCATTACAACTCGATCCCCACTCCTTTCAGTTCTGATGTCACAAAATTACATCTTTATACACCATGTACCCCAAAATGTAAACTAATAATTAAATGCACTGATCTCTTAAATTACATAGAAAATAATTACAAACCAAAGATAAAACAATATGAGCTTTTAGGCTAATAATTTTTTCCTTTAAATGTATTAACTTTTAAATCATGTAGAAAATTAAAAGTATAGTTATAAATCTTTGTTACAATAGAAGTAGCTTTTATAATTCCCTCTGTATTTACCTTCATTGAGATTTCTATCTCTCCTTACAACTTCAAGTTGCTGTCCAGGGTCATTTTGTTTCACCTGGTGGAACTTTCTTCTGCATTTCTTGCAAGGCAAGTCTAGAGGTAATGAACTTCCTCAGCTTTTGTTTACTTGGGAATATCCTAATTTCTCACTCACTTTTGAAGGACAGTTTTGCTAGGTAACAGGATTTTTCATGGGTAGACTTTTCTTTTGGCACCCTGTGAATATATCAGCCCACTCCCGTCTGGCCTCCATAGTTTCTGATGAGCTACCTGCTACTAATCTTATTGAGAATCCCTTGTAGTATGTGACAATTGTCTTCTTCCCACTGTTTTCAAGATTTCTGGCCTTTGTCTTTTGGAAGGTTGATTATAATGTGTCTTGTTCTATGTCTCTTTGACTTAATCTTTCTTGGAGTGAAATGAGCTCCTTGGATGTTTATGTTCATGTCTTTTATCAACTTTGGGAAGTTTTCAATCATTATTTCTTCAAATGTTCTCTCTGCTCCTTTCTTTTTAGGACTTCCACAGAATGTACATTGGTCTGTCTGACAGTGTCCCATAGGTCCCTCAGGCTGTTTGGTTTTTTCTAATGTTTTCCTTGGGAATCTTAAATCTTTGTTCAGCCTTTCTCAAGTCTGCCTTTGAATTCTTTTACTAAAGTTTCCATTTTAGTTACTGTACTTTTCAGCTCCAGAATTTCATGATGTTGCAAATGGTATTGTTTCATTCCTTTTATGGCTAACAGTATTCCACTGTATATATACACACGACATCTTCTTTATCCATTCATCTGTCAATGGATATTTAGGCTGCTTCCACATCTTGGTTATAGTAAACAGTGCTGCTATGAACATTGAGGTGCATGTATCCTTTTGATGTAGTTTTCTCTGGATACATGCCCGGGAATGGGACTGTTAGATCTTTTAAGGGTGCCACTCCTTTAAATTTTCTGGATATCACTTTAGGAGGGAGGGGGAGGGGCTTGCAACAATGAGGTATGTGCAACAACAGTAGATGCTCACCTTTGTCTACACCTCTGTGACTAGAAGCAACAATCTCTGACCTAATTACAGATTGCTGATATTTGGAGAAGAAGGTACTTTTTGCCTACTCTGTCTCTGAAAGCTGTATGAAAAGCTGCACAAAGGCGGCAAAAGAGGATGGCTACAATTTTACATCTGAGCCATTTCCTGGCAGCCTTCAATAGTTCCATAGTTCCAAAACAGTTGCATCAGATTCTCCTATCTAGGTGGGGAGACAGATTCCTGATGCTTCCTACTCTAGCTTCCCAGAATCCTCCCTAGGGCTCTTCTCGGGGACCAATATTACTTAGCTTCAGTGTTTTAAATTACTTTACTAGCAGTGCCAAATATTGTGACTTTTTTGCTCGCTTTGTAATGCTTTTCAGTGCAAATGCACAGCATATCAGGAATTAAATGACTTTATGCGCCTCATATAAAAGGATGTGCTGTGCTGTGCACTGTGCAAAGTTGCTTCAGTTGTGTCCAACCCTCCCCAACCCTATGGACTACTGTAGCCCGCCAGGCTCCTTTGTCTGTTGAATTCTCCAGGCAAGAATACTAGAGTGGTTGCCATGCCCTCCTCCAGGGGATCTTCCCGACTCAGGGAATGAACCCATGTCTCTTACGTCTCCTGCACTGGCAGGCGGGTTCTTTACAAAGGGCGCCACCTGGGAAGCGCCCTATAAAAAAAATACATTCTGAGTTCCAAACAAGTGATATAACACAGCACTCCTGGAATGAACACACTGAGTAGACAGAGGGTATCTTGCCTTTGACTTTGGAACGTGGATGCCACAGATATCTTCTTTGGTTTCTTCTGACTAGCAGAAGGCTTAGAACTGAAAGGTGATTGGGAGGTAGTAAGTAGCTTAGCTACTAAACAGAGCTATAATCTTGTAACATGGATGTTTTTCTATAGAATAGTTCTATATGTGTTTACACACACACACACATATACTCAAGGGGAATACAATGATGTTACCAGAAAAATTATCAAAGAGCTAAAAGTTACACTAAATACACTCCACTAACATGCTTTTTAAATAAACTGGTTTTAAAGCCCCTACTTTATACCTCACCTAGAGCCAGACATCCTGGAATGTGAAGTCAAGGGGGCCTTTGAAAGCATCAGTACGAACAAAGCTAGTGGAAGTGATGGAATTCCAGTTGAGCTATTTCAAATCCTGAAACATGATGCTGTGAAAGTTCTGCACTCAATATGCCAGCAAATTTGGACAACTCAGCAGTGGCAACGGGACTGGAAAAGGTCAGTTTTCATTCCAATTCCAAAGAAAGGCAGTGCCAAAGAATGCTCAAACTACCGCACAATTGCACTCATCTCACGTGCTAGTAAAGTAATGCTCAAAATTCTCCAAGCCAGGCTTCAGCAATACATGAACCGTGAACTTCCACATGTTCAAGCTGGTTTTAGAAAAGGCAGAGGAACCAGAGATCAAATTGCCAAAACCCACTGGATCATGGAAAAAGCAAGAGAGTTCCAGAAAAACATCTATTTCTGCTTTATTGACTATGCCAAAGCCTTTGACTGTGTGGATCACAACAAACTGTGTAAAATTCTGAAAGAGATGGGAATACCAGACCACCTGACCTGCCTCTTGAGAAACCTGTATGCAGGTCAGGAAGCAACAGTTAGAACTGGACATGGAACAACGGACTGGTTCCAAATAGGAAAAGGAGTACGTCGAGGCTGTATATTGTCACCCTGCTTATTTAACTTATATGCAGAGTACATCATGAGAAACACTGGGCTGGAAGAAGCACAAGCTGGAATCAAGATTGCCGGGAGAAATATCAATAACCTGAGATATGCAGATGACACCACCCTTATGGCAGAAAGTGAAGAGGAACTAAAAAGCCTGATGAAAGTGAAAGAGGAGAGTGAAAAAGCTGGCCTAAAGCTCACCATTCAAAACCTAAGATCATGGCATCTGGTCCCATTCAGTTCAATTCAGTCACTCAGTCATGTCCAACTCTTTGTGACCCCATGAATGGCAGCACACCAGGCTTCCCTGTCCATCACCAACTCCCGGAGTTCACCCAAACTCACATCCATTGAGTTGGTGATGCCATCCAGCCATCTCATCCTCTGTCGTCCCCTTCTCCTCCTGCCCCCAATCCCTCCCAGCATCAGAGTCTTTTCCAATGAGTCAATTCTTTGCATGAAGTGGCCAAAGTACTGGGAGTTTCAGCTTTAGCATCAGTCCTTCCAAAGAACATCCAGGACTGATCTCCTTTAGAATGGACTCATTACTCCATGGCAAATATATTAGGAAACAGTGGAAACAGTATCAGACTATTTTTTGGGTCTCCAAAATCACTGCAGATGGTGATTGCAGCCATGAAATTAAAAGACGCTTACTCCTTGGAAGGAAAGTTATGACCAACCTAGATAGCATATTGAAAAGCAGAGACATTACTTTGCCAACAAAGGTCCATCTAGTCAAGGCTCTGGTTTTTCCAGTGGTCATGTATGGATGTGAGAGTTGGACTGTGAAGAAGGCTGAGCACCGAAGAATTGATGCTTTTGAACTGTGGTGTTGGAGAAGACTCTTGAGAGTCCCTTGGACTGCAAGGAGATCCAACCAATCCATTCTGAAGGAGATCAGCCCTGGGATTTCTTTGGAAGGAATGATGCTAAAGCTGAAACTCCAATACTTTGGCCACCTCATGCGAAGAGTTGACTCATTGGAAAAGATTCTGATGCTGGGAGGGATTGGGGGCAGGAGGAGAAGGGGACAACAGAGGATGAGATGGCTGGATGGCATCACCGACTCGATGGACACGAGTTTGGGTGAATTCCGGGAGTTGGTGATGGACAGGGAGGCCTGTTGCGCTGCGATTCATGGGGTCGCAAAGAGTCGGACACGACTGAGCGACTGAACCGACTGACTGACTGACTGACTTTATACCAGACATAGATTCACTTGGATTATCTCACTCCATAGGACCACCCTGTGAGGTAGGTACTGCCATTATTTCTGTGAAGCAAATAAGGAAACCATGGCTTGAAGAGGCTAGGTGGCTTTGCCAAGGTTAACAACTGATAAGAGGAAAGGCCAGAATTGAAGCCAGATCTAACTACAAAGTCCAGGTTCTAATTAATATATGTAAATAGCTTAAAATAGAGCTCAGCATATAGTAAGCATGTAGTAAATGATAGCTTCTGAAATAATAATAATAATTTATTATAACACAATATTGTATGCCTTTGGCACTCAGTCAAAATTTCTATGCCTAAAATTTCTTATTCATAAGATTAGGACACCTATTTCACAAAGTTATTTTGAAAACCAAATAAATTCTGGCTATAAAGACATTAGAAAAATATACAGTGCTTAAAAAGACAGTCATTATTACATCACCACTACATGTAAAATCCTGTCTCATATCACAAAGGAGCCTTTTGCACTGTAGACACAAAAGCCCAGAATTTAAGCACCATCCTTGTAACAGAAGTTACAGTAATAACTAGTAAAGCTGTCTTAAATGATTTCAATATAAATTCTTGCAGAATGACAGGGAAAGAGAACACTGAACTCTATTCATTAGCATGATTATACATTTGTTGCTCAGCAAGATATATTTGCTCTTTAGGTTCACTAGCATGGAGGGTGAACTTGGCTTTTACTGCAGTAGTTATGTTCAAGTACAGCCATGACAGAATATCTATAGTTGGAAGCATAACAATATAACCGTATTTTGGGCACAGCTAACTGTCTTACTTATTGATAATTACATTAAGACAATCAGAACAGCATTAAAAAACCGTATTCTTTGTGTCGGTGGTCTGGTTGACTGTTTTTAAACTACTGGGTAGGTCTTTTATTTGCTATCATTTTTATTTCTTTTAATATCTACTTACTTATTCGGCTGTGCTGGGTCTTAGCTGCAGTGTGTGGGATCTTTTACTTGTCACAGGTGGGTTCTAGTTGAACCTGGGCCCCCTGCATTTGGGAGCATGAAGACTTTGCCACTGGACCACCAGGGAAGTCCCTCTTTTTTTCTGTACTGATATACCTTAGTTTTCTGTTTATTCTTAACATTGTTAAGGATTTTTTTAAAAATTTACATTAATAAAGAGAAATTTTAAAAAAAAGTTAAGGAAGGAGATTCTCAGTACATTCTGCTAGTCACTAAACCAGAGCCATTCTGTAAAAAGTAAGGATACATCCAACACAGTTTCCTTGGTTAGCTGAAATTTTAAAATATACATGTATACAGTAAAACAAAAAAGTTCTCAAGTATTTTTAAGCATCTATACATGAATATGGTTGTATCTGCATAACTCTAAATTTTCTTCAGGTTTTTTATTCTACTAAGGGAAATGCTGGTGAACCATTCCCTTTTCTAACTCTCAAAAAAGTCAATTACATTACTTAAAAATCACTTCAATATCTAGTACTTTATTTTCTAGAAACTCCTATGTTTAATCTAAATTCCTTATATTGCAACTTAAATCAGATTCCTCTCATTTCAGTCTTCTCTGTACGAGACAAGTAAAACCAGGACTGTCAAAAAAGATGAAGTACATGCCTATACATATTTGAACAGCCAGAGACTGATTTTACTAAGGATAAATCTAAAATATTAATAAAGAAACATTTATTTCTTATTTTAGACATAGTTTTTTTAATTAAGGTAACAAGAAGTTACTTAGTAAATAAAAATGATTGTAAACAGCTATCAATAAAAATGAGTTCACTTTTCCATCTATACAATAAAGTATCAAACAAGTATTTTCTGAGCACCAATTCTCTTTGCCAGGCACCGAGTTAAATGTTAAGGAAATAAAGATGATATACGTATTCCCTGATTCTAAGAAATATACTCTTTAGTTAGGGAGGCAGACAAGGAAAGGAATACAGGGCAGAGTTACAGATCCATGCAACCGTGCCATGTGAACATTTAACTCAGAGCAGAAGGAAAGGCAGAAGTGATCATGGAGCCACTAAGTCAAGTCCCAGAAGAGAGATAGGAGTTTGCTAGGGCAAGGGCAATCCAAATTAAGAAGAGTGCATACTATTAAGTTAGTAAAAAGTAACTGCAGTTTTGCATTGCTGAAATTTGCCAGTTGCTATTAGAATACATTTTTAAATAAATGTGGTTATAGTACACATTATTCTAACGTGCATTTCTCACTTTATGTTTTGTTGTTAGTGACTTATCACATGCTATGTATTTTAGACTATGGAAATGATGTTAAACGAAAAGCAAATTTGAGAGATTTTGTTATTTGAGTTCAAAATGGGTTGTAAAGCACTGTGAACAACTTGCAACATCAACAATGCATTTGGCTCAGGAACTGCTAACAAACATGCAGTGCAGTGGTGGTTCAAGAAGTTTTGTAAAGGAAACAAGCACAGTGGCTGGCCATCAGAAGTTGATAACGACCAATTGAGAGCCATCATCAAAGCTGATCCTCCTACAACTAAACGAGAAGCTACTGAAGAACTGAATGTTGACCGTTCTATGGTCATTTGGCATTTGGAGCAAACTGGAAAGGTAAAAAAGCCCAGTAAGTGAGTGCCTCGTGAGCTCACTGGAAATCAAAAAATAATAATAATAATTGTCATTTAGAAGTAAAAACTGCAATGCCTGCAGCCGGCATTGGTCGGCTGAAAGGGCCCAATTCTTCACGACAACACCCAATTGCACATTGCACAACCAGCACTTCAAAAGTTGAACAAATTGGGCTTCCAAGTTTTGCCTCATCTACCATATTCACCTGACCTTTCCTGCCAATGGACAACCGTTTCTTTAAGCATCTCAACAACTTTTGCAGGGAAAATGCTTCCACAATAAGCGGGATGCAGAAAATGTTTTCCAAGAGTTTGCCGAATCCCAAAACACAGATTTTTACACTACAGGAATAAATAAACTTATTTCTCATTGACAAAAATGTGTTGACTGTAATTGTTCCTATTTTAATTAATAAAGATGTGTTTGAGTCTAGTTATAATGATTTAAAATTCATGGTCCGAAACCGCAATTACGTTTGCACCAACCTAAAAGAACAGGACAGCCTCCAAAAGCAAATAGCTCCTTTTAGTTGGAATGTAGGGTATGCATGGGAAATAATAGGAGACAGGACGGTGGGCTCATGCCATTTCATGAAGTGCCAGTTTGTACTGCTGAGGACAATTCACATTTTCCCTTACAATCTTAAACTGTAAATTCTACCAAAATAATTTCCTATAGAAGAATAAAGTCTAGAATAAATACAATGAGAATATCTAATTCCTAAGAATAAAATTAATGGTGTGCTACTAAATTGCCTTAGGTCTAGCCAGAAAGTCACAGCATCTGTCTTTAAACATAAACATACTTCCAACAGTATCCAGACCTGCAGTGACTGTCACTGTAAGATCATGACCTGAACATCAGATTCTCCCCATTTCATTTCTGGAAAATGTTACCCACTTTAACACACTGAATTTGACAAAATCACTTTCAATCATGCATTTGGATTTAGGATAGAAATCCAAGAATCTGTATGTGTATCTTTATCTACCATCCATATTACCGTCAGTCAAGAATTGTGTGTATGTCTGTGTGTTTAGCAAATACTGAGAAAAAAGTACTAAAATGGCTTATGATACAAAACACAACCTCTATCTTTAATAATACCAGTCATAATTCAATCCTAGAATCATCTATAATCTTGGAACATACTTAAACTCAAAAACACTGGTGATGAAATT
Source organism: Ovis canadensis (assembly GCF_042477335.2). Classification (NCBI taxonomy): domain Eukaryota; kingdom Metazoa; phylum Chordata; class Mammalia; order Artiodactyla; family Bovidae; genus Ovis; species Ovis canadensis. The sequence continues at coordinate 155,873,374 of NC_091247.1, forward strand.
TACACAATTAAATCTAGGTGCCCATAATCTCTGCCCCAAGATATAGAAACACGCCTACAGATGTGCAAACCCAGTACATGAGTCACACTCTGCCTTAGCTAATCCAATACTGTAATCAGTTCCAATGGCAACAATCCCAGCACCTTGAATCACAGGAAAATTAATATCAGCCTCAGGAACTCCCAAAGAAAGTCTTAGTTTAAGTCTTCTGTTGTAGTATAAAAATATGTACCAGAAAATCAAACACTGTTCTCCAGCAACATCAAGGGGAACAAATCTGTTCAACAGATCACGTAGCTCTCTACACTAAAAATTCACAGACTGTGCAACAGAAAGAAGATATACGATTGAAAGGTAGCAGCAAAAAGAGTATAGGCGTTCTCCAGAAAGTATTTCTCATAACTCTGAAAAATGGGATGATTATGTATATCGGATCTCACAGAGACAGTACATTCAATTTTCTGTATTTATAACAGAATACCGTGTGGGTGTTCTTCAAATCAGTGATTATTTCTACATATCAATTTGCACAACTCTGTCAAATTAAACCAATGACTGCTTGATCCTTATAATAAACCTCTAGTTTATAAATTTATTAGTAGATACTACCCCCTAGCAGGGACTGAATGCTATATAATAAATATTTAACTTAGGAAATTTTACTAAACTGACCAACAATAAGAGGTAAAGTTCAAATATGAACTTTATAATCTTTTCCCTACTATGACAGAACTAATAGTTCTTTAAAAGCATTTGGCTTTATGGCTTGTTCTTTAAAACAACAAAACACTAAACACAAACCACTCGTACTTCAATTTCATGTTAAAGAAATATATAAATTATTCACTATCAATCCAATCTGGTGGCTCAGACGGTAAAGAATGTGTCTGCAATGTGAGAGACCTGGGTTCGACCCCTGGCTTGGGAAGATCCCCTGGAGAAGGGAACGTATACCCACTCCAGTATTCTGACCTGGACAATTCCATGGGCTGTACCTGCATAGTCCATGTGGTAACAAAGAGTCAGACACGACTGAGTGACTTTCACTTTCACAAGTATCAACATAACAATACAAGACATACATGAAAATCTATAGGAATCTTCACTTTTTATATAACGTCCTTTCAGTTCAGTTCAGTCACTGTCATGTCAGACTCTGCGACCCCACGAATCGCAGGATGACAGGCCTCCCTGTCCATCACCTACTCCTGGAGTTCACCCAAACTTGATGATGTTATCCAGCCATCTCATCCTCTGTCGTCCCCTTCTCCTCCTGCACTCAATCCCTCCCAGCAAAAGGGTCTTTCCAATGAGTCAACTCTTTGCATGAGGTGGCCAAACTATTGGAGTTTCAGCTTCAGCATCAGTACTTCCAATGAACACCCAGGACTGATCTCTTTTAGGATGGACTGGTTGGATCTCCCTGCAGTCCAAGGGACTCTCAACAGTCTTCTCCAGCACCACAATTCAAAAGCATCAATTCTTCGGCGTTCAGCTTTCTTCACAGTCCAACTCTCACATCCATACATGACGACTGGAAAACCCATAGCCTTGACTAGATGGACCTTTGCTGGGAAAGAAATGTCTCTGCTTTTGAATATGCTATCCAGGTTGGTCATAACTTTTCTTCCAAGGAGTAAGTGTCTTTTAATTTCATGTCTGCAATCATCATCTGCAGTGATTTTGCAGCCCCCAAAAAATGAAGTAGGACACTGTTTCCACTGTTTCCCCATCTATTTCCCATGAAGTGATGGGACCAGATGCCGTGATCTTAGTTTTCTGAACATTGAGTTTTAAGCCAACTTTTTCACTCTCCTCTTTCACTTTCATCAAGAAGCTTTTTAGTTCCTCTTCACTTTCTGCCATAAGCGTGGTGTCATCTGCATATCTGAGGTTATTGATGTTTCTCCTGCCAATCTTGACTCCAGCTTGTGCTTCTTCCAGCCCAGTGTTTCTCATGATGTACTCTGCATATAAGTTAAATAAGCAGGGTGACAATATACAGCCTCGACGTACTCCTTTTCCTATTTGGAACCAGTCTGTTGTTCCATGTCCAGTTCTAACTGTTGCTTCCTGACCTGCATACAGGTTTCTCAAGAGGCAGGTCAGGTGGTCTGGTATTCCCATCTCTTTCAGAATTTTACACAGTTTGTTGTGATCCACACAGTCAAAGGCTTTGGAATAGTCAATAAAGCAGAAATAGATGTTTTTCTGGAACTCTCTTGCTTTTTCCATGATCCAGTGGATGTTGGCAATTTGATCTCTGGTTCCTCTGCCTTTTCTGAAACCAGCTTGAACATGTGGAAGTTCACGGTTCATGTATTGCTGAAGCCTGGCTTGGAGAATTTTGAGCATTACTTTACTAGCATGTGAGATGAGTGCAATTGTGCAGTGGTTTGAGCATTCTTGGCACTGCCTTTCTTTGGGATTCGAATTAAAACTGATCTTTTCCAGTCCTGTGGCCACTGCTGAGTTTTCCAAATTTACTGGCATATTGAATGCAGTACATTCAGAGCATCATCTTTCAGGATTTGAAATAGCTCCACTGGAACTCCATCACCTCCACTAGCTTTGTTTGTAGTGATGCTTCCTAAGGCCCACCTGACTTCACATTCCAGGATGTCTGGCTCTAGGTGAGTGATCACACCATTGTGATTATCTGGGGCATGAAGATCTTTTTTGTACAGTTCTTCTGTGTATTCTTGACACCTCTTCTTAATATCTTCTGCTTCTGTTAGGTCCAGACCATTTCTGTCCTTTATCGAGCCCATCTTTACATGAAATGTTCCCTTGGTATCTCTAATTTTCTTGAAGAGATCTCTAGTCTTTCCCATCCTGTTGTTTTCCTATATTTCTTTGCATTGATCGCTGACAAAGGCTTTCTTATCTCTCCTTGTATTCTTTGGAACTCTGCATTCAGATGCTTATATCTTTCCTTTTCTCCTTTGCTTTTTGCTTCTCTTCTTTTTGCAGCTATTTGTAAGGCCTCCCCAGACACCCATTTTGCTTTTTTGCATTTCTTTTCCATGGGAATGGTCTTGATCCCTGTCTCCTGTACAATGTCACAAACCTCCATCCATAGTTCATCAGGTACTCTATGAGATCTAGTCCCTTAAATCTATTTCTCACTTCCACTGCATAATCATAAGGGATATGACTTAGGTCATACCAGAATGGTCTAGTGGATTTCCCTACTTTCTTCAATTTAAGTCTGAATTTGGCAATGAGTTCATGATCTGAGCCACAGTCAGCTCCCGGTCTTGTTTTTGCTGGCTGTATAGAGCTTCTCCATCTTTGGCTGCAAAGAATATAATCAACCTGATTTCGCTGTTGACCATTTGGTGATGTCCATGTCTTGTGTTGTTGGAAGAGGGTGTTTGCTATGACCAGTGCATTCTCTTGGCAAAACTCTATTAGCCTTTGCCCTGCTTTATTCTGTATTCCAAGGCCAAATTTGCCTGTTACTCCAGGTGTTTCTTGACTTCCTACTTTTGCATTCCAGTCCCCTATAATAAAAAGGACATCTTTTGGGGGTGTTAGCTCTAAAAGGTCTTGTAGGTCTTCATAGAACCATTCAACTTCAGCTTCTTCAGCATTACTGGTTGGGGCATAGACTTGGATCACTGTGATACTGAACAATTTGCCTTGGAAACGAACAGAGATCATTCTGTTGTTTTTGAGACTGAATCCAAGTACTGCATTTCGGACTCTTTTGTTGACCATGATGGCTACTCCACTTCTTCTAAGGGATTTCTGCCCACAGTAGTAGATATAATGGTCATCTGAGTTAAATTCACTCATTCCAGTACATTTTAGTTCGCTGATTCCTAAAATGTCGACGTTCACTCTTGCCATCTCCTGTTTGCCCACTTCCAATTTGCCTTGATTCATGGACCTAACATTCCAGGTTCCTATGCAATATTTCTCTTTACAGCATTGGACCTTGCTTCTGTCATCAGTCACATCCACAACTGGGTACTGTTTTTGCTTTGGTTCCATCCCTTCATTCTTTCTGGAGTTTTTCTCCACTGATTTCCTGTAGCATAATGGGCACCTAACAACCTGGGGAGTTCCTCTTTCAGTATCCTATCATTTTGCCTTTTCATACTGTTCATGGGATTCTCAAGGCAAGAATACTGAAGTGGTTGCCATTCCCTTCTCCAATGGACACATTCTTCAGACCTCTCCCCCATGACCCATCTGTCTTGGGTGGCCCCACAGGGCATGGCTTAGTTTTAGTTTCATTGAGTTAGACAAGACTGTGGTCCGTGTGATCAGATTTGCTACGATGGCTGTGACACACCGTGCAGAAGCACGGGCGAGAGGAGCTACCCCAAGCCCAAGGTGAGGGGCGGCAATGGAGAGTGCCAGGCTGCAACTGTGCAGGAGTGGCCGAGAGGAGCTACCCCATGCCCGAGGTCAGGAGGGGCGACCTCGTATAGGTAAGGAGCAGTGGCTGTGCTTTGCTTGAGCAGCCATGAAGAGAAACACCATGTCCAAGGTAAGAGAAATCCAAAGGAGACAGTAGGTGTTGCAAGAGGGCATCAGAGGGCAGACACACTGAAAACATAATATGCTTTCAGTTCAGTTCAGTTCAGTTGCTCAGTCAGGTCTGACTCTTTGCAACTCCAAGAATCGCAGCACGCCAGGCCTCCCTGTCCATCATCAACTCCTGGAGTTCACTCAGACTCATGTCCATAGAGTTGGTGACACCATCCAGCCATCTCATCCTCTGTCGTCCCCTTCTCCTCCTGCCCCCAATCCCTCCCAGCATCAGAGTCTTTTCCAATGAGTCAACTCTTCGCATGAGGTGGCCAAAGTACTGGAGTTTCAGCTTTAGCATCATTCCTTCCAAAGAAATCCCCGGGCTGATCTCCTTCAGAATGGACTGGCTGGATCTCCCTGCAATCCAAGGGACTCTCAGGAGTCTTCTCCAACACCACAGTTCGAAAGCATCAATTCTTCAGCACTCAGCCTTCTTCACAGTCCAACTCTCACATAATACATGACCACAGGAAATACCATAGCCTTGACTAGACGGACCTTAGTGGGCAAAGTAATGTCTCTGCTTTTGAATATGCTATCTAGGTTGGTCATATGCTTTACCTAGAACTAAATAAATATTAATGAAGAATAACAGAAAAGTAAAAAAAAAAGACAGTTTTCAAAACTGAATACACAGGTATGTAAGAGGAATATACCATAAACCTGTATTTTCAAACCCAGGTGGTTATCATACTAGTTACTAGACTTATTAAAAATCTAAATATTGATTGCATGTATGTAAAGCATACACACATATTCAATTTGCTCAAAATATACTGAACCAAATGCCAAGCAACTGTAAAAAAAAAAAAAAAAAGCCTCAAAACAAACTGCTTCATAAATAGGTCACTCATGACTTTCTGTGTCTGTCTCAGTCCAAACAAATTATCTAAAGAAATAGGCTTGATAATTCATTTTATACTTTTTTTTAACTTTTATTTATTTTTTTATTTTAAATTTTTATTTTTACTTATTTTACTTTACAATACTGTATTGGTTTTGGCATACATTGACATGAATCCACCACGGGTGTACATGAGCTCCCAAACATGAACCCCCCTCCCACCTCCCACCCCACATCATCCCTCTGGATCATCCCCGTGCACCACCCCAAGCAATATCTTCAAAAATAAAAAAGAAAATCTTTCTTTTAAAATGCAATATGGTGTTCTGGACTGAATCTTGGAACAGAGAAGGACATTAGTAGAAAACTGGAAAAATCCAAATAAAGTCTGTAGTTTATAGTTTTATACCAGTGTTAATTCCTTAGTTTTGACAAGTATACCTAAGTTATATAAGATTAACATTAGGGAAAACTGAGTAAAAGATATATGAGAATCACTGTACTATCTTTGCAACTTTTTTGTGATTCTAAAATTGTTCTAAAAAAAAATAAAAAAGCTGTATTTTAAAAATCACCTTGCACACCCAGTAATAAGTTTGAGAGTATTCACATTTTAAAAAACAACACTTACACTTACTTTTCTCTCCATCACCCCTAAACAAAATACATAAACCCAGGGGGAAAAAGACCAGACTAAAGACATTAAAATGTTAACACTGGCTCACTCAGTAGTAAGATGAAAAGCATTTTTCTCTTCATATTTTCTATAGTATGTGACCTGCTTTTATAATTAACAATAAATAGTTAACTAAAAAATATATAAACCAATACCTTATTAAAGGCTCCTTCAGAAAGAAAAGCTACAAATGTCTAAGCAGAGCCCAAAGGCAGAAGATATACCAAACAGGTCAGGGCAGAGTGTGAATAAACAGTGGCAAGAAAGATTGCCAGGAGAATCTAAGTAGGCAATACCTAATTAGTAAATGCTGGAAACCTGCCAATCCACAGAGCTTAACATCTACTCTTAGGCCAAAGGTGCTCACAGTAAGCAATGTTATGCTCAGAATTCATGTCTCAGGGGAGTGTCACAAAAGAACCCCTAATACCAGGAATTTATAGGATACATACCCTGGATTTATTCCAAACAAAAATGCAGTTGGACATGCACAACTTCCCAGTGAGAACTTCTAGAAATACTTCAGGATGACAGTGTGTCCTCTATATTTTTCTACTTATTCTTTCCTAAGACCTTCCAACAATCTATGACCAGTCTTTAGCCCAAAGATCTAAAAATGGTACTCTGACGCTATTCAGCAACATGGACAGAGACCATCAGGATAGCAGAATCAAATCCTATTTTGGAAGTCTGAGAGGCGAGTATCACAAAAATTTTCAGTATCTTCAGAGTAAAATATATTCTGACAATCTCATTCAGCCATAAGAGGGGAAATTTTAATCAACAACAAATGTTTAAATGTTTAAACAACAATCAAAATAAAATACATCTGTCCCTTAAAGGGAAGTGCCAGTGGAATCAAATAGACTGAATTTTGATAAAGAATCTCTTTAAAGCTATAATCGGGGCAATTTGTGTGTCAGGCTTTCTGTCTAGGTTTGGGGTTGTTTTTTAAAAACAGATTTTAATTCTTTATTTATGGGCACCTTCACTCTCAGTTGATAGTTAGCATGTCCTAGAGCTGTCACTTAATAAACACGTATACACATTTCTTTGTTAAGTTTATTCTTTCAAATCCTAGACTCTGTAATCAGACACCCGTGCCTATTAGGAACAGGTGCAAAAAAAGGCCCTCTACACAGAGACCACACATTTTATGTTCAAGAACATAGTCATCACTTCACAAGCTTCTTAATGGCAATTCTAAGCATCAGAAGACTCTTCTGCTTACATTCCAATTCTTGGTCATGTTTAAGAGGTTACCAAAAAAGTGATCTTCAGGAATGGTGACTGCAAATATTATCACTGTTATTACTTCTAATACCAACAAAGATATATACCATTTTCATCAAAACCGAGACACAACTGATTTTAAGACTGCTATTTTGTATCCCACCAAGAAACAGAAGGTGTCAAACTACAGCATGCCACTGGTTATAAGATACACCCAAATTTCAGTGAATAAAACTGGAAAATGTCCCTTGGAATCAATGAAATACCACACAATCAATGAAGACTATCAACTAACACTAATGAAAGGATGTTTAAAATATCTTTTTCTTTATGCTTTCCTATAAACCAGACATAATTAAAATCAAGTAACAGAATTTTGGGGGCTTCCAAGATGGCGCTAGTGGTAAAGAACCTGGCTGCCAATGCAGGAGACGTAAGAGATGCGGCTCAATCCCTGGGACAGGAAGATTTCTGGAGGAGGGCATGGCAACCCACTCCAGTATTCTTGCCTAGAGAATCCCATTGACAGAGGAGCCTGGTGGGCTACAGTCCATGTGGTTGTAAAGAATGGAACATGACTGAAGCAATTTAGAATACACAACAGGATTTCAGTGTCCAACACCCAATATTCTTTTGAGCCATGATAACATTTGTCCAGAGAACAATCTTGTATTGCAGACTGTTGGTAACTATCTTTTCCATCTTCAAATGGGAAACTTAAGGGGAAAAAAAAAATCAATCAAGATTTTTGAAAGACAAATTTAGAATTTTTAGTATCCCTGTCTACAACTTTAACAAAGACAATATGCACTCTCTCCCTATAGGTTTGGTGGAGTTTTTTGCTTCAGATTTATCTTGATCTTAAACTCAGAATATCAATCATCTGTGATAAAGAGAATTCTGAAGAGGTGTATTCGAAACTATAGCTAAGGTCACTGGGGCTATTCCCTCTGAGCACAACTTACGATAAAACAGAATTTGAAAGCAATGGCTAGAACAACTCCTTTCTTTTTTAAAAAAGACAAATGAGGAGAAACAAATCTCTATGGAAAACAGTCAGAATTTCTAAGATGTTTTCCTCTGTCACAGTTTCAAAATGCTTGTTCACTAGTACTGGCTGAAGTTATCTACCTTAAATTCTCTTAAACAAAACACTAAGAAACCAAACCCCCACCCCAAGAATATCAGTCTCATAAAATATTCTTGTTAGAGCCTCAAAATTTTTAATTTTCTGCATGCAAATTCCAAATTTGAATTCTCTGAAACTATTAACCCTGCTTAAAAAAAAATAAACTGTTTCTAAGGCAAGAATTTTAATCCTCATATAATGAATAAATGACCCACACCAGGTCTGCTTTCTGAATGTATTTTGAAATACCACATTATAATCTGAAATAATGCTTCATTTCAAGCATCCTAAATTCCTCCAATAGAAGGCAGTATCAATCTATGGTAGTGCTATGATATAGTGCAAATATGAGCCTTAGAATCAGAAAGAGCTGAGTTCTTACTTAACATCTCTGAATCTATGTTTCCCATAGGCAAGTTAAAAACACCACCACTGCCTAACTCATATGATTTTTACAGGTTTAGAGGCTGCTGCAGAAATCTGGAGTCTAAATTAGAGTAGCGAACGATGAAGATGGAGAAAGAAGGAGGGATTAGAGCAATACTCAGAAGTAAGCATCAACAATACTTGCTAACCAACTAGATTGGGAAGAAAAGCAGGAGTCAAGGAGCATACCTACATTTCCACTTAGTTAACATCCATTCAAACAGCTAGAAAACACAGCAATGACACAAGGTTTAGAGAAGCAGATAGCTCAATTTTGAACATATTGTAATGCCTATATATCCAAGTGGAAATGCTCAAAAAACAAACAAATACAAGTACAGAGGCAGAAGAAAGAGCTAAACTGGAGATAAGGATCTAAGAGTCATCAGCTTATGGATGCATGGCAGAGGACAAAATGAGATTGCCCCAGTGAGAAGAAAAGTAAGACTGAGAGAAACTCAGAAACACCAACATTTAAGGAAACTACAGAGAAAGAGAAGCCCACAAAAGAGATTGAACAGGCACTAAGAAGCAGGAAGAAAATCACCAATAATAAGGTATCACAGTGTTAGGGAAGCACAGTGATTGAAACCGCCCACCCTGGCCAGGTACCATAGTAACCATTTGCATGAGTTGTTTTATGACAGGAGATCCTGATAAGGAATACAGAACTAATAAGCCACCACCAACCGGAAGAGTTCGAGAAAGGTCTAAAGGAGACACTGTGTGTCCGTCTACTTCCCAGAATCCCTCTCACTAGCATCCATCTTGGCTGAGCGATGCGTGCGCCACCAGGAAAGACTCTGAATTAGAATGATTGGTCAAAGAGCACTTGGAAACTAATCCCATCATCATAAAACCCGACATTGTGAGCCACGCGGCAGAACAGTTCTCCTGGGTTTCCTTACCCTGCTCTCCACCCGGGTGCCCTTTCCCAATAAAGTCTCTTGCTTTGTCAGCACGTGTGTTTCCTCAGACAATTCATTTCCGAGTGTTAGACAAGAGCCCAGTTTTGGGCTCTTTAAGGGGTCTGCCTTCCTGCAACAACAGGAGCCTAGAGAAGACAATGATTCAAGGTGAGATGGGATATAGGGAACAGTCTAGTATCAATCAGTAAGGTAAGACTGCAGAAACCATATTAAGTTAGTTTGGAGAAAATAATATGCAGCAATAAGAAGTAAGTCAGCTGTCTTTAAGCTTTTTGTTTTACGGTATAATGGACTCAACTTGGACAAAACCACAGGCATCTATGAGAATAACATAGATTTCCATCAATCTAACAAAGAACTGATTTCCCTTTAAATGTTGAGTTCTTTCTCAATCACTACCAGCGTTCAGCAGATTCTGCTACTGGTTAAGAATTTGGATGAGATGACTTGAGTTTCTTACAACTGAAGTAAATTTCAAAAACTAACCTAAAAAATACTTTGCATTAAAAAGAACACAGAGAAAGATGTAAGAAAAGAGCTTTTAAATACTTAGAAATATAAAGTAATGGTTCTACGGAATTTTAAAAACCATATTCAACTAATCCTAAGCAAAATGCAAAGAAAAAATAAAGAAAGGAAAACAAGACAGAGATAACTCCAATGAACAGCAAGAAAGAAAAACTGTTCATCATTTTTTGTCCATTTCAAAGTTGTTTACAATCTTGCCTGACAAAAATCTTGCATGGCTCCCCCTATTCCCCCGAAAGTAAAAATTAAAAAACTTTTTAACAGCCTGGCCTACAAGGTCTCAAACACTTTAGTATGGTTTTCTGCCCTTCTGACTCCAGTACTGATCACAGGTGCTTAAACAACTCTCCCCTCCACTCTGCTCCAGCTACACAGGCTGGCTCCTGGCTGTTTCTGAATACACTAAATATGCTCCTACCTCAAGGTTTCTGTAATTGTTCTATCTGCAACACTCTTCTGCCAAATACCCACATAGCCTGTTCCCTTACTTGTCTCAGGTCTTTGTTCACAAACCAATTCTTAAGAGAACTCTCCTGAGCAATCTACAGAAAACACCTAAACCTTCACTCCACAAAAGCAACCCGTTCCTATTATACTGCTTTGGTTGGTGGTTTAGTCATTAAGCCGTGTCCGATTCTTATGACTCCATGGAGCCCACCAGGCTCTTCTGTCCATGGGATTTTCCAGGCAAGAATACTGGAGTGGGCAGTCATTTCCTTCTCCAGGGGCTCTTTCCCACCCAGGGATCAAACCAGTGTCTCCTGCATTACAGGCAGATTCTTAACCAACTGAGCTGCCAGGGAAGCCCTATTACACTGCTATGTTATTCACCAAATGACTATTGCCAGCAGCTATGCTATATTTTAATTTCTTCTTCCCTAAAGCCACAATAAAATGTAAACTCCATGGGGGCAAAGATTTGTCTTCACTGCTGTATCCCCAGTGGCTTGAGAGTGCCATACACATGTTAATTGCTCAGATAGTTTTACTTTGAATGAATAAATACCCTATTATTGGATAATGTTTTACATTAGCAACACACATATGATAAATGCTGCCCCTGAATTTCTAAAAATATTAAAACATATCGATAAAACTATAAACAATCTCATATTTCTACTGGTTAATATATCACTTAATAGTTATTTTTTAATAGTTATTTTTTTTTCTCCTACCAGTTTTATTGAGAAGTAATTGACATACAGCATGTATAAGTTTAAGATGTACGGCATGATCTGACTTATAATATGAAATGATTACTACAATATAGCGAACATTCACTTTCTCACACAGATACAAATAAAATAATTTTTTTCTCCTTAATTTTTTTCTCCTTTTCTCCTTTCTCTTAGGACTTACTCTTTTAACAATTTTCATGGATAACATTCAGAGGTGTTAATTATATTTATCACATGGTACATTACATCCCTAGTACTTGTCTATCTTCTAACTAAAAGTTTATACATTTCAGCTACTTGCATTCTTTAAAATAGAGCTTAAAATTATCAGTTAGATTTGTATAAACACTGAGTCACTTCATGAAAAATGCTGTGAATTTTAGTATATAATGCCACAAAATTTCTCTTAGAAGTAATGCTATCATGTGGTTTAAAAGTGGGCAAGTATACTCACAAGATTCAAATTGTATCAGATGTCTTCCTTTTCATACTACATAAAGACTGCCATCTGGATTACAGTTTTTATACATGCGATGCCTCAAGAGTATCTGGGCAACTCAATTGCCTAAGAGTCATTATCCAAGCTGTATCAATTCCTCCAAGCTAGGTCAGTCCTTGAAGTTCCTGAAGTCTTGGGACGGGCCTACTTGAAGGAGAATACTCTAGGACTGAGACTACTGTTTATATTAACCTTCAAAGGTACCTAATATTAACTAGTATTGTCTCAATAGCAGCTGAACTACCTGTGATGTGCAATTCCAAAATCAATATCTTTGGTCTAATTATTTGATATATCTATGATTCAGTTACTTGGGAGTTACTTCAGCTAAAAAAGGAATGCAATTACGTAAGTGGAAAGCACAAGTCTGGAAAATCACAGGCTGCTGAAATAATGATTAAGCTATTAACAGTATATTAATTTCTTCAAATATTTTCTTTCTCTGCATTAATTCATGCAAAAATCTGTTTAAAAATTCAAAGAACAAAGGGCTCATCTTTTTTCTCTTCATCTACAAGTAAGCCAAAAGTAAACCTAAAAAAGGCTGTAAATTCCTATTATGTTAAGGCTGAAATTTGTTTAAGATTGGGTTAGCTACCATGCACATTTTCACTTTAATTAAATTACTAAAAAGTAACATATTTATTTGTTAAAACTAAGTATGACTGATAGAAAGGGAAAATACTCAGAATATATTACTCCTCCTTGTTACCAGCCAAGATATATGTGGATTGGAGGCAACAAATGCTGTTTTCCTAATGTATGGAAACCAATTAATCTTTCAAGTCTCCAAGGCAAAATTGTTCTGAAAACAGAAAAATAAGTTACTTATTTGAAATCAACATCTCTATTTAAATTACTAAAAATAAGATTATATTAAAGAGTTAAGAAAGAACTTCCAGGCAACAAATTACTCATTTAAAGGTGTTGTCAATATTTCTTACAAGAATTTTGGTTGATTTAAAGATTAAAAATTTTTATGATAGTAAAGGACTTAGATTATAATAAACACAACTTTCTAACATTTGTGAGCAGGCTTTCAGCTGGCAGCAAATGCAGCGTAATAAATGTTGGGCCTGTTTGCAAGAACCAGTTATGCAATATCCTCAAGCAAATTACTCTTTTACTAGATTTTTTTAAACTTTTGTTGCTCCAGGAGTAAAACACATTTAAGAGTGGAATATAAGCAAAAATCTGGTAAAAGTTGTGAAGCACATGCTTTCTGGGTTTAAAAAAACATTTTGAGGGTTCAGTACTTTTTTATAATAAACTTTATTTTTAGAACAATTTCAGAAAAAAACAGAGGATAATACACATTTCCCATATACCCCACATCCAGAGTTATCTATTAACGTTTTATATTGGTATTGTAACTTTGTTACAACTGTTGTTGTTCAATCCCTCAGTCTTGTCTGACTTTTTGCAACCCCACTAACTGCAGCATGCCAGGCACCCCTGTCCTTCACTATCTCCTGGAACTTGCTCCAACTCATGTCCATTGAGTTGGTGATGCCATCCAACCATCTCATCCTCTGTCATCACCTTCTTCTCCTGCCTTCAATCTTTCCCGGCATCACAGTCTTTTTCTAATGAATCAGCTCTATCCATCAGGTGGCCAAAGTATTGCAGCTTCAGCATCAGTCCTTCTAATGAGTATTCAGGATTGATTTCCTTTAGGATTGACTGATTCGATCTCCTTGCAGTCCAAGTGACTCTGAAGTCTTCTTCAACACCACAATTCAAAAGCATCAATTCTTCAGTACTCAGCCTTCTTTATGGTCAACTCTCATATCCATACATGACTACTGGAAAAATCATAGCTTTGCCTAGACAGACCTTTGTCAGCAAAGTAATGTCTTAATTTTTAATATGCTGCCTACATTTATCATAGCTTTTCTTCCAAGGAGCAAGCATCTTTTAATTTCATGGCTGCAGTCACCATCTGCAGTGATTTTGGAGCTCAAGAAAATAAAGTCTGCCACTGTTTCCATTGTTTCCTCATCTATTTGCCACGAAGTGATGTGAATGGATGCCATGATCTTCACTTTCTGAATGTGGAGTTTTAACCCAACTTTTTCACTCTCCTTTCATCAAGAGGCTCTTTAGCTCTTCTTCACTTTCTGCCATTAGGGTGGTATCATCTGTGTATCTGAGGTTACTGATATTTCTCCCAGCAATCTTAATTCCAGCTTGTGCTTCATTCAGCCCAGCATTTCTCATGAGGTACTCTGCATATAAGTTAAATAAGCAGGGTGACAATATACATCCTTGACGTACTCCTTTCCCAATTTGGAACCAGTCTGTTGATCCATGTCCGGTTCTAACTGTTGCTTCTTGACCTGCACACAAGTTTCACAAGAGGCAGGCAAAACTTTCCACCGTTTATTGTGATCCACACAGTCAAAGGCTTTAGTGAAATCAATGAAGCAGAAGTAGGTGTTCTTCTGCAATTCTCTTGCTTTTTCTATGATCCAATGGATGTTGTCAATTTGATCTCTGCTTCCTCTGCCTTTTCCAAATCCAGTTTCAACATCTGGAAGTTCTTGGTTCACTTTGAAGAAGTACTGGTGAAGCCTAGCTTGGAGAATTTTGTGCATTACTTTGCTACCTTGTGAAATGAGTGCAATTGTGTGTGCAGTGGTCTGAAGATTCTTTGGCATTGCCCTTCTTTGGGGTTGGGATGAAAACTGACCTTTTCCAGTCCTGTGGCCATGGCTGCGTTTTCCATATCTGCTGGCAGACTAGTGCAACGCTTTAACAGCATCATCTTCTAGGATATGATTTGAATTTCTTGGTTTTTACATAAGTCTTTTTGTGTCAGGATCCTACCCATGATACCACATTACATTTAATCATCATATGCCTGTAGGCTCCTCTTGGCTCTACAGTTTCTCAGATTTTCCTTGTTTTTGATGACCCTAATACTCCTGGGGAATACAGGTCAATTATACTGTTGAACATCCCTCTAATAGGACTTATCTCATGTTCTTCCTTTTTTAAAAAAATTCAATTTAACTTTCAATTCAATTCAATTTTCAATTAAAAACAAAAACAAAAAAACAGTCCATTTCTCCCACCCTCCACCCACTGCCTCTGGCAACCACTGCACTCTTCAATCTATAAGCTGGGCATGGTGAGGTGCAGGTGATTGGTTTCTTTGTTTTTAGATTCCACATATAAGTTCTTTTACTGGTAAGTCTTTTACTGACTTATTTTACTTAACATAATGCCAAGTCAATCCATGTTACAACTGTCAACATTTCTTTTTATGGCTGAATAATATTCCATTGTATATAAATATCACTTCATTATCTATTAATCCATTATGGATAGTTAATTATTTCCATATCTTGGCTATTACAAATCATGCTACAATGAACATGGGGAGGTGCATATATCTTTTTGAGCGGGTGCTTTTATCTTCTTCAGATAAACACCCCAAAGTGAAATTGCTAGATCATATGGTAGTTCTTGGAGAAGGGCATGGCAACCCACTCCAGTATTCTTACCTGGAGAATCCCATGGACAGAGGAGCCTGGCAAACTACAGTCCACAGGGTTGCAAAGAATCAGACATGACTGAAACAACTTAGCATGCATGCACACATGGTAGTTTTAGTTTTAATTTGAGGAACCTCTATACTATTTACCATAGTGGCTACAACAATTTACATTCCCATCAACATACACAAGGGTTTCCCCTTCCTCCACATCCTCACCAACATCTCTTAATTCCAGTCTTACTGATTAGAGTCATTCTAGCAGGTGTGAGGTGCTATCTCACTGTGGCTTGAATTTACATTTTCCTGATGATTAATGACATAAAGCATCTTTTCATGTACTTGCTGGCTATCTGTATGTCTTCCTGGTGAAAAATTTCCATTTGGGTTTTCTGCCCATTTTTTAAACTAGATTGTTTTTTGCTATGGAATTAGAGTTCTTCATATATTCTGGATATTAACCCCTTATCAGATATATGATTTGCAAGTATTTTCTCCTACTCAGAAGGTTGCCTTTTTTGCTGTTGTTGATGGGTTTCCTTGCTGAGAAGTTTTTAGTTTGATGTAACCCCACTTATTTTTGCTTTTGTTGCTTTTGCTTTCAGGGTCAGATACAAAAAATCATTACCAAGACCTATGTTAATAAGATTCCCAACTAGACAACATATTCTTAGTACTTCCAAATAATTCTAAAGTTAAAGTACAAAATAAACAATTATCAGGAACACCTCATTCACTTGGGAAACTATTATCACAGTATACATGACCGAAAGGGATACGTCAGAAAGAACATGTATCTCAAGATAAATTTTTTTATCAACATGAAAGTATAAGCCTAACAAGCAAAATAAACTCATTCCCATTTCATCCACCACAGAACACCCTTCCCTTTACCCAAAACACACACATATATATATACACAAGGTAAACATTTTAAACCTAAACTGTAACCCTCTGGCTCACATGAAAACAAAACTATTTTAACCACACACAAGCTCCCGCACTCAGACTTGTAGTTTCTACATGCTGCCCACACAGCATTTTGTGAGCATGTGATTAGGAGGAATGATGCACAATCACACCACATTCCTTCCCTCAGCTCACACATCAAGAACTTGCCCTCTCAGCTGCATTCTTCTCCCAACAGCCATGGTCACCTTAGCAACCCTATGCTCCTAATATGGACAGCTGCTCCATTTAAAGTCAGCCCTTCTTGGCAGGGAAAATGCTTGTTCTTCAAATTGGGGGAGAGAGGAGAGGTTTTCCTTTCAATACACATTGCAGGGGTTGATTTAACTTGATCAGCACTTTTGTTCTGCGGCAGCAATTTGTGTTGAGTTTCAACCTACTTTGAGTTTTGCTTTTTTGTTTTTAATTTAAAAGCAAATGGCTAAAAAATAAAATCAAAGCAGCTAAAATAGAATTCTCAGAAAGAGTGGAACATGAAACAAAAAGGTATCTGAAATAACTGTATTTTATAAAAAGATACAGCTATCTACGTTTTTGAAAGTTAAAATTTACTTAGTCTGAACCACAATATCTGAAGCCTTAATATACAGTAAGAAGTCAGTCAGGAAGACCTGTCATAGCCTATTTTTGAACAACAACATTGCTAAGTTTCAAAGTGCTGTAACTCCAATCTATTTAATAGGCTATGAGTCGATCTGCTTCCCTTTATCCCACCACCTACATGTGAAATCTTTCCACAGGCTCAAATGTAAACCAGATATTGAACCAAATGACCAGTATAATCCCAGGATCCTCTAGACCTGGAATGACCTAGCACAGCACTGGATTACTCAAAACCAACCTTGATCTGTGTGTGTACCACTAAAGCCAGGCCTGAACCAAAGCAAGTCTCTCAGATGAAAGATACAGGTTTATGATACAGTTTGCCTGATTTTCATACTAAAAACAAATTATTGGGGAGGGGTGGGGCTACCACATTCTGAAACATGTGAGATCAAATTGCTTGTTCCATACCCACAAAAGGAATCTAATTCCCATTAGTCAAAATTAAACACTTTATTTTTGCGTAAAACAGGCAAGTTCAAACTAAAAAAATTCACAGTATTTGTATATTTGTTCTAAGCTGGAAAACTGCTGAAATAATTTTAATGTGGGCAAAATCCATATTAATTTATTAAGTACTATTATAGTGAATGTTAAGTTCAATGAATACCATCTATATCATTTACTGGTTATATTTTTGCATGTATATGTGTGTTTTTTAAACTTCTCAGGCTATGCAGTTCCTTTGGTTAGAAACATTTCTTCCACATTAAAACAATCTTTGTAATTACATCTTTTATACAGAGCAAAATATCCATTTATAGGGTGGCAATGTAGATTAGTAAAAAGAAACTAAAGCTGATTTTATGACTGGTTTCCTTATTTGTAAAATGATAATAATATTCATTCTACTGATGGCATGTGTCAACATAACAATGTAAAAATGATGAAATTATTATGCCATACAAAAAACTCCAAAGTTTAAGCGACCAGACAAAGGGACTATATATTACGTGAGGTCTAATTCCCTGAATTGCTATTTTTAAAAAGAGTCAAGGGAGTATTCAACAATGAATGGAATACCAAATCAGTATCAATTTCAAGAGGTTCCAGTCTTCCAACCAAATATTTTACAAATATTTAAGTGCTGACATATAAATAACTACTTCTTTCAAAAAGCCTCAACACTGGCTTTTAGCAGATGTGAATTCCCTGACCCTTTTCCATTCCACTACTGAATCAATTCCACATTTCCTCCTGTCCCCTAAGATCCTCTTCCCACCAAAAGAACACTGCTCCCAAATACCTCACTATCTTTTTCCATCTGACAGAAGCCCCTCTCTGATATGATCAGTGCTATCATTATCCTCCTTAATGTCAGGGTCCATCTTATCCTCTCCTAGGAGTTTCTCCCTCTCCCCCTCTTCAAGACTACAAGGCATATCATCACCACAAACTGGGAGATTTCAAAGTTTCCACTTATAGTATCTAGTTAGGGGATCCAAGAGAAGTTACTTCTGCTGACACTATGCTTACCACAGATGAAAATGTCTCTCTGCATCTCAAATTTAGAATCTTGCATCTGTACTGTTCTTACTCTGTGTTACGATTCAGTGATGGGGATTCAAAGAACATGATTCTGCTTCAATGGAGTAACAGAAAAAAGAAGATGTTCATATATAATTTAATGCAGAAATTAATTAACAAGCAATAAGTAATGAGCAGATTCTCTAATATTACTGGTATTATCTTTCAACTATTGGGCTTTTGCCAGCTAATATTGAGACCTAAGCATTTTAACATACTGTTTCTAGAAAAAAAAATGTATGTTTCTCTTAAGCCCTACAATTCTTTTCTTTGAAAATTCTAACAGACTCCTAGATAGACACTCTTCTAAATAGATGTTTATATTTCCTGTAATCTTCCACAGGATCCTAACTTCTGTTCTAATTCTTAACTTCAATTCTAATATAAAGAAATAAGCATAAATTGATCTTTACTTAAATGAAACTTAAACGCTCATTTTATGTGCCTTATATGTTTAAGAAATTTTACATCTAATAGCTTCATTTTAACAAACAACCTGGAATACAAGAAACCAGTTGGACAAAACAAATTAGATGACCACTCAGGCAGATCTTAGAAAAAAAATAAGAGAATAAGGTGGAGGGAACTATAAGAATTAGATTATTACCTAATGTATAATTAAAATATAAGCATATAAAATAATAAAACCTTTAATAAGATAAAAACAAAAAGATACACAACAAATACATTTAAAGGTCACTTATACAGGGACTAGATAGAAAATGGAAGAACAATTCTTTAATCAACCAATGATAAGTGGATATGATACAAACTGAGGAATATCGCTAACTCACTATCCCTAACTGTGAGGTTAAAAACTAGTACTTAGTATTAATCATGTGGCCTCTCTCTCATCATTCAGCGATCATTCATCCCATCAGTGATCACTACTGAATTATTACTTTATTTAAATCCATGGTTGTCTGTGGGTCCTTTTTATCACCCTAACACTTCAGGATATGTTCCCATTTCAGTACAGTAACATTTTGTAAGGATTACTGTTTCTTCAACTCTCAGCTTGACACTTTTCTTTTTAAATGGCACTCCAAAATAAGGTACAATAGCTAGCATAAAAAAGGTGCAAATTTTTGTGCATTTTAAATTCTGTATGCACCTAAATCATGTTGTGTCTCAAGCAGCAACATATGTTTTGACGTACAATTCTAGACTAGTCAACATGAAATCCTCTGCCTTTCCTCCTGTCTTCAGTGGAGAGCAGAAGTTAAACCTGTGTTACAGGACTATGGCAGGGTTAAGGGGAATTCCCCAGGCTTAGCAATAGTGGAGGCTAGAGCTGTTACCACTCCTCAGTCTAAAGGGTAAAGGAAGTGTCATTACCAGGCCCTAGAAGAGTAGTGGCAGAAGAGGGCCTCTTGACAGAGGCAACAGCAACACACTGGTACTTCAGACAAAGCCATCCTATTTCATAATAAACAAAAGCTGCCCCAAATTTAAATAACTTTTAAAATTCTGATAAAATATACATAATATAAAATTTATCATTTTTAAATGTAGGGTTAGCAATAATTTAACTTGCCATGTCCTTTTAATACCTTTAACTGTGTAGCAGAGTGATACTATATAAATGTGAATAATCCTTTTAAGATCATTTTTACTCTAAAAAAATTATGAAAACATCTGGATATGTACAAAAATATAGATCTACTGAATACATATAGGGGAACCCTATGGGCACAGACAACATATATATAGACAAGATATGCATCATCAATGTATCATACTTTTTACTGATGAATGACATTTAAGTTTTATTTGCCAAAAGAACAGTTGTCAAAGATGTAACAGGTCAGTTCACTAAGATTAAATTTTCTGAAATTTCCGTTTTAACTTTTAAGCATTGTTGTCCAGGAAAAGAAGGATCTGGATCTCTCCTGAAGTACTGCCTTTCAATAATGCCCTGGAAGATCAGACAGTGCTATTCAAAGGTTCAAGGATCCCCTCCCTTAACCTCCTATAAGTAGAAGAAAAAAGTAGGGGAAAAGAGTTTCACAAGAAACTTGGAAATCAAAGCTTGGTAATTCGCTCTCCCTTCCTCCTTATTAGCTAATGGGTCCCCTTTATTTCCAGTTATCAGGATAAAAACTGACTTGATTAACTAAATCTGTGGCAGATACAAGAACAGGTAGAAAAGATATGTGTTGGGTGTGCGTGTCCCCCTCAGGACAGAGGATACTGAAAAAGGAGAAAAAATGAGAAAGTTATTTGATCTGACAGATTGAATTCATCTGTAGTGATCACTACTACCGATGCCAAAAGTTCCTGAGAAAACTTAACCAAATAAGTTCTTAATGCTGCCAAGCAATTGATTTTAAGTTATCTGGTAGAAGGTAAGCATACTGATAATGAAATTTTTCTATCTATTCACGTGAACATTTCATCCTTTATAAATATAAAGAGAATAATAATGTACATCAATGATGATTTAAACTCCATTGTAAAGGTGATCATTCAGGATTTTTTTTTTTAAATACTAGATGTTGCTCAATCTTTTACTACTTATCTGGTAGGAAGCATTCCACTTTTTAAATAAAGGAGTTATACATTTTCCATAGATAGAAGCATAGCTAAATAATCTCCTTTAACTTACAATCCCTAAGAGAGTTCCTATGATCCCACTTTATAGTGAAGTCATTTAGATAGCACTATCCACTGAGGTAAAAGGTAAATGGGCCTCAATGAAAAAAAGAACTTTTTCCTCAAAATGGTCAAACCTACTCCTAAAGACGCTAGAAATGAGCCCTGACTATGAAAAGCAGTATTTGAATTTCAAGGTGACTATTTTAATCAGATCCTTTTAATCCTAACTTTAAATAAGATGACCTGTGTCCTGCTAGCAAATTCTGAGGTAGTAAAGGAATAGCTAATAAGTGTGTGAGAATCTTGTAATAATTAAGAAAAGACATGAAATAAGTATGGGGAAAGGATAAAAAAAAAATCCAGAGCAATTAAGCCTACATTTATTTTATTATTTTATTAACAATGTCTTACCTTGTGGAATTCTCTTCTGAGAAAAATAGATACAATTTTGTCCCTAAAAAAATTTTAGGGAGAAAAGTTGAAATGTTAGTTTCAACCAGAAGGTCTTCTGAAAATGAAGTTACAAAATGCATAGTACATTTGGATTATTACAACATTTGGTATTAAAAAGCTTAAGCAACATTAAGTCTCAAATAATAAAAGCATTTACTATCTTCATTAAAACATTTATTATATAATTGATTACTGTATTATAAAAATACTTATGATTCTACTGACAAGTCATTTTTGCTAAGTACATAATAACGTACATAATAATGAATGGCATGTTTTCATATTCTAAGACCTCAGTATTTAATCGGATTTTACTGTTGCCAAGATTTGATATTCTGAAGTGTACTTTTTTTTTAGCTATAATATACGTTATAAAATATAGTTCTTTAATATGTAACATTCACAGGTTTTTACTGTAATCACAAAGTTATGCAACCATCATCACCACCTAATTCTAGAACATTTTTACCACTCCAATAAGAAACTCTGTACTGAAGGGTATTTTTATTCCCAGGAAGAAACATCTTAACAAATTTAATTTTAAAATATATACAAAAAGCATATTCTTTACAACACTATGATCGTAAGTTTTTTTTTTTTTTAATGTGCAGAACAAAGATCAGGGAAACAAATATCTAAAAATTCTAAGAGTGGCTGTACGTGGACAGCAGTATTACAGTGATTCTTTTTCTTATCTTTCCTCAAAACTAAAATTTTATATTACCTTTATAGCTCTTAAAAAAGGTACAGTTAAGACATACATTTTCTAGAGCTATATGCTAGAATTTGTACTGCAATCCAAAAGAAAAACAAAAATACAAGTTGACACATTTTTTTAAAGTCAACTATATTTTTTATTAAATGTTTTTCAAAGTAGACAAAGTAAGTATAAAGCTAAAAAAGAATTTTAAATTTATACACTTACTAATCTGGTTGAAAAGCCACAGCTGCATCTTACTTTATGACAAATTGACTGTTTCATCACTTTTGCATCTGGGCATCTACTTCTTAATGGTCATTTCTGAAATAAAGATGTAGTAATTAAGAACATATTATAACAAAAATATAAAATCTTTAAGGACAATTACCTAAATATTAGCGACTACAGGGAACTGTCAAAAGAGTTCTTAACCAAGCTTCTAAAAAAAATTAACAGGGTTGAGGATGAGGTGGGAGGGCCCCAAAATTAAACAGTTATGTACACATACTGAGTATAAAAATTAACAATGTCTTCAGTCCTCAATCACTTGCACCCATCAATCTTGCCATTTCTAAGGTTGCCACTTATCGACAGGAAAATGAGAAAAGGAAGAGGTGGAAAAGGAATCCTAAAGTTATACATTTGGCTTTTGGGCCTTTTTTTTTTGGCCTCACCTTGCAGCTTAAGGGATCTTAGTTCCCTGACCAGGTATGGAACTCAAGGCCCATGGCAGTGAAAGTACTGAATCCTAACCACTGGATAGCCAGGAAATTCCTAAAATTGAATGTTTGAAAATAATAAAATAATTGCTTATTTATTAAGCTTGTCTACTTCCCCCTCACATCTACAGAAACCTAAGCTCCAGAGCAGATTTTTTTCTCTTATTTACTGCTATCTCTTGAGCATCTAAGACAATGACTGCCATGCCCTAAGTGCTCAGTAAACTGTCACTGAAAGAATAAATAAAATTATGAATGATTTAATGTTAATTGATGAAATATTTAACCTGACAGTATGTCAAAGTGGCAACGTTTCCAAACATCATTTCTTCCAAACATACACCATTAATGTTAGTGCTGACTACTGAATACATCTTTAGTAGTTTCTTTTCTCCAACAAACAAAGTCCATAACTAAAAGACAATCAAGACATGGTCCCCAGGCTTCAAGGGAACAGAATAAAGCCATATATTTTGTGATTTTATTTCTGCAACCTCTGGGTAAGACCCCTAGAAGAGAACTGCTGGACGTGTGACTTTCCTAAATGTTGCCAAATGGCGTGGGTGAGGGCCTTCTTCTTCTTAAACATGTATGCTCTCTGTTGCGGGACCTCCCTGGCAGCACTGGTGGTAAAGAACACGCCTGCCAATGCAGCAGATGTAAGAGATGTGCCTTTGACCCCTGGATCGGGAAGGCCCACTGGAGAAGGAAATGGCAGCCCCAGTATTCCTGCCCAGAGAATCCCATGGACGGAGGAGCCTGGTGCGCTATATGATATTCCATGGAGTCGCAAAGTGTCAGACACCACTGAAGCGACTTAATACGCATGTTCTCTGTTGTGGAGACAGCTAGGAATATAAGAAAAAATCTTTTAGATGGAGTGAAAATCTGACTGATCTCAAGAAAAACCTTCAAGGAACCCAGTAGTACCCACTACTTCCCATCCTGTAGCTGAATTAGTATTCCACACAAGGATGCTCTTCCAGTAAAAAACTGAGGGGAAATACAAATATTACTATAAAATTGCTTTTCTTCCTTTCAAAAAGCAGTGGAAGGATAAATCAAAATCCTTTTTAAATGGTTATCTATAGAGAAAGAGAAAGTAGGTGTAGAAGACAAGGATGGAAGTTATTCTTCTCACAATATATCTCACAGTTTTTACTCTGAAGACATGTTTTAAAGTCAGATGAACATCATATGATAATAACATTTTGAACATCAAAATTATAATGACTACCACTGACTGAAACATTAAATGTATTTTAAAAAATCCATCATCATCTTTCACAGTTACTAGGGCAAGAAGTAATTATCCTGAAAACTAATAATGGAAAAGAATCAAGTATACATCCTGCTGTTCTTACATGAAAGGTACCCCAGAGTAATCAGATCGCCAATAAGTGAAAGCAATCTTTTATAGGATTCCAAATAATGAATGTAGAAAGACCTAACAGAATTATAAAATACCCATTTTACAATCATTAATGAAAAAATAAACCTAATATTTATTCTGGGAGTTTTAATTTCAAAAAAGAAAGTGAAAGTAAAGTCGCTCAGTCGTGTCCAACTCTTTGCGACCCCGTGAACTGAAGCCCACCAGGCTCCTCCGTCCTTGGGATTCTCCAGGTAAGAATACTGGAGTGGGTTGCCATTTCCTTCTCCAGGGGAACTTCCCGACCCAGTGATCAAACCCAGGTCTCCCGCATTGCGGGCAGACGCTTTAACCTCTGAGCCACAATATCCCTAATATTACCACTTCCACCAGCTCCACTCTTACAATGGTACGAACCGCCTTAGTTCTCATCTGCATAAATAGTTCTCCATCTGCTCTCCTAGCTGCTTCCCTTGCTCACCTCAACAAGATTCAGATTAGTTTTTTTCAAAAGAAAATCAGATCATATCAGTCTTCTGCTCAAATCCTCTAATTGAGTCCATCTCACCAGTTTAAGAAGCTTCCCTGGTGGTTCAGATGGTAAAGAATCTCCCTGCAATGCAAGAGACCTGGGTTCGATCCCTGGGTCGGGAAGATCCCCTGGAGAAGGGAATGGCAGCCCACTCCAGTATTCTTGTCTGCAGAACTCCATGGACAGAGGAGCCTGGTGGGCTATGGGGTCGCAAAGAGTCAGACACAACTAAGTAACTTTCACTCACTTCACACCAATCTAAAAGCCAAAATCCTTACAAAGACCATGAGGGCTATGACCTGATACTTCCCTTCCCTATCTTCCTAACCTCACCTCCTACCACGCTCCCTCTTGTTCACTCCAATCTAGCTACACTGGCCTCTTTTCTTAAACTCATCAAGCACGTTCTCACTTCATGCTCAGGTGTTGTACTAATTAACTCCTCCTTTACTTCCCTTAAGACTTGGTTTTTAAGTCATCTCATTGAAGAGGTATATCCTGGTACCCTGCTGCTGCTACTAAGTCACTTCAGTCGTGTCCAACTCTATGCGACCCCATGGACAGCAGTCCACCAGACTCCTCTGTCCACAGGATTCTCCAGGCAAGAATACTGGAATGGGTTGCCATTTCCTTCTCCATCTGGTACCGTAGGCAAACCCGAATATCTGCCTTGGATTTCATTATGTGGTAGAGAATATGTAAGAAGTCAGTCATAAATTTTGAAGATGATAATCACTGAATCAATGAAAAAGCTGGCTTAAAAATCAACATTCAAAAAACTAAGATCATGGCATGTGGTCCCATCACTTCATGGCAGTGAAGCAGTGACAGATCTTATCTTCTTGGGCTCCAAAACCACTGCAGACGGTGACAGCAGCCAAGAAATTGAAAGATGCTTGCTTCTTGTAAGTAAAGCCACGACAAACCTAGACAGTGTATTAAAAAGCAGAGCCGTCACTCTGCCGACAAAGGTCCATATAGTCAAAGCTATGGTTTTTCCAACAGTCATGTACAGATGTGAGAGTCTGACCATAAAGAAGGCTGAGAGTCAAAGAATTAATGCTTTTAATTGTGGTGCTGGAGAAAACTCTTGAGAGTCCCTTGGACAGCAAGGAAATTAAGTAGTCAATACTAAAGGAAATCAACCCTGAATATTCACTGCAAGGACTGATGCTGAAGCTCCAAAACTCTGGCCACCTGATGCAAAGAGCTGACTCACTGGAAAAGACCCTGATGCTGGGAAAGACTGAAGGCCAAAGGAGAAGAGGGTGGCAGGGGATTAGATGGGCAGACAGCATCACCAACTCAGTGGACATGAATTTGAGCAAACTTCAGGAGACAGTAAAGGACAAGGAAGCCGGGCATGCTGCAGTCCATGGGGTTGCAAAGAGCCGGACACAACTGAGCAACTGAACAAGAACAATTGCTGAACACAAAGGTAATCAATTTTCCTATCTTTGTGTCTAAACATCTATGGGCTTCCCTGGTGGCTCAGATGGTAAAATGTCTGCCTGCAATGCGGGAGACCTGGGTTCAATCCCTGGGTCAGGAAGATCCCCTGAAGAAGGAAAAGGCAACCCACTCCAGTACTCTTGCCTGGAAAATTCCATGGACAGAGGAGCCTGGTAGGCTACAGTCCATGGGGTTGCAAAGAGTCAGATACAACTGAGCGACTTCACTTTTTTCTTTTCTTTAAACATCTATGAAGCTATACTGTCCCTTTTAAAAGATTCTTATGTTAACACCTTCAAAGAATTAATGAAAATACAGCTATCATAATGTGGGTGGCTTTTTTTTTTTCAGGTTTGATTTTGTTTTTAAATCATCTGTATTATAACCCTAGAAAGAAGTGGTGAAAGATTTGCAGTATTGAGTCCCATTAAAAAGCAGCTAGCAAAATAAACGGCATTCCCTTTCCTCCCACTCCTGTAGGGATTTGTTGGAGAATACATTATAAAATTTCAAGTAAACTCACGAAAAGTTTGACTCTTTCAAATTTATCTGTTACCTTTAGGCACCATGATCACCAGAAAGAGTCAAAGGAACTCAATAACTCCAACATGACTAGACTAGTTATGACATGGTAGAGATGTTTGAACTGAATAATTTTTTAAAAATAAACAAACTCCCCGTGGGCTAAGGCCTACTCTGCCTTTTAAACATCCTGTGTGTGGCTGGCAAGCTTCAGGGTCCTAAGAGAGATAGCCAGAGGACAGAGAAAACAAGTATGACTCAGTGGTCATATTTAACAGTCTCTGAAGACCAAAACAAAAGATACCAGTTCTGGCAAGAGTTCTCTAGAATTGCCCCAAAACTGATTTATCCACATACCTTTCATCTGAACAATCTATTTTCACTTAGTTTAAGGCTCACAAAGCATTTGTTATGTGCCTATCAGACCTCATATACAAAAATAAACCAAAAGTATAATGAAAACAATCAGCTGGAGTTCTAAGAGTTGGATGATGAATCTAATGTTAAAATCTGCTTTGTCTGGGGAGGGAGGTGAAGAGAACTCTTGAATACTGTTGTGTAGCAATGCCTCCAACTCACTGGAAATCAGACTTCAACCACTTAAGAAAAGGCTAGTGATATTAAAGGAAACTTTACTGAGCAACTTCTGTGTGCCAGATATTTATATTAGCTTGCTTAATTCTCAGAACTTCCCTATGGGAAAGGGATTAACAAAACAGAGTGGTTAAATAACTTGTCCAAACCAGAAAGAAACAGCTTCAGAATGCAAAATCTCAGTCTCCCTTTTTCACTGTTATAATCTGCACTAAACTAGAATAAAATGATTAGTCACAACTACCACATTTGCCCCATAGGAGTAACATGTAACTCCAGGCTGCTCATTTGAGAAATCTATTCTTCCAAAGTTGCTTTAAATAAGAATGCAAAAGAGGAAGGTCCACTGTTATACATTAATAAGAAACATGTAGCATTAGGGATGAACCAGAAGAATATGCTACATTTATCTCTAAGAGAACTGAGTAAAATCACAGCTCACTAATTAGTATTCATTCATAATGATTAACCTGAATCACCCTAAGTATCTGATAGCTATTCCATATTCTCTGAGAAGTCAGGGGGAAAATGTTAAGATTTAATAGAGTAGGTAACACAGATACTGACCATAATAGTTTCTGTACTTTTCTGGATGTTTGAAATACTTCTGTCTCTTTCTCTCTTGTTACATAGATATATACATACACATATATACATTAAAAGTTTTTCATTAACTTCTTAAAATTTACAACAAGATTATTAGTTATGATTCCTAATTTTCCTTTTCTGGAAAATTCTCTCATGTGGAACACCTTCCTGACACTATAACACATACTGACTTCAGTTCTTTTTATTGTTGTTGCTATTCACCCAGAAGCAATTTTATTTTTAATTGGAGGGTAACTGTTTTTCAAGACTTCAGTTCTTTATATTCAACAGAATCTAATTTTTAACATGTTATTATACTTTTTTCTAAAGTGTACATTTGTTACTAGATGCACACACTGCCTATCAAAACAATGAAAGTGTCATACCTATCATAAAATAAAAATCAAGGTCATTAGTTAACTATCAAGACACATTACCCAGGAAATGTCCTCAGTTATTTGGAGAACATGAAGATTCCTTGGAACAAATTATCCCCATTGACTAAAAAACACACCATTTAAAAAGCTTACTGCTTTACACAGAACAGGGACTCAACAGATTCATGATTTAAAATTCCCAAATACCTTGATTGTGTCTTCTAAATACTTGATTGTGTCCTGGGAATTTTCAGCATAAATTAACACTTAAAAAAAGAAACCTCCCTCACAATCTCAAATGATTGCACTAATGGTTAAGAATGATGAGGGGAAGAGGAAGACATACTCGTCCAGGGCACTGATCTTAAACAGCTTTCCCCGACAGGGTCTGCTGCTTTGCTTTGCACGTTAACAAAATGGAAGTGCACAGCCATGGAGTATGGATTGCTCCTCGAAGCTTTACCATACACCTCCTCTCCCTACAGTTAGTGTTTGCCTCTCTCCTTCCCTTCCTTCCTCTGGTACACAATATGAATAACTGTTACTTTAAAAAAGTTTTAAAAGTCTTTCTTGAAGTTGTTATGATATTGCTCCTGTTTTATGTTTTGCTTTTAAGCCCAGAGGCATGTGGGATCGAACCCACACCCCCTACATTGGAAGGCAAAGTCTTAACCACTGGACCGCCAAGGAATTCCATCAAAACTTTTGAAACATGCTACTCACATTCGGGCCATGATAATAAAATATATTTCTTAGTTAAAAAAATAAAAAAGACATCTTAACATATGAGTCTATGTAGAACATTAAGGTAAGTATCTCCTGAGTTAGTTTTCTTCTGTGTCTTCAACATTATATATAATGAAGAGATATATACAAATCTAAATATCACAGAGCCTGTGGCTTACTGTTTTTCATGAGTTTTTGATATAACACAAAAAAATACTCACTATGGAGAGTAGTTTGGTATGAAGGCAATTTTACTTTGACTCTGTTCCAGGGGGTTGAGTTTTTTGAATACCAAGAGTATTTGACAGTCTCTTCTTGAAGATGCTCTAATATGCATGTGTCCCCACAAATTGTAACCCAACTGCATTAACTTCCTCAAAAACGGAAACAATTTTTATAAAGCTCACTTTGGCCCTTGTATTTTCTAGGAGATAATCAGTAATTCAAAAATAGAAGTCAACCTAGAAGAGTTATACTTTTTTTCTACATTCCTTCTTTATCTGCTAGGAGGAAACTACTATTTCCATTCTTTAGTAGTTCTGCTGCTACTGCAAAGTCACTTCAGTCGTGTCCGACTCTGTGTGACCCCATAGACGGCAGCCCACCAGGCTCCCCCGTCCCTGGGATTCTCCAGGCAAGAACACTGGAGTGGGTTGCCATTTCCTTCTCCAATGCGTGAAAGTGAAACGTGAAAGTGAAGTCACTCAGTTGTGTCCGACTCCTAGCAACCCCATGGACTGCAGCCTAATAGGCTCCTCCATCCATGGGATTTTCCAGGCAAGAGGACTGGAGTGGGGTGCCATTGCCTTCTCCAGTTAGTAGTTCTGGTAGACTCTAAATATTTTCAACAAATGTAACAGACACAAATTTTCCCCACAATCAAACTCTTAATTTCTCATGGTGGGCACTTCACAAAGGAAAATGAAAGAAAGAATGGCCAATGCCTTCAATCAGTTTTCAACAAAATGAAAAGCAGAATTCATGTTTCACGATAGAACCTTCAGTAAATCCATAACCCAGGGGACTCAAATAAGCTATACCTGTTTTCTCTGAACTAAAGCTAAGAAATATTGTTTCTCCTAAAATCCACAAACTTTCACTTACAGCCATCTGATAATTCAAAGGAATTCAGTGACCCTCTATAACTGTCCTTCTTCACTATATTGATACATAGAGAATTTCCTTAATATTCTATATTTAAATGCTATGTAGAGGGGGAAAAATGGTAAGGAGGAGGGTGAGAAAGACAAGCCTCATAAATTGGCCACATTAGAAATAACAGAACAGATTTTGAGATGGGGAGGGGGGAGAAACCTGTGAAATCATTTTATATTTTATAGGTGAAGAAAATGAAGCGGCAAGTAAGCAAGGAAAGACGTGAAGTTCATATTATAAACAGTATTATACCCTAGAATTACCAATTCCAACAAATCTAAAATAGGCGCTTTAGCTTAACACATATATTATACACACACACACACACACATATAAAATCAGAACAGATCAGGATGTTTAAGAGTTTAAATGAATGCATGTATTCTGAATACAGTACACAAGTTAAGGGAAGTGAGAAACGGCCTATGCATCCTTTAGGGATGACGGAATTCCAGTAAGTAACCCGATTCCTTGGTACAGTTCTTTAGGACAGTCTATGCCAGATGGATCACTGCTCTGGCCCAGTATGGCATTTTTTACTTAGATGACTAATTAAATGCACCATTAGCTAATGTTTATAAAGATAAGAAAGCGTGTATATGCCAACATCCTGTTTTCAACTTGGTAGTTTCATAAAAGGACTACTGCCCATTTGAGGATTGCTGGTCCACTAAACCTGTTCATGACACAGGAATAAATCTCAAAGTAAAGGAGTGGAACAGCAGAGTATATATATAACATCAACTGCATTTAGACAAAAACCCATTGTATACAGCCTGCACTGAACCAAAAAAAAAAAAATCACAGAGAAATGAGTTCTCAAATTTAGATTTATATTCTAGGAAAGATTAGATTAGGATAAGGACAAAGACATAGTATATTCAATATTAAAAATGTAATACTTAAAGAGAACAAAAGTCACTTTTAATTTCATGGACATTTACCTTACAATAAGTATTTCTCTAGTACCAACTCACATTTAGACTTCTATAAGAGTATGTGTGTGAAAGGGCACTTGGTCTACTCAATTTCACAAAAATTACAGCCTCCCATTTAGTCCCAAAGGTACAAGTGAACAAAATAACATTATAAAGTGCTATTTTAGTAGCATAGAAAAGTCTGTAGAACAGACAGACTCATGCTTAAGGAATAGTTAAGAAGAGTTTTGGTTCATGAAGAAATACTCTAGCTTGGGTGACATCAGGGTAACCACGAGAGTATGTCTTCATGATTTCCCCCCAAATCAAGCTGGATATGCCCCAAGTTAAATAACAGTTCCTATTTATTACTCCTAGACATCACTTTTAAGCTTTAAAATAGAAGTATATAAGTTAATTTAAAATACAAACTAGTCCAAAGGCTTAAAACTTAATTGTTTAAAGACAGCATTGATTCTAACTTAAAAAAAAAAAAACCTCAACAACTTTACTAAAGTAGAAGAGGAGTTTCATCATTTTCAACCTATCAACTTATAATGTGCATGTCCCCCTCATTCCTTCCACATATGTTTGTCTCTGTCCCTCCCTCTCCCAGGCTGTGGGGGGGGGGGGGGGGGACGGGGTGGCGGGAGAGGCGTTATTTCCTCCCTCCTCAATCTTGGCCATGCTAGGTTCCCTCTCCTTGCTAACAGCTCTTACACTCAATTACTGGCTTCCAAGCACCAATACTCGGAAAGAAAACATTTTATCATATTGTATGTAGCCTGTGGCAAATAAGAAAAATAGCCACAAAGTGAAAAACAGAAAAAAATCATTCAATTAGTTGAAAATAGATAAAATTAAAGCCATAAAATTTCACTTCCTTTAAAATGCCTAAATACACAGATATATAATACAAACTACTTTAATAAACTTAGTAGAGTTAATCTAACAGATTTATTTACAGGAGTCTGAGAGAAATATCTTGGGAGAAGGGTTATTAAAAGAGTTAATTTAAGGACTTCCCTGGTGGTCTAGTGGCTAAGACTCCATGCTTCCAATGCAGGGGGTTCAGGTTTGATCCCTGGTCAGGGAACTAGATCCCACATGTCACAGCTGAGTTCGCATGATGGAACACATGTGCAGCCAAATAAACAAACAAACAAAAAAAAAGTTTAGTACAGTAGTTATGAGCACAGGCTTTGGAATCAACTTTGAGTTCATGTCCCAGCTCTACAATGACTAGCTGTGTGATCTTAGCCCGGTTACTTACTGTCTCCCCTTATCACTTCATTTCTAATGGTGTAAGGATGGCCTGTGATAACGTTTATAAGGCAAATCTGCATGGTACCTAGCACACAGTGAGAGCTCAGCACACATTACATGTAAAACATTAGCTACAGTCAATGCTTATCACTCTCTTTGTCTTCCTAGCATCTGAACTCCCTTATTAAGTTTGGGAACTTCACCACCTTATGATTTTAAAAAGTCAAAGAGTTTCCCACATCTTAAATTTAAGAACCTCACACCATTTTTTGATTTCAAAAGGTGAGACACATTTCCACATGTCCTGCATAGCCAGGACATAGGCTCTGCCAAACACAAAAAGCCCATCCCAGAGTAGAAATGGGCAACTAGCGAGCAGGAGAAGAGACCAGAAGGAACTCTCTCTGATACTAATGGTGGAGCAACCGCAGGAAGGTCAAGTCTAGGGCAGAGGTAGCAGCACTCGGAGTCAACCAGTGCTGGCGGTGTCACTGGGGCAGGCTGCGGCGTCTGTCAGTCTGCCTCTGGATGGTATAGGCACCCTCATGGGAATCGTCGTGCAATGTGATTTCGGGCATTGTTTCTGGCTGCTTAGTCCTGAATCTGGTTCTCTAACTCTCAAAACAATTTGATGAGCCACTGAGCTCTATCCAATATTCTTTTAAAATTTACAATATGCTTTAATTGGTTTTTATTGCCACCAACAATTCTGACTGAAACAATCCATTTTCACCTCCCCCAAACTCACGGGGGGGGGGGGGGGGGGGGGGAAGACTGCTTTTAATCTCTCCAAACAAATACAAAACTAATGTACACTTTCAACCAATGGATTTATGCTGTGAGGTCTTGAAAATCTTAGTT
This sequence comes from Ovis canadensis, assembly GCF_042477335.2. NCBI lineage: Eukaryota > Metazoa > Chordata > Mammalia > Artiodactyla > Bovidae > Ovis > Ovis canadensis. The sequence goes on from NC_091247.1 coordinate 155,906,791, forward strand.
TTATAAATTTTGGATAATTCCCCTAATTTAGAATATGAGAAATGCCTAATCTATTTTAGATTTACTTCTAAGGAACACAGTCAAGGAGAAGTAATGACACTGGAAAATAGCTATATGCAAAGGAGTAAGTACCACCACGGTAAACAGAAATTATCCCAACTTGCCTGAGACTACCCTTGCTGTATTCCCAAGAGCTTTCTTGCTAGCAGATTTTTCCTTGGGGTCCTATAACCAAGGGAGTCCCTCCTCCTCTTGAGGGTTAGTTTAAAGACAAAATTTTTAAGTTATCATCAAAAGGCCTTAAATATTCCTATCTTATCAAATAACTCAACAAAATATTTGCATGATACAACCACCTAACTCTCTGTTGCAATAGTGCAGAGCCAGTCAGTGCCTGATTGCCACAGGCTAATTTTTCAGTACATAAAATAATCCTTTCCCTCTGCCAGATTTCTCTGCCTGGCCATTTTGTAGTTCAGTAATGCTTTTTCCATTGTTTAGAATGTTAAGCTCAAATCTGTTAATTTTATTATATGTCAAAATAAATGTAATATAAAGTTTGTGGGGATTAAGAAAATGGGGGTCTAAATTTTTTTTTCATCCCAGGAACCTGCTACCACACAGAGCCAGAACTATGTTTTAATGAATAAAAGAGCAATCTAAACAAAAGAGCAATCTTTAAAAAGTGATAGTCTTTTTGGACTAAAATCTGGAAAAAAGAATCAGGCGTTTAGAAATGTACACTGACATCTAACCTATACTTACCATATTAAAAACTCAGCAGAAAAAAACTGAATTTTGAAAAAGATTTGTGAAAGAAAAAAAAAGGCCACAGAATTTTAGGGCTCATAACAGTTAAAGCTATGTTATAAGACAGAAGCTGTTGTGACCCTGAGAGTTAAGTTACTCACGGAACCGATCTTTTGGTTCCTAGCTGAGTGATGTCATTAAAACAGCTTGCCCTTCAAACAGTCAAAGTTAACTGCACACCACATGGTATTAATTCTTGGATTTAAAATAACAAAAAAATATACTAAATCCAAGGCAAGCAATTTTAATACTCAACTTTTAATATTCTTTAATATAAAGTTTTGTTTTATGATAATTTATAAATACCCTGGACTTATCAGTGAAGTAAAAATCATCAAGAAAAGTAAAAGTTTCTCATAGTATCCATAACTCCCAAGAAGTGTGAAAATCAGTTTTGTCTATGTGCTAAGGGTGTATCACTAATGACCAGTAATAATTTACCGGTTGCTATTTCCTGGCTGCTGTTAGAACATAACTGATACTGAATACCATGAAGTTAAATTTATGCTATTTGATAATAACAAAGAAACTGTTGTTTTTTTCTGGTCATAATCTACCTGCCCTAAAAGACACCATAATCCCTTATGGAAAAGTTTCTTTGTATTGGGTCATATTAAAGGGAGCAGAGGTCAAATTGCCAACATCTGTGAGAAATGCTGGGCTGGAAGAAGCACAGGCTGGAATCAAGATTGCTGGGAGAAATATCAATAACCTCAGATATGCAGATGACACCACCCTTATGGCAGAAAGCAAAGAAGAACTAAAAAGCCTCTTGATAAAAGTGAAAAAGGAGAGTGAAAAAATTGGCTTAAAGCTCAACATTCAGAAAACTAAGATCATGGCATCTGGTCCCATCACTTCACGGCAAAAGATGCAAAGATGGGCTCAATAAAGGACAGAAATGGTATGGACCTGAGAGAAGCAGAAGATATTAAGAAGAGGTGGCAAGAATACACAGAAGAACTGTACAAACAAGATCTTCACGACCCAGCTAATCACGAAGCTAACATGTTCCCCATTAAAACAAGGGGCAAGAACAAAAAATACCTGATACCCAAAAGAGAACAAAGAGTATATATGTATAAAGAGACAAGGTTTACAGCAAAATGGCAATCTAAGGTACATGTACTGCTATTTCTCCTTCTTCAAAACTGGCTGACACAGGTAACAGGTGACAGCTCTGCAGAAGTTGCCAAAAGCCACAGAAACTTCTAGACGGCTATTACAAAGCAATGGGAGTTATGAGACCAAGCAAAATATTGCCATTTCTAGTTTAAATTGACAGGAGGCAGGTTACAGAGAAAAACTATTAAGGAGGGAAAAACAACGGTAGAGTCACAAAGATTTACTGAGCTATTTATTTTATTTTTAAGGTTACATACAGTTTCATTTGGGCTTCCCCAGTGGCTCAGCAGTAAAGAATCTGCCTTCAATGCAAGAGTCACAGGAGATGGAGGTTCAATCCCTGGGTCAGGAAGATCCTTTGGAGGAGGGCATGGCAACCCACTCCAGTATTCGTGCTTGGAGAATCCCATGGACAGAGGAGTATGGCGGGCTACAGTCCATAGTCTAACAAAAAGTTGGACATGACAGAAGCAACTGAGCACGTATGCACAGTTTTGTTTAGTCCTCATGACAAACTTGTGTGTTAGTCACTCAGTCGTGTCCAACTCTGTGACCCCATGGGCTGTGGTCCACCAGGCTCCTCTGTCCATGGAATTTCCCAGGCAAGAACACTGGAGTGGGTTGCCATTCCCTTCTCCAGGGGATCTTCCCAACCCAGGGATAGAACTCAGATCTTCCCCATTACAAAAAGCAAGTTTACAGAATTTTAAAGAACCAACTTGCCAGAGTCATACATACACATACAATCAGTGTAGAACTGGGCCTCTAACGTGGACCTGAGCACTTTATTACTCCCTTTCATGTACTGAGCAATTCAACTGACCTAACCCTCTATCCATCCTCCCATGTAAATCCACCAGAACAGATTTTTTTTTTTAATAAAAATTTAATTATATAAGTAACAGCATGCCTCTAATTGAAAGTCTGGAAAATATAATGGATGTACCAAAAGTCATATCTTTTTTTATTGCTTTTATAATTAGTATTTTAATGAACACCGTGTACATAAATCTCTGCACAGTTTTATTCCACATTTATAAAGCATTATAAATGGAATTCTGGGTCAAATAGTGGCAATACAGTCTGCCAGAACATCTGACTTTAATACTGCTGAACTGACGAAGAGATTATGGTTCCTTAAGAAAAACAGCCATGCCTAATTTTCCCATTATCCGCAATGCCTAGGCACATGAGCAAGTGTTCTCATGACTGCTGAATAGAGGTTTCTCTCCCCTTAGTACACAGTCTCTGAAGAGAGCAATAAACAGAGCAGGCTCTCAAATTAGAAGACAACTGTGCCAAATATCAAATTCATTAGTGGGCTGCATAAAACTCTTTTCAGGGAGAACAGAACATGAACATTAACACTGCCATTCAATATATTTCCATGTGTTTAAAAGACTTTGGATATCTTATATTTTTTAAATACAGTATGTTAGTAGGTATATAGCATATATTGAAGACACTGTTTCTCCCAGTTTACCTACATGTTTTACTCTGCTATTGTCCATGGAAATCATTTCAGAACATGTAGAAATTCAGAGTTGTATATTTTAACAATGACTAGATTTCTCTTACTTAGATTTTCTGTCAAAAATCATCATCGATTTTCATCAAGTTCTAATGATATTATAGCAGGCAATGTCCCCAGAAAAATGAAAAAGACTGACTACAAAACAATGTGCCAGCAGGCACTGAACTAGCACTTTAGATGCATTAATTTAAACTTTACAACATTACATTATATTATTATTACTATTACCTCTATTTCATAGGCAAACTCAAACAGAGAAAGATTGAAGTTGCTTGTTTGGGGACTTCTGGTCCAGCGGTTAAGACTCTATATATTTCCACTGCAGGGGCACACTTATTTCCTGGCTGGGATATAAGATCCCATATGCCATGCAAGTGGGGCCGAAAAAAAAGAAACTTGGCTTGTTTTTTGAATATAGGTATTCTGGCCATTACTTTGCCAACAAAGGTACATATTAGTCAAAGCTATGGTTTTCCCTATAGTCAAGTATGGACATAAGAGTTGGACCAGAAGGCGGCTGAACATCAAAGAATTGATGCTTTTGAACTGTGGTGTTGGGAGAAAACTCTTGAAAGTCCCTTAGACTGCAAGGAGATCCACCAGTCAATCCTAAAGGAAATCAGTCCTGAATATTCACTGAAAGGACTGATGGTGAAGCTGAAGCTCCAATACTTTGGCCACCTGATGTGAAGAGCCAACTCATTAGAAATCAGACCCTGATACTGGGAGAGACTGAAGGCAGGAGGAGAAGGGGACAACAGAGGATGAGATGGTTGAATGGCATCACTGACTTAATGGACATGAGTTTGAGCAAGCTCCAGAAGATAGTCAAGGACAGGGAAGCCTGGCATGCAGCAGTACATAGGGTCACCTAGTCGGACACGACTGAGCAACTGAACAACAAATTCTGGCCACACTTCTAATCACTACACAAAATTGACTCTCAATGTCAAGCAAAAAGCACTGAATAGCTTTCCGTGAACACTGGTGGTACAGGGCACGATGATAGTAGTATGCTTTCCAGAAAACAGGAAATTCAACCAATCCAAATGAATTATTTATTCATTAGGTAAAGAGTTATTATAGATCAAAAATTGTATCAAAATGTGGGAACATTCTCCAAACCTTGAGAAATACTAGGACTAAAAAGTTGGAGAAAGATCACTGTAAGGTAGATTTCTAGTTAGACACATCTAACCTAGTTAGATTAAAATAGAATTATTCACAAGTGTCAGGGCATAGCAGGAGTAATTAGTTCTGCCTAGGGCATTCAGAGAAGTTGTAGAGAGGAGGAAATACCTCAACTACACCTTGAGTAACAGACTTCTAAGGGAATTTGTAGGTAATAGTCTGTCTCCCAAAATCACTCCCCACAGAAGGGTCAGGTTCTCACTGCTATGAAAACCGCTGCAGTAGCAGAGAACATATCTCAGCACAAAAGAACCATCTTATGTTGGCTGGAGGAGAGTATGGGGTTGCAATAGGTACAAGTGATCAAACCCCTGTCAACACTATGGGAACCAGCAATAAGGAGGAGCCTGTCTATCAAGCTTAATTTTACAGCCAACATAGCTACAAAACTGCCTTTAACAGACTTGTATTTAAATTCCTAATTTTAGAAAAACCTAAATTTTAAAACTAATAATAAGGAATTGGGGTGGGGGGAGCAGACCTTCAGTTAAGCATGACTGGCTTTGACTCCTTCCTGAAACCTCATCTTAAAAAGTTAAAGGACATTTTAGAAATATAAAATCCATAAGGATATGAGAATGGGGAAGGACACAATATAAAATAAGAGAAGTCAACAATATTCTGGATGCTAGAAATGCGGCAGTTGGGGAGAGGCAACTAAACTAACTAGACCAAAAAAGGTGAAGCCTAAACCTGAAAGGAAGAAGTCATCAAGCTGATAAACACAAAAAGCTTAATAATGGTCACCAGGGGCTAGGGGTTTGGGGCGGGGGGGGGGGGGGGGGGGCGGCGGTAATGAGCATTTCCGGGTTAATAGGTACTGAGTTCCAGTTAGGGATGATATAAAAGCTCTAGAGATTGAGGGACAGTGGTAACGATTACACAATAAGGTGAATACACTTAATGCCACAGAACTATACACTTAAATGGTAAATTTTGTTACATATATTTTACCATATTACTACAATTTTTTAAAAAAAGCAGCAGCAAGATGACTCATGCTGGAGAGATTCAGGTACTGAAATCATGATGAAGACAAAAATGCAGGGTGCGGCCAAAAACTAGATGACTGGTTGAAAGTTCATTTCAGTGGCCTCACCCCAAAACTGATCTTCTCACCACTGCTGGAGAGGGTGGACCACAAACTCTGATCTTTGGAACATAGGCCAAAACTGAAAGCTAGACAAAACAATTACTGAAAAACAGAATTATTTGAAAGTCTGCATTCTACATAAGCAGGTTGTCTCCAAGAAGAAAAAGGAAATAACAGATTATCTGATTATCTGATGTATCCAACCATATTATAGTTTATATTTGTTAGAGAATTGCAAATGAATAGACACAAAGTATATAAAATTTCAAACTCATAATTATTTGAGAAAACATTAAGTTGGATAAGAAGAGAAATACGATCATAGTGAATCTTGTGACAGCTGCAAAAAATTTGCAAAGTCATAAAAATTTAAATACTAAATAAAGAATTTAACCCCCCCCCAACCTGATATCGTATAAAAGGAAGAATAGAGAAGGAGAAATACGTATAAACGTTTGCAGGCAGCAGAGATTAAGATGACTAACCCTCATTTTTCTTAGAAGGAAGTGAGTAGTTACTGTCTAAAATAAAAAGCCAACAAACAGCAGAACTGACTTGGAAAAATAAAGGCACAACAGAATAGCTGAGACTGCCCCTAAAGGCTAGGAACTGGATGTGAGATGAGGAGAGATGATGCCCTGCTATTTTTATAAGCCTTGAATTTTTAAAACTATATATGTACAAATATCATTCTAATTTTAAAATAAAAGTTTAGAGAGGCAAAACAAAATTGTAATGATGTTATTAAAAAGATCTAAAATGGTCTATATTGTCTATACACCTTTTTTTTTTCAAACTACTGTGTTAGCTTTCTTAGAATTTTCAGTCATATTGAGGTCAGCCATGCTACTTGCTGCTCTGCCTTTCAATGCTGCTGGGCATCACCAAAATAAGGCTCCAGTAGAAGGAAATGGTGCTGAAAATGCTGCCCCTGACCAGCATGCTAACCCATCAGGCAAGAAAAAAGTGGTGGGGGAAAATCCTGATGCCAGGATGACCAGCTGAAGAGAGGAGGAGAACAAGGAGGAAGACAACATAGGTGGGGAAGACATACCTGATGCCACGTGAACTGAAATGCTTTAAAACGGGACTGAGCTCCAAAGAGTTTTTACATGGGAAAGAATGCTAAGAGCAGAGGAATCGTTAGTGTTTCTAGAACATGTCATCTGGGTGGTGTCTTTAAATACACAGTACAGTCCTGTTTATGCATTCTGCCCTGACCACACTGGTCATTTCTCCATTGTTAGTTTGGGATTTGAAGAACACATCCAAGCATCTCATTTTGAAGGCCTGATACAACCATAACTGGGTATATACTTTTATTAATAAAACTGATACTTTATCATGGCTGGCAACACTTGTTAAATTTCATAGGTCTCCTCGCTTGCTGGGAGTTAGCTATGGTGGTGTTAAGGTGGCAGAAAAGAGTGTTCCTCTCATCATCTGTGGCTGGGGACTGGGTATCTGTTCCCTGGAAATGTCTGATGCGACTCTGAAAGCTCATGTTTTTGCATTAACTAGTGGGAGAGGTGTCTGTTTTCTGGTTTGCCTCCTTCATTCTGTGGCTGAGATGGGTACTTCAACCTGGTGTATTTTGGTTTCTTAAGAATCTGAATGATCTAGATTTTAATCCAGTATAAGAAATGATTCACTTGACTCTATATACTTATCTTCCAAAATTTATTTTGTCAGTCACTGCCTTTGGGTCCATGTCTGCCTGGTGCTTTCGCTACCTATTTAGTCTATTGCCTGATATACTATATACTATATATACTATACTTAGTCTATTGCCTGATTTTTTTGTCCACACAGTGTCATGCTCTACAGTGATGCTCAGTGAGTGTAATGTTCCATGAGCTGCTTCTGCTTCAGGCCGCCTTACCAGCATTAGTTGAACAGGGATGGATGCAGCTATGGCTGAAGGGGACAGTGTAAGCAGAGACTCTTACTGTGGGAAGCTTGCTGGATCTTCATTCCTATTTGTTGGAACCAGGAAGAAAATGAGAACTGTGCAAACCAACCAGTGAACAATAACCAGTGTGTCTGAGGTAGCAACACTACCGCTGTGGTTGGGGAAGGTGTGCGTGCAGCCCACCTAGCCATACTTCAGCAGGGTGGGTCTGCTGGCTTTCAGCCTTGCATAGGCCTTCAATTTTTCCACTTGGATATTTTTGTTGATTGTATTCATATGCAATAACCTTACTGATCACCAGCCTCATCTGCCTGACTCTACCAGTATTTGCTAGGCATCAGTTAATGTCATTTTGGACAGGGACTGCCAAATCCATGAGCTCTGCACAGCTGCTTATGATTTCTACATTTCCTAGCTAACCATAAGGGCTGTGATGGTGCTGGCAGCATAGATGCCACACGGATGCAGTGACCTTGAGAAGGGTAAAGGGTAGAGTCCTGAGGACTTTGATAGCTGCAGTGCTGCTGGCTGGAGTTGTCCTAATTCTGGGGCTCCTGTTTGAGCTGGTTATTATTGTTCGCCCAAGGCTTCCCTTGGCTCAAACTCCTCGTTTTTTCCCACCACAGGACCAGGCACTTGGAATCCTGCATACCAAAATCACTGCAGCTGTAACACTGATGGGTCCTCGATGGTGCCTGAAAACTGCAACTGGGCTGGCCAGGCAGCTGGCGCCCAGAATCTCGACCTTCCCATAACTGTCAGTGCAGTGGCCACCGTGTTCTTGCTCCCCTACGTGCACCTTGTATCTGGCATCGCTCCTTTACTAGGTGTTACTTCAGAAACGCAAAACTTGGTCTGCAGGCAAATGTACCCATTTTTACTGATGGTCATGGCATTGATAGGAATCTTGTCCTTCCAGATCTGCCAGTTTAAGTCCCTTTGTGCATGTGCATGCTCAGTTGCTCCGTTATGCCCAATTCTTTAAAACCCTACGAACTGTAGCCCACCAGGCTCCTCTGTCCATGGGATTCTCCAGGCAACAATACCAGAGTGGGTTGCCATTTCTTCCTCCAGGCAATCTTCCCAACCCAGGGATCAAACCCGCATCTCCTGTAGCTCCTTTACTGGCAGGCGGATTCTTTACCACTGAGCCCACTGGGAAGCCCTTATGTGCCTTTATGAACATATTTAAAATGACAAGTACCTTGTAGGCCAATACCTTGTGAACTATGAACGGAAATCTGGCAAACAAGGCACCTCCACAGTTGTCCTAAGAACAAAGTGGTTGTATGAACTACCCTGACCTTCCCCTTGTGTTTATGTGCCCTTTTTTGTGGACTTTTCTCTTCAGAGATTTTTCCCAGTGACCTCTCAGCACTGTTTTTAAGTTGAATGCATCTGACTTGTGTTCTCAGCATTCAGAGAGCAGCAGTATGAGGCTCTGCTGCCCTTCCTGCATCTTCTGACCTCACTGCTGTCTGAGGTCTATATATGTGTAAATAGAATTTCCTGGATACTTTAAAACCTTGGATTAAACAAAATGTGCCTTGTACATTTTTAAACAAAATGTATAATTTAATTTATTAAATCTGCTTGTTACTTTTTAAAAAAACACCTTTCTTATAGCACAATTCATGAGCTGATACAGTATGCAATTCACTGGAGAAATACTCTGGGCATGTAGCAATTCTAAAGCCTAACTGTTTAAAACCAGTCTATAAACACAGTATTTTATTTATTCATTTCCCCCTAAGAATATATATTTGGGTATATTTATATAAAGGCTTATATTATTTGTAACTCTTGGATCAAATCCAAATCTTGACATTTCGAATGACTAACATTTGTAAGCACCAGTGATGGTAGAGCTGAATTTAAATAAAGTCCAAGTGTCAAATGATACAAATAGACAAACTGAAAGGCTACTCATGGAAAAATATATAACAGTACTAAATATGCAAAAGAAAACAGGAAACAATCTTATCTACAAGAACTGTACAACTTGCAGCTTTTTAAAAGTCACATTCTTGTGGGCACAAATTCACCAACTAAATATAATCTAATTAACATATTCCTTCTACACAGTTGAAACAAGAACTTCATTCCAGAAAAAGAAAATACTTCAAAGCTCAAGATTAAAACCATGAGCAACTACATCAGAACCTACTGAATTTTTTTTCAATTAGTAAAGTTCTTTTCATATAAAGATAAAAACTATGACACCTGGTTTTCTTTTCAGCAGTATGAAGGAAAGTTATGACCAACCTAGACAGCATATTAAAAAGCAGAGACATTACTTTGCCAACAAAGGTCCGTCTAGTCAAGGCTACGGTTTTTCCTGCGGTCATGTATGGATGTGAGAGTTGGACTGTGAAGAAAGCTGAGCGCCGAAGAATTGATGCTTTTGAACTGTGGTGTTGGAGAAGACTCTTGAGAGTCCCTTGGACTGCAAGGAGATCCAACCAGTCCATTCTAAAGGAGATCAGCCCTGGGATTTCTTTGGCAGGAATGATGCTGAAGCTGAAACTCCAGTATTTGGCCACCTCATGTGAAGAGTTGACTCACTGGAAAAGACTCTGATGCTGGGAGGGATTGGGGGCAGGAGGAGAAGGGGCCGACAGAGGATGAGATGGCTGGATGGCATCACCGACTCGATGGACATGAGTTTGAGTGAACTCTGGGAGATGGTGATGGACAGGGAGGCCTGGCATGCTGCGATTCAGAGGTCGCAAAGAGTCGGATATGACTGAACTGAAGGGGACAAGAGAGAATGAGATGGTTGGATGGCACTACCGACTCGATGGACATGAGTTAGAGCAAGCTCCAAGAGTTGGTGATGGACAGAGGCCTGGAGTGCTGCAGTCCATGCGGTCACAAAGAGTCAGACATGAATGAGCGACTGAACTGAACTGAATGGACTGTGCTCATCTATAGCTACAGTTGCTCAACTTCATGTGTCAGCTACCTGACAAATTTACAAATACTTAAAAAACTATCACAAAGGTTTAAGAGCGTTAAAATCATATGTGTTATACTGTTTATACTGTGCATCCATATATTCAAACAAGAAATAAAAAGAGCAACCAAAGAAAACCTCAAGCATTATCATACTCACATGTCAGAGAACATGACAGAGAGAAATGCCCATAAGATAAGACTCCTTCACTCAAGGAATCTGGGATTCAGCAGTGCAGAAGGGAGTAAGAAGTGTGTGTGGCAGAGGTGCCAAGACCAAGACAGGAAAACGACTCGTGAACAAGACAAAAAACTGAATGACTGAGTACTAAACTACAAAATAAAAGGGTAAATTTAAAGAAAAAGGAAGATAACAGTTGCCCTGACAATACAAGTAGGCACTGAACTGGTCTCAAAGAAGTAGAGAAGCATTTGAAAAAATAAACGAGAAAGGTCAACATCTCTGTCTCTCTTGCTCTCTCTCTCAATGTTACCATACACTTAAAATTTTTCATATGAAATACCAGAGGCAAATGTATGCAAAAATCAAAAAAGTAATCTAAAAGAGAATTGGCCCAGAAGAGGGAAAATAAATGAAGTAGTAAACAGAGGGAAAATTATCCACAAAGAAAAAAGAAAAATCTTAACAACCATACATGTTGTATATCAATAAATGTTCGTATTATTTTGATTAGCCTCAACCCATTATTGGAGTTGGAGAAGGAAATGGCAACCCACTCCAGTGTTCTTGCCTGGAGAATCCCAGGGACAGGGGAGCCTGGTGGGCTGCCGTCTATGGGGTCGCACAGAGTCGGACACGACTGAAGCGACTTAGCAGCAGCAGCAGCAGCACCATTACTGGAGGGAAAATGAAATTGTTATAATTTCATTTCCACAGGAAGAGACTGACAAAACAAGTTTAAACAACAAAACTATATGAGATTTTCTGACTCCCAGCCCTACATGTATCCATTACAATACTACACACTATTTTATGTGTTAAGTATTTTACACTGGACTGACTGCATCACCAACCTCAATTTCTTATAACCAAAAACATTAGAATGCTACTGAAAAAACAAAACAAAAAAAAAAAGAAGCCCATCTTAAAGTAAGTATGCTGTAATACACAAGAGCCAAATGGGTCTCAGTTAAGACCACAAAACTTTAACAACTAGAATGGTGGCCTTTCCAGTAAATTGGTATGTTACTGTTCCTCTAGCCCACAGGCCACTCTAATGGGAAGACAAGGAGAGGGTACTCCCCAAGTAACAAACTTCAGAGCTGCAGTCACAGTCCCATAAACAGAACTTCTTCACTGTTTATCTAAATTATTTTGATTGTACACTGACAGCTACCTAGAGACCGAAAATCAAAGAAAATAATAAATATAAATGAAACACTATAAAATAAACACAATCATGAAATGTACCAGTTACTATGCCATACAGTTATTAGTTTCAAACTTACAAGGTTTCTCAGGAATCATAGTTAATATTACTTTTTACACCTAACTATGGAGAAGGAAATGGCAACCCACTCCAGTACTCTTGCCTGGAAAATCCCATGGACGGAGGAGCCTGGTAGGCTACAGTCCACGGGGTCGCAAAGAATCAGACACGACTGAGCGAATTCATTTCACTCACTTCATACTTTATCACTGGAGAAGGAAATGGCAACCCACTCCAGTATTCTTGCCTGGAGAATCCCATGGACAGAGGAGCCTGGCAGGCCATGGTCCATGGGGTCGCAGAGAGTCGGACACGACTGAAATGACAAAGCACGCACACCTAAACTAAAATTTTCCTTAAGTTGATAATATCATATTAATTTAAATGGTTATCCATGTACCCAAACCTGAATTAATATTCATCACAAACTGAAAAACACGTTGGTCAAGCACCTGAGAATCATGACCCCGTACATTCTCTCTCACTTCTTTCTCTTTTCCAACATCTAAAGGCAAAAGAGTTTCACACTCTTCCATTACACTCCTACCTAAAAACCCTGAGCAACAGCCAGGTCCCACCCGCTTCCGTGGGGATGCACTACTGAATTAACTGAGTATCTGTTCAGGATACAGAAGGGTATAACTAAGTTTTCTTTCAATATTTTTACCTGTGTTTTCATGTGTGACTGAGAGGAGTAGGGAAAAGGAGTTCTAAACGGAGGCACAAAAGAGCCAAACAACCTTCAGCCCTCTAAGGCAGCTGTGGCAGAATACGAAGGCAACGAACCTGAAGTGGAAGGGACATAAGCCCAGCTCTGCCACTTAACATTTCTCAGTGAGTGAGTTCTTTCGCTTAGCAACTCACCCTGCCATGTCCAGCCTAGCAGACTCTTTGATAATACCCATGCTCTCAAACACCTCCACTAAACAGCCATGTATTTGTGGATGTGTTCAATGGATTACTATTTCTACCTACCTTTGGATAGGGTGGCTCAGACAGTAAAGCGTCTGTCTACAATGTGGGAGACCCAGGTTCCATCCCTGGGTTGGGAAGATCCCCTGGAGAAGGAAATGGCAATCCACTCCAGGACTATTGCCTGGAAAATCCCAAGGAAAGAGGAGCCTGGTAGGCTACAATCCACGGGGTTGCAAAGAGTTGGACATGACTGAGCAACTTCACTTTCACTTTCACTTTGGATATATTATATGATCTTTAGCACACATCTTACTGATTATATCTTATATTAACATCTAATAGGCTCATATAAGAACCTATCACCAAGGAAATAATTGTCGTGGATATCAAGAGCAAAACACAAACTGGGATCAGTGTTTTATCAGTAATATTCAGAAAAGCAATAATGAATAGTAACACTCACTAAAAGTACCTCATTAGCCACTCACGAATTTATTATTTTTAATACTCTGGAAATGTTATCAGTTCATACAGAGAACATGGTCTTTTATGTATTGTTACTAATCTACTTCAGTGACTACAGATCATGCTAATTAAATATTTGACCAACAAAATGATATATTCTAATAGGATTAGACACCACTTAATTTTAGTTACATTTCACTAGTAACTGTAAAAAAGGCTATACAAATTTCTATAACTTACCAAAAATTAAATTATACAAATTCTGGGCTTCCCTGGTGGCTCAGATGGTAAAGAATCTGCCTGCAATGTGGGAGACCTGGGTTCAATCCCTGGGTTGGGGAGATGCCCTGGAGGAGGGCATGGCAACCCATTCCAGTACTCTCGCCTGGAGAATCCCCATGGACAGAGGAGCCTGGTGGGCTACAGCCCACGGGGCCACAAAGAGTCGGACACGACTGAGCCACTAAGCACAGCACAGCACGTACAGCGTTCTACTGCTTCCACCACAAAGTTTCATCTAAGAGCTGAAAGCAGTGCTAACTTTTACCAAGCAAAAGAATCTGCCTACAATGCAGAGGAGACGCAGGCTTGATCCCTGTGTCAGGAAGATCCTGGGGAGAAATCTACTCCAGTTTTCCTGCCTGGGAAATCCCATGAACAGGAGTCTGGCAGGCTACAGAGTCACAAAGAGTCAGACATGACTGAAAGACTAAATTAACAACTCCTCCTTAAATATATTTAATAGACAGTATTAATGTCTTATTAAAGTTATTTCCACTGAAGAATACATATCAGTACTTTCCCAATTGATCAGCATAATTGTATTTGAAGTGTTATTCCAAATTACTGGATAAACTAGAAAGAAAACTAAAAGTTAATTATAGTATCTTGAAATATCTGGGATCAAATCAAATGTTACAGAACTCAAGTAAAAGGACAAAATCAAACATATTCTTTGGAGATACGGAACAAAAAAATAAGACTTCTGGAATTCTTATTAACACTAAGACAATAAACTAAATTCTGAAACAATTCCTAGAAGTGTTAATGCCAGAAATGACTCTTCTCCCTAAAGATAAATTTATGCAAAATAAGTATGTCTTAAAAGCCAACTCAAACAGTGCTAAAGTGAAAATAAAAGACATCTGAAGATAACTTTACTATCTCAAAATTTTATTAAAGCACTAGGAGAAAATTTAAGGTTAAAGTAAAAACTCGAATCCAAGTAAATATGAAGATAAAAATAAGAGGAAAAAAACTGATGAAACACTACTAGAACAGAAGGGGGAAGAGGATTCTAACTAACCAAAGATGAAAATAACAGGGGAAAAAAAAAAAGTAACTCATGTGCAAAAACATTTTTGGAATCTGCATTGAAAATTAATCATATAGAGCAATTACTATAAATATGAGGTCCCATCCACTGTACTAAAGCATGAAGAGCTTATATCACATTTTTCCATGCACACTCAATGAAGACTTTTCCTTCACTATAAATCCACAAAAGGTTTTTGTTGGTGCAATTTACTATGCCTATTCTCAGCCCTAGGGATATTTTTGTACCCAATCTCAAATTGGAAATGGGATGCTATCTGTCCTCAAAATGTCGAGTTATTGGCAGAAACATAGTTCCATGTCTAATAAGAACTTTTATGTTCCACTACAAGTCTTTTAAGTGGTATTCTTGTTTAGATGTAACAGAGATCTGTGTATTTTAAAATATAAATAAGAACTTACGGGATACATTGCTCACTGATATAACTCATCTGAACCACCATTACCCATATCACTCCTAGCACTGAAGAGGCAAATACAGACACTGCTCCATCACTTGGCCACTTCCTGCTAGCTACTTCTGCCCAAACTCCTCTTAGGAGCCCAAAGGGAAATCTATTACCATTGCTGCAAAAGCTCACGATTTGCAGACCACTGATAAATGTACTGAGGAGGATTGACACAACAGAGGCAACTTCTTCACTTACTGTCAGCCACACAATGGGGACTGCCTGTACAGGCAGAAAACTAAGGCCCAACATCCCTGCTCCCTAGTGTACCGGCCTGTATAATCCTTGGGGCTGAAAATATAATGGGACTTCACTCCCATGATTAGGTTAACTTTAAGAAAGTTAACTTATGAGGAGGAATTATCCAAGTGAGCCTGAACTAACCACATAAACCCTTTAAATTTGGGTCTAGAAATGAAAGACAATTTTTAATGGATCTCTACTGCCTATAATCGCAAGAGCTGCCTACTCTACCAGCTTTTTAGGGACTTCTGTAACCTAGCCCCAATCCTACCAATACAAAAAGAAAAGAAAAAAATTATATTATCACAGGTCAAATAGTAATGCTTTATCAGAAAGTTAAATATAAGTTTAACTACTTAAGACTCCAAACCTAGCATATTATTAATAATTGTTAGGCACTATTGCTCAGTACTCCTAAAATTCAAGTTTGTATCACATACTTCATTTTTTAAAGACTCCATTCTAGAGAACTACCTAGACTGTGTTTAGCATGCAAGCTACAGTCCAGCTGATCAATACCAGCAGTTAAGTTCTAGACCACCAGGACAAATTAAGACTGAGGACATTCAATGTACCATTTCTGCTCTAAGTTTTCACTACTTCAATGCAACTGATATCCTTGTTTTGTAAGGTATCACCTAAAGATTCTAAGCTCTGTACCACATGGAAGGTATTTACTTAGCACTTATGAATGCCATTTCTTAACAGTCACTTTTGCCAAAGAGTTTATATACTGAGAAGAGAGACAAATTAGGCAAAAAGTCCCTGCTCATTACTGCTCTTCAGCTCCCAAGGAACACCTAAATGCCTAGGGGATTTAGTCCTCATACTGTTACCAGGCAATACTGAATGAAGACCTAAAATCAACAGGCTGGTGTGGGAGAACTTTCTCAGATGTTGTGAGGATTGAAAGTTGGGTTAGCACTTAAAAGATCCTGAGAGTAAGTGATGCCTTAAATTTTGCGCTCCTGGTGCCTCCTTTCTTTACTTAGACTCCTGCCCTGGAGCTCAGCCAGGAATACTGCTAAACATCCTACAGTGCATAGCAGAATTTCCCACAACAAAGATTAAGCTGGCCCAAAATGAAAATAGTGCTAAAGTTAAGAAACCTTGGTATAAAAGGAAGAAGGCTAAATTAGAATCCCACCTTTATAATTTATCACCTAAATGACTTTTAGCAAATTATGTAACTTCTTTCCTCATGTATAAAATGGATAACACGCTCATGTTGAAGGATTCAGGGACCTTTAAAAAAAAAAAAGATTTAGGGACCTTTAGACAATTTACAAATGTTTAGTTTCCATTCTTCAGAGTGAGTACAAAAATCTTCTCTATCAGAGATAGAGCCCTGGACCTCTCAAAGATTACTTCAAAATATGAATGACACATGGTACTGTAACTGATTTATTCTCTGAATCTCCAATCAAAGTCTAAGCAACTTGAAGGCAGTTCAGTTCAGTTCAGTCGCTTAGTCGTGTCCAACTCTCTGCAAGCCAATGGACCCCAGAGTTCTTACTTTATTGGAGCTGGTATACTCGGCCTCTACAACAAAGTAAGCACTGAGTAAACATCTGTTAAATGACCAAATGGGCAAATAAGCTCTAAGTTATCTACCCAACATAATAAAGCAGTCATTGCATTGCACAGTGGAAAATTACCGAAGAATATAAAAAAACATAACTCATGTCATGAAGAAGTTTTTAAATAGTAAGAGATATCTAACAACAAAACAAAATATGTAGAGAGATTTAACAATAGGTACTCAAAAAAGCACCTGGGTAAAATTCACATGAACAGCTGAAGTCACAAATGAGTATTAGTGAGATGCATGAAAAATTAGAATTAAACAGATTTAATCAGGGAAAGGCCTGTGTTTAATTAGTATAATCCTTCAGAGTACCTGCTGCTAGTATCTTCCAAAGGGCAATGGTACAATACACTTAAAAGAACAAATGTCAAAACAACAAGTGATATCATTTGTCACCTTAGCAGTACTCAGCTAAATTTCATAATTCAGATGATGGTAGTATATTTTCACAGGTTCAAAGGTCACTTTAAGAAATTTTTAAAAACACATTAGATTTTAATAGAAGTTTACCAAATTCCTGACATCCACAATCCGTTTTAACTATTTTAAATGGTCTGAGACAGAATAAGGCCAAAAAGGATGATGCTCAACTGTCTGAATATGCTGCTGAAAAGCTGAAGTCAAGCATACCCAAAGTGTGTTAGAAGCACTTTTAAAATGCACAAATTTAACAATTTTTTTTAAACCAACAATTTTAGAAAAACAGTCGTTCCTATCTAAAGTTTATACAAATATAAGACACTGAGTTTGCAAATGTCAGCAGTTTTAAGATCCCTTTCTGAAGTAATAGTCTCCTTCTGTTTTGCTTGGTATCTTAATTTGCCTTTAGTTTCAAAACTAAGTTTGCCAACACTATTCCTCTCAAAACCTCAGGAATTCCGTTACTAGTTTTAAACTAAATTAAAGGAAAATAGACCCATTCAACCCATGGCAGGAGTATGCACAAAGTGTTTGTTGATGCTCATAAATAGACTGAGAAATTTAGACATGTCTGAAGGACAACGGCTCTATAGTCAACTTTGGTTTGCTCCACCATGGGATCAAATAGGAAGAGAATTATTGCTACCACTTCAAGTGAGACCAGCACAGATACCTTTAAACCAACTGAGATACAATACACAGAACATTCTCTCTCTAAATCAGAGCCTTAGTGTATGTTTTCACTTCAGGAAAGAATGGTTAGAGTACTCTTTTAAAAAGTACACATAGAGCTAAGACGTTACCAGAATCTCCCCCCAAACAATGCTAAAAATGCCCTCAACACTGCCCCCCTCAGTTGACTCCCCCCTCAAAAAGAGAACAAACTATAAAAACTTGACAGAAAGATGGTTCTCTGTCTTACCACTGGAAATCTTCTTTTCCATTTTATATCCCTAGTTTCCCTAATAATTACAGATATTGTCATACTCAGCCCTCTTGGTGATCTCCTTCAAGTCGTAATTCATCTCAAAGCACCTGAAACCCAGGTATCAAGATCCTGTGAAAGGGACTAGTAAAAGAGGAAAGTACTTGAAAGGAAGGGAAAGAAAATCCAATTTCCTGGCTCCCTCTCTTACCCTGTCCCAGTACTGCAGAGTAGAAACATATGGAAGGAATAAAAGCACCTTCAGTTCAGTTCAGTTGCGTCTGACTCTTTGAGACCCCATGAATTGCAGCACGCCAGGCCTTCCTGTCCATCACCAACTCCTGGAGTTCACTCAGACTCACGTCCCTCGAGTCAGTGATGCCATCCAGCCATCTCATCCTCTGTCGGCCCCTTCTCCTCCTGCTCCCAATCCCTCCCAGCATCAGAGTCTTTTCCAATGAGTCAACTCTTCACATGAGGTGGCCAAAGTACTGGAGTTTCAGCTTTAGCATCATTCCTTCCAAAGAAATCCCAGGGCTGATCTCCTTCAGAATGGACTGGTTGGATCTCCTTGCAGTCCAAGGGACTCTCAAGAGTCTTCTCCAACACCACAGTTCAAACGCATCAATTCTTCGGCACCTTAAGCTCATTCTATTGCTATTTCTCTTTTTTCTAAGCCCGAACTCATTCATTCCTCCCCAAGCATCACCCTATCTAATTCCTACTCTCCTGTCCCAGGTCATGGAACTCACAAAGGCCTAGATTTTGGGTAGACTTAGTTCCCTAAGAGAGGATAGCAACAGGATGAATGAATCTCCAGTGTTATAAAGGGTGATTGCAGTATATTCTGATATAACAGGTTACAAACAATTTTTATTGCCAGACCTAATAAGCTAAACACCCATTTTAATGACTTACGGGAGGGTGTGGGGGGGTGATGTGGAGGCTCCTCATCCCAAATTCCCTATTTTTTTAACTCCCCATTTCGTCCACCCCCAGCCTCTAACCCACTCTTTTTTAAACAATTCATTTATAAGATAGACACTACCTATATAAAAGTCAGTGATTGCTAATAATTTACACCAATACACTTTTCACAAAGGTAACAAGTGAAAGCTAGCAGTTTGTGAAACATAAGAATACTATGCTTCAGTTAGCTGCTCAGACGTGTCAGACTCTTTGCGACCCCATGGACGGCAGCAGGCCAGGCCTCCCTGTCCATCGCCAACTCCCAGAGTTTACTCAAACTCATGTCCATTGAGTCGGTGATGCCATCCAACCATCTCATCCTATCATCCCCTTCTCCTCCCGCCCTCAATCTTTCCCAGCATCAGGGTCTTTTCCAATGAGTCACTCTTCGCATCAGGTGGCCAAAGTTTTGGAGGCTCAGCTTCAGCATCAGTCCTTCCAATGAATATTCAGGACTGATTTCCTTTACGATGGACTGGTTGAATCTCCTTGCAGACCAAGGGACTCTCAAGAGTCTTCTCCAACACCACAGTTCAAAAGCACAGTTCAATTCTTCCGCGCTCAGCTTTCTTTATAGTCCAACTCTCACATCCATACATGACTACTTGAAAAACCATAGCCTTGACTAGACAAACCTTTGTTGCCAAAGTAATGTCTCTACTTTTTTAATATGCTGTCTAGGTTGGTCAAAACTTTTCTTCCAAGGAGCAGGCATCCTTTAATTTCATGGCTGCAGACACCATCTGCAGTGATTTTAGAGCCTCCCAAAAATAAAGTCTGTCACTGTTTCCACTGTTTCCCCATCTATTTCCCATGAAGTGATGGGACCAAATGCCATGATCTTCGTTTTCTGAATGCTGAGCTTTAAGCCAACTTTTTCACTTTCCTCTTATGCTTTCATCAAGAGGCTCTTTAGTTCTTCTTTGCTTTCAGCCAAAAGGGTGGAGTCATCTGCATATCTGTGGTTATTGATATTTCTCCCGGCAATCTTGATTCCAGCTTGTGCTTCATCCAGCCCTGCGTTTCTCATGATGTACTCTGCATATAAGTTAAATAAGCAGGGTGACAACATACAGCCTTGACATACTCCTTTCCCTATTTGGAACCAGCTGGTTGTTCCATGTCCAGTTCTAACTGTTGCTTCCTGACCTGCATACAGATTTCTCAAGAAGCAGGTCAGTTGGTCCGGTATTCCCATCTGTTGAAGAATTTTCCACAGTTTGTTGTGATCCACACAGTCAAAGTCTTTGGCACAGTCAATAAAGCACAAGTAGGTATTTTCCTGGAACTCTTTTGCTTTTTCGATGATCCAATGGATGTTGGCAATTTGATCTCTGGTTCCTCTGCCTTTTCTAAATCCAGCTTGAACATGTGAAGTTCACAGTTCACATACTGTTGAAGTCTGGCTTGGAGAATTTTGAGCATTACTTTACTAGTCTGTGAGATGAGTGTAATTGTGCGGTAGTTTGAGTATTCTTTGGCATTGCCTTTCTTTGGGATTGGAATGAAAACTGACCTTTTCCAGTCCTGAGGCCACTGCTGAGTTTTCCAGATTTGCTGGCATATTGAGTGCAGCACTTTCACAGCATCATCTTTTAGGATTTGAAATAGCTCAACTGGAATTCCATCACCTCTACTAGCTTTGTTCGTAGTGATGCTTCCTAAGGCCCACTTGACTTTGCATACCAGGATGTCTGGCTCTAGGTGAGTAATCACTCCATCGTGGTTACCTGGGTCTCATAGATCTTTTTTGTACAGTTCTTCTGTGTATTCTTGCCACCTCTTCTTAATATCTTCTGCTTCTGTTAGGTCCATACCATTTCCGTCCTTTATCAAGCCCATCTTTACATGAAATGTCCCCTTGGTATCTCTAATTTTCTTGAAGAGATCTCTAGTCTTTCCCATTCTATTGTTTTCCTCTATTTCTTTGCAGTGATCACCGAGGAAGGCTTTCTTATCTCTCCTTGCTCTTCTTTGGAACTCTGCATTAAAATAGGTATATCTTTCCTTTTCTCCTTTGCCTTTCGCTTCGCTTCTATTCACAGCTATTTGTAAGGCCTCCTCAGACAACCATTCTGCCTTTTTGCATTTCTTTTCCTTGGGGATAGTCTTGATCCCTGCCTCCTGTAAAACGTCATGAACCTCCATCCACAGTTCTTCAGGCACTCTATCAGATCTAATCCCTTGAATCTATTTCTCACTTCCACTGTACAATTTTAAGAGATTTGATTTAGGTCATACCTGAATGGTCTAGTAGTTTTCCCTACTTTCTTCAATTTCAGTCTGAATTTGGGAACAAGGAGCTCCCAGTCTTGTTTTTGCTGACTGTATAGAACTTCTCTATCTTTGGCTGCAGAGAATATAATCAATCTGATTTCAGTATTGACCATCTGGTGATGTCCATGCGTAGAGTGTTCTCATGTTGTTGGAAGAGGGTGTTTGCTATGACCAATGCATTCTCTTGGCAAAACGTTTATTAGCCTTTGCCCTGCTTCATTCTGTACTCCAACGCCAAATTTGCCTGTTACTCCAGGTATTTCCTGACTCTTTACTTTTGCATTCCAGTCCCCTAGAACGAAAAGGACATGTTTTTGGGTGTTAGTTCTAGAAGGTCTTATAGGTCTTCATAGAACTGTTCAATTTCAGTTTCTTCAGCATTACTGGGTAGGGAAGACTTGGATTACTGTGACACTGAATGGTTTGCCTAGGAAATGAACAGAAATCATTCTGTCATTTTTGAGACTGCATCCAAATACTGCATTTCGGACTCTTCTGTTGAGTAATGATGGCTATTTACTATGCTTACAATCAGATAATTAATAAAAAGAAAGAAAATAAATCTGGTTATAAAGAGCACAGCAACAACTAGTGATCATACTTTTGCAAAGAACATATGATAATACCAATATTCTAACTTCAGAAATCAATTTACCATGAAGAATAATTTGGCAATGCCTATCAAAGTTTTAATGCACAGATTTTTTTTGGCAGACAAATTTTACTTCTAAAATTTAAAATACTGATTTATTTACACAGGTGTGATATATGTATACAATACTCTGCTGAATTATTTATAAAAGCAAAAGAAGCTACATGTCAACCAAAAAGGGAATGTACAGTATATTCAAGACAATGAATACTATGCAACCAATAAAAAGAGCAGATATGGCTGTAAATGTAGGAAGAAACTTGCTACAAACAGTAGTTGCCTCAGGGGAGGGGACCTAGTAGACAGGAAGGTAGGAAATGAGGCCTGCTTTCACAGTAAACCCTTCTGCAGCTCTAAGTTTTAAATCTTGTACATATATTACCCTTTTATTAAAAATGAGTAAGTTGAGCCTCTCTGGTGGTTCAGTGATTAAGAATCCACCTGCCAACTCAGGGGACACGGGTTCACTCCCTGCTCCAGGAAGATCCCACATCACAAGGTAGCTAAGCCGATGTGCTGCAACTACGCCCATGAGCCTAGAGTCCGTGCTCCGCAACGAGAAGCCCACACGATGAGAAATCTTCACACTTCAACTTGCAAGTAGCCCCTCGAAGACCCAGCACAGCCAAAAATAAAATAAATAAATGAGTTAAAATTTTATTAAAGACTTTAGACAATTCTCTCTGATCCTCTGATGCATAAACTTTTACTTTCCTCATCTGCTGTTTTTGTTCAGTTGCTAAGTCATGTCCCACTCTTTGCAACCGCATGAACTGTAGCACACCAGGCTTCCCTTGTCCTTCACTATCTCCCAGAATTTGCTCAAATTCATGTCCGTTTAATCAAAGATGTTATCTAACCATCTAATCCTCTGCCACCCCCTGCGCCTCCTGCCTTCAATCTTTTCCAGCATCAGGGTCTTTTCCAATGAGTCTGCTCTTCGAATCAGGTGGCCAAAGTATTGGAGCTTCAGTTTCAGCATCAGTCCTTCCAATGAATAATCAGGGTTGATTTCTTTTAGGATTGACTGGTTTGATCTCCTTACTGTTCAAGGGATTCTCAAGAGTCTTCTCCAGCACCACAGTTCAAAAGCGTCAATTCTTCAGTGCTCAGCCTTCCTTATGGCCCAACTCTTATATCCATAAAAGACTACTGTAAAAACCAAAGCTTTGACTCAACAAACCTTTGTTGGCAAAGTGATGTCTCTGCTTTTTAATTCACTGTCTAGGTTTGCCATAGCTTTTCTTCCAAGGAGTAAGTGTTTTTTAATTTCATGGCTGCAGTCAACATTTGCAGTGATTTGGGAGCCCAAGAAAATAAAATCTGACACTGCTTCCACTTTTTTCCCCATCTATTTGCCATGAAAGGATGGGACTGGATGTCATGACTTTAGTTTTTTGAATACTGAATTTTAAGTCAGATTTTCCACTCTCCTCTTTCACCCTCATCAAGAGACTCTTTAGTTCCTCTTCATTTTCTGCCATTAGAGTGGTATCACCTGCATATCTGAGGTTATTGATTTCTCCCAGCAATCTTGATTCCAGCTTGTGAGTCATCCATCCCAGCATTCCACATGGTGTACTCTGCCTATAAGTTAAATAAGCTTATTATATAAGCTATACAATATACAGCCTTGACATACTCCCTTGCCAATTTTGAACCATCTGTAGGCAATGTTAATTAGGACTGAGACTCTGGGCTAGTTGCTAGTGAAGTGAAAGTCACTCAGTTGTGTCCAGCTCTTTGTGACCCCATGGACTATACAGCCCATGGAAATCTCCAGGCCAGAATACTGGAGTGGGTAGCCTTTCCCTTCTCCAGGGGATCTTCCCAACACAGGGATCGAAACCAGGTCTCCCGAGTTGCAGGCAGATTCTTTACCAGCTGAGCCACAAGAGAAGCCCAAGGGCTAGCTACTAGAGGCTACCAATAGTCAATACACAAGGGTCGAGGGCTCATTTCCTCTTTAGTAAGAATGGGTACAACTATGGCAACTCTGCATCAATCAAAACAAAGTATAACAGGTAAAGAAATAGGTGAAGAATTTATCTTACCCAAAGCAACTGTTATTACAGAAATAAAATTGGATGCAGTATAACTCATCAGCACTCTAAAACTGCTTTGCCGAAAGGGGGGAAAAAAAAACTATCTAGTTGAAATTTCTGATTAGGGTCTAGATCTCAAATGGCTACATGCACCAGAAATATTTTATAAACTTAAAAAGTGGCAAAATCATTAAAATCCAAAAAGGAGTTAAAAAAAAAAAATAGAAGGGGACGACAAAGTCATGGGCAATGTTTCAGATGTCAAAAAAACATTTAAGATACCATTTTTCTAACAGAATTTTTCTCTTTATCTCAGATTTCCAAGTAATATCAAACATAGCATTGCGTCAGTAATTAAAACTCAAGCAATTGAAGGAAACAATTCAAACTCTTTTTCAACCTTGTTTTTAAAATGTTGTTATTTCATAGGATTTTTGGTTTTGCCACTAGATAAAGAGAACAATTAATGTAACAGCCACTAATACTAATCTGATTCCTCTGATTCAACTTTATTACAATCTTGGCCTCCAATTATAAAACCAGAAAAACGGGAAAAAACGCTGAAAGGGAGTACATAACACAGTAACATTTAGGAAGAAGATTATTTATTTTTTGTTAATAAAATATCATTTAGGGGGTCTCTTATTAACAACACTATGGAATTTATGACTTGACCATCTCTTCACACAACTATATCACTATGTACAATTTAAATTTTATAGTCTTAACGACTTGTCTTTAAAAAAAAAAAAAGGAAGAATCAGGGCTTCCCTGGTGGCTTAGACAGTAAAGCATCTGCCAGTAATGTGGGAGACTTGGGTTTGATCCCTGGGGCGCAAAGATCCCCTGGAAAAGGAAACGGCAACCCACTCTAGTACTCTTGCCTAGAAAACCCCATGGAGGGAGAAGCCTGGTAGGCTACAATCTATGGGGTCGCAGAGAGCTGGACACGACCAGGCGACTTCACTTTCACCTCATTGGTAAAGAGTCCACCTGTCGATGCAGGGGACACGGGATTGACCCCTGGTCTGGGAGGATCCCACATGCAGCAGAGCAACTAAGCCCATGTGCCACAACTATTGAGCCTGTGCTCTAGAGACTGCGCACAGCAACTACTGAGCCCTTGAGCTGCAACCACTGAAGCACCCTAGAGCCTATGCTCCACAAGAGAAGCCACCACAATGAAAAGTCTGTGCACTGCAACAGAAGAGAAGGCTGCACACTACAACTAGAGAGCAGTTCCCGCTTACTGCAACCAGAGAAAAACCCATGCAGCAACAAAGACCGCACAACCAATAAATACATGTATTTTTAAATCAGATAATGTGGCCCAAAGGTTTGTTGTCATAACCAATTATTCTTCTACAACTCTAAAATATATTATCTCAGTAAGTGAAAGATGCTAGCTGGCATATCAAAAAATTCGGTATATTCCTTTGCCATATTCAAACATTCAGGCTAATGTCAAAAAAGAAAAAAAAAATCACAAAACAGAGTTATACTTAGGAAGGGAGGAGGGAAATGTGCCTTAGAATTAATATGTGGAGTTTACATATCTTGACATTTACAAAGAAAGTGGAAAAGAATGTTATCAACTGACAATTTTCATTTTTGTTCTGTATTACTTTGTATTTACTAGTAAACTACTACGGCTAAAGAGTGTCCAAGGCACTTAATAAACAACTCAACAGTACTACTTATCATATTAGTTATAATCATATGAAAGTTACAAGTTAACAACTATACAAATGAACATTTAAATTCATATCAATGGTTTTCAATCCTGAGTTGAGTAACACCTAGGGTAGAACTGAAAGTTTTTTATGCTATTTTTAAGATTTAAAGAGCCTATCACATACTGTCAGAAATATAACTTTTTACACTAATTATATATGTATATGTGTACATATATCCTTTTCTTTAAATTCTAATGGCTCTACTGATGCTCCATGAAATAATGATAGGGATAAAGATGATTGTTTAGATTCCAAACTAAGAATGAAATTTAACAGAAGAAAGCAAAATTTATGTCTGCTCCCACTTCATTTTTCCCCTTTTACATTCTCTTATTTCACAGTTACCTCAGCAGTTACAACACTGCAAGACTTTAGTCTTGTTCTCACATACATAGAGCCAATATAAGATAAAAACAAACAATTATAAGCCTAATTTTCACCTTGGGATGCACCTTCATTTTTCAGTTAGTACAAAAGAAACACTAAGGAGAAAAATGAAAGAAGGGCCCAAGATGTGGAATAACTGTAAAAACACTACCCCAAACATACCCAAAGAGCACTCAAGGATATTTAATGACTGGGTAAACAAGACGACCTAAAAAGCATCGAGCACCTGCGCAGGAGGTAAAAGGACATGCTACACTTGAGCTTCATGCAGACCTAGTACGTAGTAAGTACCCTAGGTACAGACCTTCACGTTGTGAGCTTTCAAAGATGCAAATGTGTGTTCACACGTCCAATCATGTAAGTTAGTTCGTGCATCTGGCACACATGGTCAGGTGTGTGCATCCGCTACAAGTGGTTGTGCTTTTGTGTACTTTCCTGTATAATACTGTTCAGAGTGCAGTAGCACCTCCTTGCCTGTTCCCTCAATGCTGGCCCCTGGATGCCAACTGTTGTACTGTACTTTTCAAGGTACTATACTGTAAAATTTAAAATGTTTTCTTTATTTTCTATGTTTATTTTTCATGTATTATTTGTGTGAAAAAGTGTTACAAACCTATTACTGTACAGTAAGTCCCCTCCATATGAATGACTTCCATTCTGAGAGTGTGTTCGTAACTCCAATTTGTTCCTTAGTCCTACGGCTCCATCACTTATTACCTGCCTGATCTAGGGAATCTTACTTAACTTTCTGAAGCCTCACCACTTTCCTCTATAAAACAGAAATAAGGAATTCCCTGGCAGCACAATGGTTAAGAATCCGCCTGTTAATGCTGGGGACACGGGTTCAATCCCTGGTCCAGGAAAATCCCACTTACTGCAGAAAAACTAAGCCCGTACGCCACAACTATTGAGTCTGTGTGTCACAACTACTGAAGCCTTTGTGCCCTAGCACCTGTGCTCCGCAACAAGAGAAGCCACTACAATGAGAAGCCTGTGCACCACAATGAATAGTAGCCCCTGCTCATCGCAACTAGAGAAAGACCACACAAAGCAACGAAGACCCAGCGCAGCCAAAAATAAATAAAAATTATTTTAAAATAACAGAAATCAGAATAATAATTCAGTAGAAACTCATTTAACAGACCTCTACTTTATCAACTTAGAGAAATAAAGAACTTAAATTCCTCCATAAATCACTTCCTGATGTTCATCACAGGCTGACTACTTGCACCTGGTAGTCCTCTGAGTCAACCGCTTTCTCACTGTGTCCTCAACCTTCCATTCTCACCAAATGAGCTGGATGCTTAACAAGAGCCAGCTGTTTGTTCCCAAATTCACGTAAGCCAACTGTACTTGTTATTGTAATTATGTAATTTAAGATTATGTAAACTGATGGATTATGAGCGTGAAAGGGGTTGTTTCTCTGAAAATTATGTTGAAAAGTTCAAAAAGATTCAAAGGCTAATTATTTTCTGAAGTTATTATGGATTTAGATGTATGTAAAAACAGCTTTAAAAGAATAGTGGAAAAAGCATAAAACTGTAGAGGATTTTATGTAAAACATTAAAACTGCCTTTAAATTGTTTTATTAGAAAGGGATACTTCATAGATAAATGCCTCATGGGTATGGATTATTCTAAAAAGACAATCCAGAACTCGAATGAAAGATCCATCCATAAAGAAAAACCCTGACCCTATGCAGAAAAAAGTGGTGAATGAATGTCTATTCGAGTTAAAAATTAAAAATATATATCATTTTTTATGATCCCCTGCTAACGAACTTGTCCAATCTACTACTCAACAACTCTTATGAGATCTTCACATGTAGCTACCTCAAAAATTTGTAGGAATACTGCTTTAAAATAAAGCAAAGTGTTGGCATTAATGACATTCTACTTAAAACTTCTGTTTTAAGGGTTTTCTTAGTATTCTGATAGTCTGACTACTACTCAAAGAATATAGCAATGCTTTCTTTCAAAAGAGAAAAGTAAAAGGTACATAATTTCCTCATTATTCTGCTCTTTTTGTATTTGGGTATATTTTACATACTCCACACATGATTAACCACGTAACTTCTGTGGTGGCCACTGAAAAAGTGAAGATGTCCAGTAGTCCTGAGACTGCACGCTCCCAGGGTTACACTGTAAGGATAATATTATGGTAATCCAAGGAATGTATTAATGTATCGGCGTGACCCAGCATCTAAGGCTGACAAGCAAGCAGGTAAAGTGAATGAGGTGCTGGTGCGGTGCCAGTGGAGGGAGCAGTGCTCTGTGAAGAGTTTTTTCTGCATAGGGTCAGGGTTTTTCTTTATGGATGGATCTTTCATTCGAGTTCTGGATTGTCTTTTTAGAATAATCCATACCCATGAGGCATTTATCTATGAAGTATCCCTTTCTAATAAAACAGAATTTAAAGGCAGTTTTAACTCTTCACAGACAGAGGGAAAGGTCAAAGATCAGACTGAGGAAACTAGCCAGATCAAGGTAGAGGCCAGAGGAAGCAAAGCAGAAACTGGTAATCCTGTAGGTAACAAACCTATAAACCGAAGAGGTTACAGGCAAAGTAAAGAGAAGGAACTGGTGACTCAACCTCCTGCACAGAACTGCTGAACACTGGCACAGATACTAAAAAGTTTTTCCAAATTACTTAAAACCGAAATCACATTTTTAAAAGGTCACGGCATTTTGGTGTTACAATCAATTGTACTCTTCATAGAAAAACTGTTACATAAAGAAATGCACTCTAAAATTAGAACAAAGAAGTACCTTTTTCACCTTAAGTTAGGGGGTAAAAGTTAACCCTAGTATCCAATCTAACAAAGATACAGTGAAACAGTACTAGTAATACCACCCTTTTGAAAAGCTGCACTGCTAAGTCACTTCAGTCGTGTCCGACTCTGTGTGACCCCATAAACGGAAGCCCACCAGGCTCCCCCATCCCTGGGATTCTCCAGGCAAGAACACTGGAGTGGGTTGCCATTTCCTTCTCCAATGCATGAAAGTGAAAAGTAAAAGTGAAGTCGCTCAGTCGTGTCTGACTCTTAGCGACCCCACTGACTGCAGCCCACCAGGCTCCTCCATCTTTTGAAACGCAATCTGACCAAATTCTCAGGATTAATAAACCCTCATATCCTGGGCTCCATATCACATATTTGGGAATCTGCTCTAAGAAAATGACTAAAAATATGAAGAAAAATACATGCTTTTAAGTGTTTTCTGCAATATTCCTTATAACAGCAAAAATTATATATGATGACTGCACAGAAATAATGTTAAGTTTAAAAAAATCATACAAGGGAATTCTCTGGCAATCCTGTGGTGAAGACTTCACGTTTCCACTGCACAGGGCATGGATTCGTTCCTGGGAACTAATATACCACATGCTACACAGCGCAGCCAAAAAATGTTTAAAAAGCAAACAAAATTGAGCATACACTATAAATATGATATAAAACATCATATAAAATGGGGTATTAAAAAAAGCAGAATGATGACTGTAGTAGGGTGGTAGATTCAAAATCTGTTTTTCCTACCACCAAATCACCTTTTAGAAAAGTTTATTTTACACTGAGAATTAAAACAAATTATATTTTTAAAGCATGCATCTCAAAAGGTTACACACTATACTTTCACTCATACAACATTCTCAAAATGACAAAGCAAGGGATGAGGGGATGGGCTGTGAACACAAAGAAAGAGGTCGCACTAGGGAGTTCTGTGGTGATGGAACAGTTCTGTATTGTGACTGCAGTAGTGGTTAAATATATAGATGGGCGAGAACTGTACAGAACGACACACACACAAAGAAGATAGTATCAGTACATGGCCTGTGTTCTAGTTAACAGTACTTATGCTTAGTTGCTCAGTCACATCTGACTCTTTGCAACCCACTGGACCGTTTGTAGCCCACCAGGCTCCTCTGTCCGTGGGATTCTCCAGCTAAGAATACTGGAGTGGTTGCCATTTCCTTCTTCAGGGGATATTCCCAACCCAAGGATCAAACCCATGTCTTCTGTGTCCCTTGCATTACAGGTGGATTCTTTACCTCCTGAGCCATCAGGGAAATTCTGTTATCAGTAATGTTAACATTACATATGGGAAACTCTAGTTAACAGTAATGTCTCAATATCAATTTCCTCATATTCCTATTGTATGACAATTATCTAAGATGTCAATATTGGGGAAACTGAGTGAAAAGTACTATTCAGGGCCCTACTATTTCTGCAACTTTCTGTAAGGCTCTACCTCAAAATAAGAGTTTAAAAAAAAATACATGCATTTGCTTGTGTAACATTAAAGTTTTTTGAGTGAGGGGGAGACAAGGGAATGTCAAAGAACTATGTAATACATATAACTTCCAAGACACTACTTCTAGTAACTATTCATAAAACCCCATAGGAGGCAGTCTTTATAGCATCTGTAATTTACTTAGGTTAGGCTTTAATAAAAGACTTCAATTGAAATTAAAATCAGTTTTCAGAACACACTTACTGAGTAGTTTTCAGTCTCAAATTCTATACTTACACAATCCATTAAGGGTCTCAAGAATTTTTTCTCTGGCCAGGAAAATTTCAGCCGACATAAGTAAGATTTTCTTAGAAATATTCGATTTAAATATATAAATGACTAACACAAACAAAGGGATATAATAGTTCATCACCTCTGAATTGTGCTCCATGACAACAACTACATCTATCTAGATTCACCATTTTAACCTCAATATCCAGCATGGTTCTTGATACCTAGTAGGGTCCCAATAATTGAAGCCAAGGGGGAACTTGTGTCCTATGCCCAAGTCCCTCCGGCTTCAACCAAGAACAGAAGGTGGAAAGTCAGAGGTAAAACAGGAGAAAAGGTGAATCTTGTTAGGGCCCAGCATCCACCAATTAACCAGGTCAAGAGATTACATTCTAGTAATACACTACATTCCTCCAATCACCCCAATCTTAAAGATTTGCTTAAAAAAAAAAAGAATTGAACTGATACCAGAAAATCTGCCTCACTTATCTTTATCACCTAATGCCTTCAAGAAAGCCAAATGTGGGGGAATTTCCTAGCAGTCCAAATGGTTAGGACTCCACATTCTCATTGCTGACGGCCAGTGTTCAATCCCTAGTCAGGGAACTAAGATCCCACAAGCCATGCGGCACAGCCAAGAAAAAGAAATCTCCAAATTTTCTTCATTAAAGGCAAATCCATTTACTTTTTAATCTAAAAAAAAAAAAAAATCTTACCTAGAGTTATGCAGAGCTTCAGAAAAACCTTCCAGACAAACTTTAAGCAACTACATATATATTATTATGTACTTACAGGAGAAGGGGGTGCCAGGGGATAGATGGTTAAATAGCATCACTGACTCAATGGACATGAATTTGAGCAAACTCTGGGAAACAGTGGAAGACAGAGGACCCTGATGTGCTGCAGTCCATGGGGTCACAAAGAGTCAGACACAGCTTAGTGACTGAGCAACAACATACATACACATTATCCGTATGCCTACATTTATATATGTAAGTATAAAATGTGAACAAATATAATTACATTAGAACTTTTAACATGTAAGACCCTCATGTCAGATGGCAACTCCTGTCTGTGCGTTACTTATTCACTCAACCGTTCCAGGCACTGACAACACAGGAGACAAGACATAGACCATGCCCTAAGTTAACAGTGGATCTTCCAACTTAGAGGGCAACTGTGGCTAGTTTAAAAAACAGTCTTAAGAAAACTTTAAGGGTTTGAATTCCAATGCTGCCTCTTATTAGCTATGTTTTCGAGTCTTAGTTTCCAGAACTATCAAATATGTACTACTGCCATAAAGATTAAAATAAGGTCATAAAATACAGGCGTACCTAAGAGATACTGCAAGTTCAGTTCCAGACCACAACAATAAAGTGAGTATCACAATAAAACGAGTCACACAAATTTTTTTCATTGCCCAGTGCATATAAAAGTTATGTTTATGTGATCCTGTAGTCTATTAAGTGTACAACAGCATATCTAAAAGAAATGTGCATACCTTAACTTAAAAATACTTTAAATCAACTATATTTCAATAAAAAGTTGTCTTAAAAACTTCATTGCTAAAAAATGCTATCAACTGAGCCTTCAGCAAGTCATAGCAGTTAATATCAGAGATCACTGATTACACATCACCATAACAAATATAATAATAAGAATGAAAAAGTCTGAAATATTGTGAGAATTACCAAAATGTAACAAAAAAGACATGAAGCTAGCAAATGCTATGGGAAGAATAGTACCAACAGACTTGCTCAACACAGGGTTGCCACAAACCTTTGATTTGTAAAAAATGTAATAGAGCGAAGTACAATAAAAGCAAATTTTTTAAAAGAGCACTAAAACAAGGTATGTATAAAAATGCCTGGCAAACTAGAAATCTTTCATACAAATGAAATATATATTATTACTGTACTTATCTTTTTTTTATTTTGGTGAGGACCACTTTTTAAATCTTTATTGAATTTGTTACAAGATTGCTTCTGTTTTATGTTTTGGCCTCAAGGCATGTGAGATCTAGCTCCCTAACCAGGGATCGAACCCACACCCCCTGCACTGCACAGGGTTGCCAGGGAAGTCCCACTGTACTTATCTTTTCATGAAGAACAAAACACTAGGACCTCCCTGCAGATTGCTTATTAAATATAAGGAGAAAACCAGTAACTATACAGTGAATAAACCACTCAACACTCTGACCAAAAGTAAAATCACTAATGAGGGGCAAACAGACATAATGTATATCCAGATGTAATATTGTGAGAGGGGCACATACCTTTGGTAGTAGTCTGACTGATGATAAATAAATAACCTGAAACTATGAGACAAATCGAAGTTGAACATTTTTCTATAAAACAATTTATCTGTATTCTTTAATTACATAAAAGACAAAGACAAGCTCATTTTCACTTCAGTTCAGTTCAGTTCAGTCGTTCAGTCGTGTCCGACTCTTTGCTACCCCATGAATCGTAGCACGCCAGGCCTCCCTGTCCATCACCAGCTCCCGGAGTTCACTCAGGCTCACGTCCATCAAGTCAGTGATGCCATCCAGCCATCTCATCCTCTGTCGGCCCCTTCTCCTCCTGCCCCCAATCCCTCCCAGCATCAGAGTCTTTTCCAATGAGTCAACTCTTCTCATGAGGTGGACAAAATATTGGAGTTTCAGCTTTAGCATCATTCCTTCCAAATAAATCCAGGCCTGATCTCCTTCAGAATGGACTGGTTGGATCTCCTTGCAGTCCAAGGGACTCTCAAGAGTCTTCTCCAACACCACAGTTCAAAAGCATCAATTCTTCAGCACTCAGCGTTCTTTATACTCCAATTCACATCCATACATGACCACAGGAAAAACCACAGCCTTGACTAGATGGACCTTTGTTGGCAAAGTAATGTCTCTGCTTTTCAATATGCATCTAGGTTGGTCATAATTTTTCTTCCAAGGAGTAAGCGTCTTTTAATTTCATGGCTGCAGTCACCATCTGCAGTGATTTTGGAGCCCCCAAAATAAAGTCTGACACTGTTTCCACTGTTACCCCATCTATTTCCCATGAAGTGATGGGACCAGATGCCATGATCTTCATTTTCTGAATGTTGAGCTTTAAGCCAGCTTTTTCACTCTCCTCTTTCACTTTCATCAAGAGGTGTTTTAGTTCCTCTTCACTTTCTGCCATAAGGGTGGTGTCATCTGCATATCTGAGGTTATTGATACTTCTCCCGGCAATCTTGATTCCAGCTTGTTCTTCCTCCAGCCCAGCGTTTCTCATGATGTACTCTGCATATAAGTTAAATAAGCAGGGTGACAATATACAGTCTTGACGTACTCCTTTTCCTACTTGGAACCAGTCTGTTGTTCCATGTCCAGTTCTAACTGTTGCTTCCTGACCTGCATATAGGTTTCTCAAGAGGCAGGTCAGGCGATCTGGTATTCCCATCTCTTTCAGAATTTTCCACAGTTTATTGTGATCCACACAGGAGACTAAAAAGAAATGACAACTAAATACAAGATATGATCAAATCTACAGGACTGGAATTTAAAGCATATGGAGACTAAAGTATTTACCAATGTTAAATTCTTGGAATTTGATAATGGTACTGTGATTACCTAAAAGAATATCCTTATTCTTAGGAAATACATCCTGAGCTATTAAAAAGTAAAAAGGTATGCAACAAACTCTTCAGTGGTCACAAAAACAAATAATAATGTATGTTTGTGCCATAAATCAAATATGGCAAAATGTTTAAAAGTTGATAAACATGGGTAAAGGATATATGAGTCTACTATATCATTCTTGCAACTTTACTGTAAGTTAGAAATCATTTCAAATTAAAAAGTTTAAAAACACAGGATACTAATCTCCAGGTGCTTACTTATAAGCTCTAAGCTATAATATTAATCCTACTTTTTAAAACTCACTGTACAAAATTAATACAGAGAACGTTCTAAGGAACCTCACAGTCAGAACACAAAATGATTTAGGAAAGCACAGCACTACGAGCAAGAGCAAGCAAAACAACAGACTCACATCTGCAGACTTCAAATACTGTAATTATCACACTCAATTAAAAAAAGCATATTAAATAGATTTTTAAGAAATAAAGTACCTTGGGAATATGACTAAAAACGGAAAAAATATTTTTTTAAAAAAGGATAATCTTTAAAAGGAACTGAATACAACTTCTAGAAATGACCAAAAAATAGAGTAAATGAAATTTTCAAAAACTCAATAAACATGGTACAACACAGATGAAGACATTATGCTGAGTGAAATAAACTAGACAAATGACAAACACTGTATGATCCACTTATATGACCATACAGAATAAATGCACAGAAGGAAAGTAGCTGTTGCCAGGGGCTCAGTGAAGAGGGAACAAGGGCTTACTGTTGAATGGGTACAAAATTTTATGATGATGAAAAAAGTCCTGGAGATGGACAGGGGTGATAGTCACACAATAAGGGGAATATACTCAATGTCATGACCCATATGCTTTAAAATGGCTAAAATGGTAAATTCTATTTATGTGTATTTTACCACAGTTTTTTAAAAAGATATAATTGATAAAATAAAGTGAAAAAAACTCAATGAAACAGGTGAACAAAACTGAGGTGAGAATTAGCTAACTGGAAGAAAAGGCACTAATTATTGAGAACACAATACAAACAGACACAGAAATAGAAAATATAAAAGACCAATTAAAAGGCCCAATGGGTAGAGTAAAAAGATCTAACATACTTCAAAACACAAGTTTCAGACATGAAATAAAGAAGATAAAATTTGAGGAGAAAATAGCCAACAGTTCTCCAGAACTGACATCAATCTTTAGATTCCAAAGCCTACTGAACACCAAACATGATAAACAGAAGAAACCATCTTTCAGACATATCAAAACAAAAGTGCAGTACACCAAGGGTGAAAAAAAAAAAAAAAAGCCATGTCAAAACTAGCTCTCATGAAACAACAAAAACAGTCATCCCTCAGTTTTCCAAAGGGACATGAATGGTTCCAACACCTCAGAGGATACCCGCCAAAGTTCAAGTCCCTTCTACAAGACAGTGTAGTATTTGCATATGGCACTCCACTCCAGTACTCTTGCCTGGAAAATCCCATGGACGGAGGAGCCTGGTGGGCTGCAGTCCATGGGGTCGCTAAGAGTCAGACACGACTGAGCAACTTCACTTTCACTTTTCACTTTCCTGCATTGGAGAAGGAAATGGCAACCCACTTCAGTGTTCTTGCCTGGAGAATCCCAGGGATGGCGGAGCCTGGTGGGCTGCCATCTATGGGGTCGCACAGAGTCGGACACGACTGAAGCGACTTAGCAGCAGCAGCAGCATGTATGTCCTCGGGCATACTCCAGATTACTCAAAATACCTAATACAATGGAAATGCTATATAAATAGTTGCCAACATGCAACAAATTCAAGTTCTGCTTTTTAAACTTCCTATAATTTTTTAAATATTTCAGTTCATGGGTGGTTAAATCCAACAAGGCAAAACCTGCAGATGTGTAGGGCCAATGTATCTTTAAAGCAAAGGCAAATCACATCGATTACTGATTTTTCAAAAACAATAAAAGCTAGAAGAGAATGGAGCAAGATCTATAATAAAAATAATAATAATTGCTAGCATTGAATGCACACACAGGAAAGTCACCTTCAGGAATAAGACTTTCAAACAAATAAGTTTTTCAAATAACAGACCCTCTAAAGGATGTTCAGGGAGGGAGAAAATGATCTCAGATCTCAACAGGAAGTTGAAGACGCAAATGAAAATGAGCAAAGACATTTGTATGTATGTATGTATGTATGTATGTATGTGTATGTGTGTATTACACAGGCAAATGAAAGCAACAGTGCTTAAAACAAAAAGAATATACAATTTGTTGGAAGTCAGGAAGAACTAAAATAAAGGGAAACTACAAACTTCCAAACATGAAGAAAGAGGAAAAAGGATTTTTTAAAAATATATTAACCAAAATTAAAAAGAAAAGCAAGGGAATGATTAACACAAAATTCAGATCATGGTGACTTAGGAAGCATGTCAGAGAACACAAGTGGTGATAAGTACAGAGGGGCTTCAAAGAGGCAATGTTCTACTGTTTAAGCCAATTATTTAAGCTGTACATTTATTATCCTATATGCTTCTGTAATAAAAGTAAATTTTAAAAATCAACAAGAAAAAAAAAAAGGCTAGCAATCATTCCCTAAAAATCTAGAATATGCCCCAGAGCTTGGTATTCAAAACTGAAACAATAAAAAGATTCATTATCTTCTTTAAGAACTACTTGTGGAGTGCCTATAACTGAGCTGAGAGGTGGCATGAAGATTACTAACCTCTCTTCTTTCTCTTGTCTTCCTAACCCTAGAGAGCAGCACTGTCTAATATAGTAGCCACAAGTAACTGTTCACATTCAAACTAATTAAAATTAAATAAAATTTAAAAATCAGTTTATCTGTAACACTAGACACACTTTAAGTGCTTAGTGGCCCATATGAGGGCAACTATATTAAATAGTACAGATAAAGAACACTTCCATCATTGCAGTAAGTTCTATTAGACAAAGTTGCTATATTTTTTATAACACTAGAAATACACTGATAACTGAGCAATGTTTAATTTTTCAGATGTTCTTACTTTTATAATTATTCAATTTCCTTTCAAAGTCATGTTATTTCTATGAAACTACAGCTCCTCAGCAGTAGTTTAAAATAGTTTGCTGTTTGTTGAGAAAAATACAGAAAGTGTGAAGACCTTTTCATCATCTCCCATGTTCCACCAAAACCATCAGAACACAAGATATTTTTTTCATGAGCCAAAATTAAATAGTTAAGCATAGTGCTACTAAATTGTAATACAAGCCATGTCAAAGTGAATACAAAAATCCACAGGATGAACATATGACCTTTCTTGGGGGCACCAATTTTAGCTGGCAGCACTTTAAAACACTGTTTACATACATATAAAACAGCAATGCAAAATTCCTAAGAATTTTTAAAACTAAATGCTACAGACATCGTGAAATGTGCACTCTGGGCACTCTGGGCCACAGCTCCAGACTTCTGAGCATACCATTCATTACTGCCATTAGAAGCACTTTAGAGGAAAATTGCAAGCATTATTAAATAAATGAATATACGTGATTTTTTTTCATTTACCAGAATCAAAGATATATAACAAAACTATAAAACAATAGCATCCTTAATATCTAAAGCAGCAAACACCCAATTTTCTTTAAAATTAAAGTACAGAGGTCCTAAGCTAGTTCAGCTTAACCTGAACATTTTGCTTTAGGCATTCTAACACAAATTAAGTATTTCTACAGCACTCCCAATTTTTTAAATTACCTAACCAAAAACACTCAACGGAAACAAATGCTAAGCCTTAATTTAACAAGCTAGGTTTGCAACTTAAGTTTTCGCCTCAACTCTACGTGAACCAGGGGGTCAATAAGCTTCTCATCTAAACAACTGAATGCAATTTCAATAACCGCTTATGCTAATAATTGTTTTGTGTCCCCAGGAGGACTTCTGAGGCTCCACTTACATAACCAATTATGCAAAGCACTGAATTATTCTCTTTCTCTAGAAAGCATTTCGAATACTGATATGCATACAAGGTTTACTTGCTACATTAAATAAAGCTTTTCTAACTCTAGCTTCAACAATTCTACAGAAGAGGTGAAAAGGAAAGCCAGTTTCTGCTACTTCACTATGTCAAAGGCGAGTGACTTATTTATCTTCTTGGCTAATCAGCAGAGGAATGACTGACAGCAGCACCCCCAGGCAGCCCCCACAGTTCACCAGTTTCCTCCTGGGACTCTGGTTGAGAAACATAGCTTTAAACAAATAATTTGGAGCAAGCTGTTTGAACTCAACTGAAAACCATCTGAGTTGCTCCTTGAAATATGCTGTAGGTATTCATGTAAAACTTGACAAATTCAAATTCAATGAGGTGAGAATGACAATACAACCCCTATAGGGTAATCGAAGGGTAGACTGTAAGCCAAACCTTGAATATGCATAAATATGTTGAATGAGTACTCTTCCCTAATCTCCTGGTTCTGTTTAACCAAGATTTTAGATTTCACAGAGCCATAATCTTAAAAAAAAAAAAAAAGGTGGAGTGGGGTGGGGGTGGTTACTTTTATTCTGCCAAAGACATTTAAAAAGAAAATAACTACCAATTACTATCACCATTATTTCATTTAAAAAATTAATATTCTGATACCAAAAATGGTAAAAGATAATTTTAGAAAAACATATTATCTTCTAAATTCAATAAATGTAGCTTTCTGAGAAGTTCATTCATTCTCATTTCACTTCAGACAAGTGACAACTCTGTCGTGGACTGACACCACTCCACGGTCCAGCACTTGGGAACCACAGGTCTAAGCAGTTAACCTCCACCTGGAAAAAGAAAGCAATGGTAGGACATGCCCAAACCAAATATTAACCTATTCAATAATGAGGAAATCGAGGCTTTCTTCATTGGAGGGGTTTAGAGGCTCTCCCAAGATCACAGACCAAGAATTCTGACATTAGTTCAGTTCAGTTCAGTCGCTCAGTCGTGTCCGACTCTTTGCGACCCCATGGACTGCAGCACGCCAAGCCTCCCAGTCCATTACCAACTCCCAGAGTTTATGCAGACTCATGACATAGGTCTGTCTTATTCCAGAGTCCGAGTTCCTAATCACTATGCTAAATTTCCTCTAATATTCTTCCAGTGGTTTAAAAAAAAAAAATCCATCCTAATCCAGTCACCTTTGTGACCAGCGACAACCGAGGAATGTCCCAGACAGCTGGCAGGAGTGAGAGGTGTACTCCCTGGCCATCGCTCAGACTGAAGCTAAATGGAACTCCTGACCTTTGCCTTATTAATACCAGGCTCACTGCAACTAAGCTAACCAGCTCAGACAAAGCACACACAAACCCCACTGCCTCCAACAACACTGACACAGGACTCAGGATGTTCCCAAGCGCCTGTGACAAGAGTGAAAAACATATTCCTAAAAAACAAAAGGAATATACTAATTCTCAAGAAGGAAATAAACACTTCCATAATAATTTAATCTAAAAATAATCAACTTGCCCTCAAAAAGTTACAACTCTAAGCCTCATTCTGCAAATAACTACCATTTTTTTACACACCGATATACAGGTTCCCTTAAATATTTAAACAGGAAACCACAGGAAATTTTATACATCTATATAGTTCTTAAATACTTTCAAAATTAAAATGAATAGTTTTTAATATATGTATCATTATATGGTAAGTGTCTTATCATTCTCTCTAAAATAATCCAAACATTAGAGACAAAACTACTCATGTTAATCAAAAGTACTTACAAAAGGGAGTTGGAAGAAAAATATGCAATTAAATACCATTTTCTATGAAAGGCACTGCTAGCAGCCAGTAGTAATCCAAGGGACAAAAATTGTCTTTGAATAATCAGAAATTAATGATATTGAAACCAAAATTGAAAGTCATACATATAAAGAGAATACAATGACAGAGAATTTTCCAAATCCTCACATATCACTTGCCAACAAATGTCCAAAAGAAACGACCAAACAGCTCTAAAGTAACCAAAGACTGACATTGAACCAAATGAGTCTGAAACAGTCCCTCCTCCCTGAGATAGAGTAATGATAGCACAGTATTCTTAGGAGTACAGCAAGAAAGTTGTTTCCCAATCAGATTTTCAATGATCAGATTCTTTCTACGCCATTTGAGTCTACAATGTGAGGGAGCAGTACACAGACTACCAAAATTTTTACTCACTGAATAAAACTATCTATCCATCTATCTATCTAGTGTTTTTTCCTTCTGTTTTAAACAGATGCCATCTAAAATAAAGGGTTTTTTTTTTGGGGGGGGGGGGGTCTAGACTCTCCCTTGACTCTTTCATCTTCTTAAACAGATTCAACGAATACATCTATTTATATTATTCTCTACACCAATGTTTAATATATGCCTGGCACTGACCTCTCTCATGAACTCCAAACCCATATTTTCAAAGAATTCTGACTATTTTCAGTGTTTGTTAAGTATATAAAAAACTCACTATACTAAAAACTGATCTCACTATGCACCTCCTTGCCCATATTTTTAGTAATACCACCAGTGCCGTCACCTACAATCAAAATGAGTGTAATCTTCAGCCTCCAATTCCTCCAAATCTTTCTCAACAATCCCTACTCCCGCCCACCTACCTAAATCATGATACCCTCACTGCCTTTTCCTATTATTTATATTCTCTTGAAAATTGGCTTTATACAACAAATCATTCTACATGCTACACTATTAAACCTTGGTAGTTTCTCATTACCTCCCAAATACTCTGAAATACAGCATTTAAACATGTTCTACAATCTAGTCCCAATTTATATTTCAAACCTCATCTCTTATTCCCCAAAATGAACCCTATATCCTAGGTAAGCTGGTCTACATACTTTCCTCTGAGTACATAATGAACTTTCCCACCTCCATACTCGTGCTCACATCATTCCCTTTATTTAAAAAGCCTTCTTCATCCACCTACTTCCAGCCCCTAAATTTTTGTCTTAGAAAAGTCTTACCCTCTGTAATGTTGAACTCAGGCTGCTGGTTTATTGGGATTAGCATGTTGTAGCAAAAACACACAGGTTTTGGCCCTAGACAGACTTGTATTCAAACTAGGGCTCAGTTACCTGCTACTACAGAGTCCAGATAAGTCACTTAAGTATCAGTGAC
The DNA here is from genome assembly GCF_042477335.2 of Ovis canadensis. Lineage (NCBI taxonomy): Eukaryota > Metazoa > Chordata > Mammalia > Artiodactyla > Bovidae > Ovis > Ovis canadensis. The sequence goes on from NC_091247.1 coordinate 155,948,521, forward strand.
CTCATTATTAAGAAATATGCTCAGATATTGTTGTGAAGCTTAGAAAAGGTATGTAAAGCAACTAGCACAGAGCCTGGTATGCATGAAATGCTCAATAAATAATAGCTTCAGAGCTAACTTTAAAAGCATTACTATACCTCTACCACCTTCCATTTTACTCTAGATAAAAATGAACCCATTTTCCTTTCATACAACTCCAAACTTAGGTCAAACCACTCACATAGGAAGTATTTATTTTTATATGCTGTAAATTATTATACAAATATATGACATCGCCTAGATTTCAAATTCCTTAAGACTCAAGACTTAATCTTTGCATCCTCTAATGCCTAGCAGTGGTTTTCATGAAGCACAAAGCACTCATCTCCAATTAGAAAAAAAAAATTTAATATGCCTAAATATTTAATACGCTCTTCATGACTTCTGACACACCTTAGAAAATTACTGCCAAAACATGAAGCTTAGTTGTTATGGCTGTATCTTTTCTTGCTCCTACATGGTTGCCTAACAAACTTTGATGCCTAACACGGCAATATCTGTTGAACTGACTTGAATAATATAATTTCCAATGCAAATGTTCAGTATCTGCTGAATTAACGTGAGCATAATTAAATTTACTTTGGGCAGCTGATTTTTCCTTTTTCTATTCTTACAATTCTTGAAATCTTTGCCTTCAAAACACACTATCACACCTTCAGTACGAATTCATAACCGTATCTAACCTGACTCCTTTTCCAGATCCTCTCAATTTCAATATCCCAAGCACTTCAAATAGCTGAGAATCTACAGTTTCTATCTAAATCTAAAAGTTGGGCAACTAGTCTTCACTCCACAATCTTTTGCAGGGACTTTAAAAATCATCCACCCTTTACCTGTAGAAGATCAACAATGGTGAAATCAATTTTCTTGTGCATAAGACAGCTCCCAGAATAGTCACTTCAGTCTATTTTCCCTAATTCATGAGATTACTCCCTTCCGGTGGTGGAAGGAGAATGAGCCAAGTACTCCCAAAAAAACTAGAGCATAAGTCCTAATACAAGCACAAGATGAGAAGTACAGGAAAGTGTCACTGGTTTCACAAAGGTGGTGAGCATATGCTCTGCACCGCAAAAGTAATGGTTATCTGCTGGCAGTCAAAATCAACAGTAACTGTATTCCTTTATGATCGTAATTTTAAAATCACTAGTAAATGTGGGAAATCGTATTTCCTACAAACCTTTCGGGTGCTGTTTATTACCTAAAACCTGTTCGCTAAAAACAACGACCTACATCACTTTCTCCTCTACGAAAGACTCAATTTATCTGAAGTAAACATCTAATATTATAAAACAACAGCAAAAAACAACAACAACAAAAACACCTCTGGCCACCTGTGTGAACCTCTGCATTGCAGCAACAGCTGTAACAGTCTAAGGAATCTCCTTGGAGTTACAGGGCACAATTTTTCTTTAAAAGTTAAGAAAAATGACAATTCCAAACATGAAGGTAAACAAACTTTAAGAAAGGGAGGGTATAATAATTCTCCAACCCTACGCAGTCAATTCTTACAACAACCGCAGACTGAACTCACCAAACCACTTTGACTTCAGATAGCCACAGAAATTAGGAGTGCCGATTAGAGAGTAGCATCATTCCTAACGTCGGCGGAGAAAATAAGGGAACTTACCTGAACTCCTGATTTTCCTCAAGCAAGTTTGTTGTTTTAAGAAGTGACTTCAACAAGAGCTTGAGTAAGCTTTCCAGTGAGTAAAGATCATGGGAGGCATGCTGGTGCCACACTGCCCTACGCCTCCAACACCGGTCCCAAGCGCAGTCCAAACCGATCCTGAGCAACCCCTACACCAGTCTAGACGGAAAGCCTTGCAGAAGATCTCTGGTGTCTACACACGCATCGCCCCGCCCTGGGACCGAAGAGAAGACACTCCTGGGACCCCAGCTAATTACTGAGCCGGACGACAGACCTAGAGATCGCCAAAGTCAACTACAGCCCACGATTGAATCTGACGTCCAGATTCCCAGCCCCGGGTCGGACACAGAAAAACCAAATCCCAGAGACAGCGAGAGGATATAGGGGAGCAGAAATGAGGGGGCTGGATGGACAGAGGCCCAGCCCATTCTTAACTCTCCCAACAGCAACAACAGCTCCGGGAACCCACTCCCTGGCTCCGCCCCGCCCACCCCACGGCCCCCACCGCCCGCTCCTTCCAGTCCCCCTGGCTCGGCGAAAACCGCGGCGGTCGACAACCCCCTTTCTCGAACCCCGACAGCCCAGCCCGCAGCCTGGAGCCCAGAGCGGGTTAGCGGGGGCCCGAGAGCGCCAGCCCCGACGCGGCCCGCGGCCGTCGCAGTTCACTCCCCCGGCCACTCACCGTCGGCCCGGGAGGTGAGAGGGGCCAAGGCGCGGGTCGACCGGCGCTAAACCCTGGGCTCCCACACGGATAGGAGCCCCTCCTCAGAGCCGACCAAGCCTCAGCGGCTGTGCCTACAAGGCCTCTCTACGGCCCGAACCCTAGAAAAGCACTTCCGGGGGAGCGGGGGAGGGAAGGGTTTTGGCACCGGAACTGCTCGCGGGCTGGAGCTGCCAGGGCCTCCCAAGCGGGACGGGGCGGGGCCTCTGCCGCCGGCGCCCGCAAAGCCGCCCCCGGGCTCCTTGCTAACCCTTTCTGCCCCGCGGCTCCGCCTTTCCCCAAACTCCGGGTGAATCGTTTACAGCTCTTCGACGTGTTCTACTCAGGCCACCTGATTTTACAGAGGAGAAAACTGAGGCTCAGAAGATTTAGGTGCAAAGGTCCAGCGCCTTCACCCGCCTTCCGACCCTCTCCAGTATTCTTACCACCCCACTTTGCCTCCTTTAAAAATACTACTAAACATTTATTTGCGTGGTAGACACTGTATTAAGCTTTTTGGTGCTTAGGTTAGTTAATCGTCCTCAAATCCCTTGAGGTTGGTGCTGTCCTTTACTTCTGGCAGAGGAGGATACCGGTCTAAATAGACCAAACCCGATACCGCAAACATTAGTTCTTGATTTTATTTTAACTCATGTTGTGTGTATAAATTTCACCCATCCCTAACACGAGTTTTAAGTTCTTTGAGGACAGGAATCAAATTATATTCCTTTATTGCATCACTTGAGGCCAAGAACTGGGAAACTGGAAGCTTACTGCCTGGGTCCTGTTATTTTATACTTTTATTTTTTTCACCCTGGGCAAGTTACTTTACCTCTCTAGGACCGTTTTCCTCCTTTGTGATATGTTTAATATAGTCTCTGTGTATGTGTGTTTGCATGTGCACACACGCACACGTATATAATCATCTCTGGATTGTTAGAGGAACTCAAAATGAAAATGCTGTGTGCTAAGTTGCTTCAGTTGAGTCCGACTCTCTGCAACGCTATGGACGGTAGCCCACCAGGCTCCTCTGTCCATGGCATTCTTCAGGCAAGAATACTGGAGTGGGTTGTCATGCCCTCTTCTAGGGGATCTTGCCCACCCAGGGATGGAACTGGCGTCTCCTGCATTGGCAGCCAGATTCTTTACCACTAGCACCACCTGGTCTGGGTAAAAATCAACCATTCTCATACCTTGTCACTAATAGGAACAGTTTTTCCACCAGTGGAATCACTCTAGAAGGAGGTAATTTGGAAAACTACAGATTACTCATAGGTGTTTGAAAAGGTTAGTGAAGGAAATAAGGAAATAAAAGAGTAGAGGGCTTCCCAAGAGTACCGGTGGTAAAGAATCCCCCTGCAATGCCAGAGACATGGGTTTAATCCCTGGGTCAGGAAGATCCCCTGGAGAAGGCAATGGCAACCCACTTCAGTATTCTTGCCTGGCAAATCCCATGGGCAGAGGAGCCTGGCAGGCTGCAGTCCATAGGGTCGCGGAAGAGTCGGTGGTGACTTAGGGACTAAAAAACAGAGGTTTTTGCAATGGGAAAAATGAAGGTAGGTGAGCCAAACAATGTCCTGGGGCCAGCCTGGGTACTTGTGACACTGTGAGCTGAGACAGTTCGAGGACCCAGAGTCAGAGGACAGGCATGAAAAGGAGACGGAAAAAAGGATTCCTCAGCCACAAAATCAGAAAGGCACCAAACATCTGAGGTAGTTTCTGTATTTGAGGCTAGATTCTGGGTCAGGGACTGGCAGGGAGCGCTTAGCATGCATACTATCTGCCAAACAAATTTACAAGCATCTCTTAAAACTGTGGGGGAGGAAGAGGAAGATTTTTTAAATTTTCTACTAGGAAAGTCAGGGGAAATGAAAATAGTTCACAACCTGTTATTACGAATTGAAAGATGCAAACAATGCCTTTGCTTTTGGCTTTTTTTTTTTTTTTTTAACAGTGCTGCCTTATTTTCTTTCTGTGATCACAGAAATGTTTGTAAATACTTTTCTAATGGCCAAATTTATCAGCCTTTCGTGCCTTGGAGTGTGAAGAAGTAAAAAACATAGTCTGGCCTGGCAGGACTCACTACTTTCCACCGAGGGCTTAGAGGGATAGCGAGAGGAACCCTGAATCGCAGACATTGTCAGGCTCCCTGCTGGATGCAGTGGCGCTGCAGGTTTGTCATTGAATCTGGTCATCTAACTAGTAACTGGTGCAGCCAGGATTTGAATGTGAGTCTTCCTCCTCAGCTGCTTTTTCCACCACTATGCCAGAGGTTCTCAGTTTTGTGAATGCATCAGAATCACCGAAAGGTCATGTCAAAACACAGAGGGCTGGACCTCACCCCCAGAATTTCACTTAGCCATGCTAGTGCTTCTCTGAAGTGTAGTCTCTGGACTACTATCATCAACATCATCTTTGAACTTGTTACAAATGCAAATTATTAGGCCTCACTCCAGACCTTGTAACTGGTGTGGGGCCCAGCTGTCTGTGTTCTGACAGGCCTTCTCAGTGGTTCTGATACATTCTCAAGCTTTAGAACCTCTGTACTCCACTATCTTGTCTTCCACAAATCCCCACCCCCCACCTTTTTTTTCTAATTATCCCCAACAGAAATAACTCTACTGAAGCAAAAGTTCTTCCCAGTAAATTAAGTGATTTATTTATGTTTTGCTTTCAGTAGGAGAGGAGGCTAGAAAAAAAATTAATAGGATTCTTTTTTGATTACTGTCAATTTGTACTGAAATTTAACCAGATACTACTGGGTTGGAGGTGGAACTAATCTCATTTGCAAACTACTCTGTACAAGGGCTTAACCTGCATTTTCTAAATTGATCTTCACTACCCTACTATGAGGTTTTATGGCCTTAATTGTACAGAAGAGAAAAACTGAGGCTTAGATGAAGTAATTGACTTAAAGGCCACATTCTTATTAAGGGGGAGAAATCAGGGTTGTTCAAACAAAGATCCCTCTAGTTCCAAAACTCATGATCTCTCTACTTCGTGGCAGGAGCTTGTGGAACCAAATTCCGCTGTGGGCTTCACCACCCCAACTATGCAACATTGAGTAAGCGATTTAATCTCTATTTCAATTTCTCCATCTCTAAATAATGTTATCATAAATCTCCCCCTTCCACACTGGAATGTTAGAACAAATGAGGAAATAAAAGCATAAGTACTCTGAACTTTTTTGAAGAAAAGCAATAAAAAGACAAGTTATTATAGTGCTAATATGTTTAGCCAAGTGTTGCTACGTGAGCCTGAGCACTGAGTCTTTCGTGGTTATCTCCCGATTCGTACCTAAGAGAGTCAAAGATTGTAGCTGATGCCACAGAAAAAGCATTTGACTTCATTTATCAGTATCTACTGGAGGTTAGAGAGGATAACAAAGGAGTATATGTATCTCTCTTAAAAATTACAAGAAATCTCTCACCAGGTTCATAGGCTCCAGGTTGTTGTTACATTGCTGGCCCATCCTCATCCTAAACATCTTTTCTCCAAACCCTTTTCTTTTCCCCATTACAAGCATCCCTCCACCCTCCTGCCTCCACCCGCTAAGCAAAGACTTAAAATTCCTCCCACTTTATTATGTAGAAGGATTTAGCTCTCAATCCTGCTCTCAGACCAGACTCTAGGCCTATCTTTGTTGACAGAGTTGCCAACTTGCACAATTCCAGAAGGTACCATTCACAAAGAATACAACCTAAATGGTGCTCAAGGGGGTGCCGATTGCACAGGGCACAATAGGAATGGTCCCGCTGGAACTGTGCAAGGCTGTCGCCCTGTCTATGCATAGCTCCCACCCCAAAAATCCATTCAGGTGTTTTGTTAAACGAAAGAGCCATCTACTTGGGTGTCCACCAGTTTGCCAACTTTTGAAATAATGGGGTTCTTTGTGGTTTTTGTTTGTTTGTTTTAATGTAGGCCTGATCAAATACTTAAATCACCAGGCTTAAGTCCTGGGTTCCACACTCTGCTATGCCATTTTTCACTCTCTTCTGTGACATTATTGCCTACCACTCCACTAGACTTGTGAGTTTCATGAAGGCTTTGTCATATTTTCATCTTCTTTACCTTTTATTCATGTCTTGGCACAAGTGCTTTAAAAACCGGTTTGAATAAGAGCACAGCATACTCGTATCTATCATATCTACGTACTAGTATATTTGGCAGAGATTTGACAAATGGCCTCAACTGTGTTGTTTGACCCACAGAGTTCTATACCAAGAAATAAATTGAGTCAAAAATCTTAAATTGAGTAATGTCATGTAAAATAACAATCCCAATTTCTGGTGTCTCTTGAAAATTTGGACACTATGGCAAACTGGGCATGCATCCCACAAAGTGTCAATGCCCTTAGCTCCTGTGCAGCTCTTTTTTCAGTAGTACAATGAGTTGGCTTCACTCACACATGAAATCTTCATGGCGCACACTGAGGTTGGAACCACTGGTGTGTGGAATCATATGGGAATCTTAGAGAAAGAAAAAATAGAATTCTGCCTTATATAATATGTATTTTGAGGTAATTTTAAATTGTTTTTCTGGGGTAGAAAATTGTGGGGTACCATGTTGTACCATTTCTAAACTAGCCAAGCAAGCTCAGGCATCAGATTATAAATACGATTACCACCAACATTTTACAGGCATTGTAGCTGATGTTATTTGTCAAGTGCCTTGGAAACAGAAATGACAAATAATAACAAATACTTAAATAAACTTCGTGATTAACTTTATGGGTTGTGATTTTTTTTTTCCTGAATGAAGAAACAAAAGCACAGCTAGTTCAGGTAACACGCAAGTAATGGAGCCATGATTAGAACCCAGGCAGTCTGTCTCCAGAGACATGGTCTTAACCACTAAATTAATATTTATTGAGCCTTTCCCATGTGCTATGGTCATGACTGCCTCCCAAACGAAAGAGACTACTAGATTTATAGAAGAATCCATGTATCTCTTCCAGGCCTTTTATAGGGTGCTATATTAAACCCACACAGATCCTTCTCATCTCTCTCCCCCTTTTATCCCAAGTCATACTGACACGTTTATAATCTTCAGTTTTGAAGTGTACAAACTGCAGATGTCCAAGATTTCCTTTAATTCCAATATAATTCTTACACTGTTTGTTTTTATTGCAAATTATCTTAAAGAGTCCTATGCATGTGGTGAAAAATAGGCATCTTTTAAAGACAATGGAAGCAATTTGAAGTGATATAATATGGACACTGGAAACCAGTATCTGTAGTCAAATTATGCTTGTGTAGAGAAATGGGAGATAGCAAGGTTGAATTTGAGCAAAAAAGTCACATTGACACAAATGCAATAAAAGCTTAAAATTAGAGGAATGGTCATCAACATTCCTCATCAACATTCAAATATGTCATCAGCATTTTACATTTAATATGTAATTTTAAATGGAGAAAAAATTTGGAACTTACATTTTCTTTTAAAAGGCGTAAAAAACTAAACTATTGTCCTGTTTAGCAAGTCTCAGCAAGTTGCATACTACCTTCACACTTCCTTATGAAGATGGATGTAACCCATCTTACTCTGCCTCAGTTTCTCCATCTACAAAAATGCATGATAAGTACATCTTTATATTGTAGAGATGTGAGACATAGCTAATAAATGATTATAAAGCACAGCTCTTTGAAGTATAAAGCACTGCATAATTACTAAATACTATAATAATCATCCTCATAATCATAGTAATTTTCAGCCAACACATCAACCAGACCCAGATGCCTTTAGTCACCTCCCAATTAGACAAAAGTGTATATGCCAGCTATGAAATAAAGAAAAAACTTTAAACCACAAACTAGTTCCTCTCCCTCCCTCTTTCCTATATGGAATCTGAAGTCAGAAGGCCAGAGACATAGTTCAGTTCCATCACTTGCTAGCTGTGTGGCCTCCCTTTTTTTCTTCAACTGTAAAATGACAATAATAATAATACCCACTTCACAGGGTTTGTTGTGAGAGTTCAACAAATTAATACATGGAGCGACTTCCCTGGAGTCCAGTGGTTAAGAATTTGCCTTGCAATGCAGCAGACCCAGGTTCAATTCCTGGTCAGGGAACATGCCCCAGACAACTAAGTCCACGGGCCATAACTAGAAAGCTCAGTGCTCCCATGAAGATCCTGTGTGCCATGACTAGGACCCTGTGCTTAGTCACTCAGTCTTGTCCAACTCTTTGAAACCCTTTGGGTTGTAGCCCTCCAGACTAGTCTGTCCATGGGCTTCTCCAGGCAAGAATACTGGAGTTGGTTGCCATGTCCTCTTCCAGGGGATCTTCCCAACCCAGGGACCAAACCCAAGTCTTCTGTGTCTCCTGCATTGCAGGAGGATTCTTTACCTGCTGAGCCATCAGGAAAGCCAAACTATGAGACCTAGTGAATCCAAATAAAATTTTAAAATATTTAAAATAATACACACAGAGCTCTGTACCAGTGCCTGGCAGACTGAAAGAGCTCAATGGATGTTAGTGGTGATGATTATTAGCAGAAATATAGGGGAAAAAACTAAGAGTGAGCAGCTGTCTAACCATGTTATTGGATGAAAGAGAAAGAAAAATCTGCAATTTGAAGGATGATTTCTATATTGCATTCTATACATTACATATACTGCATCTCTATATTGCATTCACTTGTATCAAATACAAGCACTTTAATATGAAATTTTGATAGAAAAAAAGGATGAGGTATTTTACTCTACTGGCATGTTAGTTTTTAATGACTGTGCATGAAATAAAATGACTATAGGTGATTAGGGGGAAAAATAGAATAAAATGGAAAAATAAAATGTCCCCCATTCCCTAGCCCACTCCTCAGGTGTAACCACTGTTAATGATTTGGCATGCTCCTTTCCAGACCTTTTTTAATACATTTACATTTATATAAGCAGAATTACCCAAGAGGCAGATGAAGTATGTATTTAAGGCACCAGCAAACCAGAACCCAAAAAAATTTTTTGTAAAGAATTTGCTATTTTTACAAATGCATAGATAGAAAATAATTGCACCTTGTTGGGACTTCCTCACACTTATTTAACTTTAAGATGGTTTAATCTTAAAGTAAATAATAGGATATTATTTTATATGCATTATAATCTCTTCAGTACTTAGGACTTTTCTTAAGATCTTAATCCAAGCTTGCTTTATAATTAAGACCATAAACATAATCATATTGTTTTGTAGCTTTCTCTATTCATGTAAGTGATTTTTTAAATTGTGATGCTTATATAGTGACAGTCTAAATAAGAAGGAACTTTCACTATCTATGCCATTTTACTCAAAAATCTCTGTATAAAGGTCCTATTAGAACAATTTGAGTTTCAAAAGCTTCCTTTCTTGGTAAAGCAAATTTCATTTTCCATCACATTTTCAAGCCAATGTAATGCAATCCTTTTTTAATCTCCACAGAGTGTATGATGGATTGAAATCCTGCCGACCTGGAGTTTTCTAAATGGTGACTGTGGAGAGATGCCAAGGAAACTGAATGGTGCCAAATGCAGAATCCTCAAGTTGCTCTCTAAACCAACAGAAATTCATTTGGGAGCTGGATTTCACTGAGGCAGGAAGTATTTCACCTACAAAGATAGTGCATGTGTGGAGATTATATTTGGGATCAGGAAATAAAGAAGAAAAGTAAAGCTACATTGTATTTCAGTAGACAGAAGAGAACATTCCCTGAAGAGAAGACCAATGACCTTCTGTGAGGGAAGAAAGAATGCTTCAGCAATGGTTTATAACTACATGTATTTAAAATGTTTCCTTTAGAGTAAATTAACTGTGGAATAAGCGCAATGCATTTTGAAGATACAAACACAGATGTAAAAAGATCCAGAGTTATTTCAAATTTTAAAATGTATATGTGTGTGTGTGTGTGTGTGTGTTAGTAGCTCAGTCATGTCTGACTCTTTGTGACCCCATGGACTGTAGCCCGTCAGGCTCATTTGTCCATGGGATTCCCCAGGCAAAACTACTGGAGTAGGTTGCCATTTCCTTCTCCAGTATATGTATATATTTGTATACATATTAATGTATATGTGTATGCATATATTTGAAATAACCTTGGGTCTAACCTTTTGCAAATATTTATTACACATTTACAGTGAATAAGACACAAGGATGTCAGGGAATACCAAGAACTCTAAGTCCCAGAACCTGTACGAAAGAATCAAAATGTCAGTTGGGGAGATAAATTAGAGACACGATAATGCTAAGCATCCTGTGGTGAATGCTGAATAAATAATAGAGCCCTAATTTCTAAAACCTCTTCCATCATTAATGTTCTTGGGACCAAGTAAGAGGTGGAACTTGAATAGTATCTTAAAGGACTTGTAGAAATTATAGGGTAAGGAAGGAAATAAAAAGGATTTCAGCTTTCAGAAACACATGGAGGTAGGAAAATACAGAGCGCATCCAGAGACCTTGAGCAGATCCTTTTAACTGAAACAAAGATGCTGGATAAGGAGCTTGGGTGTCTAGTCTGAAGGGTCTGACTACTAAGTTAAGATATTTGAATATTATCTTTGTAGGTAGTAAAGAATCAAAGTTGCAATTCCACTTCTGAGAATAGACCTACAGAAAATGAAAAAATGTTTATCAGAGTATTACTCACAATAGCCAAGACATGAAAACTCACCCAAATACCCATAAAAGTATGAATGGATTTTTAAAAAAATGATGTAGCACCTATTGGCTTCTTTGGTGGCTCAGACAGTAAATAATCTGCCTGCAATGCAAGAGACCTGGGTTCAGTCCCTCGGTCGGGAAGATCCCCTGGTGAACTGGTGAACTGGTGAAGGGAGATGGTAACCCACTCCAATATTCTTGCCTGGAGAATGCCATGAACAGAGGAGCCTGGTGGGCTACAGTTCATAGGGTCACAAAGAGTTGGACACAACTGAGCCACTAATACTTCACTTTCCATTTCACAAATGTCCATTAATGGATGAATGGGTTCAAAAAAGATGAGGTACATGTACATAATAGGATATTATTCAGCCAAGAGAAAGGAGTATATCCTTCTATTTGCAATAACATGGGCAAACCTTGAGCACATTATGTTAAGCGAGATAAGTACAGTATCACTTATAAATGGAATCTTAAAAAGTTAAACCTGTAAAAAAACAGACTGAAATCATGTATACCAGGAGCCAGGGCAGCGGGGGTAGGGGGTTTGGGGGATGGATAAGAGTCGTGGTGTTTAAGGGTACAAATTTGCAATGAGTAGTGAATGAGCCGCTGAGATCTAACACACAGGATAATGAATACAGACAAAACATTGTCATATAATTAGGTAATATGATAAATACCACTACATCAGCAATCATATTACAATGTATAAATGGATCAAAGTAACATGCTGTACATCTTAAACTTATGCAATGTCACACATCAAATATATTCAATTAAAAAAAAAAAGTCAAACCAGAACTTCCCTGGCAGTCCAATGATTATGAATCACGCTTCCACTGAAGAGGCCAAGGATTCCATCCCTGTGGGGGAATGAAGATCCTGCATGCCTTGTGGCCAAGAAGAAACTTAGAAAACACAGAAAAGCATAAAAATCAAAGTCACCTGAAAACCAACCATTCAGAAACACACTATACTTTTGATGGATAAACTAATAGCAGTTTTTCTGGTATATATATTTGTGTGTGTGTGTGTGTGTAAACTGAGAGTATGCTTAATTCATTAACATTATCCTCCAAATATTTTCTTATTAAAAATTGTAACTACACTATATTTCATCATATAAATATAATATATTATACTTACCCAATTTTTCATTTTCATCCAGGTACAAATAACTAAAGTTAATCCAAGGTTAATCTAAGCAGTATGTTGAATAGATTGGAAGAAGGATGAATTGAGAGCAGCAGTAAGTCAGGAAGTTTTGTTGAGGACTGCTTATTCAAAAAAGGCATGTTCACAAACTAGAATCGTTCATAACTATCATATTACAACTCTTATTTCAAAGAACGATGTTGCTCCATGTGTATTATTTCAGGATGAACTCCCAGATATATTTTCTCTTCTCACAGTTTCTTAGATTTGGAGTGCTCCAGAACTCAGTCCTTTCTCTTCTCCTCCATTTCCATCTCTTCCCTTGATGATCTTATCCAGTCCCAAAGATTTAAATATTGTCTACATGCTAATCACCTGTGGAAAGAAAGGGTATTCTATATATAGAAGTAGATACAAGTTTTATGAAAACGAATACAAAACTCTAAGTAAAAAATAGCTCCTCCACTCCAGTGCTATCCTCTTGGAGAAATTACAAATACAAAATGCTAGTGTTCTGCTCTGAGGGGGGTCCTTAGAAGTCAAGGGCCTTGAAACCGGTGGATGCAACAGCTTAATCAAGGGCCTGGAGACAGAAGCAGAAGCATGTGATGAAGGAATCAGTAAGGGGGCATCACTTTTCAAAGTCAAGGCATGGGATTGTAGGAAAATTCACCCATCGATTTAGGCAATTTGCTCTTTGACCTCTATTCATTTCAGTGCTTGTTGAATAACAACCTGAAACCATTATTTGATTTGGAGTCCTAAAAAATGATACATAGCTCATTGTGAAAGGCAAAAAGTTTCTGTGGGTTAATGATCAGAATAATGCTCCTGAGACAGAAAGCAAATGTGCTTTTTTCTTCATTTCCAATACCTTTTCTATGTCAAAGTTTCTCTCATTGTTCCTATTCCAAGCTCTACAGCAGGTTTCTTCAGTCTTGGCACTAATGATACTTAAATATGTGTGTGTTCAGTCATGTCCGACTCTCTATGACCCCATGGACTGTAGCCCACCAGGCTTCTCTGCCCTTGGGATTTCCCACAAAAACGCTGGAGTGGGTTGCCATTTGAACCCGTGCCTCTGGAGTCTCCTACATTGCAAGAGGATTCTGCTTTTCACCAAATAACACACTCAGCTATAAACTGCAAAGAATCTTTTTCTTTCCATATTGGAAAGGTCTGGCTACGTTCATATGACTGTGGTTTGCCCCCCATTATTTGTGAATACAAACGTGAAAATATTTATACATCTCTCCAATCTATAGAAAACCATTTTGGGGTCTTGAAAACAGTCTCTTTACAGATGGAGAGAATCTGAGAGAAATGCCCTCAGTGTACTGGCTAAAAACTGCAATGTCTGCCCAGCACTGTGCCTCCTCTCATAACAGGGGATGCTCTGCTGAATGAGCCCTTGTATGTCAAGATTCAAAACGTTCTTGTTTGCTCCGGTGGAACAAAGCTCTCACAGACAGTGGGATCTGCAGGGTAGCCACCAAGTGTGTTAAACCAATGTTCCCTCCACCACATTGCCGAATAGTTTATCGTAATGGCAGTTCTCACCTTCATGTATAGAGGCCGGTGTTCGAGTTGCCGTCCTGCACAGAGCTCCCACTGACTTCAAAGGAAATGACATAGAACAGAAACCCATGGTGTAAGGAGAAACAAGCAGCATCTGATCAGAATCAGGCCATATTTTTTTTTCATTCTCTCTGTATAAATGGCTAAATTTATATACAGAATATCTAAAGGCCACCTTTTACTTTGGCAGTTATGGATTGTCAGATGTACATACACTTATTGGAAAGCTTGACACTGAGCTGTTTTTCATGTAGGAGGAGAAGGGAGGGAGTTGTGCTGTAGAGAAATCCATTCCAATCCTACAGGTTTTTTGGGAGGTGCTGTCTACAAGAACCCCAAGAGACCAAAGTGATTAAGGCTTGTTTAGTGACTTGTTTTACTTAAAGCTTGCCTTGAGGCAAATCCTTAAAAAAAAAGGAGAAGAAAAGAAGAGGAGGGGGAGAAGAAGAAGGAAGGAGAGGTAGAGAAAAAAGAAAATATAAATTTATATTTATTAAATAGGGGAGGTCTCTTTCTAAGCTTAGAAAAAAGAGGAAAAGTAAAAAGATTAGTAAATTTAACTACAAAAAAAAAGAAAATTTCTACATGTCAAAAATCAAAATAAGATTTGAATGGCAAATAAAATGCTGGGGAAAATACTGGTGACAACTGTGATGGGGAAGGATTAATACTGTTAATATTAGAATTTTCTACAGATTACATAAAAATGTAAGTAAGTTTCAAACAGAACTTGGAAATGTTTAACATATTTCTAAAAATGTTTAACAAAAATGTGTAACATTCCTTAAGATGTAAAGTTTCTGAAAATCTTTAACAAAAATAAAGTGTAGGTGAATATCTGATCCCTGGAAGTTAAAAATAACTAAGAAAAGATAAAAATATTAGGCCATACGAAAATTTTCAATTCTGTAAATGTGAAAAAAAGAAATTTCAAACAATCAATTAACTGGGAAGATCCTTGCAGTAAACAGGCTGTTATTCTGAATCTATAAAGAACTCAAGAAAGTTGCTTTTTAAAAAAACATTAAAATTCTCAGAGAAAAAAAACAAAAGATGCATACAAGTCACAGAAATATAAATTAAGATAACTAATAAGTATCTGAAAAATGTTCACTGTTATGAGTAACCAATAAAAGTTATGAAATAAAAACGTTCTTACCTCAGATTGGCAAATATAAAAAAATGGAACTCTATATCATAGCCTTTTCAAATATAAGCGATAAACTGAAAATGCAATTTTTTAAAAGTGCCTTTTAAAAATAGCCATAAAACGAATGAAGTACCAAAGAATATACATAATAAAACACAAGCAGAACCTCAATAAAGGAAATGAACTTCCCTTTCTTCCTGGCCAGAAGAGCCGCATGAGAGCCGGGCCTACACTAGAAGAGTGTTCTGGCAAGGTGGCAGCCTAAAGGTGGCAGGAAAGTGGCTACACATGGAGCGACCAAGCCGATTAGCAGAATATTGAGGATGATGACAGTCATGTTCTTCACTGTGTGAGAAAATTTGTACCTTACGGTATAAACATGGAAGGAGGAAAGCTGCAGAGTGAACTCTGCACTATGGATGGAAATGGAACATGTCAGCATGAATTCATGGTTTTCAATATAGGTACATATAGAAATCGGAGAAGGAAATGGCAACCCACTCCAGGGTTCTTGCCTGGAGAATCCCAAGGACAGAGGAGCCTGGAAGGCCATGGTCCACAAGGTCGCAGAGAGTCGGACACAACTGAAGTGACTAAGCACGCACACACACAGATACAGAAATACACACAGACGTAAATGCATGTGTGAATATATGCATAGTCCTAGCTCAGTCCAGTAAAAAGGCCTAGAAAAGACACTCCTAGTAACTGATCTAGTGCGTAGTTTCTATTTTTCGGCCGTGCTGCTTGTGGGATCTTAGTTCCCCAACCAGGGATTGAACCTGGGTCCTGGCGGTGAGACAACTGATTCCTAACCACTGGATTGCCAGGGAATTCTAGATCTTGGTTTCTAAATAACACCTTCTTCACCACCTAGACTTTAGTCTTTGGAGAGCTTGTCCATTTCCTAAGGCTTCATGATAAAAACAACATTAATATGTCAAAACTAAACCTTTTATCTCAGGTGGCTCAGTAGTAAAGAATCTGTCTGCCAGTGATGGAGACCTAAGAGACAATCCCTGGATCAGGAAGATCCCCTGGAGAAGGAAATGGCAACCCATTCCAGTATTCTTGCCTGGAAAATCCCATGGGTAGAAGAGCCTAGTGGGCTACAGTCCATGGGGTTGCAAAGAGTCAGACACGACTTAGTGACTGAGCATGCATTCAAACCTTTTGTCTAAGCCCCAGATTAATATATTCAAGATGCTAATTTGACAGCTCTACTTTGTTGCCTCATAAGCATTTCAAACTTAAAATAATCAAAATAGAATGCTTGATTTCCCTGTGTTCTCCCTAAGCCATTCCTCCCCATTTTCCCTATTTCTATAAATATTTATATAAATATAAATATTCACTCAGTCACTGGACTCAACTAACCAGGAGTCACCCCAATCTCCTCCCTTACCCTTATCCTTCATAGTCACTAATCCACCAAGTCCAAATTGTTCTACCTCCAAAGTATATCTTGAAGTCATTCACTTGTCCCCATCTTCCCTTGTGACTATGTTAGTGTAAGCCACTATTCTCCCTCTCCTGGATTACTGCAGTGGCTTTCTAACTGGTCCCTCAACTTCCTTGGTAATCTTCTTGCATTCCATTATCAACAGAGCCAGTGTGAACTCTTAAAATGTAATTGGAGCATGCCTCTCTCCTTCTTAAAACCTGTCTATGATTTTCCAACCTGTTGGAACAAATCCAAGTGCCTGGCTATGGCCAAAAAGACCCTGCATGATCTGGCCACCTCCCTAAGGCCTCCGACTCCGTACCATGTACCTTATCCCACCGGTCAGAACTCTCCAGTCCAAGTGTCCTCTGCAGCCAGAGTTCCTGCAACACACCAAGCTTTTCTCCATTTTAGGGATTTTGCATTGGCTCTTCTTTCTGCTTACAATGTCCTTCTTTCAGTTTTCACATGATTGGGCTCTTCTCATTCTTTAGTTCTTAGCTTCAGTGTCAATTCCTCAAACCAGAATTTCTTGGCCTATTCTTCCTCACAGCTGTCAACTGTTTATTTTCTTCCTAACACAAGCAGCAGTATTTTTGTTTATTTGTTTGGTTCACTGTCTGTTTCTCTCACTAGAGTATAAGTTATGTGAGGGGAGTAACTTGTCTTTCCTGTTTTTCTTTTTTTTTTTTTGTATTTGCATACCCTAGTACAGTATCCACTATCTACCATGCACCTGATGAATTTTAAAAATATATGTAGTAACGTACTTCAGGTGTTAGGGATTTTAGGTGTTAGGGATTCAGAAGAACACAAAATTCCCTCAAATGGCTTATAATCTAGAAGAGTGATCAATAGGAAGGTAAATAAGAGACTGCAATTCTGCATGATTAGTACTAAAACAAGGAAATTATAATGGAGGGAAGCCCCTAATCTGGGCTCAAGGAAGATCACAAAAGGCTTATTGGAAGATGTGACATGGTAGCAAATCCTGCAGTATAGACAAGGTTGGTTATGGGAGACAGAGTGGGAGATATAGTATAGTGGGAGATATGAGAGAGATAGTAGAGCAGAGGCAAAGAACAGCATGTGCCTGAAAATGAAGTACCCTATGACACATTCAGGGAACTAAATGCCTTAGGGTGGAGAATAGAGATGAGGGTGAGGAGAATGGATGGTGCGAGATTAAACTGCAGAAATATGCTGATATAATGGTTTGTACTTCACCTTAAGGGAATGAGATGGTCACTGGAAGGTTTTCTGCAGGGACTAACATGAGCGGTTTTGTGTTACACAGAGGTCATTCTAGCAGCAGTATATGGCAGGGATTGAAAGCCAAGAGTCAGGAAGCTAAGATGATAGTGACCTACTGGAAGCAGCACAAGCTGGCATCAAGATTGCCGGGAGAAATATCAATAACCTCAGATATGCAGATGACACCACCCTTATGGAGGAAAGTGAAGAAGAACTAAAGAGCCTCTTGATGAAAGTGAGAGAGAGTGAAAAAGTTGGCTTAAAGCTCAACATTCAGAAAACTAAGATCATGTCATCTGGTCCCATTACTTCATGGCAAATAGATGGGGTAACAGTGAAAACAGTGTCAGACTTTATTTTCTGGGTTCCAAAATCACTGCAGATGGTGATTGCAGCCATGAAATTAAAAGACACTTACTCCTTGGAAGAAAAGTTATGACCAACCTAGATAGTATATTCAAAAGCAGAGACATTACTTTGCCGACTAAGGTCCGTCTAGTCAAGGCTATGGTTTTTCCTGTGGTTATGTATGGGTGTGAGATTTGGACTGTGAAGAAGGCTGAGCGCTGAAGAATTGCTGCTTTTGAACTGTGGTGTTGGAGAAGACTCTTGAGAGTCCCTTGGACTGCAAGGAGATCCAACCAGTCCATTCTGAAGGAGATCAGCCCTGGGATTTCTTTGGAAGGAATGATGCTAAAGCTGAAACTCCAGTACTTTGGCCACCTCCTGAGAAGAGTTGACTCATTGGAAAAGACTCTGATGCTGGGAGGGATTGGGGGCAGGAGGAGAAGGGGCTGACAGAGGATGAGATGGCTGGATGGCATCAAGGACTTGATGGACGTGAGTCTGAGTGAACTCTGGGAGATGGTGATGGACAGAGAGGCCTGGTGTGCTGCGATTCATGGGGTTGCAAAGAGTCGGACATGACTGAGCGACTGAACTGAACTGAACACATGTCTCTCTTGCTTTTTTTTTTCACCTTGACAAATTCTGACTAAATCTAAATTTCCACCTGTTTATCACCTGGACACATCCAATTCTCCATTTAACTCTGCACTCACACCTGTGCAGTTGATTGTGATGGGATAAAAAAGACACACAATCATCACTAACCTCAATTGGCCTTTAATGCCACTACTAGTGAATATTATTTCCTAGTGCAGTCAATCTCCCATTCCACTAGATGACTCCTACATCTTCCTCACTTTCAAACCTTTCATAACTTCTTACTATCCTCACTCTCATCTGATGATTTGTATCTTACTTAGCGGAAAAATAGAAGCAATCGAAAGAGCACTTTCCTATGTTCCCACAGTCATATCTCCTCTCTGGGCTGCACTTGTGCCCGTATGATTTGCCTTCTCACCTATTACTCTCACTGGACTGTCTATACTTCTAAGGAAGACCAGTGCACTAGAGCCCATTCCCTTTAGCAAGAGCCTCAGTACAATGATTCTCTGCTTTCTTTCTGGCATTGATAGTTTTCCCCTCTTTACTGGATCTTTCCTTTTTTAAGAAATTATCTTTCTGGTTATGCCAGTTGAAGCACTCTTTGATCTTTCCTGCAGCACGCATTTGTGGTGTGTGGCATCTTTAGTTGCGGCATATGAACTCTTAGTTGAAGCATGTTGGATCTAGTTCCCTGACCAGGGGTTGAATCTGGGCCCCCTGCATTGACAATGTGGAGTCTTAGCCACTGAACTACAAGGGAAGTCCCTCCTTTTATTTTTTTGGCTGTGCCACACAACTTGTGGGATTGAACCCACCAGGGATTGAACCTAGACCCCAGCAGTGGAAGTGCAGTCCTAACCCCTGGGCCTCCTGGATCCTTCCTATCATTATGAAACCATGGTTTTATTTCTCCCATCTTAAAACAATTTTTAAAAAAACTACCGTTGACCTCACTTTTCCCTTCAGTTACTCCTCTGTTTCCTTCCTTCCCCTTTTAGCAAAAGTCCTTGAAATGGCTATAGGCAGTAGTCTGCTTGTAGCCATTATCTCTTATCTCTAACCTCTCTCCTCCCACTCTTGAATCCACATCAGTCAGGTTTTTGCCCCACCATGTCATTAATTCTCTTGTTAAGATGATCGAAGATTGCCACATGGCTAAATCTAATGGTCGATATCAGTCCTCAGCTTGCTTACCTATTAGCAACATGTGACATAGCTCATCCCTCCTAACTTCTTGAGACAATTTCTTTTCTTGACTTCCAATCTGGTTTTTTCCCTCCCTCACTGTTTGCTCCTTCTCAGTCTCCTTTGTTGGTTTTTCCTTATCTTTCCAACCGCTGAATACTGAAAAATCTCAGTCTTTGGATTTCTTTTCTTCAATGTACTCATTTTGTGGTAGATTGAATTATGGTTTACAACTATTTGCTTTCTATGAGAACTGTATATCTGCACCGTTTGAATTTGTCTTGAAATGCCTCTTCTGTGCACAATATACATCTTTGCCCCATGCAGGGCTGGGCCATGCGACTTTCTTTGGGGAATGGAATGGAATGGAATCAAGTGATAGATGCCGCATGCAAAGAGAAGCTTCAAATTTGATTTCATTGCTGAGCCCCCTCTCATGGCCTGCCATGAGTATGCTGTGTCCTGAACAGTGGCTGTTTATTCAATTTAGGCCCCAAATTAGAATATACTTGAAAAAAACACATAGCTGGCCCACAGCCTCAAGCAGAAAAGTAATCAACCTGTTACTCATATGTAACAAGAGCAAGAAATAAATGTTTTGTTACTGTAATCCACTAGATTTGGGGGTTTTTTTAATTACATCAAAAATGGTGACTAATAAAACTCCCTTTAAATTCTCCTGAATGCCAAGCTCACACATCTAGTTGCCAGAATCTCTAAAACGCAACTCAAATTCAATAGGCCAAAAATGAGCTCCTGACCTTCTCTACCAAATCTGGTCTTGAAGTTTTTTCACTTTCAACTATGGAAACTCTAACCTTCAGGACGAAAAAAAAAAAACCCTAAAGTCACTCCTAATTTCTCACTTTTGTTTATATTTCATGCCTAATTTATCAACAAATCCTTTTAGTTATACTCAAACTAAATTCAGATTCTGCAAACTTTACTAGTACCACCTTAGCCCAAGCCGTTATCATTTTTGCCAATTTACTGTTATAATTATACTAATCCCCACCACGGGCTTGGTCATTTTTGCCTTCTCCATCCAAAGTTTCAGTTACTAAGCATTATTAAAGTTCTTCTAGCATAAGAAAACAAAAATTAATCAATACTTAACAAATGCTATTCAACCTCAACTAGGTCTTAGTTACTCATTCATTACCTGTCAATTTTCTCTAATCACTTTTTTACCACCTCAGTATCACCTTAGCACAAGCCACCATTATCTCTCACCATTATGTTTCACCTGGATTATTCTGAAAGTCACTCAGTTTACTCCTGCCCTTGTCCCCAGAATGGGCCTTTTAAAATAGTAAGCCAGATTGTGTTTCTCTTTTGCTCACATCTTTCCTTTTCTCAAATGGCTTCCCACTTCACCAAGAATAAAAAAGTCAAGTCCTTATAACCGTCTACAAACATCCTTTACATTCTGCACATATACCTTCTCCATCTTACTGGTCAAATCTCATGTCTAGAAGATCAGTATGGGGGTTCCTTAAAAAACTAAAAATAGGACTATTGTATGACCCAGCAATCCCACTGCTGGGCATATTCCTGGAGAAAATCATAATTCAAAAAGACACATGTACCCCAGTGTTCATTGCAGCACTATTTACAACAGCCAGAACATGGAAGCAACCTAAATGCCCATTGACGGAGGAATGGATAAAGAAGAATTAGTATATATATACAGTGGAATATTAGCCATTAAAAAGATCAAAATAGTTTACAGCCATACCACCCTGACATGTTGAGTCTCATCTAATTTCAGAAGCTAAGCAGAGTCAGGCCTGGTTAATACTGGAAAAAAAGATCAAAATACTGCCATTTTGCAATAACATGGATAAACCCAGAGACTGCCATACTGAGTGAAGTCAGACACAGAAAGAGAAATATCATATAATATTGCCTATAAGTGGAATTTTTATTTTTAAAATGTAAGATGAACTTATTTATAAGACAGGAGTAGAGTCACAGATGTAGAAAATAAACTTATGGTTACCAAGAGATAAGAGGGGAGGGATAAACTGGCAGTTTGGGACTGACATATCCACATTACTATACATATAAAATAGATAACTAATAAGAACCTATCTTCCCAGTACTCTGTAATGATCTATACGGGAAAAGAATCTTTAAAAAAAAAAAAGAGTGGGGACTTCCCTGGTGGCCCAGTGGCTGAGACTCCATGTTCCCAGTGCAGGGTGCTGGGGTTCGATCCCTGGTCAGGAAACTAGATTCCCACATTCTGCAGCTAAAGATCCAGCATTCCTTAACTAAGACCCAGTGCAGCCGAAAAAATCAATATTAAAGAAAATAAAGAGGGGATATATGTATATGTATAACTGATTCACTTGGCTATACACCTGAAACTAACACAATATTATAAGTCAACTATACTCCAATAGAAATTTTTTTAAACTGTGTTCTTACCAATAACATTCCATCTAAAAACAAAAATCCAAGTCTCATGTCTCATGACTCAGTTTCCTCATTCAGCTTTAGTCACACTGGACCCTTTGCTGTTCTTTGAACATACCACTTATGTTCCATCTGCAGGGACTTTGCCTTTATTATTCTAAGATGCTCTTCCCCCAAACTTCTCTGTGGCTTGTTTCCTGACCTCCTTCTGAGTTATACTCAACAGTCGCCTTCCTGGGACTTTCCTGGTGGTCCAGTGGTTAGGAATCCATCATCCAATGCAGGGGATGCAGGTTAAACTCCTGGTCAGGGAACCAAGATCCCATATGCCTTGGGGCAGCTAAGCCTGGGTGTTGCAACTACTGACCCTGTGAGCAGCAAACGAAGAGCATGGCCTGGGGCAACTAAGATCCAACCTGACACAGACAAATTTTTTAAAAAAGTTGTCTCCCTGATCACTTGATTTTATTTATTGGCTGCACCATGCAGCTTGCAGGATCTTAGTTTCTCTGCAGTGGAAATGCTAAGTCCCACAACCACCAGAGAATCCCCTTGACCACTTTTAAGTTTCAGCCTTCACTCAGAATTCCCTAACCCCCTTCCCTGCTTTATTTCTCACTATCGCATTTATCATGGAGTACATAAATTTATTCTATCTTCAGCTTTGTTTATTATGCTTATTGTTTTTCTCCTTATACAGGAATGCAAACTTCATGAACTAAGAGGAATTTTTTTATCTGTATTGTTCACTGTTGTATCCTTTGAGAATAGTAAGTGCTCAAAAAATATTTGTTGAGAGAATCAGTATAACAAACCATAATATATAGAATATTTAAAGTGCTGCTACATATCAAAAGAAATACAAAAAATACCTGGAAAACTAGTCAAGGATATAAATAATGACTTCACAGAAGAAACATAACCAATAAACCTGACAAAGGATTTTACCTCACTAGTAATCAGTGAACTAAGCAGAACGAACGTTTTCTTTTTCTTTTTGTGGCTGTACCTTGCAGCATGTGGGATCTTAGCTCCTAGACCAGGGATTGAACCTGTGCCCTCTGCATCCCTCATTGGAAGTGCAGTCTTAACCACTGACACACCAAGGAAGTCCCAGAGCTCTCTTTTCAGAGTCATCAGATTTGCAATAATTTTGAAGTCTACCAACCCTTGGCAAGGAGTAGAGCAACAGTAAATCTCACACACTGCTGGAACAACTTTGGATATTTGAAATAATCTAGTAAATACTAGATACAGACTTGCCCTTCACCCCACAATCCCAGTCCTGGATATAAACCCAAGAAATAAGTGCTAACATATATTTTTACAAGAGACATGAAAGAGAATGTTCATGTCAGCATTATTAATAATAGCCCCAAACTAGAAACTCAGTTGTCCATTTATTGTAGAATAAATATATACATTTGGTGCATTCATACAATGGGATGTTTTACAACAATGAAAATGAGTGAACTAGAGCCAGACAACAATATGAAAACTATCTGAAATAACCAAACGGAAAGTCAAAGTGAAAGAGACCTTGGTTGATGCAGTTCCCTGTGACACAGCACAGAGTAGGGAAAGGGTGGCAGATGGTTCTGAAAGCAAACAGGAAATTGACAGGCACCCGTACAAAGTTGGGATTGAGTGCAACTCTTCTTCTTGGTGAGACAGAAGGGTATGTAGTTCAGTCAGCCGATTTCCAGGCAATTCAGAATGAGTTCCCGGAATCATTTTGGTTTATCCAGTTTGTCATTCTACTGTACTGCTCCCTGTTCACTCTTATCCCCCTCTGTTCACCACTCCACCATCAGTCACTCCTTCATTTATCAGATAGTACATTAGGTATTAGCGATAGAGAATGGAAGGAAGTATCAGATGTAAACTCTGTCCCCCAGGAGTTTAGAATCTAGGGTTTATTTTTTTTTCAAATAATTAATTAGGTTGCATCAGGTCTTAGGTGTGGCATGAAGGATCTTTAGTTGTAGTGTCTGAACTCTTGATTGCAACATACAGAAACTAGTTCTCTGACCAGGGATCAAACTCGGGCCTCCTGCATTAGAAGCATGGAGTCTTAGCTACTGGATGACCAGGCAAGACCCTGCTGCTGCTGCTGCTGCTGCTGCTGCTGCTGCTGCGTCACTTCAGTCATGTCTGACTCTGTGCGACCCCATAGATGGCAGCCCACCAGGCTCCCCTGTCCCTGAGATTCTCCAGGCAAGAACACTGGAGTGGATTGCCATTCCTTTTCCAATGCATGAAAGTGAAAGTGAAGTCGCTCGGTCGTGTCTGACTCTTAGCGACCCCATGGACTGCAACCCACCAGGCTCCTCTGTCCATGGGATTTTCCAGGCAAGAGTACTGGAGTGGGGTGCCATTGCCTTCTCCGTCAAGACCCTACTTGTTTTTTTCTTTTTCCTGGCCACACCTCGTGTCTTGCGGGATCTTAGTTCCCTGACCCACACCCTTGGCAGTGAAAATGAGGAGTCCTAACCAATGGATTATCAGGAAATACCAAAGAATCTAGTTTTCAAGATAATTCTTATTGATGATGAAGTGCCACATTCATTTGCTCATTTAAAAAAATGTTATTATAAGGTAATCTACTAAGTATCCTGGGAACTTAGGCCAGAAAGAGATTGCTTCTGACTGAGTGAGATAGGGAGGTTTCCAGGAGGAAGTTGAATTTCAAATATATTTTAGAAAATGGCTAAGGTTCCTGAAAGTGCAGATGGGGAAAAGCTCATGAATAATACTAATTCATGACGGTAGAGATGGAGTAGGAAATGGCAACCCCCTCCAGTATTATCTGGGACATCCCATGGACAGAGGAGCCTGGCTACAGTCCATGGGGTCACAAAGAGTCAGATACAACTGAGCAATTGAGCACATGATGGCAGAGAACACAAGGGAGGTTCAGAAAAGGGTATCGGGCAAGGGTTGGTTGAAAGACAGGACAGAGGGGTAGGTACAGAAGAGTAGGGAGAGAAGGGTAAAAAGGAAGGTTGAAATTGTAAATGGAAGAATTTGAAAGGGGTGCTAAGGAGTTTTAACCTCAGTGAATAGGTTTTGATACAGAAATAACTTGGTCAAAAATGCTATGGAGAAAGAAACCGGCAGTAGTAATGCAGATTAGCCTGGAAAAGTGTGTCTGGAAGCAAATATGTTTATTACAAAAAAGAGATTGTATTAACTATTTTATGGGAGTTCCCTGGTGTTCCAGTAGTTAGGACTCAGAGCTTTCTCTGGTGCCCGTTCCATCCCTAGTCAGGGAACTAAGATCCTGCAAGCTGCACAGCGCAGCCAAAAAAAATCAAAAACAAAAAACCCCATACTTCCTATGCATCATTTCATTTAATCCTTACAATAACTCTATGAGAGCATCTTATGATCCTAATTTTTTTAGGATAGAAAACTGAAGTTCAGAGGCATTATACCATTCATTCACACAGCAGAGAGATGATAGAGTCATTCCGTAGGCAGATGGTATGTCATTCCTCAGATGCAGGTCTCTTTTACTCCAAATACTGTACTTTAACTCTATCCTACATGGTCTCTATTATAATACTGCCAATTAGATTCTATCCATCTCCAAGGAAGAGACAGTGTATATCCGATCTAGGGTGGTACCACAAAGGAGTATTACTTCAGAAAGGTCAAAAGCAAACACTGAAAAAAGTGATTTTCCAACTGGAGGAAAGTACTGATGCATGGATATGGTAGGCAACTCTAAGGTGGCCTCCCAATTATCTCTGGTTCCAGGTAATCATGTCCTGTGTAATATCCTCCTGTTGAGTATGGGCTGGATTTAGTGACTCATTTCTGCTTCTTTTTTTCCTTTCAAAGATAACCTTTATTGTTTGCATATCATATAGTTTAGATTATTTCTCATTACATTAAAAAATGTAGAAACACTGATGAGAAACGCTGGGCTGGATAAAGCACAAGCTGGAATCAAGATTGCCAGGAGAAATATAAATAAACTCAGACATGAAGATGACACCACCCTTATGGCAGAAAGTGAGGAAGAACTAAAGAGCCTCTTGATGAAAGTGAAAGAGGAGGGTGAAAAAGTTGGCTTAAAGCTCAACATTCAGAAAACTAAGATCATGGCATCTGGTCCCATCACTTCATGGGAAATAGATGGGGAAACATTGGAGACAGTGGCTAACTTTATTTTGGGGGGGCTCCAAAATCACTGCAGATGGTGACTGAAGCCATGAAATTAAGATACTCACTCCTTGGAAGGAAAGTTATAACCAACCTAGACAGCATATTAAAAAGCAGAGACGTTACTTTGTCAACAAAGGTCCATCTAGTCAAGGCTATGGTTTTTCCAATGGTCATGTATGGATGAAAGAGTTGGACTATAAAGAAAGCTGAGCACAGAAGAATTGATGCTTTTGAACTGTGGTGTTGGAGAAGACTCTTGAGAGTCCCTTGGACTGCAAGGAGATCCAACCAGTCCATCCTAAAGGAGATCAGTCCTGGGTGTTCATTGGAAGGATTGATGTTGAAGCTGAAACTCCAGTACTTTGGCCACCTGATGTGAAAAGCTGACCCATTGGAAAAGACCCTGATGCTGGGAGAGGTTGGGGGCAGGAAGAGAAGGGGACAACAGAGGATGAGATGGCTGGATGGCATCACGCACTCAATGGACATGAGTTTGGGTAAACTCTGGGAGTTGGTGATGGACAGGGAGGCCTGGCGTGCTGCGGTTCATGGGGTCACAGAGTCGGACATGACTGAGCAGCTGAAGTGAAGTGAAGTCACTCAGTCGTGTCCAACTCTTTATGACCCCATGGACTGTAGCCTACCAGGCTCCTCTGTCCATGGAATTTTCCAGGAGTGGGTTGCCATTTCCTTCTCCAGAGGGATCTTCCCAACCCAGGGATCGAACCCGGGTCTCCTGCATTGCAGGTAGAAGCTTTACCATCTGAGCTACCAGGGAACTGAACATTAAAAAATAGTTGAACAAAATTTGTCCAAATAGAGCTGCACTTCTGTCATTTTTTGCCTTGAGAGTTACAGGAACAGTTGAAATAGATGATTTCAACCAAAGCACATTTTAGCATGGTCTTAAGTTACTTATATCATTATATCACTGTATAGAGAATATAGAAGTGATGGGCTGGCACCTCCAAGACTGTGGTTTCTGTCCTGGGGGCTCACTCATACTTTCTCTTGGATCTTTAGCTGTGAGGTCATGAGCATCATTACTGAGAAGTCCACGTGACAAGGAACTGATGTCTCTGGCCAACAGCTAGCAAGGACCAAGGCTTACAAATAGCCTAATAACCTTAGGATGGTCAACGCTGAGTTCAGCAACTTCTCATGTAGTTGTAAGAGGATTAGCTTCAGTGATCCTCTCAGTTGGTCACTGTCATCTTGTGATGGCCAGCCACTTTTCTTCTCATCTACAAAGCTCTTGTCTTCTCTGCAAAACTTCTTCAACTACCGCTGCACTGTTTGTTCCTTAGCAGCTCCTGGCCAAATGTGTCATTAATGGTGCAAGTTGTCTCCACTGCTTTCCAACCCATTTTGAACTCAAATAAGAAAATCACTCAAATGTGCTTTTTGTCTAACATCACTTCCCTAGTCTAAAATAAATATAAAATAACAGCAAATAATGTCATCAGCAAAACACATAAAGCAAGAAATGTATATTAAAATGATGTATAACAAAACTGCATTTAAGAAGGTTATCCCAACATCAAACAGCAAATCTCAAGAATGTAAAACCACAATTACTTTTGCATTAACCTAAAAATTGATATAGAATCCTAAAATACTGTAGAGAAATAATATAGATTGTGCAGGGGGGAGAAACAGAATGGCATTAGACTTCTCACAGCAATATTGGAAGTTGGAACATAATGAATGAGTGACTTCAAAATTGTCAGCAAAGTAAATTTCCAGTCTAGAATTCTGCACTGACTGCCAAGTGTATATAAGGGTAGAATAAAAACATTTCAGATATACAAGACCTCAGAAAATTTACCTCCAGGAACCCTTTTTCAGGAAGCTATTGGAGAAAGTATTCCACCAAAACAAATGACAGAAACCAGTAAACAGGGATAGGTGGAAGGCAGGAAAAGGAAGATGGTACACAGGGGAAAGGAGAAGGAAATTACCAGAAGTCCCAGGTAGCCAGCTGAGCAACAGGCCTAGAAAGCAGCCTGTCAGAGACTGGAACAGGAGGATGGAAGCCTCGGATGGGCTATTTGTTTGTTTATTTTTTTGGCCAAGTTGCTCACCTTGTGGGATCTTAGTTCCCCAACCAGGGATTGAACCCATGTCCCCAACAGTAGAAGTGCAGTTACTAACTACTGGACCACCAGGGAATTCCCAGAAAGGATTATTTATAAGGGGGTGGGGTCGGGTGGGGTGGGGAAACCCTAAAAACTAATCAGTCACCTGATGTATTTAAATACATAGGAATTTTACAGGTCTGGGGAGAGGAAAAGAATAAATCATGATGAGTACATAGTAAACAAAGCAAAGAGAAAAATAAGGTAATTTTTATTGTAATTATTATTATATAAAAGTGTGATTAAAATATACTATACATCTCAGCAGTGAACAGTGTTTACATGAACATAACAATATAAACATGAACATTGAAACAATCAAATCTCCAATATTGGGAGGATAGAGGTACAGAGAAAGATGAGTTTTCTTTTATGCTGGTTGAGTTTAAGTTATACCTGATGGGATTCCAGGTGGAAATGTCCAAAAGCTACAGAATGTCAAGGTAGAGGTACACATTTTTTTTTTTTTTTAGCAATGTGCTTAAACTGTGAACATGGGTAAGATTACTAAAGTGGACAGTATAGAGACCAAATCGAAGACCAAGAATAAAACTATGACCCTCTTTATGTCCAGTGAAAACATTCAATGAAGATGTAAATAAGCAGTTAGAGAAAGAGGTACTTGAAATACAAAACTTTATGGGAGAAAGGGGAAAAGATATTCTTTAAAAAGGTGTAATAATATGAAATGTATGTGTAAGTTCAAGGCAGATGAACAAAATCTCTTCTCTTGGTTTTACTTTTTATTCTTTATTTTTTAAATATGGGTGAACAAAAATGCAAGTTAAAATTAGCCAGCTGGACTCAGTTTAGAGGATCTCAATTTATCAGTCAGGAAACAGTGGAACACATGCCTTCTTCTCTTCATCCAGCCTGATGAGAGTACTGACCTTGGCCACATCAGTGTCACAGAGCTTCTTCATAGGCTGTTTAATCTGGTGCTTGTTGACCTTGGTATCCACAATGAACACAAGTGTGTTGTCCTCTGTCTTCATGGCTGACTCAGTGGCCAGTTACCTTGATGATGGCATAGTGACCATGCTTGTTTTTCCTAGCTCAACTGAGGATATTTGGGGTGCCTTCTGAGTTGCAGTGTTTTAGGCCATTGGAGGGTGGATGGCATTCCTTTCTTCTCTTTCATTGTGGCTGTGGAGGCCTTTCATCACTGCCTTCCTTGCCCTCAAAGTCTGCTTTCATCTTCATGAAAAGCCAAAGGCTCTTGGTTTTTTTGGTAAGGAAGTCAGTAGAGACCTTCCACAGAAGAGGAAAGGGAAGGGAAGAAGAATTAGGGAATGGGGTAAAAGGCAGCAATATGAGAGTCTTAAAAGCTTCTGGGTATTACATGGGGCCCAAGTATCACTCCATGGACTGATTATTTACTGGTTGCAATGAAAAACAAATGTAACTTAACAGTGGGAAGATCTGGCTGTTGCCTCCTTAACTCAGCGATTAATGTTAGCGTCACTAAAAGTGAGAAAGTCGGAAGTTATATGCATAGAGACTTCCCTAGTGGTCCAGTGGTTAAGAATCCAGCTTCCAATGCAGGGGATGTGGGTTCAGTCCCTGGTTGGGAAACTAATATCTCACATGCTTCGGGGCAACTAAGCCCATGCACTGCACCTGTTGAGCCTGTGTACTCTGGAGCCTGATGTAGCCATAAATAACAAAGAAAAAGAAAAAAAGTTATGTGACTAAGATGTGATGGAATATAAAGCACATAGCACCAACTACCAATATTCCTAACAAAAATGTTTAAGTTGTATTGAAATTAGCCTTTATATCTCATCTCCAGATTACAGAAAATACAGGGATAGATGAATCCCTAGCAACACTAAAAAATAAACAAGTAGACAAATCCAGAAAGAGGAACATTCAGTAGGGATAATGGGCCCAGTCTCTTCAACAGCTCAGTGACATAAAAAGAGGGTGGGAAGCACTGTTGAAATCAAAAGAGAAGCCACATAGCAACCAAGGCAATGCATGGTCTTTAATTGAATTCTACTTTAAAAAGCTAGCATTAAAAAAAAAAAAAAAAAGCTAGCATTAAAATACATTTTTTAGACCACTGGGAAAATTTAAACATGGTCTGTTACATAAAATGAAGGCATTATTATTAGTTTCGCTAATTATGATAATGATATTTTAAATAGGTTCTTTCTAAAATATTTAGGGGTACAATGTCAAGATGTCTGTAGTTTGATTTCATACTTCAGGAAAAGAAAGATGAAGAAACTATGCCAACTATTAAGACTAGGTGCAAGAATGTAGATATCTATTTTGGTACTCTATTATGGTACTCTACTTTTCCATATATTTCAAAATTATAATAAATTTAAAAATGCAGTTAGTGGTAAAAAGGAAGTAGTAGCTTGAAGCTATAATTGGGTCAAGGTTGCCTTTACTGTTGAAATGCTTGCAAGCTGAAAGGCAGAAGGCAATACAGAGAGAGAGGAACTGATGGACCAAAGGCAGAGAAGTGAGAGAGGATGGAACGAAAGGACACTTGAGTTTAGACCCAGAGAGGAGTATCAGCACCTATTCTTCTGAGACAAGAGGGACAAAAAATAATGAGTGAAGAGATAAGAACATTCACAAGAGGAAATAGCCAAACTGGGGAATGGCTTTCCACTGGAGGAAGGCTACACGTAGACTAAGAATAATGAATGTAGATTTGGGAACTTGAAGAAAATGCATCCAATCAGCAGGACTTTATAATTTCCTTCAGGCGTGCTTATCAACCTGGAAATGGAAGAAAAACTAGAGAATGCTAGATCTTTCCTAAAGTGGGGGAAGGAATGGTGACCGTCCTACAAATCAAATAGGTGAGAGTAGGTGTCCCTAGGTTTTTAATAAGCCCATATATAACTAGCCACTCGTAGGAAATGCCCTGTGTGGAGCTTTGAGTAAGACAGGAAAGATGTTAATAGACTAGAACTAGAAAGGATGAACGGGCTAGGAAGTCAGATCTGTTGTGAGTGAAGGTGTGGGTCAAGTAAAGGGGATGACAAGTTGTAGTCATGACAAAAAGCACAGAAGGTGAATGTTTGGAGAAGATAAAATTCCAAGTGGTGTTGAGGTTCCAGGTATGGTTACACAAATTATGACTGGAGTAGAAACTAGTCAGTCAAGTTATTAGAGCAAAATGCACTTGGATGTGCTTCTCAGGTGGCTCAGTGGCAAAGACTCCACCTGCCAATCCGCCTGCTTATCCAGGAGCTGCAGGTTTGATCTCTGTGTCTGGAAGATCCCTTGGAGGAAGAAATGGCAACCCACTCCAGTATTCTTGCTGGGAAATTCCATGGACAGAAGAGCCTGGTGGGCTTCAGTCCATGGGGTCACAAGAAAGTCAGACACAACTGAAGCAACTGAACGTGCATGCACACACTGGGATATAGTAAGGCACCCTCTAAGACTGCTCCCCCAAATCCCCACCTCCTGTTATTCATACCCTGTGTAACCCTTCCCCTTGAGCATAGATTGGACTTAGTGATTTACTTTCAACAAATAAAATAAGGCAAAAATAATGGACTGTCACTCCTGAGATTATGGAATGACTCCGGCTTCCATCTCACATCCCCTTTCTTACTTTTTCACTTGTTTGTTCTATTAAGCCATATTGTGATTTGCCCAATCAAGGATCAACCAGGCAAGGAACAACCCATGAGGACAAGAGGCCCACCATCAATCACACGAGTGAGTTTGGAGTGACTCCTCCCCAGCTAACACCTCAACTGCAGTCCTGTGAGAAACCCTGAGCTAGAAGATCCAGAAAAGTCTTGCCCAGATTCCTGATGCACAGAAATTGTGAGATGGTGAATGTCTGGTATTTTAAGCCAGTAAGTCAGGTTGATTTTATACGTAGTCACAGGTAACTAATACAATGGATATTGATGACTTAAGAATACCAGGAGACAAATTAGAAAGGAAAGCCATGAGCCAGGAGCAGCAGTCATCATAATGATTTAAAGCAGAGCTTCTCCAACTCAAATGTGCACTCAAATCACTTGTAAGGGTCTTGTTAAAATTCAGATTCTGATTCAGTGGTTCTGGTGCCTGAGGAGCCATAGTTCCAACAAGTTCACAGGTAACATTAATGCTGTGGGTCCTTTGAGAAGTAGGGATCCAAAAGATCAATGGAGGAGGGCAGAAGGGGTAAAAGGTGAGCTACGAGAATCCAAATCAATATGCTTGTGGAAGGGGTCAAATTGTTCAATAAAACAAGGAAGCAGGCTAAGGCATACATAAACTAGGGCCTAAGATGTAGCCAGAGAAAAACACAGAAGGATCAAATGAGATTAGTCTGCAAGAAAATGTGAAGCATTAAGTATTGCCTAAGACTGGCTTCGGAGAAAGCAATGACAACCCACTCCAGTGTTCTTGCCTGGAGAATCCCAGGGACAGAGGAGCCTGGTGGGCTGCTGTCTATGGGGTTGCACAGAGTCGGACATGACTGGAGCAACTTAGCAGCAGCAGCAGCAGCAGAAAACTGGCTTTTATAGGTTCCCCATGGTATAATATTTGGCTAGGTCTCTCCCCAATTGGGAGTAGTATTCATTCTCTCTCTCTCTCACATACGCACAAATTGGTCTTTTTTTTTTTCTCTTTCTTTTAATGTGGATCATTTTTAAAGTCTCTATTGAATTTGTTACAATATTGGTTCTGTTTTTTGTTTGATTTGTTTCTTTGGCCACAAGGCATATGGGATCTTAGCTCCCCAACCAGGGATCAGTCTAGCACCCTCTGCATTGGATGGCGAAGTCTTAACTACTGGACCACCAGGGAAGTCACCAGATTGTTCTTAATATCTATCTAGACCCATGTAATACGACTTAGAAGGTCACTGGGGTAAATGGAGAAAACTTCATTTGTTCACTCACTCCTTCATTTATTAAGCAGCTCTACACTGACTGATTATGTGCTAGGCATTGAGGCTGAACTGAACTGACTAAACTGAAGGCGCTGAGAAAACAGAAGTGGACAGGGACTCTGTCACTGTCTCAACTATTGAAACAGCAAGGGAGACAGGTACATCAAGAACTAGTAGAATGCAAGTGATTGGTGCTATAATAGATATAAAGTTATGGTTACCTGGTTGGGTGAGCGACTCATTTTTCCCAAGGACCCAGGGGTAGAAGAAGTTTCACAGAATAGGTAAATGTGAGCTAGACCTTTAGAGGAGTAGACATTGATAAAGGGAATCAGGGAACTCTAAGCAGATCAATTTATAAATAAATCTGAGAGCCCCTTCCTTGTACCAAAAACTGATGCTCTCACAACAACAGACTTCTGGTCTTTGTTTCCTTCATGGGAAGATAACTTGCAAACTGACCAACATAAATATCACCCCACTTGGCTGCTACCAATCATTTCTCATTGTAAATGATTAAATTGATTTTCTGATACAAACCAGACTCACTTGAATTTGGGATGCATGAGCCAGTTTTTCTTAGGTCCCAGCCAACCTAGGATAAAGCCAAGACTGAAGATCCAGATTCCCAAGGATAGAAAACCCAGAGACTCTAGAAGAGCAACATCTCTGACCATCAATCCATTAGGATTCAATTAGCGATCATATTGTTTCATGAAAGATACAGTAAATACTGTAAGATTTAGGGTCAGGGGAAGAACCCTGGACGAGAACTAGGAAGAGACCTAAGGAACACATTTGAATAGATACTGAAGTTGGGGTGCTTCAGCAATTTGTGTGCATTAATAGTGGGCTTTCAATGCCATGCTTTTATGCGATACATACCAATAAAGAGAAGAGAACTCGGTGAGCTGTTGTTCATGGAGCCTCTTGGAAACTGTGCTTAAGGTCGGTTTGACATCACAGACTAATGTTCTGCTTGATCAAGTCTGACCAGTTTTTCTCTTGGTTAAGCGGGCAGTTCTTTTGCTGCTCTGTAACTTCCCAGCGGCGTTGAGCTGCTGTGGCAGCAGTCCCTGACGTGACCACGGACCAAGTGTGCATGTGCCTCTGGGAGCACACTCAGTACAGCCATGGGCTGTGGGCTGTCTGTCCTGACCCCATTCTGACTTGAATTGACTCAACCACTGACATCCCAACATAAAACTCTCACCGTGTCCTTAGCCCAACCTGTTGTACAGAGGGCTCTGTTTTCTAAAACCATTTAATCCCTCTTGTCTCCTTTTAATTTATTTAAAAAAATTTTTATCTATTTTTTTCAGCCATGTCACATGGCTTGAGGGATCCTAGTTCCCAACCAATGACTGAACCTACATCCTCAGCAGTGTGGAGTACTAACCACTGGACCACCAAGGAACTCCCTGTACTGAGGTCTTGGGTTTTTAAGTTCCACATCTAGTTTTTTCTTCATAGGATAAAAATCCTATGTGAGTGCTCCCAGCAGAAAATTCCAAGGGCATTATTTCTCCCATTAAAAATTTTATGTCATACTTAAACAGAAAATCTGATTCACATACAATACCAAACATTTTATTACTGTCTAGTCTTTGTCAGTATGAACATGTATATTTTTACAGAGACAAAAGCAAGGTGTATAAGTTTATTTCACATTTTCCACCTTTAGATACACCTCCTGCTCTCAGTACAGACCAGATTCTTGTCATTTGCAGGAGGTACAGAGTATTCTAATGTGTTGATAGGGCAGGATTTGCTTAGCCCTGCCATTCATTGTTGGGTTTTGGTTTGTTTCTAGTTTTTTAATATCATGAGTAAAGCTGTTATGTACATCCTTGTCCAAATTGCCCCTCTTTTTTTCTATAACACAGCTTATGACACAGTTCCTCAAGGAAGGATTAATGAGTCAATTGGTGAAAAGCAAGGAATCACTGAAAGATTATTAACAATGAAAGGGTATGATCAGATTTTCATCTTTAAAATATGTGCCCAGTGAGGGTAACACATACTACAGAGTGACTGTGAATATTAAGAAGTCAAGAAGCTGAAAGACCAGTAAAGAAGCTCTTCAGGTATAGATTATTATACTGAGAATTTGGAATTTAGAATTATTATACTCGGAAGTCTATCTGTCAAAATCTAATCACAGTTAATTGAAAATTATTGATTAGTCCCACACTCCAAGTATTTTTCTTGGGTTCTTATTCTGTCTTTGCCTACTAAGGATGAGGCAGTGCCATGAGAAGCAATGAACTACAACAAATAAATATTCAAACAGACTTATTCTTTATCCAGTGGGTAAATAACCTTCTTTAGGAGCCCAGGCCTACCTCAAAAGAATGGCAGTGGCCCACTCTAAAGCCTGACACCTTCTACAATCTGACAAAGAGAAAGGAGACATTATCTAGTCTAGACACCGGCTTAAGGGACAGCTCCTCACATTTCTTGTCTCTGTTTTCATTTTATCCATTGTAATCCGCTTTTTATAGTTAAGTCCTATTTTGGTGTCTCTCTTTGTTCTTAAATGCTCAAGATTTCCTGATTTCATCATCTCTTGGCTCTATTTTCTCATCTGGAAAATGAGAAGGTGATCTTGATGGTCTTGTCGGGTACTTGGAGCTCTGACCTCAGGGGTTCTATGGTTCTGTCCACTCTCTAGTTGGCAAGGCCCAGTGTCTTGTTTCAATTTCCCCACTGGCTCTTTAAGAACCACTGGCTCTTTAAGGAACTCTTTGTCAGACTCTGGCATCCAAATCATGTTAAAACAGGCTAAAAATGCAGATTCCTGGGCTCTAGGCCTGCAGAATCAGAACCTCAGGGGTGGGACTTCTCTGGCGGGCCAGTGTTTAACAATCTGTCTTGCAATGCAAGGGACAAGAGTTTGATCCCTGGTCAGGGAACAAAGATTCCAAGTGCCACAGCTAAGATTGATGCAGCCAAATAAATAAGTAAGCAAGTAAATATTAAAAAAAAAAAGAATCTCAGAAGTAAAGCCTAGGGAAGCAGCTTTTATTTTGTAAAAGACAAATATTTATTCAATACAAATAGTCACTGCCTTAGAACGCCTCCCTCTGCAGTTCCCTTCACCTTTCACCTTCCTAGTCATTATCTCTTATTTTTCAAGGTTCTACCTCTATAACAGGTCAAAACAGTCACATCAGAGTCATTTCAAAAACAGCAGGTTCGAATGATGGGATTGGCAGGCATGAGACACACAAAGAAGGCCTTTTCAATCCCCCTGAATCTCAGTCCTATCTGGTCTGCAACTGCCTACCCTACAGTCGTTAAGGTTGACACTAAATGTGATGTTACAAGACTATCATGGGTTGGATTGTGTCCCCCTCAACCCTAAATTTATATCCTGAAGCCCTAACACTCCAGGACCTCAAAATGCGAACTTATTGAAAAATAAGGTCTTTATAGATGTGGTTGGTTAAAAGAAAGTCATATTGAAGTAGGGTGGGTTTCCAACACTATATGGCTGGTGTCTTTATAAAAAAGGGAAATTTAGAAAACAGACAAAGTACACAGAGAAAACAACCATGTGAGATCAGGGCGATGTACCTATAAATTAGGGAAAGCCACTGATTGCCACCAACTGCTAGGAGAGAAGAAGGGGACAGAAGGGGACATTCTCTCTCCCTGCCAATCTTTTGATCTCCTTCTTCTAGCTTCCAGAACTGTAAGACAATAGATTTCTGTTGTTGAGGCATTTGTTTGTGGTACTCAATTGTTGTGTGCGTACTCAATCACTTTATTCGTGTCCAAGTCTTTGCGACTGTAGGACCATAGCCCGCCAGGCTCCTCTGTCCATGGGCTTCTCCAAGCAAGAATACTGAAGTGGGTTGTTGTGCCTTCCTTCAGGGTATCTTCCTGACCCAGAGATTGAACCCACATCTCCTGCATTACAGGCAGATTCTTTACCGCTGAGCCATGGGAGAAGCCCACTTTATCATGGTGGCCCTAGGAAATGAATGCAGAGACCTTGCTTATGTTCCTGGTTCCTAGTCACAGGAACCAGGCTATCACTTCAGCTACCCTGGGTAGGACATGCTATCTCATCAGAAAGACAGGAAATTGACTGTGTTCAATAGAAAGTGAGTGTTGAATGACATCTATGTGACCTGTGAAGTACTGACTGTTAGTAAAATTATTGTTTACCAAGTGGCTAATAGGGAAGTGCTTTGGGAAAATCATAAAGGAATTCGTTGGTAACCAAGACTTATTCTTTTTTACCACCAGGTCGTAGGTGTCTTAAGTTATCCAAAATATGCTGTTAGCATAGATGAATTCCCTGTGTTCCTGTTCAAAGCCAGTGCCTTTAATTGTACATACCAGACTGCATCCCCTCTCATCTAGTCAAGGACATCAATCTAGCATTTTTCCCTTTCTCTTCTAAAGTCCTCAATTTTCTCCTCCCATCAACATGCTATTATTTCTCCCAGCTTAAAAAACAAAACAAAAACACTTTATTTAACCCTATTCCCTCTGTGAACTCCCCCTCTCAACTTTCCTCCCCTTTGCAGCAAAACTTCATGAAGAAGTTGCTATAAGCCCTCTCTCTAGTTCCTCTCTTACCATTTTTAATTTTTAGTAAACTTTATCTTAGACATTCAGAAGTGTGCAGAAAATCCTAAGCGCTCAGTTAATCTTCACCAAGTGAACAATCCTGGTAACCAGCACCAGATGAAGAATTAGAAGATCATAAGCACCAAGGACTTCCCTGGTGGTCCAATGCAGGAGGCACGGATTTGATCCTTGCTTGGGGAATTAAGATCCCATGTGCCAGATGGCTCAGCCAAAAGACATTTTTGAAAAAGGAAGACAGTCATCAGCACCCCTGAAGCTCACCTCCTGATCCTTCCCAGTCACCAACCCCAAGGTAACCACTATTCTTACTTCTAGCATCCTAGATTAATTTTTGCATTCTTGAACTTTATACAAATGATGTTATACAGTGTATACTCCTTTGTATTTGGCTTCTTTCTCCTCTACATTCTATTTGTAAAATTAGTCCATGGTATTATGAATAGCAATAGTCCACTCATTCTGACTACTGTAGACCAGAGATTTGCAAACATTTTCTGTAAAGGACAAGACAGTAAATATTTGAGGCTTTGTGGATATGGGGCTTTAGCACAACTATTCAACTCTGCTGCTGTAGCCCACTGAAGCAGCCATGGATATTATGTAAATAAATGGTTGTGTCTCTGTCTCAGTGAAACTTGATTAAAACAAAAAAAAAGAAAACCCTTGTGCTGGATTTGACTCTCAGGCTGTAGCTTACAGACCCCTTCTTAGTCTATAATATTCCCTTGGATGACTATGCTGTAATTTATCTACTCATTTTAATCTTGATGGATGTTTATGGTAATTCCAAGTTTTGGTTATCCTATTTTACACTTCCTATCTTCTTGAGCTTTTACTTTTTAATTAAAATATTTATTATTTATTCATTTATTTGGTTGCACTAGGTCTTAGTTGCTGCACATCAGATCTTTTAGTTGTGGCATCTGAACTCTTAGTTGTGGCATGTAGGATCTAGCTTCACTGATCAGGGATCGAACCCTGGCCCCCTGCATTGGGAACTCAGAGTCTTGGCCACTGAAAGAAGTGGCTCTTCTTGAGCTTTTAAATCAACTTTATTGAGGTACAATTTATACATAATAAAATGCACCCATTTATTTGTACACATATTCCAATCTAGATTTTTCTCATCACTCCAGTAAAATGTTTGTTAGCAAAATCACCAATGATCTCCATGTTGGCAAATCCAATGATCATTCCCAGTCCTCATCTTTCTTGACTTTTCAACAGCATTTGACACAGTTGGTGTCAGCTATGACATACATACTTCATGTCATGACAACTCCATGACATATTTTCTTCACTTGATTTCCAGAATTTAGCATTTAGGTTACCCTCCTACCTCTTGGTTATTCCATCTTGCTCTCCATTTTTTAACCCTCTTTTTCTCCCAATCCTTTAATGCTGGAGTATTAAGCTTAAAGGCCTACTCTTTGGACCTCTTCTCTATACATATAATTTCCTTTGTGATCTAATCTAGCCTTTGACTTTAAATATGTCTGTGCACCAGCAACTCCACATCTATTTCCATTTATCTCCAGCATTTTTCCTGTGACCTCCACAATTATATATCCAACAACCTGCCCCATACGCAGTCTTCTCCATCTTAATGGTTGCAGTCATCTGACTTGTCTTTTTCTTTCTTTCTTACATACCACATCTAATCCATAGCAATTCCAACTGTCTCTACCCTTAAATTCTACCCCAAATATTACTATTTCTCACCACCTCCACTGTTACAATCTGATCCCTGCCAGCATCCTTTCTTCTTGATAACTGAATTGCATTCTATCTGGTTTTCCAATTTCTACTGTTACAATCAACTTGCAACATAGCAATCAAAGTAATCTGATTATAACATAAGAGCATGTTACTTCTTTGCTCAAAACTCTTCTAATAGAGTTCCATCTCATTCAGAGTAAAAATCCTACAGTGTAAAATATCTTAAAAGTGGCCTACACATCTCACATGATCAGGTCCTTGTTACTTTTCTCCATCTTTAACAGTCCATCCCCCCTGCTCCACACCACCCCTCGCCAACTGCTCTACCATCCTAGCTTCCTACTATTCTTCAAACATACTAGGCACACTCCTGCTTTGCTGTTCCCTTTGCCTGCTATGCTCTTTCCCCAGATGTCCATAAGGCTAATCCTTTCAACTCCTTCAAGTCTGCTCAAATGTTGTCTTCTTAAGATGGTCTACCCTAACCATTCTATTTAAAATTGCAACCATCCCTCAACACTTTCAATCCTTCTTATTCTGTTCTTCTTTCTTTTTCTATAACACTAAAAGCTTCTTCATCTACACCATATTTACTTATTAATGAATAAGTCTACTGCTATTCATCTATCTCCCCACATTAGAGTACAAGTCCCATGCAGGCATGAATCTATGTTTTTCTCACTGATGTATTTCAATCTCCAAGAACAGTGCTTATCATACAGTAGTTATTCAATAAATATTTGCTGAATGAATGAATGAAAGATTAAGAAAATGGGCATTTTTATTTCTTTCAAAAAAGCATTAGTCTTGTTTTTTTGGTGCAAATTCTCATCCTGGATTGAAAGCTAAGGGACTCATCTGTCAAGTTCCCAGAGAGTGGTTTGGCAATTATATCAACTACAAGCAGGTCCTCTTAGGTCGATAGACACCTGAGGCTATTTATTTTATTGGTGAAAGCTTGGTGTGAGAGCATTTTTGGTCCAGTTCACGAAAACAGCAGTGTTCTAACCAGCAGCTCCAATAAATCTTACACATTCTTGAGCCCGTAAGTCCTGGCCTCCTGCCTCTCTACACATCCATTCATCCAAGTAAGAAGAACCTCTTGTTGGAGCACACAGGGGCACTTGATTAGTATGAGCTATGGGAAGGAGCACAATCTTCTTTCCTTTCTGCCCTGAGGATAAGACTTTAGAGTAACCAACTCTGCTCAGGACACACAGACTGTGATGAGAAAGACTTTATACCTCTCTCCACATATACCAGATGGTTTATGACCCACTGTCCAGAAACAGATACAGTTAACACACAGAGCCCTTCACTGATATCATCTTATTCCAAGGCAAGTTGTGTTTACTTCTGGGATTGGCAGTTACTATATGGCCATCAGAGTCTATATAGAAATAGTAGGCTGAGAGATGGTTCATTCAAAATAATGTTTCCTGTAATAATGTTTTGATTCCAATCTTCCTATGCCTCTTGCTCATCATTTGCCCCAATAAATACACTAGCAGTTTCTTATAGCTGAGACTATGGCTTATCAATTTGGCTGCAAAGTATAGTAGTTAAGGGTATGAACTCTGAAACCAGTCTGTGTGGGTCAAGTCCTAGCATTAGTAGCAGCCGTATGGGCCTAGGAAACTTATTTAACCTCTTTGTGCTTTTATTTTCTGGACTATAAAATAGTAATACAGCCTGAAATTGTTGTAAGGATAAAATGTGTTGAAATATGTAAATCACTTAGTACAATATCAGATACATAGGAAGTATAATTGACATACATATATGTGTGTGTGTAATACACATAAAATATATCTATAAATATATGTATAATATAAATATATATTCTTAAATGTGTATATGTACATATACATGTATGTATAATAATTTATAATTTAGAAGCACTTTGTGACTTGGCAAGGTGACAGAAATAATCCTAGATTGTCTTTCAGTGTAACTTTTGCATTGGAGTCAAGAATGAACCAGCTGTTTGGTAAAAAGACTCTAACAAAACGATAAGGAGAAAAATCAGTGACTCTGTGTGTATACTTCAAGAACACATTTTTGCCTTCTAGCAGGACTGGGCCAATACCATGAAACATGCTCTCCAGCAGACATTCTGAAAGGGAGACCTCAGGGAACTGGGGATTTTATGTGACATCACCAAGGAGTGAAGGAGGAGAAATAGTGGCAAAATTTGGGACAAATTTTTAATTTGCACTCCCATCCCCCAAAATGAATATTAAATCTTCGTGATCATCATATTCATTCTTGAGTACTGTAGGCTTAGTCTTTATTGCCATCCATATGTTGAAGCCCTAGGCTCCCATGTGATTATACTTGGAGATAGGGCTTTTAGGAGATAATTAAGGTTAAATGAGGTCATAGGTTGGGGTCCTAATCTAACAGAATTGGTGGTCTTATAAGAAGAGGGCTTCCCAGGTGGCTCAGTGGTAAAGAATCCACCTGCCAATGCAGGAAACGTTCCATCTCTGGGTTGGGAAGATTCTCCAGGGAAGATCCCCTGGAGAAGGAAATGACAACCCACTCCAGTATTCTTGTCTGAGAAATGCCATGGACAGAGGAGCCTAGTGGGGTCACATGGGGTTCATGGGGTCACAAAGAGTCAGACACGACTTAGTAACTAAAAAACAGCAGCATAATGAGAGGGATAGAGGGGCTTCCCTGCTGGCTCAGTGGTAAAGAATCTGCCTGCCAATGCAGGGGACACAGGTTTGATCCCTGATAGGGGAGAATCCTACATGCCACAGAGCAGCTAAGGGTGTGCACAGCGACTAAGCCTTGCTCTAGAGCCTTTGCTCTGCAACAAGAGAGGCCACCTCAGTGAGAATCCAGGGCACCACAACTAGGGGGTAGCCCTCACTTACCACAACTAGAAAAAAGCCTGTGCAGCAACGAAGACCCAGCACAGCCAAAGATAAATAAATAAAATTTTAAAAAGAAAAAAAGAAGGATAGAACTCTCTCTCTCTCTCTGTGCACCCACCAAAGAAAGT
Organism: Ovis canadensis; assembly: GCF_042477335.2. Lineage (NCBI taxonomy): Eukaryota > Metazoa > Chordata > Mammalia > Artiodactyla > Bovidae > Ovis > Ovis canadensis. Next base: position 155,991,192 of record NC_091247.1, read on the forward strand.
CTTTGTGAGAACAGAGCAAAGGAGGTGGTCATGTGCAAGCCAGGAAGAGGGCCCTCATTAGGAATTTAATGGGTCCACACCTTGATCTTGGCTTTCCCAGCCTCCAGAATTGTGAGAGATAAATTTTTGATGTTGAGATCACATAGTCTATAGCTTTTTGTCATGGCAGCCTGAGCAGACTAAGACAGGTTGAAACAGGAAGCATGCCCGAATGGTCTCTGATGATGGAGGTTTAGAGCTGGGACTCATAGAGCAGCATGAGGAGCCCCCTGTCACCGGGGCAGCCATTCCTGGTCACAGAGCTTCCCAGACAGGGATGATCTATAGGCTCATGGAGAAATAAAACAAAGGCTCAGCATGGATTGGATTGTTGCCTACTGTTTATTTAGTATTTACGTTTCCTGGTTGAGTCCATTTGTCACTGTCCAATACACAGTGACACCAAGCTCTTTTTGGCCTCCTTCTGGCTAGCCCATTCCCATGGGACTTTGGCTCCAACCAAGTGTAGCCAGAGTAGTAGGGTTTGTTTCACTTGGCAAGAAATAGAACAGCTTTATGCAGAACAAACTGCAAATGGCCTATTTCTCAGAAAGGGGCTGTGGGCTTAAAAGGCACTTATGAGATTCAAGGGTTTCTTCTTAGTGTAGAGCCTGGACCTTTCTATAACAGAGCTTGAACACCCCATCCTATAATACTTGTACCAGTTTTCTGGGACTGCTGTAAAAAGCAGCATAAACTGAGTGGCTTTAAACCAACATGAATTTATTCTCAACATGAATCAGCCATAGGTATACATATGTCCCCTCCCTCTTGAACTTGCCTCCCATCTCCCTCCCCATCCCACCCCTCTAGGTTGATACAGACCCCTGTTTGAGTTCCCTCATGTCAAGGTTTGACAGAGAACAACAGAATTCTGTAAAGCAATTATCCTTCAATTAAAAAACAAATAAATTAGAAAAAACATTTATTCTCTCACCGTTCTGGAGGCCAGAAGTCTGAAATCAAGGTATCAGCAGGACTATACTCCCTTTGAAGGATCTCAGGAAGAATTTCTGTTTCTTCAAACTTTTGGTGATCTCAGGCATTCCTTGGCCTGTGGCAGTGTAACTCTAGTCTCTGCCCACCGTCATTTCAACATGGATTTCTCTGTGTATATTTCTTGTGTCCTATTGTATTCTCATGAAAACCCCAGTCACCACTATTATCTAGCCCAAAAACCTCATCTTAATTAATTATATCTTCAAAGATCCTATTTCCGTATAAGGACACGTTCTGAAGTTCTGGGTAGGTGTGATGTTTTTTGGAGGGGGAAGCTATTAAATCCACTGTGTTGCTTTAGCTAAGATTCTTTAGTTGCAAATTACAGAAAAATGCTTGAGCCATAATATGTTAAAAAAAAAAAAGGATTTTATCTGTAGGACACAGGAGTGTTTTACAGAAGCAGTAAAATAGTCAGGCCTCAGCAGGAAGATCCCAGAGCTGTGCAGCTATCAGAAGTATTAACCTGTGCCTTCTCATCACAGTTTCTCCCTTCCTATCAGCCTTATTCTCTCTCTAGACAAGAGAAAGACTCTCTACTTCTCCATACTCTCAGCAGGCAGCCTATGGCCAACCTAGTACTCCAGAGTTGATATTTCTGTTCAGATGACCATTTCTAATTGGATAATCTTGGTCCCAATTCTAAATTCTCAGAGGAGAGAATCTAATGGGTCCATCTAGGATTCGGTGTTCAATCCTGATCCAATCAGTTGTAGGTAGTGGGTGGAATGATGCGACAAGTCCAACATGAGGAGTGGAATCATCCTGCTGGATGGTTGGGTGATGCTTTCGAACTGTGGTGCTGGAGAAGACTCTTGAGAGTCCCTTGGACAGCAAGGAAAGCAAACCAGTCAATCGTAATGGAAATCAGTCCTGAATATTCATTGGAAGGACTGAGGCTGAACTGAAGCTCCAATACTTTGGCCACCTGATGTGAAGAGCCGACTCATTGGAAAAGACCCTGAAATGCCGGGAAAGATTGAGGGCAGGAGAAGAAGAGGGCAAGAGAGGGCGAGATAGTTGGATGGCACCATCGACTGAATGGACATGAGTTTGAGCAAACTCCAAGAGCTGGTGAAGGACAGGGAAGTCTGGCATGTTGAAGTCCATGGGGTTACAAAGAGTTGGACGTGACTGAGTGATTGAACAATGACAAAGAGAAAGAAACGTCTTTGTGAGCTGGTAGAAAGCACAGAAAAAGTCTGTACTTATCTTATGCTTCATAGCATTTAACAGCATACAAAGTGTTTTCATGTATACTCAAATCCGATTTGTGCAAGTTCATCTGAAATAGGCATAACTGGCATTCTGCCCACTTTACAGATGTAGAAGCTGACACAGACAGATGAGATGACTAGAGCATAGAGATGGTCAGTGTCAAAGACCAGACACAACATTATGTTGTCTGACTCCTGGCCTGACTCTTCATCTCACCACACAAGACAAATATGTAACTGACTTTGTAGTTTTTATTGCAACCAAATACCACTTATGCATAGTTATTATCCAAGTTTACAAATGTACTTTCAAAAGTAAAAATTTAATAGTCTGATGTTCACAGTCATTCTACCCTTGCTTTGTTCATCCAAAGTTTTCCCGACTTCTCATTTTCCTTCTTCTTTTTCCAGTCCACAGTCTCTTCACAATTCTAACCCCCTCCACATTATTATTCTCTGAAAGTTTTCACTAGGATTTATATACTAAAAGAAAAATGGAAATCATCTTTCTTTTAGCATTTGAACTCAAATCCCTCCTTTGCATTTTAGAATTTCCTTCTTACTGGCATCCAATCAATTCACAGTGTTTGGGGGAAATGCGGCTGTTATGGGGTTACACCTTTGAAATCCTTTTATTTACCTGATATTTTCTCTGAGGCTTGCTTTCCTCAATCACTGGCTCAGGCTCCCTCTTCTCATTTTCTCACTCATTGGATTCCCCAATCTGACAGCCTCTTAGTGAATGGTTTTGCCTACTGATCACTCTTAATTACCTTGTTTAATTCCCTTGAATTTTCTATTCCTGTTTTATATTCACCTTCTTTTCATTATCTCAGGGAAAAAAATCCTTTCTGCTCTCCTTAGAGGTAAGAGTTTTCTCTCTTAAAGCTTCCTAAGGCCATTAACCTCACTGAAGTTCTTCTTTTTAACAAGTAAACATTTTTTTCCCCCCAACAACTTTCTTTTCTTTAGTTTTCATTTTTAGCTTCCCATTTTTCCCCCCTAGGAGAAAATAAATAAATAAGCCAACAACCCAAGCCTTTGACAGGTCTTGCTGCCCTTTCAGTCTTTGTCATACATACATATTTATGAAGTCAGACTTCTTAAATAATCGGTGTTTGCCCACTATCTTCATCTTGCCCTCCTTATCCCTTCCCTTTTTTTCAGTCTGATATCCCTCTCCACTCCTCTTTCATTTCTCTTTTATTGAATGTCCTCCATTCCCTTCCTCACTGACCATGTTTTCATTTAAATAGTCAAACATAATAGCTGCTTTAACATTCTTGTCTGTGAATTCTATGCATCTCTATCATTCCTGGGTCTGTTTCTTTTGAGCAATTTTTCTCCTGGTTATAGGTCACATATTTCTGCTTCTTGGCATGTTTAGTAATATCTTACTGGAAATTGTGCATTTTGTACTGTTGAGTGTCTAGATTTTGTTGCTTTTCCTTAAAGATTTGTGTTTTATTGTGACAGGTAGTAAAGGGTACTTGATCCTTTGGGGGCTTGCTTTTAAGCCTTTTTAGGGCAGATATAAAGTAGCCTTTCTTCCAGGACTAGTTTAGTAAGACTCCTAAAGTATGGCCTTTCGCTAGTCACTAGTGCATGTTCCTAGTGATCACCAAGAACACTCCTCTCTGGCTAGTCAGAACTTGAGCAGTTTTCCTTGTGTAAGCTCAGAAACTGCTCAGCTCACAGCTCCTAAACCTCTTTACCGAACTGTGGAGTTTCATTGCATTCAGCAAAGATTCAAAATGAACATATACAGATTTCTGGAACTTTCTTTCTAGGTAGCTTCCTTCTCCCTGCAACTCTGCCCTAGAGCTTCCATCAGCTTTAGGTATCCTGAACTCCCATCTTTGCCTCCTCAATTCAAGACAATCATTGTGGTTTATATGGATTCCCTACTCCATGGCCAGGCATGTGTCTCAGGGCAGAAATTCAGGGCCATCTTAGGGCCATCTTTTCTCAGGGGTCACAGTCCCACAATGCCTGTTTTACAAAGTCTGAAAACAATTGTTTCATATTTATTTATTTTTTTTCCATTTTCCAGCTGTTCAAGATTAATTCCAGTTTCAATGATTTCATTTGGTCAGAAGTTGAAGTGTCTGAAATTGCTCTTTTGAAGAACACTGGTGATTGCTTCTAAGTAATTCCAAAGTCTTTTCCTTATTCCTCTTGTTCCTGGGGCAATATTTAAGTCACTGTCTTCGTAAAATTCTCCTCCCTTAAACCGTCCTATCTCCTTTATCATTGCTTCCCTATTTCTCTTCTCCAGAGGGCCTTGTGATTAGGCAAACACAATTATTAAATAGATCATAGATCAAACTGGCAATTTCCAGTTTGATTAGGGAACATGGCTGCAGGAGCCTAGGCAGTTGATCTCTAGGCAAATTCCCACAGGGAGCATTTAATAAACATTTGCTGATTGATTTTGGGTCTACTGTACCCTTATCCATTAGTAGGACAGTTAAGAGCTGACTGTGTTTCACATGTACATATTTCAGTATGAGTGCTATTATTTACCAATGTCTTTTGGGGGAGTTTTGAAAGTTTTTCTAGTCTCAAGAAAGTATGGTTGAGTAATTTGAAATTCAAATTCAAATGATCAAGAATGTAATCTTTGCTAGATTTATCGTGTCCTGTTATTGTTTTTGTTTTTTTTTGATGGGACCATTTCAACTTGTACAACTCTGTTGGTCCTTTCCAGAGCAGACTCAACTTTTCCTTTTTTATATATGTGCTTCTGTTCTGGGTAGTTTAGCAGTATGCTAACATTTTGGTTAACACTTTGTTTTTTATCTTGGATAAAATTATTGTAGGTTAATATACTCAATTACGTTTTTCATTTATCCTGGTTAATGATTCCAGACCCTACAGGTAGAGGTATTTATGAATTCAAGATGATTACGCTGCCACTGAGATTGAAGCCTCATTTTCCCCCTTAATGATATTTTTATTAATTATATATAACTCCTACACATGTTCAATAGAAGACAAATTTAACTGCATCAAAAAGTTGTCTGTGATTAACAGAATAATGTTTAAAAAATAATATAGTATCCACATCTGTCAAAAGAAAATAATTTGGATATTCCAATCACTTGCTATAGCTTTCATTAATATTAGATGACATTAAGATAACCAAACATCAAACAAAGGATAATTATGTATCTTTCAATTATTTTTCCAACCCTCTTTAAAGGAACTTGCCAAACAGGCTTGATGCCTTGAGAAGTAATGCCACTTAAAAAAATCATTGTCGAGTTCAAACTGACAATTTAATGTTTAAAGTCAAGGACAGTTAAATATTTGCTTATCCTAGGAGTTCATTTACTGCCCTTGAGACCTTGTTTCACCTCCTTTAAGAGTGTTTAAAAAACAGAGAGGGAGATTTTGGATAAATGTCCCTCACAGATAATAATTTACTTAAAACAAAAAGCTTTAAAAAAATCAGGTGCATCTTTGCCTATATTTGAAAGAGAATTCAAACTCAAGTGGCATCCACAAATATACAATATATGTATTTCAAATATACAATAAGAAAACTGATTCTGGATAATAGAATCTTTGTCTTACCCTAGAAAACTGAAGTTGAGGAAAGGGTATATGCTAACTAAGTGGAAAGAAGGGAATACAATTCCAGAGCAGCGTGAGAGAATAAAATGGAAGTTGATCAAGGATAGAGAAATAGCAAATGCAAAGTGGTCTTTTAGGGAATTGGCTTATGGTTTCCCCAGAAAATAGTGTGTGGATTGGTCAAGCCATTTGGAATCATGGTGCCCAGAGTGGTCCATTGAGGTAGAAGGGGAAAAGGAAGGGAGTGCTGGCTCCTGTTTTTCTTCGATCAAACTAGACCACACAGATCTCAAAATGATTGCTGCAGCTCCAATCATTACATCTCCACAGAGCAACATCTAGAAACAGAGGAAGGAAAGAGACAATAGAAACTTTCTTCTCAAGCATTTCCTTCTTTTCAAACAATTCGTTCTTAGAGGCTCCTTGTATGCATCCTTTTATACCCTATTAACTTAAATGAAAGTGAAAGAGGAGAGTGAAAAAGTTGGCTTAAAGCTCAACATTCAGGAAACTAAGATCATGGCATCTGGTCCCAGCACTTCATGGCAAATAGATGGGGAAAGAGTGGAAACAGTGGAAACAGTGTCAGACTTTATTTTTTGAACTCCAAAATCACTGCAGATGGTGACTGCAGCCATGAAATTAAAAGATGCTTACTCCACGGAAGGAAAGTTATGACCAGCTTAGATAGCATATTAAAAAGCAGAGACATTACTTTGCCAACAAAGGTCCATCTAGTCAAGGCTCTGGTTTTTCCAGTGGTCATGTATGGATGCGAGAGTTGGACTGCGAAGAAAGCTAAGCACTAAAAAATTGTTGCTTCTGAACTGCAGTGTTGGAGAAGACTCTTGAGAGTCCCTTGGACTGCAAGGAGATCCAACCAGTCCATTCTACAGGAGACCAGTCCTGGGTGTTCATTGGAAGGACTGATGCTGAGGCTGAAACTCCAATACTTTGTCAACCTCATGTGAAGAGTTGACTCATTGGAAAAGACCCTGATGCTGGGAGGGATTGGGGGCAGGAGGAGAAGGGGACAACAGAGGATGAGATGGCTGGATGGTATCACTGACTTGGTGAACATGAGTTTGGGTGAACTCCGGGAGTTGGTGATGGACAAGGGAGGCCTGGCGTGCTGCGATTCATGGGGTTGCAAAGAGTCGGACATGACTGAGTGACTGAACTGAACTGAACCTAAAGTGGGTTGCACGTCCCAACTTAGATCAATCAGTGAATGCTGCTATGTTTAAAACAGATGACCAACAAGGTCCTACTGTATAGCACAGGGAACTCTGCTCAACGTTAGGTGGCAGTTCGGATGGGAGGGCAGTATGGGCGAGAATGGATACAGATATATGTATGGCTGAATCTCTTTGCTGTCCACATGAACTATCACAACACTGTTAATTGGCTGTCGTTGTTCAGTCACCAAGTCGTGTCCAACTCTCTGGGACCCCACGATCAGCAGCACACAGGGCTTCCCTCTTCCTCATCATCTCCTGGAGTTTGCCCAAGCTTATGTCCATTGAATCATCCTCTGTCACCCTCTTCTCCTTCTGCCTTCAATCTTTCCCAGCAGCAGGGTCTTTTCCAATGAGCTGGCTCTTTGCAGCAGGTGGCCAAAATATCGGAGCTTCAGTTTCAGCATCACTCCTTCCAATAAGTATTTAGGGTTGATTTCCTTTAGGATTAACTGGTTTGATCTCCTTGCTGTCCAAGAGACACTCAAGAGTCTTCTCTAGCACCACAGTTTGAAAGCATCAATTGGAGTAATTGGCTGTACTCTCATATAAAATAAAAAGTTTTAGAAAATCAGCAGGTGGAGAGACAGATTATCATTATTAATTTCAATCAATCAAGATATATCCTCCATGCTGAGTATTTTTTGCACATAATTAACTGCAGATCAAAATTGGCCTCCTTCTTGACCTTCTTGCTTCTAGCCAATATGTTCTAACAAACGTTGATGATGTCACTGTCACGCTTGACATTCTTCTAGGGCTTTTCCTCATTCATAGGCAAGTCCAGGTTCCATGACCATTCATATTTCTTCATGTTAACTCATCCATTTTATCTCCTCTCACTCTGCAAAGGGCACTGTATTTCAGACACATGGAATTAGCTGGAATTCCCAGCGTACATCATGCCTGTTGTTACCTCCTGTGTTTTCTGTACTGTCTCTTCTGACTTTCCCCATTGTCTTCATAGCAGCTACAACTTAACTTTCAAACATAGACTTAAATGCACCCTCCTCAAAAAGCCTGCCAAGACACGTCTCCTTTTTTTCTCAATAGCATCGCTTTTATGACATTGATAGCCTTGTGGTAATAATGTATTTCTTCCTCTACATCCTTAATCTGACTGGAAATCCCCAGGGCTTATCTCAGCACCCAGAATGCAGAAGCCACTTGAAACATCTTATTAAATGGAAGATTCCTGTAGATGTATGTGATCAATCTCAACCAGGTCTTTATTTGTTTAATTTGTCACTTGGTGAAGCCTGACACCAGGGACTATCACAAATACTCCCCACTCTCCCAAGGCCCATGTGTAGTCTTCACTTCCCTCATCCTCAATAGGTAATCTCTAATTTTTAGAGTCCATAGATGACATGAAGTTCAAAGTTTTTAATCTTCCCTCATTTGCTTCAATCTCCATTCCCAACATTTAACATTTCTTTGTTTTCACTCTCTTCATCACTGTCACCTGAAAGGAAAAGGTGTCTGTTTTCCCTAAAGATCTCATGCCTCTGACCTGCTCCTTGGATTGCTTGCTCCAGAATCTTTAATCATCCGTTTGACACCAGCTAGCACTGCAGTCTCTAATGCACCTATCAGACTGGTTACTCTTGCACTGCCTTATATACAGAAGACTCCTGTCCTGTGGTCACTGCCTTCAAACCTAGTAGAGGTTGCTGGAACTGGTGGCTCAGAAACCAGATACAATTGATAGGAGAGTTCCACTTGACTCCCACAGAGTTTTTCCATTTGGGAAATTTAACTTCAAAAAAAAAAAATAAGGATTTTGTTCTTCTCTGTAAAGATCAGACAGCTGGCTGCCCTGGGCCAGCCTTTCCACATGGCAACAATGGTCTAGACACAACTGCTGTGAATGGGGCATGTGATCAGTAGGTCATCATAGTCTCCTCTGACTCTCTTTGCTCACTTCAATCACCTGCCAGGGCTTACCTGGTGGCTCAGATGGTAAAGAATCCGCCTGAAATGCAGGAGACCTGGAATTGATCCCTGGGTCAGGAAGATCCTTGGAGAAAGGAAAGGCTACCCACTCCCATATTCTTCCCTGGAGAATTCCATGGACAGAAGAGCCTGGCAGGCTATAGTTTATGGGGTTACAGAGTCCGACATAACTGAAGTGACTTAGTACACACAGTATATCACCTGCCAGGTTCTTATAAGCATTTGAATTTGCAGTCCCTTGCTGGAGTCCCTTGATTTTGTCCCTGTCTTTCACCTGGAAGTTCCCTCTTGAAAGGAATGGATTTTCCTGGTGATCTGCTAGTGATGAGATACAACAGTAGATGCTCCATCCCATTGTCCTTGAAGTTTCTTCATCTCTCTATCCTCTCAAGAGACCACATCCAGTTTGGCTTTCTTAGCACATAAGCTCCTGATTCTATTAGCTCAATAGTGCCAGTTTTGCTGGCTATTTTATTTCTATCCCCTACATGAAAGCTTTTCCTAAAATTCCTATTATTTTCTATCCAGGGCCCCTTTCATCTCCAAGGGTTCATCAAGTCATGTGACTTTTGTCATCTATCCCTTTAATGTGAAGAGCTGCCAAATATCTCTCTACCATCTCTTTCTGATATTCTTTTCACAGATCTCCAATGATTTGCTGGAAACATCCCCAGGATGTGTTTTCAGCATCTCAGTTTTAATATATCTGAAACACAATTCATTATCATGCCTTCCACCCCTCCTTCCAACTACCCAGGTGCCTAATTAACTGTTGAGGGAGTTTTCACTGCAATGCAGTTTGCAAATCACTCCACCCCTTTCCTCTGATATCCAAAGCATTTCTTCAGGTCCTCAAAACTTCTGGCCTCCCAACTGGCCTCCCTGCCTCCCGCTGCTCATTTCTATCTCATTCCTTACACCCTGGCAAAATCATCCTTCTGAAACAGTGCTGTGACTATGCCCTTCTACTGTTCTGCATTCAGTACCTGAGAGAATGAAACATGCAGTTAGTCAAGGTTCCTGTCCACATTCTTCTCAGCAATCCAGTTATATTTAAGCCTCAAAGCAATGACAGTTCATCCTCCCCACACCATGCTTGGTAGATCAGAAACCTTTAGTAGTTCGCCATCTTTTGAAAAAGAAAATCTAAAACATGACTTTCAGCCATTCAAACTCAATTAGGTTTCCAACCTTATCTCCCAGTCGCTTCCTGACACCTACCTAATGTCACCTGGACAACCTGAAATTCACCAGACAACTTGAAGATACCTCATGCTTTCTCCCTTTGCTGATGCAGGTCCACTGTTTGTAAGGTTCTCCCCACATCTTTCCAGGCCCGTCTCATACATTTCACTGACAATGCCACCTGGCACACACATTCTTACTTTGTATTTATGGCCAAGTCTTCTCTGATGCACTGTCTTGTAGGCTCCTTGAGAGCATCTTTCATCCCAGTGGAGTATTTGGCACCTGGCACCATTTCAATCAACAAGCATTTAGACAAATTTTCTGTAACAGCAGACAATGAGCCAGATGCTGGCATACAAATGTGGACAAGGCACAGCCCCAGCCCTGATGGATTTCTCAAGTCTGATGAGCACAGTAGAGGTACACACAAAGGAAGGAGGGATTTATTCATGGAGGGATGACTAAGAATGGGAAAGTGGGGCTTCACAGGATATAATACTTGAATTGAGCACCAAAAGAAAAAAAAAAAAAGAATAGTTAGAGGGGTAGGTGGGAGAAATGTTTGCAGTGAAAGTTAGTTGAGTTCAGTCACTAGGTCGTGTCCAACTCTTGAGATCCCATGGACTGTAGCCCACCAGGCTTCTCTGTCCATGGAATTCTCCAGGCAAGAATACTGGAATGGGTGGCCATTTCCTCCTTCAGGGGCTCTTCCTGACCCAGGGATCAAACCCTGGTCTCCTGCATTGCAGGCAGATTCTTTACTGACTGAGCTACAAGGGAAGTGAAACTTAGGTCAGCCATATTTAAAACTTATTGGCAATGATGATGCTGATAAGGTAGCAAGGTTGAAGGGTTAGCCCAAATATGTTTAGATTATGTGGGTTATACTTTGATATGAAACAGGTGAACCAGAGTTAAATGTCACTCAAGAATGGATTCTATCAAGGGAAATATGTGGAGGAAAAACCAACTGCTGCTGCTGCTGCTGCTAAGTCGCTTCAGTTGTGTCCGACTCTGTGCAACCCCATAGACGGCAGCCCACCAGGCTCCGCCGTCCCTGGGATTCTCCAGGCAAGAACACTGGAGTGAAGTCACTCTAATTCTTGGTTGTTGACTCCCTCCAACACATACATAACTTTGTTGATAGGTATGTATTTTAGATCAGCAGTTATTTATTATTGACACTTTAAAAAGAGGGATAAAGAATTGTCAATCAAGATTTGGTGCCGATCAGAAAACAAGTAAAATGCTGTATACGAATTGCAAGCAAAATATCTATAGTCCAAAACTGACTTAGATTTTGGAAGTCTTCCATCCTCCAAACAGGACTAGAACAGCATTATCACCTGCCAAGGCTGAAGTCACTGCTAATATGGCTTCCTAATACAAGACAATCACCAGAAATTTTTCAGAATGACCTTTGATTTCTTCACTAGAATACACAGCTTTATTTGACTAAGACAAACAAAAAAAGTCAGATACTTTAAACATAACTGACTTTACTTGACCATCTTAACTGACATCTCCTATATGAGAAAAGATTCCCCATCAGCACTTTTTAAAAGGGACATCTGGCTTCAAAGCTTTTACTGTTTTTTTTTTTTTTTTTCCTATTGCAAAAATATTAAGTAAAGGATTTCTGGGGAGGCATGCAACAAAAATGCCAGCATCAAACTAAGCCCTGCTGATTTGCACTGGGACTGTTTCCACAATAACAAGTGGTTGCTGTTATTTTTACAGAGACGCCAATAAATAAACAGTGCTAGAAACACAGCACATGGACAATGATTGATAAAATGAAATCGTTCCCCACTTTAAGGCTAGTCCTAAATCATCACAGAATTCTTAGTGGAGAACACAGTGATTGGACTTGAAAAGCAAAGAATTTAGTCACAGAAATTTTAGTCTCCCACCCACGCAGACTTTATGCTTTAGGAGTTGGTCATCCTTTCTCATCTGCTTCAAAACTTCAAAGATATTCAGCCAAGATCTGATAATTCAACCTTGATCAAACTAGAATCTAACCTTCCATCTCCCACTGAGTATATTCTTACCATCAAAATTAAGCAATGGAACTTGGTCACTACACACAGCCCTGAGAAGGGAGTGGACTGTCATAGGTACCTTGTGATATTGAATCCAGACCTTGGTGAAGCCCGCCTAGGTCATCTGATGGTGGTGGGAGGGTTGCAGGGAGGTGGGCAGGGAACGTGACCCACAGTGCGTGTCGAGCTGCCCTTTGAACCACATCAATGGAAATCTTTCCTTACTTGTGATAAGTGCCTTCAAACACTGATAAGCACCATTTGGCAATCTTCACCACTCTGATAAACATCACAAGGCCACTGTGAGTGTTACTGCATTCTGGGTCTTTCTCTGGGATCAGAAATCACTTTGCAATAAGCCTCTCCAGCAAACTCCAGTTCCCTAGCTAGAAGACTGTAAATATAACAATCCAGAGAATTTCTTTCTTTCTTTTTTTTTTCTATTGCTTGCTAGATAGCAAATTAAACACACCAGAGGACTGAAAAACCTCAAAATTGTTGTCATGTTGTTTTACTGGCAGGAGAACAGTTGATTACCCAGTTGAATTCTTGTCCCTGTTTGCTCTTTGAAGCGCAGTGTACAGGTGAGGGTTAGCGGGGGCATCCCTAAGAGAGTGTGGAAGCTGGATGAGCTCTTCTTTCACTGGGGGGACTGACTGAGGCCTGGAAGGTGCCAGGCCTGGAGGATCGGACTGCCTTTGGCTTCTAGGGCTGGTGTAATGGCTCTGTTCTCACAGAAGTGCTGACAGAACATGACAAATAGAAAACAGATGTGAACTGACCTTCCAAAAATGTATTTCAAGGCTTAATCTTCACAGGAATCTTTCAGAGCGAGAGGTGCCACCTTCAGGCAGGGACGCACACGGCATTGAAAGAAGGGCTGCTGTTCCCGCCCAGGGCCCCCAGCCAGTGCCCCCTCCCCACTCTTACTCCTCCCTTCCTGCATTGACTTTCAGACATCTTTCCCCTCACAGTCCATTTCATCTCTGGCCATCTCCTGGCACTCGCACTGTTCCCCCACTTGTCCCCCCAACACGTAAGATCTTGGCTTTTATAGATGTACCACCTTTTACTGAGCACTGAGGCCACTTCACTCCCAATTTTGCTTTGGAACCATCACTGTCACGGGGTCCATTACTAGCTCTATATATTTTTGTGACACTAAGTGTTGGTTTGGAACCACTGAGTACACTGGACCTTTGTCCACTTAGAAATACTGAAATAGAGAGGGTACAAAGGCCAACTGGGGAAACAAGTTCTCCTGTTCCTCTCTGACTGCCTTCAGGGCCCCTGGCTCTGAGGGCAAAGTACCACTCCTTTTGCACGTGATGCGGGCTTGAACCATGCATGAGTCTATGGGTTTTGAATTGCTCTGCTTATGCTCTTCATGGACATCTGTCTGCATCCTGCAGGAATCTGGGTGGGATTTCCCAAAATTTTGCCCTTCCAAGAGCTATAATACTTAGTCAAAGACCTTTTTTCCCTGACAAGTCATTGATATCTCACAAAACAGTTTATGGCAACATTGTCCCTGAGGAAGAAAGTCACGTAAATTCACTCCCAGTGATGCTGATGAGCAATCAACTGCATCACCCTGGTTAATCCCAAGCCAGTCTGGCTTCAAAGTCTAGTCACTTCTCAGTGGCCCAAGCTAGCTCTGACCCTGGAAATCTGGGGCATTACCTGCTCAAGAAGTCAGTGCATTCTCCTACTTTTAGACATCACGTGCCAAGACATTCCTATCTTATTTTGAAGTAAACCAAATAGAGAGTTCTGGACAGAAGTGGATTGAGTTTGTGGAACTCAAACATTTGAATCTTTTCCTATTCCAGTATCACTTAAGACTAAATCATTTGTTCAATTTGTAGAACAATCAAAAATGCGCTGTTTATCAGAACATGCAGGACATCCGTGGTACGTTGGATAGGTACAGTTCAGTTCGGTTCAGTCGCTCAGTCATGTCTGACTCTTTGCGACCCCATGAATCACAGCACGCCAGGCCTCCCTGTCCATCATCAACTCCCGGAGTTCACTCAAACTCATGTCCACCGAGTCAGTGATGCCATCCAGCCATCTCATCCTCTGTCGTTCCCTTCTCCTCCTGCCCCCAATCCCTCCCAGCATCAGGATCTTTTCCAATGAGTCAACTCTTCGCATGAGGTGGCCAAAGTATTGGCGTTTCAGCTTCAGCATCAGTCCTTCCAATGAACACCCAGGACTGGTCTCCTTTAGGATGGAGTGGTTGGATCTCCTTGCAGTCCAAGGGACTCTCAAGAGTCTTCTCCAACACCACAGTTCAAAAGCATCAATTCTTCAGCACTCAGTTTTCTTCACAGTTCAACTCTCACATCCATACATGACCAAAATGGAAAAACCATAGCCTTGACTAGATGGACCTTTGTTGGCAAAGTAATGTCTCTACTTTTGAATATGCTTTCCTTCCAAGGAGTAAGCATCTTTTAATTTCATGGCTGCAATCACCATCTGCAGTGATTTTGGAGCCCCCCAAAATAAAGGATAGGTACAGTGGATAGGAATTCTGGGATCACTTCACAAGTCAAAAAAAACCAAAAATCTAAACAAAAATGGTATTCTCTTTTTGGGGGTGGGGGAGGGGTCGTCGCTGCACGCAGGCTTTCTCTCGTTGGGGAGAACGAGGGCTTCTCTCTAGCTGCAGTGCGAGGGCTTCTAATTGCAGTGGCTTCTCTTGTTGTGGAGTATAGGCTCTAGGTGCATGGGGTCCAGTAGTTTGACTTGTGAAGTGACTCTATTTGGGGGACACTCATGAGAAGAACTTCATGCTCAGATATGAATTGGATGGGAAATGAGTCCTTTGGTTGTTTTTTTTTTTACTTTTTTTTTAATTAATTTATTTGGCTGTGGGTCTTAGTTGCAGCCCTTGGGATCTTCATAGCGCTGCTTGGGCTTCTCTCTAATTGCAGTGTTTTGGCTTAGTTCACTGCAGCATGTGGGACCCTAGTTCTCAGACCAGGGACTGAACCCATGTTCCTTGCACTGAAAGGTGGATTCTCAACCACTGGACCACCAGGGAAGTCTCTGAGCACTACCGATTTAAATGAGATTGCATAGCAGGGATCACATCTGGATTAAGTATTAAAGAAACTGTATAGATAACTTGTTTGTTAATGTGTAGGAATAGCTGGAAAAGAAAATTGATAATGGAAAACTCTATTTACCTAACTTTATAATGCATCCCACCCCTAACAAAATGAATCAGCTTCAGTGTCACTTTCTCCTTCCATCCTTTCATATGTCCCCCATCACCCTTTTATATAACATCCCCATCATGCCCACCAAGGGGAGCAGTCTGCAGCCCAGCCCCATGAGTCTGAATTCTTACTTTGCCTGATTGTGCAAGTTTAGGCTACTCACTTACTCTCTCAGTGTTTGACTTTCCTCACCTTTAAATGGGGACAACAGTGGCACCTGACCTCTCAAGGTATGTCTGTATTAACTGAGAAAATACCTCTCGAGAGCTTAGAGCCAACCTGACTTGCAGCAAGCCCTCTGTCCATGTTAACGATTACCATTAGCTGTTTATAGTAGTAGGGGAGGGACTGTTACTCGGCTGGTCACCAGAGCATTCTGGCACACAGCCAGTATCTATGAATGTTTGCTGGATAAAATAAATCTCCAGTTGCACAAGCATAGCACATCCTCAGCTCCCAAACCCAACCACCATCATCTCTTGTCTGGATTCTAAAATAAGGCCCTGATCAGTGTTCCTGCTTCTCTCTTTTCTCCCCTGCTGTCCAGTCAGAGGGGTCTTTTAAAAAAATAAGTCAGATCGTGTTGCTTTTCTGGTCTTCATGTCCCTTGGGATAACAACTAAGGACCTTGTAAGGGACACCAAGATCCTACATGGCTTGGCTCCCTATTATCCACCTAACCTCATCTTCCACTCCTTTCCCCTTGTTCCATCGGCTCCAGCCACAGTGACCTCTGGGGTCCACTTGAACACACCAGGAATGTTTTTGCTTTAGGGAGTTTACCATAGCTATTCCTTCTGCCTGGACCACTATTTCCAGACACAATTGCTAACTAAATCCATCTCCTTCTCTATGTCTTGCTTTAATACCACCTTCTCAACAAGGCCTACACAGATCACCTATTTAAAATGGCCACCTCACCACAAGAAAAAAGAAAAAAGGAAAGGAAAGAAAAAAGAAAGAGGAAACTTTTGGAGGTGATAGATACATTTATGATACTGAGAGCAGTGATGGTTTCACTGATCTATACATATCTCCAGACTCATCAAGTTTCATACTTAAATATGACTAGCTTTTTGTATGTCAATTATACCTCAATAAAGTAGTTTTTTCAAAAGCAAAAAAATAAAATTGCCACCTTATCCCTGTGCACCCCCAACACTCCCAACCCCCTTAACCTTGCCCTGATTATTTCTAACTTAACACCTGACTTAAAGCTCTAGTTAACTTATTTATCATTACTGTATTTTGTGGTTATTTTCTGACTTTCTCTTTTAGAATGCTAATGTCACAAGCACAGGGACCTTTGTTTATTCGTTGATATGTTCCCAGTGCTTAGAACAGTACCACATGGCATACACAATAAATATTCTTGAATCAATGGTTCCAAATGCATGCATATGTACAGCTGTGTATAGTTTTAGTTTGTAGTTACTATAGGATGGTAAGGGTAACAGGAGACCAACACTTCAAGGTGAGAAAAGCAAAGACTTCTTCACTTACAGTTCTGACATAACACCCTAGATAGATAGATTTCATCTAAATGGATTTTTTCAACAAAAGGGGCATGGTACACTATGGAGAACAGTGTGGAGATTCCTTAAAAAACTGGTAATAGAACTGCCTTATGACCCAGCAATCCCACTGCTGGGCATACACACCGAAGATAGCAGAATTGAAAGAGACACGTGTACCCCAATGCTCATTGTAGCACTGTTTATAATAGCCAGGACATGGAAACAACCTAGATGTCCATCAGCAGATGAATGGATAAGAAAGCTGTGGTACATATACACAATGGAGTATTACTCAGCCATTAAAAAAAAAACAGATTTGAATCAGTTCTAATGAGGTGGATGAAACTGGAACCGATTATACAGGGTGAAGTAAGCCAGAAAGAAAAACACCAATACAGTGCACTAATGCATATATTTGGAATTTAGAAAGATGGTAACGATAACCCCCTACGTGAGACAGCAAAAGAGACACAGAGGTATAGAACAGTCTTTTGGACTCTGGGAGAGGGAGAGAGTGGGATGATTTGGGAGAAAAGCATTGCAACGTGTATAATATCATATATGATGAAGATGGCGGAGGAATAGGACGGGGAGACCACTTTCTCCCTCACAAATTCATCAAAAGAACATTTCAATGCTGAGTAAACTTCACAAAACAACTTCTGAATGCTGGCAGAGGACATCAGGCACCCAGAAAAGCAGATCATTGTCTTCAAAAACAGATGGAGAAGTCTTGAGGCTACTGTAAAAACAAAACTGAAAACCAGAAGCAGGAGGCTTAAGTCCAAATCCTGAGAACATCAGAGAACTCCTGACTCCAGGGAACATTAATCAATAGGAGCTCATCAAACGCCTCCATACTTACACTGAAACCAAGCACCACCCAAGGGCCAACAAGTTCCAGAGCAAGACATACCACACAAATTCTGCAGCAACACAGGAACACACCCCTGAGCTTCAATATACAGGGAGCTCAAGTTACTCCAAAACCATTGACATCTCATAACTCATTACGGGACACTTAATGCACTCCAGAGAGAAGATATCCAGCTCCACCCACCAGAACTCCGACACAAGCTTCCCTAACCAAGAAACCTTGCCAAGCCACTGATACAACCCCATCCACAGTGAGGAAACTCCATAATAAAGAGAACTCCACAAACTGCCAGAATACAGAAAGACCACTCCAAATGCAGTAATATAACCAAGATGAAGAGACAGAGGAATACCCAGCAGGTAAAGGAACAGGGTAAATGCCCACCAAACCAAACAAAAGAGGAAGAGATAGGGAATCTACCTGATAAAGAATTCCAAATAATGATAGTGAAAGTGATCCAAAATCTTGAAATCAAAATGGAATCACAGATAAATAGTTTGGAGACAAGGATTGAGAAGATGCAAGAAAGGTTTAACAAGGACTTAGAAGAAATAAAAAAGAGTCAATATATAATGAATAATGCAATAAATGAGATCAGAAACACTCTGGAGGCAACAAATAGTAGAATAACGGAGGCAGAAGACAGGATTAGTGAAATAGAAGATAGAATGGTAGAAATAAATGAATCAGAGAGGAAAAAAGAAAAACGAATTAAAAGAAATGAGGACAATCTCAGAGACCTCCAGGACAATATGAAACACTCCAACATTCGAATTATAGGGGTCCCAGAAGAAGAAGACAAAAAGAAAGATCATGAGAAAATACTTGAGGAGATAATAGTTGAAAACTTCCCTAAAATGGGGAAGGAAATAATCACCCAAGTCCAAGAAACCCAGAGAGTCCTAAACAGGATAAACCCAAGGCAAAACACCCCAAGACACATATTAATCAAATTAACAAAGATCAAACATAAAGAACAAATATTAAAAGCCGTAAGGGTAAAACAACAAATAACACACAAGGGGATTCCCATAAGGATAACAGCTGATCTTTCAATAGAAACTCTTCAGGCCAGGAGGGAATGGCAGGACATACTTAAAGTGATGAAAGAAAATAACCTACAGCCCAGATTACTGTATCCAGCAAGGATCTCATTCAAATATGAAGGAGAAATCAAAAGCTTTACAGACAAGCAAAAGCTGAGAGAATTCAGCACCACCAAACCAGCTCTCCAACAAATGTTAAAGGATATTCTCTAGACAGGAAACACAAAAAGGGGGTATAAACCAGAACCCAAAACAATAAAGTAAATGGCAACGGGATCATACTTATCAATAATTACCTTAAATGTAAATGGATTGAATGCCCCAATCAAAAGACAAAGACTTGCTGAACAGATACAAAAACAAGACCCCTATATATGTTGTCTACAAGAGACCCACCTCAAAACAAGGGACACATACAGACTGAAAGTGAAGGGCTGGACAAAGATATTCCATGCAAATAGAGACCAAAAGAAAGCAGGGGTAGCTATACTCATATCAGATAAAATAGACTTTAAAACAAAGGCTGTGAAAAGAGACAAAGAAGGACACTACATAATGATCAAAGGATCCATCCAAGAAGAAGATATAACAATTATAAATATATATGCACCCAACGTAGGAGCACCACAATATGTAAGATAAATGCTAACAAGTATGAAAGGGGAAATTAACAATAACACAATAATAGTGGGAGACTTTAATATCCCACTCACACCTATGGACAGATCAACTAAACAGAAAATTAACAAGGAAACACAAACTTTAAATGATACAATAGACCAGTTGGACCTAATTGATATCTGCAGGACATTTCAGCCTAAAACAATGAATTTCACCTTTTTCTCAAATGCTCACAGAAACTTTTCCAGGATAGATCACATCCTGGGCCATAAATCTAGCCTTGGTAAATTCAGAACAAATTGAAATCATTCCAAGCATCTTTTCTGACCATAATGCAGTAAGGTTAGATCTCAATTACAGGAGAAAAACTATTAACAATTCCAACATATAGAGGCTGAACAACACGCTTCTGAATAACCAACAAATCACAGAAGAAATCAAAAAAGAAATCAAAATATGCAGAGAAATGAATGAAAATGAAAACACAACAACCCAAAACCTGTGGGACACTATAAAAGCAGTGCTAAGGGGAAAGTTCATAGCAATACAGGCATACCTCAAGAAACAAGAAAAAAGTCAAATAAATAACCTAACTCTACACCTAAGGCAACTAGAAAAGGAAGAAATGGAGAACCCCAGGGTTAGTAGAAGGAAAGAAATCTTAAAAATTAGGGCAGAAATAAATGTAAAAGAAACAAAAGAGACCATAGCAAAAATCAACAAAACCAAAAGCTGGTTTTTTGAAAGGATAAATAAAATTGACAAACCATTAGCCAGACTCATCAAGAAGCAAAGGGAGAAAAATCAATCAATAAAATTAGAAATGAAAATGGAGAGATCACAACAGACAACACAGAAATACAAAGGATCATAAGAGACTACTATCAGCAATTATATGCCAATAAAATGGACAACGTGGGAGAAATGGACAAATTCTTAGAAGAGTACAACTTTCCAAAACTGAACCAGGAAGAAATAGAAAATCTTAGGAGACCCATCACAAGCACAGAAATTGAAACTGTAATCAGAAATCTTCCAGCAAACAAAAGCCCAGGTCCAGATGGCTTCACAGCTGAATTCTACCAAAAATTTAGAGAAGAGCTAACACCTATCCTACTCAAACTCTTTCAGAAAATTGCAGAGGAAGGTAAACTTCCAAACTAATTCTATGAGGCCAACATCACCCTAATACCAAAACCTGACAAAGATGTCACAGAAAAAGAAAACTACAGGCCAATATCACTAATGAACATAGATGCAAAAATCCTTCACAAAATTCTAGCAATCAGAATCCAACAACACATTAAAAAGATCATACACCATGACCAAGTGGGCTTTATCCCAGGGATGCAAGGATTCTTCAGTATCTGCAAATCAATCAATGTAATTCACCACATTAACAAATTGAAAAATAAAAGCCATATGATTATATCAATAGATGCAGAGAAAGCCTTTGACAAAATTCAACATCCATTTATGATAAAAACTCTCCAGAAAGCAGGACTAGAAGGAACATACCTCAACATAATAAAAGCTATATATGACAAACCTGCAGCAAACATTATCCTCAATGGTGAAAAATTGAAAGCATTTCCCCTAAAGTCAGGAACAAGACAAGGGTGCCCACTTTCTCTGCTACTATTCAACATAGTTCTGGAATTTTTGGCCACAGCAATCAGAGCAGACAAAGAAATAAAAGGAATCCAAATTGGAAAAGAAGAAGTAAAACTCTCACTGTTTGCAGATGACATGATCCTCTACATAGAAAACCCTAAAGACTCCACCAGAATATTATTAGAGCTAATCAATGAATATAGTAAATTTGCAGGATATAAAATCAACACACAGAAATCACTTGCATTCCTATACACTAATAATGAGAAAGCAGAAAAAGAAATTAAGGAAACAATTCCATTCACCATTGCAATGAAAAGAATAAAATACTTGGGAATATATCTACCTAAAGAAACTAAAAACCTATACATAGAAAACTATGAAATACTGATGAAAGAAATCAAAGAGGACACTAATGGAGAAATATACCAGGCTCATGGATTGGAAAAATCAATATAGTGAAAATGAGTATACTATCCAAAGCAATCTACAGATTCAATGCAATCCCTATCAAGCTACCAGCGGTATTTTTCACAGAGCTAGAACAAATAATTTCACAATTTGTATGGAAATACAAAAAAGCTCGAATAGCCAAAGCAATCTTGAGAAAGAAGAATGCAACTGGAGGAATCAACCTGCCTGACTTCAGGCTCTACTACAAAGCCACAGTCATCAATTTTTAGTTTTTTATTTTTTAAATTTTAAAATCCTTAATTCTTACATGCATTCCCAAACATGAACCCCCCTCCCACCTCCCTCCCCATAACAACTTTCTGGGTCATCCCCATGCACCAGCCCCAAGCATGCTGCATCCTGCGTCAGACATAGACTGGCGATTCAATTCACATGATAGTATACATGTTAGAATGTCATTCTCCCAAATCATCCCACCCTCTCCCTCTCCCTCTGAGTCCAAAAGTCCGTTATACACATCTGTGTCTCTTTCCCTGTCTTGCATACAGGGTCGTCATTGCCATCTTCCTAAATTCCATATATATGTGTTAGTATACTGTATTGGTGTTTTTCTTTCTGGCTTACTTCACTCTGTATAATCGGCTCCAGTTTCATCCATCTCATCAGAACTGATTCAAATGAATTCTTTTTAACGGCTGAGTAATACTCCATTGTGTATATGTACCACAGCTTTCTTATCCATTCATCTGCTGATGGACATCTAGGTTGTTTCCATGTCCTGGCTATTATAAACAGTGCTGCAATGAACATTGGGGTACATGTGTCTCTTTCAATTCTGGTTTCCTCGGTGTGTATGCCCAGCAGTGGGATTGCTGGGTCATAAGGTAGTTCTATTTGCAATTTTTTAAGGAATCTCCACACCGTTCTCCATAGTGGCTGTACTAGTTTGCATTCCCACCAACAGTGTAGGAGGGTTCCCTTTTCTCCACACCCTCTCCAGCATTTATTGCTTGCAGATTTTTGGATCACAGCCATTCTGACTGGTGTGAAGTGGTACCTCATTGTGGTTTTGATTTGCATTTCTCTAATAATGAGTGATGTTGAGCATCTTTTCATGTGTTTGTTAGC
Source organism: Ovis canadensis (assembly GCF_042477335.2). Classification (NCBI taxonomy): domain Eukaryota; kingdom Metazoa; phylum Chordata; class Mammalia; order Artiodactyla; family Bovidae; genus Ovis; species Ovis canadensis. The sequence goes on from NC_091247.1 coordinate 156,013,900, forward strand.
CATCCGTATGTCTTCTTTGGAGAAATGTCTATTTAGTTCTTTGGCCCATTTTTTGATTGGGTCGTTTATTTTTCTGGAGTTGAGCTGCATAAGTTGCTTGTATATTTTTGAGATTAGTTGTTTGTCAGTTGCTTCATTTGCTATTATTTTCTCCCATTCAGAAGGCTGTCTTTTCACCTTGCTTATATTTTCCTTTGTTGTGCAGAAGCTTTTAATTTTAATTAGATCCCATTTGTTTATTTTTGCTTTTATTTCCAGAATTCTGGGAGGTGGATCATAGAGGATCCTGCTGTGATTTATGTCTGAGAGTGTTTTGCCTATGTTCTCCTCTAGGAGTTTTATAGTTTCTGATCTTACATTTAGATCTTTAATCCATTTTGAGTTTATTTTTGTGTGCGGTGTTAGAAAGTGATCTAGTTTCATTCTTTTACAAGTGGTTGACCAGTTTTCCCAGCACCACTTGTTAAACAGATTGTCTTTACTCCATTGTATATTCTTGCCTCCTTTGTCAAAGATAAGGTGTCCATATGTGTGTGGATTTATCTCTGGGCTTTCTATTTTGTTCCATTGATCTATATGTCTGTCTTTGAAAGCCACAGTCATCAAGACAGTATGGTACTGGCACAAAGACAGGCATATAGATCAGTGGAACAAAATAGAAAGCCCAGAGATTAATCCACACACATATGGACACCTTATCTTTGACAAAGGAGGCAAGAATATACAATGGAGAAAAGACAATCTCTTTACCAAGTGGTGCTGGGAAAACTGGTCAACCACTTGTAAAAGAATGAAACTAGAACACTTTCTAACACCATACACAAAAATAAACTCAAAATGGATTAAAGATCTAAATGGAAGACCAGAAACTATAAAACTCCTAGAGGAGAACATAGGTAAAACACTCTCCAACATAAATCACAGCAGGATCCTCTATGATCCACCTCCCAGAATTCTGGAAATAAAAGCAAAAATAAACAAATGGGATCTAATTAAAATTAAAAGCTTCTGCACAACAAAGGAAACTATAAGCAAGGTGAAAAGACAGCCTTCGGAATGGGAGAAAATAATAGCAAATTAAGCAACTGACAAACAACTAATCTCAAAAATATATGAGCAACTTATGCAGCTCAATTCCAGAAAAATGAATGACCCAATCAAAAAATGGGCCAAAGAACTAAATAGACATTTCTCCAAAGAAGACATACAGATGGCTAACAAACACATGAAAAGATGCTCAACATTACTCATTATCAGAGAAATGCAAATCAAGACCACAATGAGGTACCATTTTACACCAGTCAGAATGGCTGCGATCCAAAAGTCTACAAGCAATAAATGCTGGAGAGGGTGTAGAGAAACGGGAACCCTCTTACACTGTTTGTGGGAATGCAAACTAGTATAGCCACTATGGAGAAGAGTGTGGAGATTCCTTAAAAAACTGGAAATAGAACTGCCGTATGACCCAGCAATCCCACCGCTGGGCATACACACCGAGGAAACCAGAATTGAAAGAGACACATGTACCCCAATGTTCATCGCAGCACTGTTTATTATAGCCAGGACATGGAAGCAACCTAGATGTCCATCAGCAGACAAATGGATAAGAAAGCGGTCGTACATATACACAATGGAGTATTACTCAGCCATTATAAAGAATACATTTGAATCAGTTCTAATGAGGTGGATGAAACTGGAGCCGATTATACAGGGTGAAGTAAGCCAGAAAGAAAAACACCAATACAGTATACTCACACATACATATGGAATTTAGAAAGATGGTAACGATAACCCTGTATGCAAGACAGCAAAAGAGACACAGATGTAAAGAACAGACTTTTGGACTCTATGGGAGAGGGAGAGGGTGGAATGATTTGGGAGAATGGCATTGAAACATGTATACTATCATGTAAGAAACAAATCACTAGTCTAGGCTTGATACAGGATACAGGATGCTTGGGGCTGGTGCACTTGGATGACCCAGAGAGATGATATGGGGAGGGAGGTGGGAGGGGGGTTCAGGATGGGGAACATGTGTGCACCCGTGGCGGATTCATGTTGATGTATGGCAAAACCAATACAATATTGTAAAGTAATAAATAAATAAATAAATAAAATGACTAGAAAAACACACACACAAAGGGGGTATGGTAAGAGCCCCATGTTTGTGGGACCTCGACATTATCTTTGTCAGTTGGGATGCTCTGCCATCTAGCGCAGCCCCCACATCTGGTCTTGATGGAATGTCCTGATTAGTTATCAGATATGCCCAACTGCTCTGGAGACTATCTTTTCAGTTCAAGTCTCACCAAAGACAAACGATTTCACACTGGTAGTTCTACTGAAATCCTCCTCAGGTTGTCTCTGTCCTCCTGTGGCTCAAAAAAGCATTCTTCCCTCATAGTCTGTTTTGTCATTCTTTTTCCCTATTGATTACTAAGAACAAAGAGATCATTTCTTAAGTTATGATTACAATGCTTATTTTGACTATTTCAGTCCTCTTCTAACTATTCTGTGGTACTTGCAATAATTTTTGTCGTACTTATATTGCAAATAAACTGTAACAGGAATATGTTATTGTATAGAGTTTACAGGGCAGATCTAGGTTCAATATAGAAGATATAATAAACAGGTAAAGTATAGAATGGGCTGACTCTTAATGTAAAACATTCCTTAATCATTGGATATTATTTATATGAGATGTCCAGAAAAGGCAAATCTATAGAGACAGAGAGGAAATTAGCAGTTACGTGGGGCCAAACGTGGGAATGGGGAGTGACTGCAAGTAGGGGCAAGGTTCCTTTTAGGAGTGATGAAAATACTCTAATATTAGATTGCACAACTCTGTTAATTTACTAAAAATCACTGAATCAGACTCTAAAATAGGTGAATATATGGCATGTGTCTTACTTTGCTAAGGCAAGAATAGCACAGACTGGGTGGCTTAAACAATAGACATCTATTTTCTGATAGTTCTGGAAGCTGGAAGTCTGACAACAAGGTGTCAGCAGAGCGGATTCCTTGGGAGGGCTGTACGGAAAGGAGCTGCTCCGAGTCTCTCTCCTTGACTTGCAGATGGCCATCTTCTCCCTTTAGCTTTGCACCATCTTCCCTCTATATGCCTGTATCCAATGTCCTCTTATAACGACACCAGTCATATGGGTTAGGGTCTGGAGTAATACCTCATTTTAATCTAACTACACCTTTAAAGACCTTATCTCCAAATGCAGTTCCATTCTGAGGTACTGGGGATTAGGACTTAACCTATGAAATTGCAGGGCGATGTAATGGGGACACAATTCAGCCCATAATAATATGTAAATTATGCTTCAATAAAGCTGTTTTTAAAACATTAATATATCAATCAAGCACTTACTAGGTTCTACGTTCTGTGCCAAATAATACATAAATCATTTCATTTAATCTTCTCAATAACACTATGAGGTAAGTATAATCATGCCCACTTGAATCATGAGTAAAGTAAGACATGGATTTGATCCCTGGGTCAGGAAGATCCCCTGGAGAAGGAAATGGCAACCCACTTCAGGATTCTTGCCTGGAGAATTCCTTGGACAGAGAAGCCTGTCAGGCTACACACAGTCCATGGGGTTACAAACAGTGGGACACAACTGAGCAACTAACACTTTCACAAAAGTAAGACACAGGGAAATTAAACAATTTGCCTGTGGTCACAAAGCCAGTAAGCAATGGAACCATGATTCAAACCTCATAGTCTGACTTTAGAGCCCATGATTTTAATCCTTATGATAACAAATGTGCTGAGCAATCAGGCCCTTTAAATCATTCCTCTGATATTGGTTTTATAATTTCAGTTATGTAAGAGAACACTTAGGCTCAAAGAAATTAAGCAAACTGCCCCAATTCAGACAGTCTGTAATTGGGCTTTCTTCAAAACCCAAGCTGTTTCTAAATATTATGGTATTTCTAATTATGTGTAACTGTGGTTCTCACTGTTTCTGATAGGAGATCTCTAGAGCAAGAAAAAGCTTCCTGGCACACAACAGATGCTCAATAAATAGTTGTGGAATGAATGGAAAGATATCAAAAGGGGCTGGTCTGTGGTTTTAACATCACAGTGATGGACAAAGGAATCTGCTATGCTGGAGACCTGAGATGCCTCAAACCTGAAATTCTGGAGATCACTTGGGTTGCAGGTTAGGGGATCATCTTGCATATGGAGTTCTTGGTACAAACTCTAGAAGTTACCTTTCAGTTGAATTCCTACGTATGGGGAAATGGTCACCCTCATAGACTCCTGGTGCAAATGCAAACCGGGAAGAATTTTTCATTGGGCAACCTGGCAATGTGTATCAAAAGTCTTATACATACACACCCTTATGTCCTGATAATTCCTTATCTAAGAATTTATGTGTTAAGAAAAAAATTGAAAACAATCTAAATATCCAATAAGAAAAGAATATGGTAACCAGGAGGCCCCAGGTGGCCCTGTGATTAGGACTCAGTGCTTTCACTGCCAGGGCCTGGGTTCAATTCCTGCTCAGGAAACTAAGATCCCTGCAGCTGTGCAGTGTGGCCAAAAAAGAAAAATATGGTACAGACATAGAATAGGAAATAGTAAAGTCCATAAGCAAGGACTTTACTTTTTATTATTATTTATTTATTATTGTTCTAGATAAAGTTTATGCTATATAATATTAAGAGAAAAAAAACAAAAAAATAAAACCAATTGCAAGGCAGTTCACCAAAAAAGAAACTCAAATGGCCAGTAAGTACACAGAAAGATATTCAATCTCATTCAGAAATAAAGAAATGCAACTCAAAACAATGAAATATCTTTTATCTATAATTGGCAAAGAGTTGATCAAAGGATAGGGAAATACCCTAATACACAGTTGTTGTAAGTATAAATTGATAAACTTTGGGGAGAAATGTAGTACTATCACTAGAATTTAAAAATATTTAAATTTAAAATTAAAACATAAAATTAATATTAAAATTTAAAAATTGGACATAGCAATGTTACTTCTAACAATTTTACTTTGTTCTATAGAAATACATACATATGCAAAGATGTTCATTATAGCACTAATTGTAATAGCAAAAAATTGAATATTCAAAAAGTGAAACATGGGTAGCTCTCAAAGTAAATGATTTAGAGTTCTATGTGCTTATTTGCAGAGACATTTACTTAGTTTCAAGGTACAGCCAGGAGCACAAAAGTTACCTCAGATAACTCAATAGAGGAAACTAATTGCAAAATGAAGATTCACCTCAGTTCAGGTCAGTTGCTCAGTCAGGTCCGACTCTTTGCAACCCCATGGATTACAGTACGCCAGGCTTCCCTGTCCATTACCAACTCCTGAGCTTACTCAAACTCCTGTCCATTGAATCGGGGATGCCATCCAACCATCCCTACCTCTGTTGTGCCCTTCTCCTGCCTTCAATCTTTCCCAGCATCAGGGTCTTTTCAAATGAGTCAGTTCTTCACATCAGGTGGCCAAAATATTGGAGTCTCAGCTTCAGCATCAGTCCTTCCAATGAATATTCTTTTAAAAAAAAAAATACATTTATTTATTTTTATTGGAGGCTAATTACTTTACAATATTGTATTGGTTTTGCCATACATCAACATGAATCTGCCACGGGTGTACATGTGTTCTCAATCCTGAACCCCCCTCCCACCTCCCTCCCTGTACCATCTCTCTGGGTCATCCTAGTGCACCAGCCCCAAGCATCCTGTATCCTGCATCAAACCTAGACTGGCGATTTGTTTCTCATATGATAGTATACATGTTTCAATGCCATTCTCCCAAATCATCCCACCCTCTCCCTCTCCCACAGAGTCCATAAGACTGTTCTATACATCGGTGTCTCTTTTGCTGTCTCGCATACAGGGTTATCATTACCATCTTTCTGAATTCCATATATATGCATTAGTATACTGTATTGGTGTTTTTCTTTCTGGCTTACTTCACCCTGTATAATCGGCTCCAGCTTCATCCACCTCATTAGAACTGATTCAAATGTATTCTTTTTAATGGCTGAGTAATACTCCATTGTGTATATGTACCACAGCTTTCTTATCCATTCATCTGCTGATGGACAGGTTGCTTCCATGTCCTGGCTATTATAAACAGTGCTGCGATGAACATTGGGGTACATGTGTCTCTTTCAATTCTGCTTTCTTCGGTGTGTATGCCCAGCAGTGGGATTGCTGGGTCATAAGGCAGTTCAATTTCCAGTTTTAAGGAGTGTCCACACTGTTCTCCATAGTGGCTGTACTAGTTTGCATTCCCACCAACAGTGTAAGAGGGTTCCCTTTTCTCCACGCCCTCTCCAGCATTTATTGCTTGTAGACTTTTGGATCACAGCCATTCTGACTCTTTCAATGGATATTCAGGACAGATTTCTTTTAGGATGGACTAGTTGGATCTCCTTGCAGTCCAAGGGACTCTCAAGAGTCTTCTCCAACACCACAGTTCAAAAGAATCAATTCTTCAGCACTCAGCTTTCTTTATAGTCCAACTCTCACAAACATACATGACTACTGAAAAAACTATAGCTTTGACTAGATGGACCTTTGTCGGCAAAGTAATGTCTCTGCTTTTTAATATGCTGTCTAGGTTGGTATTAGCTTTTCTTCCAAGGAGCAAATGTCTTTTAATTTCATGGCTGCAGTCACCATCTGCAGTGATTTTGGAGCCCAAAAAAGGAGGCTGTCACTGTTTCCGTTGTTTCCTCTTCTATTTGCCATGAAGTGATGGGACCAGATGCTATGATCTTAGTTTTCTGAATGCTGAGCTTTAAGCCAACTTTTTCACTCTCCTCTTTCACTTTCAACAGGCTTTTTAAAAAAAAATTAAATTACAAAACCAATACAGTATTGTAAAGTAAAAATAAAAATTTAAAAAATTAAAAAATAAAAAAATTAAATTAAAAACCAAAAAGAGCCTCTTTAGTTCTTCTTCACTTTCTGCTGTAAGTGTGGTGTCATCTGCATATTTGTGGTTATTAATATTTCTCCCGGCAATCTTGATTCCAGCTTGTGCTTCATCCAGCCTAATATTTCTCATGATGTACTCTGAATATAAGTTAAATAAGCAGGGTGATAATATACAGCTTTGACATATTCCTTTCCTGATTTGGAACCAGTCTGTTGTTTCATGTCCAGTTCTAAGTGTTGCTTCCTCACTTGCATACAGATTTCTCAGGAGGCAGGTCAGGTGGTCTGGTATTCTCATCTTTTGAAGATGTTGTGATCCACACAGTCAAAGGCTTTGCATAGTCAATAAAAGAGAAGTAGATGTTTTTTTGGAACTCTCTTGCTTTTTTGATGATCCAGTGGATGTTGGCAATTTGATCTCTGGTTCCTCTGCCTTTTCTAAAACCAGCTTGAACATCTGGAAGTTCACGGTTCACAATATTGCTGAAGCCTGGCTTGGAGAATTTTGAGCATTACTTTACTAGCTTGTGAGATGAGTGCAACGGTATGGTAGTTTGAGTATTCTTTGGCATTGCCTTTCTTTGGGATTGGAATGAAAACTGACCTTTTCCAGTCCTGTGGCCACTGCTGAGGTTTCCATATTTGCTGGCATATTGAGTGCAACACTTTCACAGCATCATCTTTCAGGATTTGAAATAGCTCAACTGGAATTCCATCACCTCCACTAGCTTTGTTTGTAGTGATGCTTTCTAAGGCCCACTTGACTTCACATTCCAGGATGTCTGACTCTAGGTGAGTGATCACACCATTGTGATTATCTGGGTCATGAAGATCTTTTTTGTATAGTTCTTCTGTGTATTCTTGCCATCTCTTCTTTATCTTCTGCTTCTGTTTGGTCCATACCATTTTTGTCCTTTATCGAGCCCATCTTTGCATGAAATGTTCCCTTGGTATCTCTAATTTTCTTGAAGAGATCTCTAGTCTTTCCCATTCTGTTGTTTTCCTCTATTTCTTTGCATTGACCGCTGAGGAAGGCTTTCTTATCTCTCCTTGCTCTTCTCTGGAACTCTGCATTCAGATGCTTATGTCTTTCCTTTTCTCCTTTGCCTTTTGCTTTTTTTCTTTACTCAGCTATTTGTAAGACCTCTTCAGATTACCCTTTTGCCTTTTTGCATTTCTTTTTCTTTGGTATGGTCTTGATCAAATCAAGATTATCTAAGCCATTTCTCCTACTCTTTCTGCTTTTCTTTGTGTATCAACTTCAACTTCTGTCTGTAGATCAACTTTCAAATTCCTCTCCATGCACATAGATGCACCAGCTATAGTTCAAGCACCAGTAATGGTGAAGATAATCCCAGGAGATAATCTGAGTCAGATAAATCCAATCATTTCTAGCCAGGGGCAAGGGCCACAGGACTCACCTCTGTGAGTACAGTAGAGATTGTAGTTCTCACCAGAGGAGCCTGCCATGCGAAAAGCCTGTCTACCCTTAACAACATGGGAAACTAGACTGGCACTGATGCTATCTATGAAAGCAGTGAGTTCATGATGGGGAAAAGATAGGGATGGAAGATGATAACTTCAGTTTTGGACATGCTCAATAGAGATGTTCACAGAACACCCAAATATACTTTAGGAAATAAATGAATGTAAAGTCTGGAGTTCAGCATGAGAATTTGGACTAGAAATCCAGGCCTAAGACAGTCAGCATAAAAAGTGTTTGAAGCTATGGGTAAGTGAGAAAAAAAAAATTGCTAGTTCAAGACAGAACCCCAGAGAATAGAAAATACAGAATAAACACAGTAAGAGGAAACACTAAAAGAGACTGAAGAACACTGCTGAAAGGATTGGTGAAAAAAAGAAACAACACAGTAAAAATCATGAAAGGAGAAAGATATTTCAAGGAAAATAAAGTGGTCGATTCTATTGGACAAGATAAACTCTGAAAATCTCCCAGCTGGCTATGGCCCCAAGGCTCTGATGATGGATATCAGAGTGAAGGAAAACTCTAAATGAAAATGAGTTTAGGTTAGGAAATGAATTCCTCATGATTTAATACTTTTGTAGCCACTCATGGAACAGCGAGTTGACAAGCATTGGTGAAATTAAATTGAAAGAATAAGTTCATGTGCTTTTGATTCCAATTCTTCAGCAAATCTGTACTGTATAGAGTAACTTGGACTAACTTAGTTACCTGGGAACATTTATAAAGGCCCAATCAGGTTTTTACTCTGAATTCACAGAACAAATCCTAGAGCTCCCTCTTGGGGTTGGCAACTCATGTATATTCCTCATCTTGGAAATATTAAAAGGATCAGCAAACTGTGGCCCCATGGCTGCATCTGGTCTTCTGCCTCTTTTTGTATGGCTTGTGAATGTTAAATGGTGCAGCTGCTAAGGAAAATAGTTTGGGAGTTCCAGAAAATTAAACATAGTGCTCTAGCAGTTCTACTCCTTGGTATATACCTAAAAGAATTGTAAATATAGGTTCACACAAAAACTTGAACCTGACTGTTTACAGCAGCATGATTCATAATAGCCCAAAGTGGAAACATCCCAAATGTCTATCAGCTGATGAATGAATAAATCAAACATGGTATATCAATATAATGGGTTATGTTTGAAAAAAAAGAAGGAAAGAATTATGTGATATAAAATTTATATGACATTCAAATTTCAATGTCATTAAACACATTTTCATTGGAAGACAGTGCTCATCTATTTCAAAATAAATGCTTTCATGCTACAACAGCAGGGCTGTGCAGCAGTGACAGAGGGTATATAGCCCTCAAAGCCTAAAATATTTACATCTAGTCTTTTTCAGAAAACATTGTGGAGCCCTATTCTAGAAGATTGGACAGGGTGGTCCTGAACTGAACTGAACCGAACTGAACAATGTATGAATACCAATTTCCCTTCACTCTCCGTGACATTGTATCCTAGAAATCTTTAAATGTTTTCATTATAACAAATGCGAACAGTCTTATATTAATCTGCATTTCTCTGAATACTACTGAGTTCACACATCTTTTCAAATGTTTGACCACCATTTGCACTTTTCCTTTTGTGAATTACTTGATCATATTTTTTGCCCATTTTTCTATTGCATTGACTTGATTTTTTAAGATTGATTAAGCAGAGACATTACTTTGCCAACTAAGGTCCTTCTAGTCAAGGCTATGGTTTTTCCAGTAGTCATGTATGGATATGAGAGTTGGACTGTGAAGAAGGCTGAGCACCAAGGAATTGACGCTTTTCAACTGTGGTGTTGGAGAAGATTCTTGAGAGTCCCTTGGACTGCAAGGAGATCCAACCAGTCCATTCTGAAGGAGATCAGCCCTGGGATTTCTTTGGAAGGAATGATGCTAAAGCTGAAACTCCAGTACTTTGGCCACCTCATGCGAAGAGTTGACTCATTGGAAAAGACTCTGATGCTGGGAGGAATTGGGGGCAGGAGGAGAAGGGGACGACAGAGGATGAGATGGCTGGATGGCATCAGTGACCCGATGGACGTGAGCCTGAGTGAACTCCGGGAGTTGGTGATGGACAGGGAAGCCTGGCGTGCTGTGATTCATGGGGTCGCAAAGAGTCGGACACAACTGAGCGACTGAACTGAACTGAACTGTGGGTAATAAATATTATATTATTATATAATATATATTATATACTACATATCAATATATACTTCATATTATATAGTATAATAATAGTATACATGTTATTGCATATATATACTACCTCTATATTATTGCATATTTTCTATATATTGGTATGGCATATATATATTGAAGTAATGTTTATATATATGCACACATATAAATATTCTCTTTGAGTATTATCAGATATGTAACAGGAACTATTTTTTGCGTGTGTGAGTCAGATTTTATTCTTTCCTTATAATTATTTTTTTAACTTTTTATTTTGTATTGGGGTATGTAATGAATTAACAATGTTGTGATAGTTTCAGGTGGACAGTGAAGGGACTCAGTCACACTTACACATGTATCTATTCTCCTCCAAACTCCCTGCCCCTCCAGGTTGCCGCTTGAGCAGAGTTCTGTAATGGGAACTATTAATCTTTGATCAGGGTAGCCTGGTGTTGGGAGTGATTAAACTCTGGGTCTTCAGAATTAGACCTGAGTTTCAGCTCAAATGTCTCGGCTCAGGTGCTTCCTTGGCAAAGCACCTAATCTCCGCAAACGTAGGTTTTCTTATTTGTTAAGTAGGAAGAAAGACATGCACTCACTAGGCTGTCTTCAGCTAAGTGTGGGGCCATGACGCATTCAGTAAATGATAACACTTAGCATTGTTACTTTTTAAAATTAAGATATAATTCACATACCATAAAGTGTACAGGTCAGTAACTTTTATTCACGAGGTTCTACAACCATCACCATGATCTAATACCAGAACAGTTTCATCATCCCCCAAAGAAATCCTTTCTCCATCACTCCCCACCTCCCATACCCCTTCCCCTGGTAACCCCTAATCACTTTCTACTTCTGTGGATTTGCCTATTTTGGACATTCCATATAAGTGGGATGATACAATATGTGGCTTTTGTGCCTGACATCTTTCATTTAGCATAATGTTAACAAGGTTCATCCACACTATAGAAATTTTCAGCATTTTATTCATTTTAATTCTGAATAATAACCCATTATATTGATATACCATGTTTGATTTATTCATTCATCAGCTGATAGACATTTGGGATGTTTCCACTTTGGGCTATTATGAATCATGCTGCTGTAAACAGTCAGGTTCAAGTTTTTGTGTGAACCTATATTTACAATTCTTTTAGGTATATACCAAGGAGTAGAACTGCTAGAGCACTATGTTTAATTTTCTGGAACTCCCAAACTATTTTCCTTAGCAGCTGCACCATTTAACATTCTCATCAACAGTACATGAGCGTTTCAATTTCTTCACACCTTTGCAAACACTTTTTATTGCCTGATTTTTTATTACAGTGATTCTAGTGACTGATGGAGAAGGCAATGGCACCCCACTCTAGTGCTCTTGCCTGGAAAATCCCATGGGTGGAAGAGCCTGGTAGGCTGCAGTCCATGGGGTCGCTAAGAGTCAGACATGACTGAGCAACTTCACTTTCTCTTTTCACCTTCATGCATTGGAGAAGGAAACGGCCACCCACTCCAGTGTTCTTGCCTGGAGAATCCCAGGGACGGGGGAGCCTGGTGGGCTGCTGTCTATGGGGTTGCACGGAGTCGGACATGACTGAAGCGACTTAGCAGCAGCAGCAGCAGTGGCTATGAACTGATATATCATTTTGATTCTGATTTCCCTTATGATAAATGATGAATATATATTACCCCCAAAAGCACACCTTTTCATGTGCTTATTGGCCATCTTTATTTCTTCTTTAGAGAAATGCCTACTCAAATATTTTCCCCAATTTTTAAATGGTGTCTTTTTCAGATATATAGTTTGCAAGTATTTTCTCCCAGAAAAGAGTTGTCTTTTTATTCTCTTGATAGTGTCCTTTAAAGTATAAAAGTTTTTAATGATACAGTCCAATTGATCTATTTTTTTTTCTTTAGTTAGTTAAGCTTTAGGTGTCATATTCCTAAGTATTTCAATCTTTTTGATACTATTATAAATGGAATTGTTTTCTTTATTTTCAGTTCATCACTAGTATATTGAAATATAACTGATTTTTGTATATTGATCTTGTGTCTTGCAACCTTGCTAAACTCATTTATTAGCTCTAATACCTATGTGTATGTGTATTTCTTGGGAGTTTCTAGGTATGAGAACATGTTATCTGCAAATAGAGGTAGCTTTACCTCTTCTTTTCTCATCTAGATGCCGTTTCTTTCATTTTCTTACCTAACTGCCTCAAGTGTAATCTCCAGTAGTACAATGCTGAACGGATACGGTGAAAGCAAACATAATTGTTTTGTTTCTGATCTTACGGGGAAAAGCGTCCAGTCTTTCACAATGATGTATGATATTAACTGTGGGTTTTTCATAAATGCCCTTTATCAGGATGAGGAAGTTTCCTTATATCCCTAGTTTGTTGAAAGTTTTTATCTTAGGAAGGTATTGTATTTTGTCAAATGCTCTTTCTGCCTCTATAGAGATGATCATATGTGGCTTTTGTCTTTTATTCTGTTAATATGGTGTATATATTAGTTGGCTAGGGCTGCCATAACAAATTACCATGGACTGAGTGACTTAAAAAACAGAAAGTTTTCTCATACTTCTGGAGGCTAGACATCTGAGGTCAAGCTGTTGACAGGGTTGGTTTCTTCGGAGGCTTCTCTCCCTGGCTTGCAGATGACCATCTTCTCCCTGTGTCTTCCCATGGTCTCCCTAATCTCTTTTTACAAGAACCCAGTCATATTGGGTTAGGACCTGCCCTAATGACCTCATTTTAATTTAATTACCCCATTCAAAGACCTGATCTCCAAATACAGTCACATACTGAAGTCCTAGGGGTTAAGACTTCAATATATGAACTTTGAGTTCATATACCATTCAGCCCATAACAGTGTATTTCACAGACTGACTTTTTTGGGGGAGGAGGGGGTTAAGGTGTTTTTCTTTCTTTAAACAGCCTGGTCCATGATGGGGGCCTCTCCATCTCCCCTCTCCAGTTTGGCTACAGTTCTGAACATCGCTGGATTTTGAGCAGCTCCACCTAGAACACCAAGGTTGCACCACTTGGAATCTTTGGGGGAGCTCCCCGTGCTCCATAACCCAGCTCTGATGGAATCACCAGCTTCTGCTTTTCCCCTTACACATCCCTAGCAGCCCCTGGTCCCAGCCCTTGATAAGCTGGCCTGTGCCCAGAGAGAAGACAAATGGTTGGTTCTGGGGCAGGGTGCTGTCAAACTCTGTTCCATCTTCTAGCTTTCCCATGTAGCGCCTGTGAAGGATGTACCCTTTGTGCTATTTGATGGGACAGTGATCTATTCATTTCTTGACTCTGATCTGCAGCTTCTGGGGAGGCCACCTCAGCCAGGGTATGGCCCTTTTGCTCACTGCCTGCCCTTCCGACCCTCCCGGTCCCCAGCTCTGCTCGTCAATTCCCACCCATCCCCTTCTGCAAAGTCCAGACCCTATCTGGCTACAGAGTGGCTGCCCCAACCGGGAGTTGGGGGGACTCCCATTCACACCACATCCAGTTCCTTCCCACCCAGCACATCCATATATCTGTGGCTGTTGCAGGGGATTGGCCCCGAGGCACCTACATGTCTCCACTAGGTGGTTCTGGGGAGCCCCAGTCCTGCAGGGGTACATCCAGGCTGGCCCTGTGCCTCCTCCCCAATTGCTGCCCCAACTTTACACCCTCTGGGGCCTGCAGGACACCCAGACTGGTCCCCTGTTGGTCACAGATTGATTTTTATATGCTGAGCCAACTTTGTATTCCTGAAATAAATTCCGCTTGATCATGAGATCACTTAATTCTTTCTATATGTTGCTGGATTTAGTTTGCTAGTATTTTGTTGAGGATTTCTATGAGCAGCTGCTAACATTATGATGGTCTTTATTCCCACCATTCAAAGTATATTTATATATGCTATTTCACTTAATTGCATGAGGTGAGTAGTCCAGTCATATTCACACTAAACTGAGGCTCAGGAAAGTGAAGTGATTTTCCCCTAATTATAAATTTGCAGTAGTATATAGTACAAACTGAAACCACAACTACAGATGAGAAGAACATTAGGGAGATGAAAGAAAGGAGGATTTGGTGAAAACAAAGAGAGATTTTGTATGGCTAGACGTTTACAGGGTCAGTTTGAATGGCATCCATGATCTTGATGACATAAGAATTGAGGTCATCTGCTGATGTGCACAATAAGAGTAAATAGACTTGTGGTTTCAATTCATGCGTATTATTAAACCAAGTAGGGGTGACAATTCTGATTAATTTTGAGATCATGATTTGACTAGATAAACTGGAAGGGGAATAAACCAAAAAAATGATGATAGGGCTTGGACTGTATCACTATCAGTGTATACTGCAACTTAGATTCCTTCCTTCTTGAAAAGCTCTTCTCCAAGTAAACTATCAACTCATACCCTCTCTTCTAAGCCTTAGTGGAGCTGTACAGTGATGTACCATGACTCCTCAGTCAATGGATATTGAGTTCAAATTCTACCTCTGGCCCCAGTGGATTGTGTGACTTTGCAAGTCATTTAATATTGGCAAGACTTCCAGTTCAGCTCAGTCGCTAAGTAGTGTCTGACTCTTTGAGACTCCATGGACTGCAGCACACCAAGCTTCCCTGTCCATTACCAACTCCCAGAGCTTACTCAAACTCATGTCCATAGAGCCAGTGATGCCATCCAACCATCTTATCCTCTGTCGTCCCCTTCTCCTGCTACCTTCACTCTTTCCCAGCATCAGGATCTTTTCTAATGAGTCAGGTCTTCGCATCAGATGGCCAAAGTATTGGAGCTTCAGCTTCAGCATCAGTCCTTCCAATGAATATTCAGGACTGATTTCCTTTAGGATGGACTGGTTTGATCTTCTTGCAGTCCAAGGGACTCTCAAGAGACTTCTTCAGCACCACAGTTCAAAAGCATCAATTCTTCAGCGCTCATCTTGCTTTACACATCCACACAGGACTACTGGAAAAACCATAGCTTTGACTAGACAGACCTTTGTTGGCAAAGTAATGTCTCTGCTTTTTAATATGCTGTCTAGGTTGATCATAGCTTTTCTTCCAAGAAGCGTCTTTTAATTTCATGGCTGCAGTTACCATCTGCAGTGATTTTGGAGCCTAAAAAAATAAAGTCTGTCACTGTTTTCATTGTTTCCTCATCTATTTGCCATGAAGTGATAGGACTGGATGCCAGTCCTGATCTTCTTTTATTGAATTTTGAGTTTTAAGCCAGTTTTTCTCTTTCACCAAATGAGGGAATTGAGTTAGATGTTTTCTAAGCTACCTTTCCAGTTTTATGACTCTATTAATTTTGTGAATAAGGGGAGTGGTGATTCAGTTGACTGAAAATTTTCAAACAGCATGGATGAGGAATTCACTAGGGGTAGATAAGGATTTACTGAAGAGCAATGAAGCCTGGTGAAGCAGAGAGCAGGTAAGCCAGGAAGGGTAGAAAGTGAAAGTGAGAAAGTAAACATTGGGTGGGGGATGCTACCTAGAGTTGGGGATGTCATGGAGCATATTACACAGGCTACTGGAATCTAGGTAGTTAATTCATTAAAAATTGTTTTAATTAAATATAACTAAAGAAGGACTTCCCTGGTGGTCCAGTGGCTAAGACTCCATGCTCTCAATGCAGGGGGACTGGGTTCAATCCCTGGTCAGGGAACTAGATTCCACAAGCCACAACTAAGAGTTTGCATGCTGCAATTAAGACTCAGAGAGCCAAATATATTAAATAAATAAATGCATTTTAAATATAACTAAAGAAATTAAGAATCCAGAGCAGACAGTCCAGGCTGGGACAGAAGACAGATAAACCCCACTACCTATTTTTGCATCAGGATCACAATGTTATTTATCTCATTTACTGGGTGATGTACTGAAGAGCAAGGACCTTACCCATAAGCTCCTTCAGCAGAGTTCCAGAAGAAGCCCTGCCCCAAGAGTTTCTTGCTTCATTTAGAGGTCACATGTGAATTTCATTTCTCTGAATGCCACATGATGCTTCATAATAATCTGGTTCATAGGAAGCAATGTTCTGATAATGAAAAGATAACGGTTTCTATACAGCAGGAAGTAACACAACATTGTAAATCAACTATACTCCAAAAAAAATTAAAAACACATCAATTTTTCCTTTTCATATAAGTTTTAAGCTATTTTAAAATTCTCTTTGAAACTATTTTAAAATAAAATGCACTGTTATTGTAAAAAATTCTGCACACATGTAATGTAGATAGTGATAATCCCATTCCTTTTCCTATTGTCTCCTCCAAGTCTTCTCTCTATACACTAATGTAATATTATTTACAAAAAAACGGAATCATGAACACTGTTTTGCAAATTGTCTTTTTGTTTTCTTTTTCTTTTAAATTAATTATTTTAATTGGAGGTTAATTACTTTACAATATTGTGGCAGTTTTTGCCATGCATCGACATGAATTTTTGCTAACCAACCACTATAATCCAGGTATTTTTCATGTCACAGCATACACATGTGCTTTATCCATTTTGATAGCTACAGGGGAGTCCACCATATCATGATATCATAATTTATGACACTCTTATTGATGGGCATTTACCTTGTTTCCAGTTTTTTGATATGTAAACAATACTGCAGTGAACATCCTTGCATATTTGAGTAAATGTTTCTAAATAATACCTTCTTAAAACTAACTGCTTCAATAAAAAGTTAGGTGTACAAATGTAAATTTTAAAAGTGAGATTGCTGGCTCAAAGAGTATTTTAGTAGACACTGCCAAATTATCCTCCAAAATGTCAAACCAATTTATAATCTCACCAGTGTATGAAAGCAGATGTTTCCTCACTCTTTAGCTAGCACTGGGCAGTCGTTTTGTTTTTTTAAAAAATCTTTCTCATCTTATACAGATGGTGAATTGTCAGATTTAGCAAGTAAAAAGTAGAATGTCTAGGTAAATTTGAATTCAGATAAAAAGATCAACCATCTTCATCTGTGAACTGGCTTCCATGTCTGGTCTCTCCTTTGGTATCATCAGTGACCATCTTCTCTGATTATCAACACTTATCGTAGACATTTTTTCTCATCCTTGCTATTTAAATTTGCATATTCTTAAGAGTTAGTGGGATCAAGGGAACTTCCCTGGCAGTCCAGCAATTAAAACTGTGCTTTTCAATGCAGGGACTCAGGTTTGATTGCTGGTCTTGGAATAAAGATCCCATGCCACATGGTGCAGCCAAGAAAATAAATAAATAAATCTAGTAAGACTTAGTGAGAGCAAGTATAAGTATAGGCCACTTTCACGTCCTTTTTAGTGCACTACCTGTTTTTATACTTGTTCCTTTTGCCAGTGGTTTATTTGTCTTCCTTAATGATTTCTAAGAATGTTCTTATCATTAAAGAATTAGACACATATATAGCTCAGTTTTCCTTTGAACTATTTTTGTTTTATCCCCCATCTAGAAGTACTGTGTGTACCAGTTTATCAAGCCATATCACTACGAACGAATGTCCATGCTCAGCTGTGTCCAACTCTTTGAGACTCCATGGACTAGCCCGCCAGGCTCCTCTGTCCATGAGATTTCCCAGGCAAGAATACTGGAGTGGGTTGCCATTTCCTCCTCCAGGGGATCTTCTGACCCAGAGTCTTCTGTGTTTCCTACATTGGCAGGTGGATTCTTTACCACTGAGCCACCTGGGAAGCTATACTATTATGACAGTGTCTCAAATCACTTGGATGCTTTGTATAAATACAAATTCCTGGACCTCATTCTAGATGTAGTCAATCAAATTCCTGGAAATAAAACTTGGGACTCTGTACTTAAAAATCTCTGTTGGGGGGTTTTCTTTCTATCTCCATCTTTTCTTTTTTCCTTCTTCCTTACTTCCTACCCATCCTTCCAGACTTTTATTTAGTGATCAAGAGTAAAAAATTTGCTAGAATTATTAAAATTAAAATATAGAGGTAAACATGCAAACAATGTGATAGGAAGCTATATCTTCCGAGAGAGTACACTGTGATTAAAATGACTATTCTTTATCAGTTCTTGACTTTAGGGAGAGAAAATAAAAATTGTACCTTTTTTCCTCTTAACATTAAAGAAGTCCCCTTTATTATGGAAAATGTTATGCACTTATAAAAGTAGAGGGAGTAATTCCCACGTCCCATTGCCCAACATCAGAAATGATCAACATATGGTCTATCTTGCTTTATCTATGTGCCCTATTTCTCTCTACCATATCCCATTTCCTCAGATTCAAAGCACATCCCAGGAGATTCCTAAACTCATCTGAGATCCAGAACTTTAGGATTTCGGGTTTCCAATTGTGTTTTACAAGTTCTTTCTAGAAAAATATTTACTCATGTTTTTTTCTAGCTAGTCCCTGTATAACCTCATTTACTCTAGTTTCAAAAATTTGAAGCCTATAACTTTTTTTTTTTTTTAAACCAAAGACAAAAGTCAGTTGGGGACATTTGGGGTAATGCTAAGGAGTAAGTACCTGAAATACCCTCTACTAGAGATTTCAATACCTCTTCAATATTCCATCAAACAGGACTTAACACCATAATTTTCTTAGATTTTCTTCAGTTCAGTTCAGTTCAGTTGCTCAGTCGTTTCCGACTCTTTGCGACCCCATGAATCGCAGCACGCCAGGCCTCCCTGTCCATCACCAATTCCCAGAGTTCACATAAACTCATGGTCCATCGAGTCAGTGATGCCATCCAGCCATCTCATCTTCTGTTGTCCCCTTCTCCTCCTGCCCCTAATCCCTCCCAGCATCAGAGTCTTTTCTAATGAGTCAACTCTTCACATGAGGTGGCCAAAGTATTGGAGTTTCAGCTTTAGCATCAGTCCTTCCAAAGAACATCCAGGATTGATCTCCTTTAGAATGGGCTAGTTGGATCTCCTTGCAGTCCAAGGGACTCTCAAGAGTCTTCTCCAACACCACAGTGCAAAAGCATCAATTCTTTGATGCTCAGTTTTCTTCACAGTCCAACTCTCACATCCATACATGACTACTGGAAAAATCATAGCCTTGACTAGACGGACCTTTGTTGGCAAAGTAATGTCTCTGCTTTTTAATATGCTCCTTGGAAGGAAAGTTATAACCAACTTTCCACTGTTTCCACTGTTTCCCCATCTATTGGCCATGAAGTGATGGGACCAGATGCCATGATCTTCGTTTTCTGACTGTTGAGCTTTAAGCCAACTTTTTCACTCTCCTCTTTCACTTTCATCAACAGACTTTTTAGTTCCTCTTCACTTTTTGCCATAAGGGTGGTGTCATCTGCATATTTGTGGTTATTAATATTTCTCCTGGCAATCTTGATTCCAGCTTGTGCTTCCTCCAGCCCAGCATTTCTCATGATGTACTCTGCATATAAGTTAAACAAGCAGAGTGACAATATACAGCCTTGACGTACTCCTTTACTGATTTGGAACCAGTCTGTTGTTCCATGTCCAGTTCTAACTGTTCCTTCCTGACCTGCTATAGGTTTCTCAAGAGGCAGATCAGGTGGTCTGGTATTCCCATCTCTGTCAGAATTTTCCACAGTTTATTGTGATCCACACAGTCAAAGGCTTGGGCATAGTCAATAAAGCAGAAATAGATGCTTTTCTGGAGCTCTCTTGCTTTTTCCATGATCCAGTGGATGTTGGCAGTTTGATCTCTGGTTCCTCTGCCTTTTCTAAAACCAGCTTGAACATCTGGAAGTTCACGGTTCATGTATCACTGAAGCCTGACTTGGAGAATTTTGAGCATTACTTACTGGCATGTGAGATGAGAGCAATTGTGTGGTAGTTTGAGCATTCTTTGGCATTGCTTTTCTTTGGGACTGGAATGAAAACTGATGTTTTCTAGTCCTGTGGCCACTGCTGAAGTTCACAAATTTGTTGGCATATTGAGTGCAGCACTTTCACAGCATCATCTTTCAGGATTTGAAATAGCTCAACTGGAATTCCATCACCTCCACTAGCTTTGTTTGTAGTGATGCTTTCTAAGGCCCACTTGACTTCACATTCCAGGATGTCTGACTCTAGGTGAGTGATCACACCATTGTGATTATCTGGGGCATGAAGATCTTTTTTGTACAGATCTTCTGTGTATTCTTGCCACCTCTTCTTAATATCTTCTGCTTCTGTCAGGTCCATACCATTTCTGTCCTTTATCAAGCCCATTTTTGCATGAAATATTCCCTTGGTATCTCTAATTTTCTTGAAGAGATCTCTAGTCTTTCCCATTCTGTTGTTTTCCTCTATTTCTTTGCATTGATCGCTGAGGAAGCCTTTCTTATCTCTCCTTGCTATTCTTTGGAACTCTGCATTCAGATGCTTATGTCTTTCCTTTTCTCCTTTGCTTTTCACTTCTCTTCTTTTCACAGCTATTTGTAAGGCCTCCCCAGACAGCCATTTAGCTTTTTTTCATTTCTTTTCCATGAGGATGGTCTTGATCCCTGTTTCCTGTACAATGTCAGGAACCTCCGTCCATAGTTCATCAGACACTCTATCTATCTGATCTAGTCCCTTAAATCTATTTCTCATTTCCATTGTATAATCATAAGGAATTTTATTTAGGTCATACCTAAATGGTCTAGTGGTTTTCCCTACTTTCTTCAATTTGAGTCTGAATTTGGCAATAAGGAGTTCATGATCTGAGCCACAGTCAGCTCCCAGTCTTGTTTTTGCTGACTGTATAGAGCTTCTCCATCTTTGGCTGCAAAGAATATAGTCAGTCTGATTTCGCTGTTGACCATCTGGTGATGCCCACTGTAGAGTCTTCTCTTGTGTTGTTGGAAGAGGGTGTTTGCTATGACCAGTGCATTCTCTTGGCAAAACTCTATTAGCCTTTGCCCTGCTTCATTCCGTATTCCAAGGCCAAATTTGCCTGTTACTCCAGGTGTTTCTTGACTTCCTACTTTTGCATTCCAGTCCCCTATAATAAAAAGGACATCTTTTGGGGGTGTTAGCTCTAAAAGGTCTTGTAGGTCTTCATAGAACCGTTCAACTTTAGCTTCTTTAGCATTACTGGTTGGGGCATAGATGGATTACTGTGATATTGAATGGTTTGCCTTGGAAACGAACAGAGATCATTCTGTCATTTTTGAGATTGCATCCAAGTACTGCATTTTGGACTCTTTCGTTGACCATGATGGCTACTCCATTTCTTCTAAGGGATTCCTTAGATTTTCTTACATGTTACTAATTTTAAACACCAGAATTTTCTTACCTGTTTCTTATCTCAGTTTCACATTCATGCCACCTGATGTTCATAAAGTCTTAAATTACTCAATTTAGTAAAGAAAGGAGATTTGAGGAGTATTTAGGCATGAGCATCAAACAATTAAAAATGCTCAGACTTTGAATATGAGAAGTATTATTGAGGCAGAAAGATGGTCTGAGTCACATTGTTGACTCAGCATCCAGCTACAGTCCCTTAATCTCCTACCTATAAAATATGGATAGCAGAGTCTACCACACTGCTTAGAACAATGAGACCTATACTTTGATCTTTAAAGAAGTGAGTTGCCTAATTAGATGTTTCCTTTAATTATTCTTCATGTTTATTTCAATGAATTATTCTTTGGTGGACTTCCCTGATACCTTGGTTGGTAAAGAATCTGCCTGCAAGGCAGGAGACACTGGTCCGATTCCTGGGTTGGGAAGATCCCCTGAAGGGATAGGCTACCCACTCCAGTGTTTTTGGGCTTCCCCTGTGGCTCAGTTGGTAAAGAATCCACCTGCAATGCGGGAGACCTGGGTTTGATCCCTGGGTTGGGAAGATCCCCTGGAGAAGGGAAAGGCTACCCACTCTAGTATTCTGGCCTGGAGAATTCCATGGACTGTATAGTCCATGGGGTCGCAAAGAGCTGGACACGACTGAGTGACTTTCACTTTAATCTTTGGTAAATATTCTCATTTGTAGAAGAATAAGGAAGTAGAAATCAAGACATGGTAGAATATTTTTAAAGTTTTTATCATTCTGAACAGAATTTGCCATTTAAATGTTTAAAAAATATTTTGAAATAAAATTCACATAGCACTCATCGAAATCATTGTAAAAATGTACAATTGTTTTTAATATATGCACAAGATTGTGCAATCACCATCACTAATTCCAGAAAACTTCATCATCCCAAATTGGAAATTCCCTTCGCATCACCTGGCAACATCGAATCAACTGTTTTTTGTTTAACAGATTTGCCTATTCTGGACATTTCATGTCAATGGAATCATACAGTATGTGGCTTCTGTGTCTGGTTTCTTTCACTTGGTATATGTTTTCAAGATTCGTTCATTCTGAAGCACAATCAGTACTTATTTCCTTCTTCTGAATGAAAACTATTCCTTTGCTTAGATATACTACTTTTACTCATTCATTCATCAGTTGATGAATATGTGTATATATGAATATATTGCTTCCTTTTTGACTATCATAAATAATTCTGCCATGAACACACATGTACATTCAAGTTTTCATTTGAATGTTTTCATTTCTCTTTGGTACACATCTAGGAGTGTAATTGCTGGGTCATTAGAGTAACCAATCTTAACTCCTTGAGGTATAGCCAAACTAGTTTTCAAAGTGGCTGCACCATCTTACATTACTGTCAGCAATGTATGAGATTCACAATTTCTTCATATCCTCACCAACTTGCTTTTGGTTTTCTTTAAAATTATAGGCATCCTGGTGGGTGTAAAATGGTCTCTTGTGGTTCGGCTTTGCATTTACATAATGACCAATGATGCTGGGCATCCCTTCATGTACTTACTAGCTATTTGTATTTGTTTGGATAAATGTCAACTCAATCCTTTGTTCATTCAAAAACTGGGTTGTTCCTGTTATTTTGATTATAAAGATTCTTTGCATACTTATGGAAGACCTTACTTTAAGCCAACACAGAAATAAGACCTGACAAAGGGCCAGACTGACTCATGATTATGTATTTTAAACTCTTGTATTCATCCATGCATAAAGTCAGAATTACCTCTATGAACTTCAGCTTTATGAATACATTCTTAGGGGCTAATCTTATGGAATAATGGAGGGATGATCTCCCATGTCAGAGTTCAAGTAGAATGGGACTTTCCCATTCTTTTTCTGATCTATCCCCAAGCCTACCCCACACTGTGGGCATTGGGCTAGAGGTAGGGTAAAGCTCAATGAAGCCTGGCATAACTAGAAGTGCCATCTCCAACACCCCCAACCAGATCCCCTGGCAGAAATTTCAGACCACAGAGAGTTTTGCATACCTCCATAATGTTTATAAATGTCACAACCTAAAAAAATAAAGCAACAAGGTAAAACTTAACCAATCCACCAGGGCAGATAGATTACAAGTATCTTAAAATACTAGTGGCTAGTTATCACTCTCCAGAAGGTATTAAATCTGCATTAGGCACAGGCATAGCTTCCATTTTTAGGAACTTGTAACATATTAGTATTACGTTTTCCAAAATACTTTCCTACTTACTGTTGTTCCTAGGTTGCCAAGATGGGTTAGCCAATAAAGCCTTAGAAATTAAGTACCACTAGTGTTCAAATTAGATGACTCAAAAGTACAGGGCTGGGATGTCCCTGGTGGTCCAGTGGCTAAGACTCTGTGCTTCAAATGTAGGGGCCTTAGATTTGATCTGCAGTCAGGAAACTAGATCCCTTATGCTAAAGCTATGATCCAGCAAAGTCAGGGGAAAAAAAAAAAAGTAGAGGGCTCACCATGTGGATTTGAACAAGACAGCCTGAGGGAGAAGGTAGAGAAATCAGAGGTAGTTTACAAAATTATTGCATAGATGTATCCTATGTGTCTTTGGAACATGCACAAGGGATTGAATATTGTTCTATGTGAAAACTAATGACACTGCGGTAGTTAGGCAGAACAATACTTCAGATATGATCTTGGCCATCTGAGAGCTTTGGTATGTTATAATGACTGCAAATCAGAGATACATGGTCACAATACTATGGAGATACATTAATCGTAATGAGAGAGTTCCAGGGGCTTCAAGACAAAGAAACCCATCAAGAGGCAGAAATAGCATATGCAGACTACATTTATTCAGTGCTTACTGGACACCGGGCACATCAGATACAAAAGAGCTGGGATGGGGGAGGTAAAAATTTAATACACACATTAATTTTACGACTAATTCTAACTACTAGGGGAAGTACAAAATTTGTACAAGTTATACTTTATAATGAAATTTCAATGCCTGTCAAAAGGATAAGCTATACATACAATGCAATAAAAATATTTTAAAATTGTGCTTAACATCACAGAACTACTCCAAAATGGGTTGGTAAAATACCTATACACCATTCATTCTTATTATACACATATTTCACATTAAAGATTGCTGGTAAAGTACAAATACTTTGACCCCATTGCTGAAAAATCTATGGTCGACAACTATATACAAAGTTCCTTTTAGAAACACTGTAGCATTTGTAGTCCATCTCTCCTTTAAAGTCCACCTTATTTTC
This sequence comes from Ovis canadensis, assembly GCF_042477335.2. Taxonomy (NCBI): domain Eukaryota; kingdom Metazoa; phylum Chordata; class Mammalia; order Artiodactyla; family Bovidae; genus Ovis; species Ovis canadensis. Next base: position 156,038,924 of record NC_091247.1, read on the forward strand.
ATCTTAGCTCACTATCAAGTTGTCTTCAGAACTGTTTATATTTCTTTTGTCTGATCATCTTCTTCCAGTTTTCTGATTTCATTTTTTAAACAATTTATAGTTTCACGACTTGCTTTTAATCTCTCTTTAAGCTCTGCAATTTCAAAGCTTGTTTTTTTTTTTGCAGCTTCTAATTTTTCTCTGGTTTTCACTTCAAGTTCTGCAACTAAAGAAAACAGACTGTTATTAATTTATTGCATTTTTCTCATATGTCTGAGATATGTCACAGAGTAATAAATGTGACATTCCGTTAGGTCAATGTTTCCATGATGAAATGCAAACAACTTAAGATATGTAACTAAACACAGGAGGGTGGGTGAGAAAGTCTCAACTCTCAAGAGAGGATCTAAGATGTTTTCTATCACAAAGAATAAAATTCGGGCCACCAGTATTTTAATTCACACTTAAGATTTTAAGACATAATGTCCTTGTTTTTCTCCATTTACATACTGATTTGGAAATTAGGGAGTATATAGTCCAAGAGACTTCCAAGTAATAAGACTTCACTAAAAAGAGGATTCTTAAATTTACATGTAGGAAAAACTTACATACCAAAACCACACTGGTAAACCTGTACCTTTTTTCAAAACAGAGTAGTAACTACCTAGGCTTGAATTCTAGCTCTACTAGTTGTGCCACTCTGAATAAGCTATTTTTTTAATCTCCATGCTCATTTCCTCATTTCTAAAATACAGATGATAACTGCAAACACCTTGTGATATTATTTGCTTAAAAGATTTAAAATGAATATCATCTGGCACATAAAAACATATTAAGTACTATTATGACAGAGGAACATTAAATATTTAAAACATTCTAGCTGGTTATGTAATAAATTACTAAAGAAAAATATCATTACTGCAAAATAGACTATATTTATTTAAATATTCCACTTGGATAGTGTAGTACCATGTTTTATAGAGAAAAATGTCTACTATCACCCAACATTTCCATCTTGTAGACATCTCAGGTAATTGCTGTTAAGGCACAGCTGTACTTTTGTTAGTTTAAAATGATCACTAGTTAGAACCAGCATGGATTGAAGGAAAAAAAACTAAAACCTTTTAAAATCAGAAAGACTTGAGTTCAAATACACCTTTGGTCCCTTACTAGCTGAATGCTGATATCTCTCTCACTTAATTTCTTCTTTCTATATAATACAGTTAAAACTTTGTATTTCACAGAGGATTTAGGATTAAGCAATACATGTAAAAACCATTCAGCATGTTAAAAACACATAATGTGTTCTCATTTTGCCCAATGCTGGTGACTTTCTTTTTGTGATACATTTTACATTGCCAAAACAATCCACATTTTTCTTTGTAATTTTTCATTGCTTTTATTTTTTAAATTATTTTTGAAAATAGATAGTACATACACCCGATACAAAATTAAAAGGCTGAAAATTGTGTGATAAATTCCTGTAAATAGTAATTGTTAGGTTGAATAATAACTGTGCTTGTAATTCTGGAAGAATGCCAAGTGACTCTTAGAGGTTCTATTATTAATTTATAATCTCATTAGCATAGTATGTCTGTTCCCCTACTGCATCAACTTTTTGGTCTTAAATAATCTGGAAGGTTAAAAATTATATTTCAGAATAGTTTTAATTTGTACTTCTATTACTTCTGAGATTGATAATCTTTTAATATGGTTAGGGGATATTTCTCCCTCTCTTTCTATGAACTGCCTATTTATCCTTTCCTCTGTTTTCTATTAGGTGACTGGCCCCCGCCTTTTAAAAAAACTGAGGTATAATTGACATACAACATATGAGTCTCAGGCGTACAACATAATGAGTCAATACTTGTATATACTGCAAAATGATTATCACAGTAAGTCTGAAGTTAACATCTGTTACCATATATACAAAAAAGATCTTCACGACCCAGATAATCACGATGGTGTGATCACTCACCTAGAGCCAGACATCCTGGAATGTGAAGTCAAGTGGGCCTTAGGAAGTATCACTATGAACAAAGCTAGTGGAGGTGATGGAATTCCAGCTGAGCTATTTCAAATCCTAAAGATGACCTGAAAGTGTGACAGTGCACTGCTTCACTGCACTGCTGTGCAAGTGCAGCACTCAATGTGCGGGCAAATCTGGAAAACTCAGCAGTGGCCACAGGACTGGTAAAGGTCAGCTTTCATTCCAACACCAAAGAAAGGCAACGCCAAAGAATGCTCAAACTATCGCACAATTGCACTCATCTCAAACGATAGTAAAGTAATGCTCAAAATTCTCCAAGCCAGGCTTCAGCAATACATGAACTGTAAATTTCTAGATGTTCAAGCTGGTTTTAGAAAAGGCAGAGGGACCAGAGATCAAACTGCCAACATCCGTTGGATCATCGAAAAAGCAAGAGTTCCAGTTTTAAAAACATCTATTTCTGCTTTTTTGACTATGCCAAATCCTTTGACTGTGTGGATCACAATAAACTGTGGAAAATTCTGAAGAGATGGGAATACCAGACCACCTGACCTGCAGCTTGAGAAACCTATATGCAGGTCAGGAAGCAATAGTTAGAACTAGACATGGAACAACAGGCTGGTTCCAAATGGGAAAAGGGGTACGTCAAGGCTGTATACTGTCACCCTGCTTATTTAACTTATATGCAGAGTACATTAAGAGAAACGCTGGGCTGGAAGAAGCACAAGCTGGAATCAAGATTGGCGGGAGAAATATCAATAACCTCAGATATGCAGATGACATCACCCTTATGGCAGAAAGTGAAGACGAACTAAAGAGCCTCTTGATGAAAAGTGAAAAAGGAGAGTGAAAAAGTTGGCTTAAAGCTCAACATTCAGAAAACGAAAATCATGGCATCTGGTCCCATCACTTCATGGCAAATAGATGGGGAAACAGTGGCTGACTTTTTTGTGGGGGGCTCCAAAATCACTGCAGATGGTGATTGCAGCCATTAAATTAAAAGACGCTTACTCCTTGAGAGAAAAGCTATGATTAACCTAGACAGCATATTAAAAAGCAGAGACATTACTTTGTCAACAAAGGTCCGTCTAGTCAAGGCTATGGTTTTCCCAGTAGTCATGTATGGATGTGAGAGTTGGACTATAAAGAAAGCCAAGCACAGAAGAATTGATGCTTTTGAACTGTGGTGTTGGAGAAGACTCTTGAGAGTCCCTTGGACTGCAAAGCAGATCCAACCAGTTCATTCTGAAGATCAGCCCTGGGTGTTCTTTGGAAGGATTGATGCTACAGCTGAAACTCCAATATTTTGGCCAACTGATGCAAAGAAATGACTCATTGATGCTGGGAAAGATTGAGGGCACGAGGAGAAGGGGAAGACAGAGGATGAGATGGCTGGATGGCATCACCGACTCAATTGACATGGGTTTGGGTGGACTCCGGGAGTTGGTGATGGACAGGGAGGCCTGGCGTGCTGTAGTTCATGGGGTCGCAGGGAGTTGGACATTGAGCAACTGAACTGAACTGAACCATATTTAGTTACGAATTTTTTTCTTGTAAGGAGAAATTTTAAAATCTACTCTTAGCAACTCTCAAACATGCGATATAATATTATTAACTATAGTCACTATGTTGTAAATCATATCACCTCTTATTTATAACTAGAAGTTTGCACCTTTTTGGCCATGGCCCCCCCAACCCCAACCTCTGGCAACCACTAATCTGTTCTCTATTATTTTTGAGCTTTTTTTTAAGAGTCTACATATAAATAAGATTACACTGTATTTGCTTTTCTCTGATTTATTTCACTTAGCATAATGCCCTTGAGGTCCATCCATGATGATACAAATGGAAAGATTTCTTTTTAATGGCTGAATATTATTCCATTATGTGTGTGTGTACATGTGTATATATGTATGTATGTATGTATGTGTGTGTGTATAAATAACACTTCTTTATCCAGTCATCTATTGATGGACACTTACGTTGTTTTCCTATCTTGGTTATTGTAAATAATGCTGTAATGAACCGGAGAAGGCAATGGCAACCTACTCCAGTACTCTTGTCTGGAGAATCCCATGGACCTAGGAGCCTGGTGGGCTGCAGTCCATGGGGTCGCTAGGAGTCAGACATGACTGAGCGACTTCACTTTCACTTTTCACTTTCATGCATTGGAGAAGGAAATGGCAACCCACTCCAGTGTTCTTGCCTGGAGAATCCCAAGGATGGAGGAGCCTGGTGGGCTGCCGTCTACGGGGTCCCACAGAGTCAGACACAACTGCAGTGACTTAGCAGCAGCAGCTGTAACAAACATGGGGTGTATATATCTTTCCAAGTTGGTGTTTTTGTTTTCCTTCAGGCCATACCAGAAGTGGAATTGTTGGATCATATGGCAGTTCTACTTTTATTTTTTTGAGGACCCTCCACACTGTTTTCCATAGTGGCTACACCAATCAACACTGAATAAGGGTTTTCTTTTCTTCACATCCTTGCCAACACTTGTTATTTCTAGTCTTCTTGATATCAGCCATTCTGCTGCTGCTGCTAAGTCGTTTCTGTCGTGTCCGACTCTGTGCGACCTCATGGATGGCAGCCCACTAGGCTCCTCTGTCCCTGGGATTCTGCAGGCAAGAATACTGGAGTGGGTTGCCATTTCCTTCTCCAATGCATGAAAGTGAAAAGTCAAAGTGAAGTCGCTCAATCATGTCCGACTCTTCACGACCCCACGGACTGCAGCCTACCAGGCTCCTCCATCCATGGGATTTTCCAGGCAAGAGTACTGGAGTCGGGTGCCATTGCCTTCTCTGAACAGCCATTCTAACAGACATCAAATAATACTTTGTGGCTTTGAGTTGCATTTCCCAGATGATAAGTGATGTTGAGCGTATTTTTGATATCTGTTGGCCATCTGCATGTCTTCTTTGAAAAAATATCTATTTAGCTCTTCTGTCCAGTTTTAATTGAATTGTATGCTTTGTTTGGCCATTGAGCTGTATGAGTTCTATATATATTTTGGAAATGATACATGATTTGCAAATATTTTCTCCCATTTAGTAGGTTTCCTTTTAATTTTGTTGATGGTTCTTTTGCCCTGAAGCTTTAATTACTGGTTATTGGCCTTTTAAAATGATGTGAGGAGCTCTTTATATCGAAAAGAAACAAGTCATCTGTGATAGAAGTACAATATTTCTTTTCATGGCTTGTCTGTCCTTAGACTTGGTTGACAATGCAGAAATTTTTACCCCTTGCTCCCCTATTCTCTTCATATCAATTAAAAGACATACAGAGAGTGAAAGCAAGCTTCGCCGGTGGCTCAATGGTAAAGGCTCTGTCTGCAATGCAGCAGATGCAAGACAGGTTCAATCGCTGGACTGGGAAGATCCCTTGGAGAAGGAAATGGCAATCCACTCCAATATTCTTGCCTGTGAAATCCCATGGACTTCTGGGCTTCCCTGGTGGCTCAGACGGCAAAGAATCTGCCTGCAACGAGGGAGACCTGGGTTCTATCCCTGTGTTGGGAAGAGCCTCTTGGAGGAGGGCATGGCAACTCACTCTTGTATTCCTGTCTAGAGAACCCCCATGGACAGAAAAACCTGGTGGGCTACAGTCCATGGGGTTGCAAAGAATCAGACACAACTGAAGTGACTAAGCACATACATGGATTTCCAGAGAAGCCTGGAGGGCTACCATCCATGGAGCCACAAAGAGCTGGACATGACTGAGCGACTAAACAACAGCAGAGTGAAAGGCACATTGACAGAGGCACATTGACAATGGACTGACAGAGGCTGGGACACAGACATAGGAGATAGACAAGAAAGAAAAATGCATTACAGTGTCATGAGGTAATTAGGGAGCTATAAAGGGAAAGAGAAAAAGAGAGAGAGAGAGAGAGAGAGAGAGAGAGAGTGTGTGTGTGTGTGTGTATCAAGGAATGTTTCTTGGCAGAAGTAAAATCTGAACTGAGTTTTAAAGAATAAGATAGGAATTAGATGAAGTGGGACACAGCAGGCCTTGGAGACAGTACAGAAAGATGAGGGAAACAACAAGGACTTTATGACTGTAATAGGTAGTTTTAAATCTAGTCAGGAAGACTTAATTTAACTCATCTGTTAGAGGACAGCATTCATTGTAGACATAGATCTTTGTTCTTTGATTTAGTTACCATACTGTATTTTTGATAAATCATAAAATTGCCAAGGGTACCATATATTAGAGAAATGGGTTAATGAGGAAATCCTAAAGAAAACATTTAAAAACTTGTTTTAGCCTGTTCTAGTTTTCTGCTTCCTATATATTAAATGTTTACACATACATTTAAGATATATATGTGCATATATATGTGTGTCCATGTGTGTATGTATGTATGTACACCTGTGTATGTATGTACGTGTGTGTGTGTTCAGTTGTGTCTGACTCTTTGAAATTCCATGGGCTTATAGCATATATAAATATATATAAAATTTCTATTTTAAATTCCAAATGAAGCCTCAATTTACAGTAAACCAAATCAAAGAATTGTTAGTTTTGCAAAGCAAATGTAACGCACTCGTTAGAAGCACAGGCTTTTTACAAAGAGAAACAACAGTTTATTGTTTAAGAGTACAGACTCTGTGTGGGTTTAAATCCTGGCTCTTCTGAGTGATCTGGGGCAAGATCAAAACTCTCTATGCAAAATGGGGTTAACAGTAGTACCTCCCTCTGAGGGCTATTAAGGGAATTCCTAAGGGCTTCCCTTGTGGCTCAGCTGGTAAACAATCTGCCTGCAAGGCAGGAGACCTGGGTTCAATCCCTCGGTTGAGACGATCCTCCTGGAGAAGGGAAAGGCTACCCACTCCATTATTCTGGCCTGGAGAATTTCATGGACTCTATAGCCCATGGGGTCGCAAAGAGTCAGACATGACAGCAACTTTCACTTCACTTCAGAAATGTAAAGCACTTATCTAGTATGTGTAAGCTCTATTAAGCATTCAATATCAGTTTAGTTATTCCTTGTTGAAGCAACTTCTATTAAAAGCTAGACCATTAGTGCTTAAGTCAATTCCTGCAGGTTTATCAATATAAATATCTTTATAAACTTTTAACTTGCTTTATAATGAGCAACCTCTATCTTATTACTCTGTCTACAAATATTACAATGCTTTTAGACCCTAGGTTCTGAGGACTGCCTAGGAGACTGGGCTGTACCACTCACTCATATTAATTGAGCAAGTTTCTTACCAATGTGTGCCTCAGTTTCCTTTTCTAAATGGACTACCTAAAAAAAGTTATAGATATAAATGAGCTTATACATGTATAGATTAAAAAAGTACTCAACAAATCTGATATTATTACCAAATATTGAGTATAATGTTCTGAAACTGGTAAAAGTGCATCTATCTTTTTTTACACCTTTGATTAATATTCCCAAATTGCTTTCCTAAAAGGCCTATTCACATAAACAATTCATGAGAAGACAGTGTTCAACACATCCTTACTAGGTACAACTATGAAAGATTTCTTTTGCATATTTGATACAAATATAGCCATCCATTATTATTGGTTTGCATTTTAAAAATTACTAGCAGGGTCAAATATTTTTCTTTTTATTTACTAACCATCTTTCTTCTGTCTAGTCCACTCCTTTGTCCTTTGTTTTAAACTGAAGTTTAAAATTATATTCTTTTTTTTCTAGAGTTTTACAGCTTTTAATCCTTTGTCATATCTTTTAAAAATCTATTTTTTCTTTTTTTGCCCTTTTGAAATGCATAAGTTACATATCTTTTGCAAAAAAATTTTTTGTCTTTCAATGTAATTTCTTCTAACACCTCAAATTTAGAAAGTCTTCCCTAGCCAAGATAGACAGTCATTTCTTTAATTTTTTAAACAGGTTAATTGATAAAAAAAAAATTTAGGGACTTCTTTGGTGGTCCAATTGTTAAGACTCTGCACTTCCAATATAAGGGGCACGGGTGTGATCTTTGCTTGGCCATTTGCACATGGTATGGCAAAAAAATCAAAAAACAATTAACCATCATTAATTAAAATGGAATTTTTTAAGTGCCATGAAACAATGATCTAAATTAAGTTTTCTTCTCAAAATTTATCAACTGTGCCAATACCATTTACAGAATTATTTTTCTTCCTTATAGATTTGATGCTGTTAAGAAAATAACCTCAAGATAGGTGAAAAGACAGCCTTCAGAATGGGAGAAAATAATAGCAAATGAAGCAACTGACAAACAACTAATCTCAAAAATATAATATAAGCAATTTATGCAGCTCAATTTCAGAAAAAAAAAAATGACCCAATCAAAAAATGGGCCAAAGAACTAAATAGACATTTCTCCAAAGAAGACATACGGATGGCTAACAAACACATGAAAAGATGCTCAACATCACTCATTATCAGAGAAATGCTAATCAAAACCACAATGAGGTACCATTTCATGCCAGTCAGAATGGCTGCTATCCAAAAGTGTACAAGCAATAAACGCTGGAGAGGGTGTGGAGAAAAGGGAACCCTCCTACAGTGTTGGTGGGAATGCAAACTAGTACAGCCACTATGGAGAACAGTGTGGAGATTCCTTAAAAAACTGGAAATAGAACTGCCTTATGACCCAGCAATCCCACTACTGGGCATACACACTGAGGAAACCAGAACTGAAAGAGACACATGTACCCCAATGTTCATCGCAGCACTGTTTATAATAGCCAGGACATGGAAGCAACCTAGATGTCCATCAGCAGATGAATGGATAAGAAAGCTGTGGTACATATACACAATGGAGTATTACTTAGCCATTAAAAAGAATACATTTGAATCAGTCCTAATGAGGTGGATGAAACTGGAGCCTATTATACAGAGTGAAGTAAGCCAGAAAGAAAAGCACCAATACAGTATGCTTACACATATATATGGAATTTAGAAAGATGGTAATGATAACCCTGTATGCGAGACAGCAAAAGAGACACCGATGTATAGAACAGTCTTTTGGACTCTGTGGGAGAGGGAGAGGGTGGGATGATTTGGGAGAATGGCACTGAAACATGTATAATATCATATATGAAACGAATCTCCAGTCCAGGTTCGATGCAGGATACAGGATGCTTGGGGCTGGTGCATGGGGATGACCCAGAGGGATGGTACAGGGAGGGAGGAGGGAGGGGGGTTCAGGATGGGGAACACATGCACACCCAAGGTGGATTCATGTTGATGTATGGCAAAACCAATACAATATTGTAAAGTAATTAGCCTCCAATTAAAATAAATTATATTTTTTAAAAAAAGAAAAAAAAAAGAAAATAACCTCAAGATAATACAAAAATGCAGTTTACTAATAAAAACTTCCTAAGGTTGGGGCTTCCCTGGTGGCCCAGTGGTTAACTCAGCTGCTGATGCAAGGGACGCATGTAGACCCCTAGTATGGGAAGAGTCCACATGCAGTGGGGCAACTAAACACATGCTCCACAACTACTGAGGCTGTGCTCTAGGGCCTGTGCTCCCCAACAAGAGAAGCCACTGCAATGAGAAGTCCATGCACTGCAATGGAAAGTAAGCTCCACTTGCTGGAATTAGAGAAGGACTTCCTGCAGCAACAAAGACCCAGTGCAGCCAAAAATAAATCTGAAACATGGACCAAGGAGTCTAACACGTGCGTGAGTCAGGGGCTCTGCACAAAAGCCAGGCGTGGAGGGAGATGGGGGTTGGAGTGGACCATGCCTGGGGGGTTTCAGGTCATGCCAGTTGGCGAAGCAAGCACACAGGGTAAGCGGTGATAATGTCGGCCACCCACCTGCCTTGAAAAAATAATCTAAATAAATTAAAAAAAGAAACTTTCCAAGGTTATAAAGCTCCACATATAAGTTTTAATATAACAAAAGTAGTTTGTGGAAAAGTCTTTTTATAAAATATTTGTTTTTACTGTTACACACATATGAATTAATGATATTAGTCTTGTTGAAAACACAGAAATGCAGGCACTTGAATTTTAAAAGAGAATTTTTCTCTATGAATATGAAATGGGAGAAAGATTTATAATGAAGAGAAAATTACCAGTAACAAATTTAAACAGCATATTATTAACGCTTTTCACCTTTTCGAAGTGATCATATACATTTCTGTTTTATGTTCACGACAAAGTAGACCATATTTTCAGATGTAGAAAATGAAGCATAAATCCTTTTAATGAGTGTGATTTGAAATTTTAAATGACTAACAAGTGGCAATTTTAATCAGTATTCAGATCATTTAACCCCCCAGTCATGGGTTTCATGAAAACACAAGCACTACTATAACCATTAATGGTTTAACAGCAATCTCTTTCCCCAGCAGGGCATTTTCATCCCCTCACCCTTTTCTTTTACTGGATCACTTCTTTCAGCCTACACCTACATTTACTGGTCCACTTCCCCCGGAAAACACTGGCCTCTGGACCCCAAATCCTGCTTTTCCTACTGCTTCAAGAGCTCCTTTCCCTTTACAGGTCAAACTCCAAGACAGGCTTATCCATAGCACCTGTCTCCAGTGTCTCATCTCATTCTCTCTGGATCCACTTCAACGGATGTCTGTCCTTACTATTCTCCTTCAACTGCCCCACTGAGGTCACCAAGGAATTTCACGTTGCTATCGCCTGTTTCTTGGCTCTTATCTTACTTGCTCTCTAAGAGGTACACAGCTAACGACTACTTCCGGATGAACCTTCTTCACTTGGCTCTAGGGTATTATGTGCACCTAGCTTCACTCCCTCCACACTCATGTTTATTTATTTATTTTTTTAACTAATTTCCTTAGCCGGTCACCTCCTTAATCTCTAAATTTTGGGAAAGCCTAGGGCTCAACCCTTGAACCTCTGTTTATCTTCACTTACTCTACTGATGATACCATATGGCCTCACAATTTATAAATCCATCTATATGCCCAGACCATTCCTTGAATACCAGACTTTGAGTACAATTCCCTTCTCAACATCTTCACTTACATGTCTTACAGGTGTTTCACACTCATCATGTCCAAACTTTACTTCTAATCTTTCCCCTCAAAGCTGCCCCTCCCAGACTTCCTATCTCTATGAAAAGCAACAATAATTTTTTGTTTGTTTCCTTCTTCGGGCTCCAAACCTTAAGAGCCATGCTTTGTATTAATATACCTTCTTCTCACATCTTATTAAACCATCAGCAATCCTATTGTAACTATCTTTAAAATAGAACCTCCACTGCTGCCCCACTGGTACCACTCACAACTCTATCACATCTGGACAATTGCAACAACCTCCTAACTACTCTGCTTCTACTCTTTCTGGCTTATAGTCTACTCTCAATATAGCAACCAGGGTGATTGATCTTTTGAAAATGTTACTCCTATAATGTCACTCTGCTGCTCAACACCCACAAAAAAACTTCACATCTCCTTCAGTTTAAAAATCTAAAGTCCTTATAGTTACCTTTAAGACCCTGTTTGACCTGGTCCTCTATTAACTTCTTACTTCTCTGGCCTCGTCTCCCACTCCATGTTCCCTCTACTCCAGTCACACTGGCCTTTCTGTTGTTCCTTGGATATGCCAAGCCTGCTCTTACCTCAGGGCTCCTGCCCTTGCTGCCCCTCTACACATAACATGCCTCCTTCATGCAGCTGCGTGGCTTATTTCCCCACTCCTTTTGGTATTTGCTTGAACGCCACAATTTCAGGAAGCATTCTCTGACATGATATTTAAAACTCTAACAATCTCCTTGCACCAGAAGCACTCCCTCACCTGCTCTAGGTTTCTCCATGCCATCCAATCACTACCTAACGTTCCATTGTTCTATTTATTGGCTATTCCTCTTCCTTCCACTAGAATGTAAGCTCCATGAGGACAGGGCTTTTGTCTGGTTTAGACACTGCTTTATCTTCTGAACCTAGAACAATGCTTGGCATAGCACTGATGCTCAATATACATTGCAAGGAAATAAATGAAAGATCAAAGGAACAACTGAATAAATGGTAACATGGATGTCCACAGAGGGTCGCTAAATAGGCTTCACCTTGAATGACAAAAGCAAATGACTGATGCAGCTGCAAGGAATGCTGTGTGGAGAGACACTAACCACAGTACACTGAAGTATAATGTTCTGCAAGGTTCTTCACACCGTCATTAGCAAAGACTAGAACACACAGAAAACGGCTGAGTGACAGGTTCAGTGAGATTAATGACAAGCTACACTTAAATGGAATTAGTGAATAAAAGGCAAACAGTATTTCAGAGTGTGTGAGCAGCTGTCTTTTACCTTTTTGAAAGTTGGCCTACGTTGAGAACTATTTAAAGCATCCTTCTTATTTGTTCTTTGGTAATACATATTTTGTTTCCTAACTCCTAAAAATTTTACTTATACATAATAAAAAAATTTAACAGTCACTTATCATACAATCCTTTCATCATCACTGAATACATTATTACTCAGGATTAATTATAAACTCATGGTACTTACATTCTGTTTCATGCTTATAGGCTCCTAAGGTAAGCTGACGAGATGTTGTCAATAATTGTTGCATCATTGCTGTTGGGTCTTGAAATATCTAATGGGATAGAATGGGAAAAAAAGCCCTGTAACTTCAAAATCTACAAATTGAAAATGCTTTAAAAACTCTTATTATAAAATCTTCTCACCATTTCATCATAAAACTCTGAAACCACTGTTTTTTTCCCCAGCATTGCATTGGTGTCTGACTGAAACAGCTTTAATAAATGATACAGTGTTACCTGTGAAATAAAAACAGATATGACATCCATGGATGGTTTTTATCATCATCATGTGAGATTATTATTTCTCTAACTGATTTACAGTTACAGAAGTAACTACTAAAGTAAAGCAGTAAACCTATCAAATTCAGGATCTTGTCACAACTACAACTTACAGTGGCAGATCATCCGAACTCTGACTGTACTTTTATTCTCCTATTAGGTATTAACATCTATCCATATCTGTTTAATATGTATGCTACAGAGAGGATAAGTAAAGACTGGCTACAAAGCATTCCAGAGAGTGACTATATATAAAAATAACTATATATAAAAATAACTATATAAAAAAGATACGGCTATGCAAATTAAACTGGGAAATCACTAAGACAAAAAGTCTTTTACTCATACAAATGAAATTTGCTTAACTGTGACAGATAAAGTTTACACATTCACTGTGAGGAAAAAAGATTTGATTTCAAAAGGAATGATCAATACTAAAATACTCAAGTTTTAGAGGACAAGTTAATTTCTCCAGTGTAATATTAAGATTATAACATAAGTAGCATAATAAGTGAAAAGTCAGCCACTGATAATTCACTTCGGCAAGAGCAACCTCTCTTCAAAATACTTGGAAACAGATATAATAAGACATCAATGGAAAAACTTTGCAGCACAATGTATGATTATTTGTACAAAACAAAATCTAGCAGGTAAAACATCAAAGGTTCATGCTGAAGTTGGAGAAGCGACTGAGAGGACTTGAAGAATTTTCCAAAAAGTCAGCTAAAATCATCATAAAAAGCAGGCATCATATTTAAAGCAGATAATTTGACAAATTTCTAGGATGACAGAAAGCAGATGAGACTACACCAATAGATAAACCATAATGGAGAAATCCATAACCGAAAAACTTAGGGAAGAAAACTACATCAGAGGTGAGAGACAGTGGCCCCAGTGAAGCCCGAGAGAGACAGGTGTAGAAATCAAGAATGCTTTGGGTGGCTAGGTTGGTTAATCTTCCTTCTTCTCCTTTTACTCACAAACAAGAGAGCATATCCTCCTGTGGATCCCAGAATTCTTCACCCAATCAATCAATCATGAAGTAAAAATAAAGGTATTTTTAGAGAGCATTTACTCTGAAAATTTATTTCTTAGGCATCCTTTCTGAAGAAATTCTTCCAGCAAAATGAAAAAAGAAAGAAATATGAAGATAAAGGATTATGTGTCATCCTCAGGAGTTGAGAGGCACTATCTAAAATTGAAAAATCCAAACTTAGGGATTTAAATACATCAGACACATGGGAGTTAATTCCTAGAGGAACTGAAAACAGTAACTGTCGTTTTCCTGAAGGGGTCAGAAATGGGGTTTCTATGTTATGAGGTTAAATTATATCCCCCCAAAGATAGTGAAGAATCTATACTTATCCTCAGTACCTGTGAATGTGACCATATTTGCAAACAGAGTCTTTGCAAATGTAATCAAGTTAAGATGAAGTCACGGGGGGGCCCTAGCCCGATATGACTGATATCCTCATAAACAGGGAAGAGATGCAGAGATGGGAAGGGAGAGACGGCCATGTGACAGTGGAGGCAGAGACTGGAGTTAATGCTGCCACAGCCAAGAAACACCTGGGGCTACCACAAACTAGAGGAGGCAAGAAAAGATCCTCCCCTAGAGGCTTTGGAGAGAGCATGGCCAACATCTTGAAACTGGACTTCTAGTCTCCAGAACCAAGAGAATAAACTGCTGTTTTCACCCATTCAGTTTGTGATACTGTTATGGCAGCAATAGGAACTTAATACAGGAAGCTTGCACATTTTATTTTTTAATCTTTTAAAACCTATATATTATGTGTTTTATAATTTGAGCAGTATTGAAAACTACATCATAAAACTGTCCTTTCCCAACCTTGTTCAGATTTTGAGAGGCATTCATGCAGATACAGACAATGAAAAATTTCAAGACATAATGTCTCCAATTAACACTGATGCTTGAAGACTCTTAGAACAATGAAAATGCCTATACCTGCTGGCAACATTTCTAGGAATAAAACCCTAGTATTAGTATTTTGCTTTTAGAAACAACCATTCCTTTTACATAGTGGCTTCACCTGTAATAGGTTACTGGATAACGGAAGCAAATCACAAGTTATCCATGTCTTTCTTTTATAATTTAAATAAATCTTCATATGACTTATTTTCTATAAGAGTCAACTGAAAAACTATAATAGTTTCATTACACTGAAAGAACACAAGAACAGTTTGGAGTGGATAAAATTCAGGTTCATGTAGATCTACATAAAAACCTATCAATAAATTAATCACTGCAGAAGTGCAAAAGAATGTATTACCTTCCTTTCCCAAGAGTAGACTTTCAGAACTGTCTCATAATGAGGCTACATGATATAATGATTTCTTTCAGAGATGTATCTTCCAAGGCGGGGCAGGGAGGTGAGATGGGGGAGACAGATGAGGCGGCAGACAGGTAAAGCAGCACATTCTCAAAATAAAATGAATTCAAAGCAACCTTACGAAGTTAATAAGAACCTCAGCTCTAATAACATTAACAATTTCTCCCTCTCCCCTCTCTCAATATCTGCCATATTCTGTGCTCTATATTCCCAAATAGACTATTTTGATCAAGGATAGGTGTAGTGTCTGATCTTTGTATCCTGCCCTCTGAGAAGTATCTTGCAAATATATTTAATAATTTTTTGCCAAACAGAGTATCTGTGAGAGTATCACAGAAAGACAAGAATGGTAGGAGATACCAAAACGTTACCACATGGAAGATATTTAAATAACCATTTAGATGGATCTTCAGGAGGAAAATAAAAACAAACTAATCTATGAATAGTTATCAGGAAAAAGTTCAAGGAAGATTAATATAAAGTAGAACTTTCTGAAAACTAGAACTTCTCCAAATCTGAACAGGATGTTTTACTTCATGATGGAAGTTAGTCTTCTTTTTTTACTATACTGGAGGGGTTAAAGGAAACTTCTATGTAGTGGTCTACATCAACCGGTCCTAAATCTTACTGTGCATCAAAATTACCTGCGGGGTGCTGGCCCCTCTCCAAATCTATAAATCACCATCCAGAGAATGGGGACTAGATGTCTGAACTTCTAAAAAATACCTTAGGCATTTCTGGTGTAGTTAGTTAGGAACTAATTCTATCACTGGCCCAGGTGCTATTCAAGTCCTTTAAAAGCACACAGTTTTACAAATGTATTCAGATAATTAAAGTGTAAATGTTTGGTGCTGAAGGAATGAACTCAATCTATCAAGATGAAAATTGATGATGATGAATGTTAAAATCCTGAAAGTGGAGTTGAACACTGACCATACAAATGTGCAATGAAATAGCCTGAGTTGCAACTCTGTGTTTAACAATAAAGCAGGCTTAGTGGTTTTAGTTAAAAGAGTAAAGGAAAGAGTATGATATCTGAATGCAAATGTACAGGTCCAAAAACTAGCTCTATCACAATTAACTGTATTTTTGAGCACAAGGCTTTATCTCTGAGCCTTAGTATCCTCATCTCTAAAAAGAGGATCTCACCAACCTCACCAAGTTGCTGAGGGCTCAAAGCGAAAACTTCTGGGACTTTTTACATTAGCTAGCAACAACTGGAAGAAGAGAGCAAATGATGAAAAAGTAGTTATAATAAGGAATCATTAATAAGATAAAGCTGCTAGTACTGATGACAGTATGAAAAAGTAAAAAGGCATTCTAGGGTTTTTAACTAGACACTGGACACTCCCATTTCACAAAGTGTATGGACTCAACTTGTTTATTACTAATAACCAAAAAATACTAATGAATTTTAGACCTTTTTTTTGCTTTAGTAATCATATAATTTCCATGATTTCTTTCAAATAACTGTTCATACTGTATTCCTTCTTTTTATACTTGGAAAATAAAAGATTTTTGAAAGGCATTTCATTTAAAAAGGAAAAACCTTAATGCATGGCAAGATATAGCAAGACATAAACTTATATAAACTATACTTGAATAAAAAAAAGTCAACATACAGCTTGCATATGTTGTCTAATGTACTATTACATTACATTTTTACAATTACTAAAAAATCCATTTTATATCTACAAAGAGTAACATTACTCACAGGTCTTTCATTAGGATCAATGAAAAATATTTTGATGATTATTTCGAATTCACCCCATCCTGTTTCAGTAATCTCATATGGAGGCTTAGTAACAACTAAAAGAAAGAAAAAAGAAAACAATCAGGAATTTTTAATTGCTGATACAATTTCCTAGTTCTTTTATATTTTGTATGTTATGAATCACAGAACTACTGTACCTCTCAAAGGATTGCCATAGCTTTCATGTAATTTAAATTGGATTTTCTTCACATATGCTGACATATCCTAAAATACAGAAGAATTAATTAGTTCTGCCATCTACATATAAACATTAGAAGGGAAGAAATGCCTAAGAAATATGAATTACAACCTGGAGGTTTGTTTTTTAAACAAAGGAAGCTTATGCCAGATTCTTTCATAATTCATCATACATATAAGTATATATGTCTCTATTCACGTGTGTTACAAATCTTATGTTTATGTACCTCTGAGTATTGTTTGCTAATATCTCTGTTGACAATATTCAAAATCAATTCTGATTTTTCCATAAAAACAAATACATTTTTTCCATGTGATAGTAGACTGTATCAATACTTCATTTTATTGCTTAATAATATTTCACTGTATGAATACACCATATTTTATTTATCCACTTATCAGTTTGGAGACATTTGGGCAATTATGAGTAATGTCACTGAATATTTACATACAAGTTTTTGTGTGGACTTTGAAAGTTTTTTGTCTTTTAATTTTGTTTAATACGTGATAGTATAACTGCTGAAGAAGAAACATTATCAAGCTTAGTTGGTTTCACTATTTTAATTCAGCCTTTTGGTGAAATATACCAAGAAAAGATAAACAGAAATCAAAGGTCAACTAGAATCTTCTTTGCCCTTGAAATTAAGATAACTTTGGGTTGCAACACTACTTGCTGTGCTGTATTTTGCTTAATTTCAGCTCCAGTGGCCTACATTCAACTGCTGCTGCTGCCGCTGCTAAGTCGCTTCAGTTGTGTCCGACTCTGTGCGACCCCACAGACGGCAGCTCACTGGGCTCGCCTGTCCCTGGGATTCTCCAGGCAAGAGTACTGGAGTGGGCTGCCATCGCCTTCTCCGCTACATTCAACTAGTCACCTTTAAATTGTGGCTGAACTGAGTTCTATGTGGGCGTCCCTGGTGGCGCTAGTGGTAAAGAACCTGCCTGCCAGGGCAGGAGATAAGAGATGTGGGTTTGATCCTTGTGTGGAAGATCCTCTGGAGAAGGACATGGCAACCCACTCTGGTATTCTTGCCTGAAGAATCCCACAGACAGAGGAGCCTGCACGGCTATAGTCCATAGGGCTGCAAAGAGCTGGACAGGACAGAAGCAAGTTAGCATGCCGGCACTGAGCTGAGTCACTATAAACTGTCCTACATGGCAGTTTAATGTGAGGCATATTGTGTTTTATTTACTTCCAAATTGATCATCTCTTAATTTATTAAACATGACTGAACACAGTGTGGGGTTACATGGGAAGATGACTCTTAAAACTGACACTATAAAGTTATTTTGAATAGTTACTAGATTCCTTCACAAAATGTGCCCCCTCCTTGATAAAGTGTAAGTCCAAAATTCTTCTCTCTTACATGTGGTAAAAGTATTTGAAGCAGGATAACTTTATCATTATCAAGCTATGAATCTATCCTGTGGTTTTTGGCACCATTTTCAACTTTTCAGACGTTAACATCTCTTCATGATGCCTCTAAATGCTTTTACAGATGTTTCCAGATGGTGACAAATGATAACAATGATAACATAAATTCTCATTTGCCTTATTGCTTCCACTATATTGGATCAATAACAGCTGACATACAAAATGAAGAGTTTTAAACAGAGGAATATTTATTCATTTAGTACCTACTGAATACCTACTATGTACTGACCACATTCCAGGCATTAGAGATACAGCCACAAAACCAAACTACCAGCAGCCAGATTATGTAGCAGTTTTGTCTTTCATCTTCTCTGATTATCAAATTATAACTTAAATTTATCATTCCTGAAACATGTGATTATACACAAGGCTACCTTAAGAGGTGGCGATTAGAAGACATACTATGTATACAGGACAGTTCTTGTTACCATTGTTGTTGTTTGGTCGCTAAGTTGTGTCCAACTCTTTTGCTACCCCACAGACCACAGCCTGCCCGGCTCCTCTGTCCATGGGCTTTCCTAGGCAAGAATATTGGAGTGGGTTGCCAAGTTTTTCCCTGGGAATCTTCCCGACCCAGGGACCAAACCCACTTCCTCTGTATTAGCAGGTGAATTCTTAACCACTGAGCCAGCAGGGAAGCTCATAACTTAATTTTCATTAGAAAACAGTTTTGGAAAATTGATTTCTACTAACAAGTATACAAAGATGACAGTTCTTACTTTATTCTTTCAACTTTTGGGGTAACATTTCTACAATGGGCAATTTTTTTTACCTTTTTTAAAAAAAAACACTTTTTATTCTGTACTGCAGTAAAGCTGATTAATAATGCTATGACAGTTTCAGGTGAACAGAAAGGACTCAGCCATACGTATACATGTACCCATTCTCCCTCAAACTCCCCTCCCAATAACATTCAGCAGAGTTCCATGTACTACACAGTAGGACCTCGGTTATCCTACAATGGGACAATTTTATTATCAGTTACTATAAAATGACAT
This sequence comes from Ovis canadensis, assembly GCF_042477335.2. Lineage (NCBI taxonomy): Eukaryota > Metazoa > Chordata > Mammalia > Artiodactyla > Bovidae > Ovis > Ovis canadensis. The sequence goes on from NC_091247.1 coordinate 156,058,385, forward strand.
TACAATTTATCTTCAAGCAAAACAAACCATAGCGTCAAAAAGGTTTTAGGAAAAAGAAATATTTACCTCATTTCTATATGGTTTTACATATACTGTCCACTGATGGGTGTGCCCATCTTCTTCTCTTTTCTTTCCAAAATATCGAGCAACATTACCATAAACTATTGGTTTAACGATAGTAACACCCTAAAAGATAAACAATTTCAACATAAATTAACATTGTACCATTACCCAAATAAACAGAAGGAAAGCTTTGAAAGCCTGATTAAAGAAATGGCAGGCGGCCTAACAACCTAGGTTTGCATATACCATGGATTTCCCTTAAAAATCAATTCCAGACCATTAGCCTCATTTTATATTACCACAAATAACTAAATATCACAGTAATTACAGTGTTCTCACTTTGAAAACATCTATTTAAATCATATAAAGTACTTTGAGAGTTTCTATTTTTGCTTTGGTTATTTAATAAAGAAACAGAAAAGGTTCTTTATTTACAGACTTTAAAGAACAACCAGTAATTAATAGTCACTAACTTTGATTGTCATCACCTGATGGTAATGTCCTTATTAATCAGCTTACAGCAAGGTTTTCCAAAGCACAGTACAAAAATTAAAGGCAGTTTCAAAGAGAATTTTTTGGTAGAATAAGGGAAGCATTTTCTTTTTATTACTTGTGCTTACTTTAAGCTATATTAGAAAAACCACAACTACAACTAGCAATTCAAATCACAATTTCAAGAATAGTAATGCTTAGGAAGGGACTTTAAACATTAGATTTAAACAAACAAGTTAAATATTACATTTGAATTCAGATAATGGCAGAGGCACGTGGAAGAGTCAAGCTTGATAAACACTTGACTGATGGCATGTTTGCTATATTTGTGCTCAGTTCTGTGATGCATGTACATGTTTCTGTGCACATGTCAGAACTGCAAAGGCAGAGTATGATGAAAAGGAGAGAGAAAAAAATTTCAGGAGAAAATGCTGAGTGTTGCACATGAATTTAAGACTAACTGTTGAATAGTAGGAGTGTACCTGAAGGTCAAGACCAAGATATGGCATATGTAAAAAGTGTAGGGCCAATGTAATCAACAAGTAATAAGAAGAGGAAAAGCGGTGAACAAATAGAAAAAGGTTTTCCTTTTTTTTTCAAACTTCTTATTCTGTATTGGGGTATAGCCAATTAATAATGTTGTGACAGTTTCAGGTGAACAGCAAAGGGACTCAGCCATAGATACACATGTATCTATTCTCCCCCAAACTCCCCTCCCATCCAAGCTGCGAGAGTTGCACCTGCTATACAGTAGGTTAGTCATAAAGAGAAAAACTTCACTGCGACTAGGTAATCCTCAAATAAATCAATACCTATTAGCCTAAAGTTAATTCAGAAGAAGGCAAGCAGTTTCTATGGAAATTAAAAAAAAGTTACAGCAAGAGCACTTTTGGGGCACACAAAGATAGGGCCTCACCTTTAAGGACTGAATGAACAAACACAAAGGAGCACTGACAAGGTGAGTAGGTAACAGGTTTCATAGCGCCAGTGTTGACAGGAACTTGTAGAGGTCTTCAAATATTTAAAGGGCTTTCATTTGCCAGTGGACTTTCTACTAGGATGAAACTTATCTAAGTCAGAAAAAGGTGCTTTCAATATCAGGTAACAGTCAGCAAGGAGAAGAAACAGGTCCCTAAATTTTAAGTTTTAAATGACTAACTCACATCCATTTTTGGTGGAAAAGCATTTGAGGACTACAAGCCTGATCTCCTCACTTCATTTTGGACTTACAAGACTTTTAGAACCTAACATGATTACAAACTGAGAAAGCTCTGTAAGTTCTTCTCTGAAAGCTAATCTTATAATCCTCTTTTCTGTTTTCTTTTTTTCCCCTTATTTTTTATTATTATTTTTCAATCTTTTTATAATCCTCTTTTCTGTGGTGCTTTCTTATCATTCCAAAATCTGGCCCCAAAGCAGAGAGAAAATATGTTTATGAAACTCCTACTACTATGAATTTTACCTGGCCATCTCTTTCCCCTTCCATTTAATTTCAGTAGCTTTTGAAACTTTCAAAGAGCTCTCGCTTTATAAGAAGCATTAAAGCACTGTGTATGACAACTGCATATACAGCATACATTTCTGTAAACAATATGATATGGAGAAGGAGTCTTAAAACCTAGAGCAACTAGACTGGTGCAAAAATTGGGTGATTTCTTTTTGAAAAAATTTTTCTTTCTGTGGTAAATAAAAATCTGAAGGGGGTAAAAACCAATGTTATATCAGGAACCAGCTGGTCGTGACATAAAAAATTAATGTGCCAGGTAACGTATTAAAGTGGGAGGGAAATTTGTCACGGTGTCAAACATCACGTTAAGCTCGATTATAACTTTAATTACAAACTAAGAAACTAACGTGTACTGAATGTTGCCTATGTGCCAGGCATCTTCTTTGCCTTGATTAGTATCCTGGCCGTAGCCTTGAGGCTTTCAAACATTACAAATTTGGGGAAGTCTTTGGAACTTTTCTATCCGCCAGCTCTATCGTTATCACACTTGTAAATACTGGGAGTAACACTGCCTTTTTTAAGGCTGCAATAGGGGCTGAGAGAATTCGGTAAAGCATTCACCTACGTGCTTCTTTAGCATGGAATCGGCTGTTGTTATCCCACAATAGGTGGGTGACCCCGACCCCGATTTACAGGTGACCTGGGTTGGCAGCGGATGAACACCAAGCCAGGATCTGCCAGCCCTCCAAATGGCTTCTTCCTTGGCTACGACGTCCATCTCTCCCCCAGGCACCAAGGATTATGTCAGTTTATTTTGTCTGGGATGGAAGGGAGGCGGTTACACCTGAAGTTGGGGCCCAATGAAACCACGATTTTCCCTTTGGGGCTCTGAGTCGCCGTCCTCCTAGAAACCCCAGTTTCAGCCTGAGGCAAGAAGGAGCGAAAGCTGACCCTCCCCAGGCCGCGCTAGAAAGAGCCGGGACGAAAAAGATATTCCGTGAGGGGAGGCACCGGCCGTGCACTGACCTTCACTCTCCCGCCGGAGTCAGGCCCAAATTCGGCCATTCTCTTGAACATATTGTCTTACGGTAGAAGCCGCAGCCGCCAGGGAAAGAGACCGGGGCCGGCGGGCTCGCCGCTCCCTCAGAGACCCCACTCCTCCCGCGCGGGCCCAGGAGGAGGGTTTCTGGTCGAAGGAGGACGAGTCAGCGGGGTTCCGGTCGCCTAGGAAGCGCCAACTCCTGGCCGGGGACAGCGTCCCGGACGCCCATTCAGCTCTGCTCCCGGTAAGGTCGGATCTGGAGTGGGCGGCAGCGGCGAAGTGTGCGCAGGCGCGACGAGCTCTCTTACACTGCGCACGCGCAGGGCCGCTGCGGTGGGTGTCGGTGGACCAATCTCGGTTGCCAGGGTCAGAGGAAGCCGGGAATTTCCAGTCAGCGTGTCGACGGCCCAGACCACCTGGCTTCGCAGTGACAGAGAAACTGGCTGTTCGAGGTGATACATTGCCATCGCTAAAGCGTTACAGTTCTGAAATTATGTTCATGATATCTCGGCTACTCACCGCTTTTCTCTGCGTTCAACTAGCCGTCTCAGGGGACCACAGAGGATGAGACGGTTGGATGGCGTCACCGACTCAATGGATATGAGTCTGAGTAAACTCCAGGAGTTGGTGATAGACAGAGAAGCCTGGCGTGCTGCAGTCCGTGGGATCGCAAAGAGTCGGACACGACTGAGCGACTGAACTGAGCAGTCTCAGACTTACATGGTTGCATCGATTCTTTATTTATTATTCTATTTTTATTATTTATTTAAATTTATTTATCATTTATTATTATTTATTATAATTTATTTACTGCCTTTTTCATCTCTTTCCTTCCTTTTTCTGCTCAGTTTCGATTCTAAGATCCCTAACGTGACAACGGACCTCCCCTCCTTTGTCCCTTCTGTGGTACTAACTACTTTGCAAGTTTTGTTGTTTGTCGTTCAGTCTCTCAGTCGTGTCTGACGCTATGCCACCGCATGGGCTGGCATACACCAGGTTTCCCTGTCCTTCACTATCGCCTGGAGTTTGCTCAAACTTCTGTCCATTGAGTCGATGATGCCATCCAACCATCTCGTCCTCTGTTGCCCTCTTTTCCTCCTTCCCTCAATCTTTCCCAGCATCAGGGTCTTTTCGAGTGAGTCAGTGCTTTGCATCATGTGGCCAAAGTATTGGGCTTCAGCTTCCGCATCAGTCCTTCCAATGAATATTCAGGGTTGATTTCCTTTAGGATTGACTGGTTTGATTTCCCTGCTGTTGAAGGGACTCTCAAGAGTCTTCTCCAGCACTACAGTTCAAAAGCATCAGTTCTTCGGTGCTTAGATTTCTCTATGGTTCAACTCTCGCATCTGTAGGTGACTACTGGAAAAGCCATAGCTTTGACTAGGCATGCCTTTGTCAGCAAAGTTTTGTCTCTGCTTTTTAATATGCTGTCTAGCTTTGTCTTAGCTTTTCTTCCAAGGAGCAAGCATCTTTAATTCATGGCTGCAGTCACCATCCACAATGATTTTGGAGTCCAAGAAAACAAAGTCTGTTTGTTTCCATTTTTTCCCCATCTATTTGCCGTGAAGTGATAGATCAGATGCCATGTTCTTAGTTTTTTGAATGTTGAGTTTTAAGCCTTCTCTTTCACCTTCATCAAGAAACTGTTTAGTTCCTCTTCACTTTCTGCCTTAAGGGTGGTATCATCTGCATATCTGAGGTTATTGATATATCTCCAGTCTTGATTTCAGCTTGAGTTTCATCCAATCCGGCATTTCATATGATGTATTCTGCCTATAAGTTAAATAAGCAGGGTGACAATATACAGCCTTGATGTACTCCTTTCCCAATTTTGAACTAGTCCATTGTTCCACGTCCAGTTCTATCTGTTGCTTCTTGACCTGAGAAATACCCTACAGAAAATAGGCAGTTTAGCTAAACACATGCCTGGTACCAAGACTTCATCTGTCATTTAACTCTAAAATACTGGCAACCAGGCCTTTTTTTTTTGAGTAGAGAATAGGGAGAGGCTGTCTTGGGGGATGTGACCAGTCTAAGAGGAGAGATCTAAGGAGCCTCAGTGAAACTGACTCAACCCACCAGGTCATCCTTCAGTGAAGTACACATGGTCAAATCCACACAGGCCCTCAGAACCTCAAATGACTTTTAAAGTTTCCCAATCCTAAATTTAAGTAGATAACCAAGGATTGCCAAATAACAGAGAAATGCCTCTAGTATGAAAGATATAATCCAAAGTAAACAAGCGAAATGGCAGATTAGAGGAAACAGAGAAGTCAACTAAAATAAAAATCAATCAAACTGTTATTATTAATATGCTGTGTGCTGTGCTTAGTCATTCAGTCATATCCAAATCTGTGACCCCCATGCACTGAGGCCCACTAGGCTCCTCTGTCCATGAGGATTCTCCAGGCAACAATACTGGAGTGGGTTGCCATGCCTTCCTCCAGGGAATCTTCCTAACCCAGGAATTGAACCCAGGTCTTCCACATTTCAGGCAGATTCTTTACCATCCAGGCCACCAGGGAAGCCCAAGAATACTGGAGTGGGTGGCCTATCCCTTCTCCAGGGGATTGTCCTGATGCAGGAATTGAACCAGGATCTCCTGCATTGCAGGTGGATTCTTTACCAGCTGAGCTCCCAGGGAAGCCCTTATTGTACTATATCCAAAATATAGTAAATACTACATATTATTATATATAGTACATATTATTTACTACATATTATTATATATAGTAAATATATTAATACCATATATAGAATAAGAAATAGCAAGCATGACACAAAACAAGGAGAAAAGAGTATTGAAAAATGAAAAGGAGTTGTTGGAAGTTAAAACTATAACAGAAATGAAAAAAAAAAAAAACTCAGAGCAAGGTTAGACTAATGAAATTCTTGCTGCCTCTGAAGACCTAGAGGAGATTTAAATGGAAGACATAGAGCAGTGGGGATTGCGAGGTACAAACGAGCATGTATAAAATAAACTGAGACTTCCTTGACTGTCCAGTAGCTAGGACTCATCACTTCTACTGCAGGGTGCATGTGTTTGATCCCTGCTTTGGGGACAAAGATCTCACAAGCCATGCAGCACAGTCCAAAATAAATAAGTTACAAGGATATATTGTACCATACAGGGAATATAGCCAATATTTTATAATAACTAAATGAAATATAACCTATAAAAATGTGAATCACTATGTCGTACACCTCAAACTTAGTAATATTGTACATGAACCATACCTCAATAAAGAAAAAAGAGACCTAGAGTTTGGGAATTGAACTAATGATAGATACAAATAAAGGTAAGCCAATATAACAATTATGCAGTTACTGGCTCTAGGGAAAATAAAATCTTGCATAAGAGAAGAAAGTAATTGTATTTGCTGCTGCTACTGCTAAGTCGCTTCAGTTGTGTCCAACTCTGTGTGACCCCATGGACGGCAGCCCACCGGGCTCCCCCATCCCTGGGATTCTTCCTGCAAGAACACTGGAGTGGGTTGCCATTTCCTTCTCCAATGCATGAAAGTGAAAAGTGAAAGTGAAGTCACTCAATCGTGTCTGACTCTTAGCGACCCCATGGACTGCAGCCCACCAGGCTCCTCCATCCATGGGATTTTCCAGGCAAGAGTACTGGAGTGGGGTGCCATTGCTATGTAAATACTGAGTATTGATCTTAAGAATATGGAATTACATTGGAAGGATGGGTTTTAGGGAAAGGTGCCATGTGTGATGAGATACAGAAGGAGGAAATAGAATTTAATCCTTAACTTCCACTGTAGGAACCAACATCAGGAACAATACAAGTCTGACACTTTAAACCATGGGAGAAAATATAATTTTTTTTCTTTTTTCGGTCATATCTCACAGCTTCTGAGATCTCAGTTCCCAGACCAAGGATTGAATCCAGGCAATGGCACTGAGAGTACTGACCTAACAGGTAGGCCACCAGGGAACTTCCTATGATTCGTTTTTAAATTAAATTAAATTAATTTATTGGCTGCGCTGGGTCTTTGAGCTGCACAGGGGCTTTCTCTGGTTGCAGCAAGCAGGGACTACACTCTAGTTGTGCTCAGGCTTCTCATTTCAGTGGCTTCTCTTGTTGGAGAACATGGGCTCTAGGGCACATGGGCTTCAGTGCTTACTGCTGCAGTATTCAGTAGTTGTGGTGCCTGCTGCCTAGAATTCTAACATTAAGCTAAAAACGTAGAAAACAGCTGCATGTGAAGAGGGAAAAATGGGGAGTTACATAAAAATCTTGTAGAAGTATCTGTAAACATTGAGAATTTATAACCATAAAAATTTAAAATTATTTAAAATTAATTTGTATAATAAACATGTATTTAAATGAAAAATATTTTATCTATGAATGATATTAGTCACTCATGACTATAACTGTTCGTAATTCCCTTCGTGTCTGCTAAGTCGCTTCAGTCATGTCTGACTCTGTGACACTATGGACTGTAGCCTGCCAGGCTTCTCTATCCATGAGGTTCTCTGGGCAAGAATACTGGAGTGGGTTGCCATGTGCTTCTCCAGGGGATCTTCCCAATACTGGAATTGAACCCACATCTCTTACATCTCCTGCACTGGCAGACAGTTTCTTAAGCAGTAGCGCCACCTGGGATGCCCTTTAGCAACTTAAAAAAATATATTTTTAAAGTAAGTCTGCTAAATACAAATGGAAGAAATGTGCTCAGGGCTCAGTTATAATTAGTGCCACATGAAAGCCCAGTTTTAATCTGGAATATCACTCTCTGTTTCAAATAATATCCTGACGTGAAGGTAAGCAACATTGGAATTGAACTTCTTTTAAAAATGATGAAACTTTCATATTGATTTTTACTTTTTCCTCTGAATAAGGGTGAAAATTTGGTTTTGGAACTTGATTGTATTAAAATAACAGGTATAAGTGAGACATAACATTTATCAAAAACAGCAAAATCTCCAACAAGAATTGCTTTCTCTCTTAGGCCAACTTTTGCTAATCTGCCGGGGTCCAGCCCCGGTGGATCCAGGGTGATTCGAAGGTAGGAACGGAGTCGGTGTCCTTGGAAATAACTTATTTAATTACAGATAGAGAGGGATTAGAAAATTAGCAGAGAAAAAGAGGCTGAATAACTTGGTTTACATGGAATACCAATCACCACCTACGTAGGCCGCAGGCGTCTTCCCGTTCTCCCGAAGGAGAGGAGGCACTGAGGCCCCCCCGGTCCGATCTTAGAAGCCCAGGCAAAATTAGCGGGCCTGGTGGGTACCCATGCACCAGATGGGAATCCAGCCAGAAAAACGGGGAGCAAGAAAGAACGACATGGGGGAATCAGTCTTTCCGGAAACTGATCCGATTTCTTTATTTTTGGGTTTGCTTATATACCTTTTGTTACACATAGGGATGAATACAGAGTCACACGGGGGTCAGCAGTCCTGACCTTTATCAAAATCAGGTGCTTTACATAAAAAAAAGATCTTAGGGGTTTTACATCATCTTCTGGCCATGAGGCCTGCTGACATTTTATGACCCTTTCTTTCTGATAACCAAAAACTTATTTTTTCCAAGGGTGTTTTTTCTTAAACCAGGCACCACTCTCCAAATAAAGTTGCATTCCTATAGGGTGAGGGTGTAGTGAGTTACAATCAAGAAAGGAATTTATTTAACCCAAGGTTAACATGATTAATCTTAAAGGTTAATACTTATTTCTCCTATATGCTTAAAGGTTAATACTTATCTCTCCTATATGCTAGTTATATTCATTATAAGGGCAGGGAATATGGAGATTTAGCAGCAAACATCAGCCCAACAAATGAAAATCCTTTCACCAATGTTCCCCTTAAGATCTATTTAGTCTTAAGATAGTGATAAAGTTACATTTTTACATAGCAAGGACACAGTGATTTATAACAAAGTAGACGGGGGAGCCTGATGGGCTGCCGTCTATGGGGTCACACAGAGTCGGACACGACTGAAGCGACTTAGCAGCAGCAGCACAGTGATCTATTATAAAAGAGAAAATTCATTAACTCAAAAAGTCTAGTATTGTTAACCTTAAAAACTACTATATTTCCTTTTCTATATTCCAAATACTTTGATTAATATATTCCCAGGTGCCTAAGGATATGGAGGCCTCGCGGCAATCATTGACTCAACAATGAGAAAAGCCCTATGCTAATTAAGACTCTCAAAATACTCCAAAACTCTCTGTGCTGTTTATGGTTGAGAGGTAGTAAACAATCATGTGCGTAGTGGCAGGAGTATGGATAATCCTGTCACACAAGCTAGTTTGCCAGCAGAGAGGTTTGACCTGAGACACCCTTATCCCACCCAGGGCAGGGAATTAGCAGCAATTATTGGCACAACAAATGAAAAACCCTTCACCAATACAATTCCTAAACAACCCATTATACTAATAATTTCTAACTTCCCAAAAGAATTTGCCTTTAGTAAGTCTAAAACATCTCGTGCCTCTCAGGTTGGGAGGCTGTAAACAATCACATGTGGCCAGACGAACCTATACAGGTGGGCTAGATAACCTTCAGAGGAGTTCGTAAGTTTAAACACTCTTGTCACGCCCAGGAATTTTTATTGACTTGGAGCTGCATGTTTACTCCTTCTCCGAGAGAACCGGTGGGGAACAGCCCCCCATAAAGTCAGAGGTGTAGGCAAGAGCATGAAACAGTAAAGTAGATAGACTCTGGTTTTGGGGGTAGATGCTTGGGAACAGGGTTTCCTGAGACTTGATCATGCCTTTGCGTATGCCAAGCCTCCTTCCTCATGACCTTTGCCATGGGCAGAGTTCCTCACGCTGGCACTAATCTCTGGTTGTTTCTTCAGTCAGCCATTGTTATGGTTCAGTCCTGGTGCTTCTCAGATATATCCTATCTCTGCATCTGAGCTGTTACTCTTCAAGCCTCTCTCCCCTACCTTGACTCATTCTTTGTACACCTCTGAATGTCCTATTATGAATAAACCCACATTCTTTCCTGTTGATTCATATCAAAATGCTCCCAGAATCTTGAAACCGGAGGATACACCTGAGTTGGGCCCCTCTGCTGTCCTCCAGGGGACTGGTCACATAGATTTGAGACCTGGCCCTTGAAGCCGCAGAAGCTGCTATACTAGAAGTGAGATTGGAGAGTAAAAAACTCTCAAAATGCCCAGCATGGGGGAATATACTAAATCATCAGGGAGATTCATTCAAGCAGCTGGTTTTTATTGACCATGTATCACGTTACAGGCACTGTTCTAGGTACTGGGAATGTGGGCATAAACAAGAGGAAAAACTTTCTGCCCTCCTTGCTGTAAAAACAGTGTCCCAGCATGGTATGTCAGAGATGAAACGCAGTAAAGATGTCCCGATGTGGAAGAAGGGGTGACCGCCTGAGGGGTATCAAAGCCTGAGTGGAGACCATCTATTCCATTGTGTGGCAGTGTTGGGAGATTGGTTACATACAGGCAAACTGATTAAATATGTGCATGTGCTCAGGATACATTTTAAGAATATTAAGGAAAATGGGTACCTGCTTTCTGACTGTATAACAAGGAAGTTATCAACATAAGAAAAAAACCTACAATTAACCTTGTGGCATGGGATTAGAATTGGAGGTATTCTATGAACTCAATTTGAGTAGATAAACGTTAGGTAAATACATACATCCTCTAGGCTCTGTCCTTTGATGGGACATGGGAACAGTGCTACTCTACTGCCCAGAATTATTTTTTTAAATACTATTATCCACTGTGAGGGCTAAGAGCTTTTGGAGAAATAGCTGATTCTAGGCTGAAGCAGAAAAAGAACAAGGTGAGCATTAGGACAGCTTGTGCCAAAAAACAAAAAAAGTACCCAAATGATGAGGTCATGTCAAGATGACGCAGAAGCTAGCTTGCCGAGTCTCTCTGAAAAGAGAAAAACCCGGGACATTGAGAACATAAAAATAAATGATAGCAATGGATTATGACTCATTATAATTGGAATAAAGTAGGAAGCCAGGGATCCATACTGATATAATAAGTACATGCAAAAATTGATATTTTGATGAGGAGGAAAATTTCTCAAAGTATCTTGTCCTCTCCCAAATACCTCACAGTGAAGGTGACTTACAGACATCACCTTAATCAAACAATCAATGGGAACATCATCTGAAACAGAACATTTCAAAACTGCATGTCACCTGAAAGGATGCAATGAGAAGAGGACAATATCACATCTGTGGCATCCCTGCCAGAGATGCATAACCTAATCTACTCCAGGGAATATCAGAAAAACCTTAGGCTATTGTACATCATAACTGGTTGAGGTCTTCAAATGGGTTAAAGTTGTAAAAGTCATGGAAACATGAAGAAGTTACTTAGGTTGAAGGAAACTGAAAAACGTAACAACCAAATATAACGTGATTCTGAATTAGACCTTTTAATTAGAATTGGTGGGATACTTAATGAAATTGCATAGATCTGATGACTAGGTGTTCCTAGTTTTGTCAGTGTTTACCTCCTGATATGGATGATGTTTTGAGCTTCTGCAGAAATTACACACTGAAGGATTTGGAGCCATGGGCACCATGTTGACAGTGTATTCTCAAACTGTTCAGAAAACATAAAAGGCTGTACTGTACTTACAAATTTGGGGAAAGATTGAGATTGTTTCAGTCTCTTTAAAAAGTGGGAAAAACTCTATTCTTTTGAAAGTTATACTTCATCTAAAAGAAGAAGTAAAACATGTCTATCAAATGGTTACAGGTTTGATTCCTGGGACACTCCAACACTTAAAACTCAATCAGCAGAGAAACAGTCAGCCAAGAAGGGCTGAGAAGGAGCCATCAATGAGACAATATAAAGGAGGAGAGCTGAGGAAGAAAAAGTTTTCAGAAGTAGCAAGTGGTTCACTCTGTCAAATGCTGCTGAGAGATCAAGTAGGATGAACAGAAACCAGGTGATCACTAGAACTGGCCCCAGTGCATCCTGGGAGGAGTCATGTTGGAGCCGTTTTCAGCTGAGTGAGGACCGCAGTCAGATTAAGAAGAGGTGAAAACACAAAGGGAGATGAGAGCATGGAGTGGGTGAATATAGATATTGCACCCAGAAGTGTTACTGGAAAAGGGAGCAGAGAATGATGTTGTAGTTGGAGGGTTATGTAGAGCCCATGGAGAGTTCTGTGTAACAAGCCAGGTTACCAGGGCAGCATGGTGATGGACTGCATGTGGAAACACTGCCATTGGCTGGAGCAGAGGCCCTTCATTCTAGCAATAAAGGGGAAGGAAGGGAAGGTGGGCCCAGGGAAAGATGTGAATTCTGTTATGATGGCCAGCAGAGGAAAATTTTGTATGAGTTGCTTCTGTTCTGTCTTTGTAATATGAGACCAGGTCATCTACTGAGAGCACATGTCAAATACCAGTGGTTGGGCTTGTTTACTGGGGGTTTGAAAAGATTGGCGAAGTAATTAGTGACAGTCATTTTGGAGAGTGGGGACACCAATACAGAAGGATTGAAGAGAAGTGACTAAGATGATTAGGCTGACTTGAGGGCCCATTTGAGATTGATGTTTATGAAAGTAAAGTGAGGGGAATTCTTTGGTGGTTCCATGGTTAGGACTCCATGCTTTCACTGTTTAGAGTAAGAATTCAAGCCCTCTTGGGAGTTGGAGAAGACTCTTGAGAGTCCCTCGGACTGCAAAGATATCCAACCAGTCCATCCTAAAGGAGATCAGTCCTGGGTGTTCATTGGAAGGACTGATGATAAAGCTGAAACTCCAATACTTTGGCCACCTCATATGAAAAGTTGACTCATTGGAAAAGACTCTGATGCTGGGAGGGATTGGGGGCAGGAGGAGAAGGGGATGACAGAGGATGAGATGGCTGGATGGCATCACCGACTTGATGGACGTGAGTTTGAGTAAACTCCAGGAGTTGATGATGGCCAGGGAGGCCTGGCGTGCTGCGATCCATGGGGTTGCAAAGAGTCGGACACGACTGAGCGACTGAACTGAACTGAAGTGGGAAACTAAGGTCCCAGAAGCTGTGAGGCACAGCCAAAACAGATTAAAAATTTTAAACATTGAGAATCAGCATGCTTATGGATTTCTCTAGCAGTATCCACCTGTTTCAGTACAGGTGAGGATGTAGGAAATAATAAGTGTCAGATCATTATTTCCCAAATATACACACATGTATTTCTTCAGAGACATTAAATGGGTCCAAACAAAGGAGGACAAGGTATGAATTGCAAAGCTTTTAATGAAAATGTTTGTTTTTCTTTTACAACATGCATAAATTCACATAGGTTTGATAGCAGTTAATTCAATGCTTACAAACTTATCTGCCTCTGAATTTAGTCATAATGGATTAATTTAAGCTAATAAAACTAAGGAAAATCAACAGCTCATCTAATCCTTCTTTATATTCCTTCAGGATCAGCAAGATGCATAAATGAGTTCTTTGCAAAGGCTAAAATAGGTTGATGTATAAATTGTAAGCTTATTTTTAAAATTCTGTGTACATGCAACATTTCTATGAAAACATTTAAACCAAATGTCACACTTGTGAAAACAAAATTCTTGATTTGGGCTGTTTCCATTTTTAGCCATTTGACGTTCTGCTCTTTTTGACTGAATAGATGAGAGTTCACATGCCTACACAGGTGGGACTTTGCCTAAGATCAATTTGCTTAAAGATATTCTTTTGTTATATTTTTGTTGAATATTAGGGAGTACTTATATCATTCAAGATTAAGTCTGGGTTATCTCTTTGAAGAACTAAATGTACTAGAGATACATTTGATAATGAAGATTTTAGACAAATATTCACCAGCATTGGTTCTGTTAGCAAGCTGAAAAATGTTGTAGGCCTAATATCAAACAATAAACACGTGAGGTAAACATCAAGCCTCTGAGAAGAAAGACCACATGCTCCTGCTTCTGTAAAAACATTATTTGTTTGAAAGAATGATAGTATAACCTTTTACTCAATGATTACTTCCTTAATATGAAAAAGAGACAAAATGAGCTGAAGACGAACACTCCACAGTTACACTCTGCAACCCTTAACATAACTCCTGAGATCTTTGTTTTGACACTTGTTTCTCCATGCCACCCTATAGAAAAAGATGAAACAAATGATGATAAGATTGAAACATATCTTCATTGCGTTATACATACTTCAAATCCTTTGCGAGAACAAAATAGTTAATCAGTACATGAAATACAAGCTACAGACAGATCCAAATGTTGCTATTTATTAACTGGAGATATGTGTACCAGGGACGTCACAGCTCCACAAGCCTACACTATAGCACAGAATGCTGAACACAAATGTTGAGTCTTGTGAAGTCCCCAACAGCACTGCAAAGTGCATCCCACATTTACTTAAATCCAAAAATAGTTTCAAGATATTGTGTAGAAAATTTCAAAACCTCTAGAAATTCCCTAAAATAAACTGAGTAGTAAAAGAGCAAAAGATTCTGAATCAAGTAAAATAGATTGTTTCTATGTAATACACTGTTTAGCATAAATCTAAAGCTGCAATTTTCAATTCTCAGTAGCATACTGTATAGTCTTTGGAATATTCTTTTACTTCTCTCACATCAACAGGATAAATCAGCTCTCCTCTTTAATGCTTAACACATACCGTGCTCTTAACAGAAACTAAAGACTAATAAGATTAGTCTTATCCTAAAGACTAATCTACACCTGTTGTAGGTCCATTATACTTCAAACACAAACATACAAACAACCTCATAGGAAAGTGGTCAGATTAGTGGTTACCTGGTGTGGGGCTTGGAGGTGAGGTGAGGGGGTAAGGAACTGGACAAAGGCAGTAGAAGGTACTATAGACTTGTAATAATAACAGTAGGGATGCAATGTATCACAGGCCTATGCTGGTGGCTCAGTGGTAAAAAATCTGCCTGCAATGCAGGAGATGCAGGTTCGATCCCTGGGTGGGGAAGACCCGCTGGAGGAGTAAATGACAACCCGCTCCAGTATTCTTGCCTGGGAAATCCCATGAAGAGAGGAGCCTGGCAGGCTACAGTCCATGGAGTCATTAAAGAGTTGGATCCAACTTAGCAACTGAACAACAACAGTACAAGATACAACATGATAAATATAATTAATATTGCTATATGTTATACATATACAAAGGATGCTGAGATTAAATTTTAAGACTTTCATTCCACACAAAATTGTTTTTCTTCTCTTTCTCTGATTTTGTATCTATATGAGATAAAGGATGCTTACTAAACTTATTGTGATAATCATTTCATGATGACTATAAATCAAATCATTATGCTGTGCACCCTAAACTTGTACCATGCTCTGTGTCAATTACATCTCAATAAAACTGGAAGGAGGGGGGAAAAACATACCATGCTTTAATGCCTTGTGGATCACGGACAACCCTCTTTGCACATGCTACAGCTTGAGTGATGTCATCTTTCAGCAAAGCTGAAAAAGAAGTGGTGAGAAATGAAAACAATCTTCATAGAAATTTCATTTTAAGTTTAGGTTCAGTCAGCTTTATTCTCTTAGACTGAGGAAAGAACAAGTAATATTATTTTTTAAGAGTCCTTATATATGTGTGAATTTTCGAGGAAAACTCTTTCTTCATTCCATCCCATTTGGTATGAAGTAAAGCATTCTGTTTCTCATTTACCAAAGTCAGTGGATGTTCAGGAACTATTAACTAATGTGATACAAGGGACTCTTTTTACTAGGCAGTGTAAAAACAAAACAAACAAGCAGAAACAGTCGAGCAGTTTTTTACTCAGCAACTCTCCTAATGGAAATATATCCTAAAGAAATCATGGTATGTACCCAAAGATGTGCATACAAAACGTTTGATAGCAGTTAATATAAAAGGAGAAAATGGAAACAGCCTAAGTGCTTAACAGTGAGAGGTAGACTGAGGGTCTCCCTGATGGTCCGGTGGTTAAGAGTGTACTTTCCAGTGCAGGGGATGCTGGTTCAATCTCTGGGGGAAGGAGGATGCCAAATGCTGCAGGGCAACTAAGCCTGCACATCCCAACTAGAGAGAAGCCTGCATGGCACAACGAAGATCCTGCCTGTGGCAACTAAGACTTCACATGGCCAAAAATAAACAAACAAATGTTAAAAAAGAAGTGGATTGATAAATTATAGAATATCTACACAGTATAACTCTATTCATCTTAAAAAATAATAAAGATTAGTATTTGTTAACAAAAATAATTTTGTATTATAATAAAGAGCAAGTTGTATAGCAGTAAATTTAGTAACAATTTCTTTTATGTTGAAATACATTGCTTTTATGTTCTCATGTGGATAAAAATGTGCATCAGTTCAGTTCAGTCGCTCAGTCATGTCCGACTCTGCGACCCCAAAAATGTGCATAATATAGCCTTAATTCATTCACATGACTGATGTAGATTCTGAAAGATGTGGATACTAAAAGTTACCAGTGGTCATGTACCTCTCAGTATTAAAAATTTCTATTCAATGACCATAGGTTATTTTATAATGTAAAAATTATTTTTTTATTTTTAAAGTATTATTTAAAAATATTTTTTATATAAATTAACTGGATATAAAATAATATTCTAAAGACTATTTATTAGGATTTTGAATATTTAAAAATATAACTATCAGCTTTGCAATATTTTTTCAATATTTTATGTACTAAAGATTCATTTGTTATCTCTACTTTAAAAGGAACTCATAGATTATTTATTTCATCCCAATTAAATCTGTAAATTAGCTTGTTAGAATGATTATGCTTATAAAGGCACTGTATTTTTTGGAGATGCAAACCAAAGAATTTAGAAATGAAATGTCATAATGTTTCTAAATCAGTTTAAAATCACTCAGCAAAAAACCCCCCATATACATAAAAGAAGTAAATATGACAAAATGTAAATAACTGTAAAAGTCCATGATGAGTATAGTGATGTTTATTATGCTAATGTTTCTAATTTTCCATATATTAAAACATTTCATAAAAAGCAAAGTTACATTTTAAAAAAACCACACATATTCCTCTTCTTTGGTTAACCACTAATCCTTTCATTTTCCAATAAAGGAGTGCAGATTAAAAAAAATGAAAAACCCCTATAACCAAATTACCCCTAAATCTTTACAAACAAGGAAAGTAGGAGGAATGGCATTGTTCTCTACAAAGCATTAACATGTCCAGTTATGATGAAGTGATAGGTCACTCCAGATACTCTTGTATGTTAGCAAACAGCAACCTTTTATGATACCAGCTCTTTAATTTCTTACTTGAGGAATTATGAGGAGCAAAATAAGGAGTTTTAGGAAGTTAATATGGAGTTTTTCAAGGTCCCTGATGAGCCCTTCAAGACCTTTTTATTTCTATTGACTCTTGACCTAAAGGATCATTCCAGTTTTCCCATAAGATGTTTACAGAAAAACCTGAACGAACTTTTTGGATAACCCAACAGGTATAACCAGAGGGGTCTTGTGCCATCACTCCACATTATCTTGTCTTACCGCTGCAGGGTATACCACAGGCGTTAACTGCTCTTGGGGTTTTGCCATCATTGCACCACCACCGGCTATTGATTTGAAATATCCCATAATCAGTGCTTTTGTCTCCACGATTGTAGTTTGTAGCACGTGTGTTGTAATTGCTTTCCCATCTGGCCAAACACATCCCTGAAAAAAAATTAGTAATAAACAGCAACACGACATAACTTATACTTCACAGCATAATTAGTTCTTTTTAATTCTGCTTTACTAACAACTTGTTTTATAAGTATAAAGATGTATCTTGTAAAATATTTTAACACTTTTGTGTTAAAGGGTCCTTAAGAGAATTCTTTTGTTAGCAAAACATTTGTTAATATTAATGAAACAAGTAACATATTTTTAAAAATATTAAAATAGATGTTTCGTCTATTGCTATTACCCTTCCCCTGCTCCCATTGCTCATGTAAGATTCAGCCTAGAATAGAAAAGTCAACAGAGTTGAGTGGATTCAGTCATTAGCGGCATATGTGAGTAAGTAAGTGAAGTAAGCGACTGAAGTAAGTCGCTTCAGTCATGTCCGACTCTATGCAACGCCATGGACTGTAGTCTGCCAGGCTCTTCTGTCCATGGGATATTCCCACAAGAATACTGGAGTGGGTGGCCATGCCCTCCTCCAGGGGATCTTCTCAACCCAGGTCTTAAATCCATGTCTCTTATGTCTCCTGCATCAGCAGTTGGATTCTTTACCACTGAGCCACCTGGGAAGTCCAATTAGTAGTATGCTGCTGCTGCTGCTGCTGCCGCTGCTGCCAAGTCGCTTCAGTCGTGTCCGACTCTGTGCGACCCCATAGACAGCAGCCCACCAGGCTCCCCCGTCCTTGGGATTCTCCAGGCAAGAACACTGGAGTGGGTCGCCATTTCCTTCTCCAATGCATGAAAGTGAAAAGTGAGTGAAGTCACTCAGTCGTGTCTGACTCCTAGTGACCCCATGGACTGCAGCCTACCAGGCTCCTCCATCCATAGGATTTTCCAGGCAAGAGTACTGGAGTGGTGTGCCATTGCCTTCTCCAAATTAGTAGTATATGCATACGCTAATGGAAAAATACTTTTATCTGGAAAAATAAGGAGTTTTTGAGAGAAAAAAAAATTTCTTACAATACCTAAAGTTGAGTTTGGATATCAAATTAGAGTCCTGAAAAGAGTCATAGAATAGGAAAGACTATGTTATCCATCCATCTATCTAGCCAGTTACTCATTCATTCAAAAATAGTTATGGAGGGGAAATGTCTGAATTCAGTCTGAAAAATACAGTGATGACATTGAAAAATATGGACTAAAATACACAGTCACTTTTCCTTAGGACACATCTTGAATTTTGTGGAAGAAAATGAAAAATAATCAACTGGAGTCAGAATAATAAAATGTGTTTCAGGCTGCATTTCAGGGATCCTTATATAGATATTGATTGAGGGGAAATAGGTTCCTTCTGTCCCTGTTTTAAGAGTTCAATGAAATCTATAAAAACTTTGCCCAGTGTCATGGTAGGGGGACTAAAAATGAGAAAATACTGCCTTACTCAGGCTTGCAGAACTCAAGTTCCAAACTGTAAATGGCTAGAGTTAAACACCAAGGGCTTGACAAACATATCCCAGGTGCTGAAATATATTTTATAGTCAGCTTCCATATGCCAGCTGGCAAATTCAGTGGCTCTAGAGGAGAGCAGTGGGACTTGGCATGCTTCTAACTGTATGGAATTTAACCCTCCCATGCTTCAATCCTTTACCCAGTACATCTGATTCTAAAGGAACCATTGATGTTTTAACCATTGTAAATGTACAGACCCATCAAGAAATAAGAAAAGTCCATTCACACAATATCCCTTATTATTCATCCTCTTTTAGTATCTGTTCCACACCTGGCTCACTATTTGGAAGGAGGAAGAATAGTTAACTTACAGTTTGCCAGGCTGACTCCCTGATAGCCATCCAATCCGAGTCTCTTCAGAGTTCTGGCAAGCTCACACCTCTCAAATATCTTGCCCTGGACAGCAACAGAAAGGAGGAGAAGCCCCAGAATAAGGAGAGCCTTCATGTTGACTGACAAGCCAGAAGTCCAGGCTGACCAGGGTGAGCTGGACTTGGTATTTAACATCTTTTCACTTCCTTCTTCTCTGACCAGTTTTGGGGCTACACCCTTGGTGACATGTGTAAAGCAGGGCCTATGTTTTGGTCCACTGACTTAAAAAAAATTTCTTCCTCATGTTTAAAGGAATATGCTGATGTCATAAGTATTAACCTGCAAAAAAATAATAAAATGAGATTGCCTAATGACCTTGCTCAGGAAGAACTGGGATTAGCACTATAGCCCAAAGAGGAACTTCCTCCTATTTAAATATAAATTTGAGCAACTATAAAGAAGCCTGTGTTTTGGTCCACTGACTTTAAAATTTTTCTTACTTATGTTTAAAGGAATATGCTGATATCATAAGTATCAACCTGAAAAAAGAATAATAAAATGAGATTGCTTAATGACCTTGCTCAGGAAGAACTGGGATTAGCACTATAGCCCAAAGAGGAACTTCCTCCTATTTAAATATAAATTTGAGCAACTATAAAGAAAAAAAACCTGAATATTTTACACAACTGAAAATGAGCTCAACTCTTTCACTAATTTTTTTCATTACATTGTTTTATGTACTTTCACTATGTTGTCTTCTTTTTCATGTAAAATTATTTTATATATATATATATATATATATATATATATATTTTTTTTTTTTCCCCACAAAACAACATGACACACTGCCTGGTGTTCTGATAGGTATGTAGCTCCACACCATGTTGTTCAACCAGATTCCTCTACCAACTTTTTTGGTGTCTATTGAAAATTCTTAATTTGTGAATCAGTGTTTTCCTATGATAAGTAAGCTCGTGAGAACAACATTCCTAACTCCTTTCTGACAATGCCTTACTTCACATTTCCATGTTAGAACATAAAAGGTCATTGCAAAGCAAAAGAACTTAACAATAAAACCTGCAGAGGGATAACAGAATATGCCACCCCAAATCTTCCCCTTTGGCATAAGGATTATTTTGAGCTGAAGGCAATTGAGAGGAAACAGATCCAAGAAAAATTCTCTGCCCTCCCCCAACTAGTTTCCTGAAAGCAGAACGTAAATTTGTGTAGATATTAATCACCAATAACTATTGACATTTATCAGCCCCAAGAAATCACTAGAGGACTGACAAAACAACATTTACTGAGTAGCTAGTATCTTTCATTAGCTTCTAATATATTTATCGTCCCACAATCTACCACCCTTGAAGCTAGAACTCTTCCTATGTCTTGTTGCTACTCTAAAAATATATTGTTTTTTGATTAAGATAGTCTGTAAATCCTGGTTCTAGCCATGTTCTTGAGTTACTGCTGCCTGTATTTCTCATAAGTATATATGAAATATACATGTTAACAAACATGTTTGCTTTCCTCTTAATTTTTTGTTACAGAGCCCCAGCCAAAAACCCTAAAAGGGTTTCAGTTTCAGCTTAGTTGCTCAATCGTGTCTGACTCTTTGCGACCCCATGAACCACAGCACACCAGGCCTCCCTGTCCATCACCAACACCCGGAGTCCACCCAAACCCATGTCCATTGAGTTGGTGATGCCATCCAACCATCTTATCCTCTGTCATCCCCCTCTCCTCCTGCCCTCAATCTTTCCCAGCATCAGGATCTTTTCAAATGACTCACTCTGTGCATCATGTGGCCAAAGTGATGGAGTTTCAGCTTCAACGTAAGTCCTTCCAACGAACACCCAGGACTGAGCTCCTTTAGGATGGACTGGTTAGATCTTGCAGTCCAAGGGACTCACAAGAGTCTTCTCCAGCACCACAGTTCAAAAGCATCAATTCTTTGGTGCTCAACTTTCTTTATAGTCCAACTCTCACATCCATACATGACTACTGGAAAAACTATATCCTTAACTAGACGGACCTTTGTTGGCAAAGTAATCTCTGCTTTCGAATATGCTGTCTAGGTTGGTCATAACTTTCCTTCCAAGGAGCAAGCGTCTTTTAATTTCATGGCTGAAGTCACCATCTGCAGTGATTTTGGAGCCCAGAAAAATAAACTCAGCCACTGTTTCCACTGTTTCCCCATCTATTTCCCATGAAGTGATGGGACCAGATGCCATGATCTTAGTTTTCTGAATGTTGAGTTTTAACCCAGCTTTTTCACTCTCCTCTTTCACTTTCATCAAGAAGCTCTTTAGTTCTCCTTCACTTTCTGCCATAAGGGTGGTGTTATCTGCATATCTGAGGTTATTAATGTTTCTCCCGGCAATCTTGATTCCAGCCTGTGTTTCTTCCAGCCCAGCGTTTCTCAAGATGTACTCTGAATATAAGTTAAATAAATAGCGTGACAATATACAGCCTTGACGTACTCCTTTTCCTATTTGGAACCAGTCTGTTGTTCCATGTCCAGTTCTAAGTGTTGCTTCCTGACCTGCATAGAGATTTCTCAAGAGGCAGGTCAGGTGATCTGATATTCCCATCTCTTGAAGAATTTTCCACAATTTATTGTAATCCACACAGTCAAAGGCTTTGGCAAAGTCAATAAAGCAGAAATAGATGGTTTTTTGGAACTCTCTTGCTTTTTCGATGATCCAGCAGATGTTGGCAATTTGATTTCTGGTTCCTCTGCCTTTTCTAAGACCAACTTGAACATGTGGAAGTTCACGGTTCACATATTGCTGAAGCCTGGCTTGGAGAATTTTGAGCATTACTTTACTAGCATGTGAGATGAGTGCAATTGTGTGGTAGTTTGAGTATTCTTTGGCATTGCCTTTCTTTGGGATTGGAATGAAAATTGACCTTTTCCAGTCCTGTGGCCACCGCTAAGTTTTCCAAATTTGCTGGCATATTGAGTGCAGCACTTTCACAGCATCATCTTTCAGGATTTGAAAGAGCTCAACTGGAATTCCATCACCTCCACTAGCGTTGTTTGTAGTGATGCTTCCTAAGGCCCACTTGACTTCACATTCTAGGATGTCTGGCTCTAGGTGGGTAATCACACCATCGTGATTATCTGGATCATGAAGATCTTTTTTGTACAGTTCCTCTGCGTATTCTTGCCACCTCTTCTTAATATCTTCTGCTTCTGTTAGGTCCATACCATTTCTGTCCTTTATTGAGCCCATCTTTGCAGGAAATGTTCCCTTGGTATCTTAATTTTCTTGAAGAGATCTCTAGTCTCTCTCATTCTATTGTTTTCCTCTATTTCTTTGCATTGATCACTGGGGAAAGCTTTCTTATCTCTCCTTGCTATTCTTTGGAACTCTGCATTCAAATGGGTATATCTTTCCTTTTCTCCTTTGCTTTTTGCTTTCCTTCTTTTCACAGCTATTTATAAGGCCTCCTCAGACAGCCATTTGGCTTTTTTGCATTTCTTTTTCTTGGAGATGGTCTTGATTCCTGTCTCCTGTACAGTGTCGTGAACCTCAGTCCATAGTTCATCAGGCACTCTGTCTATCAGATCTAGTCCCTTAAATCTATTTCTCAGTTCGACTGTATAATCATAAGGAATTTGATTTAGGTCATACCTGAATGGTCCAATGGTTTTCCCCACTTTCTTCAATTTCAGTCTGAATTTGTCAATAAGGAGTTCATGATCTGAGCCACAGTCAGCTCCCGGTCTTGTTTTTGCAGACTGTATAGAGCGTCTCCATCTTTGGCTGGAAAGAATATAATCAGTTTGATTTTGGTGTTGACCATCTGGTGATGTCCATGTGTAGAGTCTTCTCTTGTGTTGTTGGAAGAGGGTGTCTGCTATGACCAGTGTGTTCTCTTGGCAGAACGCTATTAGCCTTTGCCCTGCTTCATTCTGTACTCGAAGGCCAAATTTTCCTCTTACTCCAAATATCTCTTGACTTCCTACTTTTGCATTCCAGTCCCCTATAATGAAAAGGACATCTTTTTTTGGGTATTAGTTATAGAAGGTCTTGTAGGTGTTCATAGAACTGTTCAACTTCAGCTTCTTCAGCATTTCTGGTCAGGGCATAGACTTGGATTACTGTGATTTTGAATCGTTTGCCTTGGAAATGAACAGAGATCATTTTATCATTTTTGAGACTGTATCTAAATACTGTGTTTCAGACTCTTTTATTGACTATGATGGCTACTCCATTTCTTCTAAGGGATTCCTGTCCACAGTAGTAGATATAATGGTCATCTGAGTTAAATTCACTCATTCCAGTCCATCTTAGTTCGGTGATTCCTAGAATGTCAACGTTCACTCTTGTCATTTCCTGTGTGACCACTTCCAAATTGCCTTGATTCATGGACCTAACATTCCAGGTAAAAGGAAACAAATGTTTCCTCTTGTACAGTTTCTAGTGATGAGGATGAGACAGTGAAAGACGGGAATACTCCACTCTCCCTGGAGACTGCAGTTGAGATACAGGATAACTGACAAGAGACCAGCAGAAAGTAACAGTTCTAACCATGTCAGTCTCCTGGAGATGTTTTGGACAATGGACTGGTTCAAAACTGAGAAAGGAGTACGTCAATGCTGTATACTGTCACCCTGCTTATTTAACTTATATGCACAGTGCATCGTGTGAAATGCCGGGCTGGACGAAGTACAAGCTGGAATCAAGATTGCAGGGAGAAATATAAATAACCTCAGATATGGCGAAGACACCACCCTTTTGGCAGAAAGTGAAGAGGAACAAAGAACCTCTTGATGAAGGATAAAGAAAAGAGTGAAAAAGATGGCTTAAAACTCAACATTCTAAAAACTAACATCATGGCATCTGGTCCTATCACTTCATGGCAAATAGATGGGGAAACAATGGAAACAGTGACTGTCTTTATTTTCTTGGGCTCCAAAATCACTGTGGACCATGACTGCAGCCATGAAATTAACCAACACTTGCTCCTTGGAAGAAAAGCAAGACAAACCTAGACAACATATTACAAAGCAGAGACATTTCTTTGCCTACAAAGGTCCTTATAGTCAAAGCTATGGTTTTTCCAGTAGTCATGTATGGATGTGAGAGATGGACAATAAAAAAGGCTGAGTGCTGAAGAACTGATGCCTTTGAACTATGCTGGAGAAGACACTTGAGAGTCCCTTAGACAGCAAAGAGATCAAACCACTCAATCTTAAAGGAAATCAACCATTAATAGTCATTGGAAGGACTGATGCTGAAGCTGAAGCTCCAGTACTTTGGCCACGTGATGCATAGAGCCATTCCTTGGTAAAGACCCTGATTCTGAGAAAGGTTGAAGGCAGGAGGAGAAGTAGATGACAGAGGATGAGATGGTTGGATGGCATCACCAACTCACAGGACATGAGTCTGAGCAAACTCTGGGAGTTGGTGATGGACAGGGAAGCCAGGTGTGCTGCAGACCATAAACAGTCGCAAAGAGTGGGACATGACTGAGCGATTGAACAACAACAATAATAACAGTCTCCCAGCTCTGTGCCTGTAGTGCACAGTCAAGAGAGGAGGATAAAATTTCTCCCTTTCCCTTCCTTTACAAATTCACAGTGGCAGGAGAAAAATAGTTGTGAAAACAGATCTTGAATTGTGACTCTTGTGAATTTGTTTTTGGTAATCAACACCTATGGTTATTGATTCTTAGCCTCTCAGAAGGAATCATGCTTTCCTTTGTCTCTGTCATTTGTCATAAGGATGAAAAACCATGAGAAGAGAATCTCTATTTGTCTTGTTTTATATACTGAGAACTTTTGTAACAAGTGAGAATATTCCTTCTGGTTTCTGCCACTTGGGTGATGCAGGTTGTCTGTCAGGCTTGTATTAGCAGCTAGCCAGCCAGCTAGAAGTCTAAGACATGAAGTTACAGGCAAGCTTCTTTTTGTTGAACCAGGCCAGCTGTCAGGGGAGTTTATCTTAATAAAGTCATAACGGGCCTTTATCGCTTCTACATGATTAGGAGGGGAAGATCAGAGAACAAATGTCAAGAACTACAGATGGCACTCAGACACTGTAAAACTTATGTAAATACTGATAGCCAGGAAACTGCTTTAACAGAGGTCCAGAACATTTATTTAAAAATCTTGATTTATTGTCCCTTACTCTGTAAGCAGAACCTACCAGGGCCAGACCTTTGTGTATTTGGGGATGGCACTTCACACACAAAAAATACTTAACTAATCTTCCTACCATTAAAAAAAAGAAAAATATTATAGCAATTATCCTGGATTTCTGCTAACAGACAAATATGTCCTGACTTCCTTCTTAGATAAAATCTACAATTCCTAATCCCTTGAAATATTGATTTTATATCTTTGAAATGTAGGCATTCAAAAAGATAATTGTTGGCTAAAGAAACCTTAGGACTGGAAAGAAACAAACAGAGAGGTTTAAAAAGCAAAATGCTATTTAATATTTCTGTAACTCTGGTGCCATAAACTCCTTTGCCAGGTCCCTGACAAGATATCTATTAAAGACAAGTATCTTTCGCTTTTTACTAAAGATTTCTGTGGAGAAGAATAATTCTGAGATCAACAGGGAGATGATATATGTATAATTATGGCTGCAAACAGAAACCAACACAACATTGTAAAGCAATTTTCCCCCAATTAAAAATAAATTTTGAAAAAGACAAGTAAAAATCTTAAAAAGTCTTCCCATAAATATTGGTAAAAGGCTTCTGCCATCTGAGTGGGTAAACTTAGCTTGTTCCATCTGCCAGAAACAGCATTTGTATCCAACTGCTGGATGGCATCACCAACTCAATGGACATGAGTTTGAGTGAACTCCGGGAGTTGGTGATGGACAGGGAGGCCTGGTGTGCTGTGATTCATGGGGTCACAAAGATTCGGACATGACCGAGCGACTGAACTGAACTGAATTGAACTGATTCTTACTTATCTAGAGAAAGAAATGGGAACTCATTCTGTATTCTTGCTGGGAGAACTCTAAGGACAGAGGAGTCAAGCGGGCTACAGTCCATGACATTGCAAAGCCAGACACAACTTAGCTACTGAACAACAACAACAAATTCTTGCTTAATATTTATACAATATAACTGTTCTCTTCAATATCTTTAAAAACTATTCTAAATTCGGCCCAAGGTGCTGAACGTTCCAAGGGAATGTTTTAGGATTTTTAATCCCTTAAAGGTAGTTCACTTCCTGCCCTAGGAATTTGCTGCTACTGCTAAGTTGCTTCAGTCATGTCCAACTCTGTGCGTCCCCATAGATGGCAGCCCACCAGGCTCCCCCATCCCTGGGATTCTCCAGGCAAGAACACTGGAGTGGGTTGCCATACCAGTTGATAATTGTCTAAATGAATATTCTTATGTTTCAAAATTAGTTCTCATGAATTTACACTATTCTGGGCCTCTGCCAGGTGATTTTTATCAGGAGTTTTGTGTTTTTGAAAGAAAAGGGGAGTCTATGTACAGATGTTCCTTGATTTACTGTGGGATAACATTCTGATATTGGACTTCCCTGAAGGTAAAGTAAGAATCTGCCTGCAACAAGGGAGACCCAGGTTCAATCCCTGGGTAGGGAAGATACCCTGGAGAAGGAAATGGCAATCCACTTCAGTAATCTTGCTTGGAGAATTCTGTGGACAGAGGAACCTGACAGGCTACAGTCCATGGGTTCAGAAAAAGTCAGACTTAAAGCCATCATAAATTAGAAATAAAGTAAAAAATGCATTTTATATACCTAACCTACCAAACATCATAGTTCTGATCAGCATACCTTAAACTTTCCTAGGACCCATACATTAGCCTACAGTCAGGCAAAATCATCTGACACAAAACCTATTTTAGAATGAAGTGTTGAAATATCTCATGTAATATATTGAATACACTCCCCAAAATGGAAAACAGAATGGCAGTCTGGGTATAAAATAGTTATAAGTATATTGGTTGTTTACCTTCATAAACAAAAAATGTCACTAGTCTGGGACAAGATCACATTTCAAACTCCAAGTATATTCTCTACTCAATGCATTCCACTTCCACACCATTGTAAAGCTGAAAAACCTTAAGCCATTGTGAAGTTGGGGACTTTCTGTATTGTAATAGCAAATTCAGACACAGGGTTTGCCATGTTCCAGGCATTATGCTAAAAAGCTTAATATGTATTAAATCACTTCCTCCCCTTGAAAAAGGTACTGTGAACATCCCCATTTTACAGATGAGGAAACAGAAACCCACTGAAGTTCACAACTTGCCCATGGCTCCTCTGGGAGTAAGTAAAAGGCCACCCTGCTCATGCACTGCCATTTCTGTAAGCTCTACCCAATTTTTCAGTAAAACTGCCTAGTCACCCTGCTTATTTAACTTATATGCAGAGTACATCATGAGAAACGCTGGACTGGAAGAAACACAAGCTGGAATCAAGATTGCCGGGAGAAATATCAATAACCTCAGATATGCAGATGACACCACCCTTATGGCAGAAAGTGAAGAAAAACTAAAGAGCCTCTTGATGAAAGTGAAAGAGGAGAGTGAAAAAGTTGGCTTAAAGCTCAACATTCAGAAAACGAAGATCATGGCATCCGGTCCCATCACTTCATGGGAAATAGATGGGGAAACAGTGTCAGACTTTAATTTTGGGGGCTCCAAAATCACTGCAGATGGTGATTGCAGCCATGAAATTAAAAGACACTTACTCCTTGGAAGAAAAGTTATGACCAATCTAGACAGCATATTCAAAAGCAGAGACATTACTTTGCTGACTAAGGTCCGTCTAGTCAAGGCTATGGTTTCTCCAGTAGTCATGTATGGATGTGAGAGTTGGACTGTGAAGAAGGCTGAGTGCTGAAGAATTGATGCTTTTGAACTGTGGTGTTGGAGAAGACTCTTGAAAGTCCCTTGGACTGCAAGGAGATCCAACCAGTCCATTCTAAAGGAGATCAGCCCTGGGATTTCTTTGGAAGGAACCATGCTAAAGCTGAAACTCCAGTACTTTGGCCACCTCATGCAAAGAGTTGACTTATTGGAAAAGACTGTGACACTGGGAGGGATTGGGGGCAGGAGGAGAAGGGGATGACAGAGAATGAGATGGCTGGATGGCATCACTGACTCGATGGACGTGAATCTGAGTGAACTCTGGGAGTTGGTGATGGATAGGGAGGCCTGGCATGCTGCAATTCATGGGGTCGCAAAGAGTCGGACCCGACTGAATGACTGAACTGAACTGAACTGAAGGGCCCATCAGAATGCCTCTAATAGGCAGTTCATCTGAAGGCAGTTGGGATCTGTGGGAAATGGAAGGACAGGCTTGTTGTCAAAATGCTCTATCATCCTTCCTTTTATTGTTGCTGTACATTTAGCATTCCATTTAAGTGGTTATACTAAGTTCCATAGAAGGAGACACCTACCTGTATTTTTGTTTATAGGTTTTGTTGCATGCAAGAAGCTGGCAGGGCAGATAATCAAACCCTGTGTCCATTGTGCTCATTGTTAATAGGGGAATTTCCTGGATCCAGGAGAAGAATAGCTCCAGGGGGAAGTCACAGTTCCCAGGAGCCACCAAATGCTTTCTTCCTCATCAAGAATGAGCCTCTCCAAAGAAACACAAGAAACTGAGTATGCAAATTCTTGAAAGTATACCCTTGTCTGGAGTGAATCACTACTTGCTTAATTCAGTTCTTAATTAAGAAAACAGCTGTATAAGGACTGGGGGAGAAGAGGGGCCGGGGTGGTGGCGATGGAAATGGTGCTGGAAAGAAGTGGGCAGGATAAATAACTGTCAAGTGAACTGTATTAATTCCATCTGTCGGTTTTTGTGTTTTTAAAAAATTTTTGTTGTTTGGATTTGGGGGAGTTTTTGGGTTTTGGTTTCATTTTGGTTTGTTTTTTGGCAGATCTTTCTCTTTAATTCTACAAGCTGAGGTAGACCAGGTAGACGACAGACCTTCTGATCTTAGTTAAAGTTTCCAAAGTTATCTGTTACTCACTTGGTGGCTGTTGAACTCAGAAATTTCCTCTTCCTCTTTCTGAGAAAGGTGAGTATTTGGCATTTTTATAAGTTTGCACACAAACAGAAAAAATCAGGACTCCGTAAATTTCTGAAGCAGCTGGGTTTTGGCTTTGTGTCTGGGAGAGAGTTTCTTTATCCAGGAGAGTTGGTTTTGATCTTTCTAGGCAACGAGGCTTACCATGAATGCTCCTCTCTCTTCAGCAGCCACAGATCTGCTTGTTGCCTGGCATGTGCACCCTCCCCTCGCTTTAGCCACCCTGTGTGGACACGGGAGATTAATTAACCCCTGTGCTATTCCTTCTCTCTGAAGAGTTCTAGGAGACTCTAATTGAGAGGATGTTCGATATTAAAGTGAGAAAATTTGCTAAAGTTCTAGTCATTCTGGAGCAGCACCCTGAGGCATCTTGCCACAAGTTAGAATCCTTGAATTATGGGAGGCAACAACTTAAATTCAAATCTTTTTCTTACATGTGTGATCTCTCAAGGAAAATGTTCCTAGTCCACCACTTTTAGGTAAAACTGACCATGTCATTACATCTGTGTGATTGATAAAAGATGCTTATCTGAGAATACACAAGAAAATACTTCTGAGATACTTAGAAATTGAGAACTTGTCTGTCAGCCTTCAGGAAAGCCCAAACGTCATTGCCTTTGTTCCAGATAAACTTCCTGTGGGGTTTTGTGTGCTGGGAAAGGGTATGTGCTTCAAGGAAGACAAAGAGTGAGTGTGCAGGGTGTGGATGAGGCTGGGAATGGTATTCCTGTTCCCTGTGTCATGTCTGTGTCACCTTCCACCTGCATCTTGCTTTTGAAATTTTTGTTCTTTTGCAAGTAAGGTGATCCAAGCCGAGGCATAGTAGGTCTCGGGAGAAAAGTTGCTATGAAGCTAGCAGTTGGAAGAGGGCAGTGTCTAAGATTTGTTGGATGATATTTCAAGACTAAAATGAAGCTATTACTCTGTTTCTTTATGTACCACCTGCAGAATTACTAGAAGTGATTTTTAAAAGGAAGATTTTTCTATACTCCACTCCAAAGCTACCATTAAGCCCTGAGAATCTGCTGCCTTAACAAGCACCCCATGATTTTTCAAATATTAACTGTAAATCTTAGAGCTCTGCAGAGTATTTGATACATTGAAAGGATATATCCATGTGCACATTTCTCTCTTTTTAAACAAATTACTTCCACATTGAGAGTAATGGCCAGGCTGCAAAGAGACTCTCTGCCTGCTTCATTTATCCCTGGAAAGGACCCTGTGGCTTGACCATGGTTAATTAGATTTTAGTTAGACTTGGATACAAGGCTGTTGATCATTTTATATGATCGACTTTCTTAAAATTTCAAGTTAAGAAACAAAGCAACTGTAGTTAGTCCATAATGAGTATTCATATACCAGGGGACTGAATACACCAATGGGCCTTGTATCAGGAGCAGAGAGAGAGACTGCAAAGACAAGTTGAGCCTCTACCACTGACAGCTTTCCCCTGTCCAGGTACCTACAATTGGATAGGTTTTGGCAAAAGGTTTGTCCCAGTTTCTCTTGGTAAACCAGGTTTGGTTGTTATATTAGTCATACATTGCCATACCTCGTTACAAAAAATTTTTTTTCTTGTGTTTAGGACATTAAACATGTACTCTTAGCAAATTTAAACATGCAATAGAGTATTGTTAACTTTGGTCATTGTGCTGTATGTCACATCCCCATGACTTGTTTTGTAACTGGAAGTTGGTATCTTTGGACCCCCTTCACCTATTTCTCCCACTCCCCAACCCCTTCCCCCACTTCTGGCAACCATTCATCTGTTCTCCAAACCTATAAGCTTGGTTTTCTTTCCTGTTGTTAGTTTATTTAGGCCATGTCGGTCTCTGTTGTGGCCCTGGGATCTTCGATCTTCACTGGGGCATGTGGGATCTTTAGCTGCAACATTTGGAATCTTTTTTTCTTTTTTAATTGAGTCATGTGAGATCTAGTTTCCTGACCAAGGATTGAACCTGGACCCTTGCAGTGGAATCGTGGACTCTTAACCACTGGGCCACCAGGGAAATCCCTGTTGGTTCATAAAGTATTTTTCTTTCTCTGACTAGTTTCACTTAACATAATGACCTCAGTTCCGTTCAGTTCAGTTGCTCAGTTGTGTCTGACTGTGATCCCATGAATCGCAGCACGCCAGGCCTCCCTGTCCATCACCAACTCCCTGAGTTTCCCAAACTCATGTCTGTTGAGTCAGTGATGCAATCCAACCATCTCACCCTCTGTCATTCCATTCCCCTCCTGCCCTCAATCTTTCCCAGCATCAGGGTCTTTGCCAGTGAGTCAGCTCTTTGTATCATGTGGCCTAAGTATTGGAATTTCAGCTTCAACATCAGTCCTTCCAATGAACACCCAGGATTGATCTCCTTAAGGATGGAATGGTTAGATCACCTTGCAGTCCAAGGTACTCTCAAGGGACTTCTCCAACACCACAGTTCAAAAGCATCAATTCTTTGGCACTCAGCCTTCTTTATAGTCCAACTCTCACATTCATACATGACCACTGGAAAAACCATAGCCTTGACTAGACGGACCTTTGTTGGCAAAGTAATGTCTCTGTTTTTGAATATGTTGTCTAGGTTGGTCATAACTTTCCTTCCAGGGAGTAAGTGTCTTTTAATTTCATGGCTGCAATCACCATCTGCAGTGATTTTGGAGCCCAGAAAAATAAAGTCAGCCACTGTTTTCACCATTTCCCCACCTATTTCCCATGAAGTGATGGGACCAGATGCCATGATCTTAGTTTTCTGAATGTTGAGCTTTAAGCCAGTTTTTTCACTCTCCTCTTTCACTTCATCAAGAGGCTTTTTAGTTTTTCTTCACTTTCTGCCATAAGGGTGGTGTCATCTGCATATGTGAGGTTATTAATGTTTCTCCCAGCAATCTTAATTCCAGCTTGTGCTTCCTCCAGCCCAGCGTTTCTCATGATGTACTCTGCATATAAGTTAAATAAACAGGGTGACAATATACAGCCTTGACGTACTCCTTTTCCTATTTGGAACCAGTCTGTTGTTCCATGTCCAGTTCTAACTGTTGTTTCCTGACCTGCATACAGGTTTCTCAAGAGGCAGGTCAGGTTGTCTGGTATTCCCATCTCTTTCAGAATTTTCCACAGTTTATTGTGATCCACACAGTCAAAGGCTTGGGCATAGTCAATAAAGCAGAAATAGATGTTTTTTAAGAACTCTCTTGCTTTTTCCATGATCCAGCGGATGTTGGCAGTTTGATCTCTGGTTCCTCTGCCTTTTCTAAAACCAGCTTGAACATCTGGAAGTTCAATATGTGAACTGACTGTTCACATATTGCTGAAGCCTGGCTTGGAGTGTTTTGAGCATTACTTTACTAGCATGTGAGATGAGAGCAGTTGTGCAATAGTTTGAGCATTCTTTGGCATTGCCTTTCTTTGGGATTGTAATGAAAACAGACCTTTTCCAGTCCTGTGGCCACTGCTAAGTTTTCCAAATTGGCTGGCA
Organism: Ovis canadensis; assembly: GCF_042477335.2. NCBI lineage: Eukaryota > Metazoa > Chordata > Mammalia > Artiodactyla > Bovidae > Ovis > Ovis canadensis. Next base: position 156,091,342 of record NC_091247.1, read on the forward strand.
TATTGAGTGCAGCACTTTCACAGCATCATCTTTCAGGATTTGAAAGAGCTCAACTGGAATTCCATCACCTCCACTAGCGTTGTTTGTAGTGATGCTTCCTAAGGCCCACTTGACTTCGCATTCCAGGATGTCTGTCTCTAGGTGAGTGATCACACCATTGTGATTATCTGGGTCATAAAGATCTTTTTTGTACAGTTCTTCTGTGTATTCTTGCCACCTCTTCTTAATATCTTCTGCTTCTGTTAGATCCCTACCATTTCTGTCCTTTATTGAGCCCATCTTTGCATAAAATGTTCCCCTGGTATCTCTAATTTTCTTGAAGAGATCTCTAGTCCTTCCCATTATATTGTTTTTCTCTATTTCTCTGCATTGATCACTGAGGAAGGCTTTCATATCTCTCCTTGCTATTTTTGGAACTCTGCATTCAAATGGGTATATCTTTCCTTTTCTCCTTTACTTTTTGCTTTCCTTCTTTTCACAGCTATTTGTAAGGCCTCCTCAGACAGCCATTTAGCCTTTTTGCATTTCTTTTTCTTGAGGATGGTCTTGATTCCTGTCTCCTGTACAATGTCATGAACCTCCATCCATGGTACATCTTATCTTTCCATTCATCCATTGATAGATACATAGATTGTTTCCACACCTTGGCTATTATAAATAATGTTGCAATGAAAATGGGATTTCAAATTAGCATTTTTTTTCAGATAAATATCCAGCAGTAGGATTGCTCAATCATATGGTAGTTGTATTTTAAATTTTTTGAGGAACTCCATACTGTTTTCCATAGTGACTATACTAATTTACATTCCCACCAACAGTGCACAAGTGTTTCCTTTTCTTCATGTTCTGGTCTCTCTCTCTCCCCCCTTTTTTTTTCCTCCTGCCACAATGTACAGCTTGCAGGATCTTAGTTCCCTGACTTTGAATTGAATATGGGCCATGACTGTAAATGCATCAAGTCTAAACTGGCAAGAGTTGTCATCTTTGTCTTGTTCGTCATCTTAGGGGGAAAGCTTTCAGTGTTTCATCATTTAAGAGGATGGTGGCTGTGGAATTGTCACCTATGATTTTTTATGTTGAGGTACACCGTTTCCTCTATACCCACAATGGAAATTTTTATTATAAAGGATGTTTAATTTCATTTATCAAATTCTTCTTCTGCATCAACTGAAATGATCATGTTTTTTACCCTTCATTTTGTTAATGTGGTATATCACAATTGATTTTTTGTATATTGAACCATTCTTACATCCTTATACTAAGGATCGTGGATTATGTACCTTTTAAAGTGTTGCTGAATTCAGTTTGCTAATATTTTGTTGAGGATATTTGCTCTATATTTATCAGGGATTTTGGCCTGTAATTTCCTTTTCTTGTGGTGTACTTGTTTGGTTTTGGTATGAGGGTAATGCTGGCCTCATAAAATGAGCTTGGAAGTGTTTCTTCCTCTTCTACATTTGGAAGAGTTTGAGAAAGACTGTTATTAGTTCCACTTTGAATGCTTGGTAGAATTCACCAGTGAGGCTTCCTGGTCTTAGGTTTTTGTTCATTGGGAAGCTTTTTGATTACATTCAATCTCCTTACTTCCCAGGTAGCGCTAATGGTTAAGAACACACTTGTCAATGTAGAGGACTTAAGGGATGTAGGTTCAATCCCTGGGTTGGAAAGATCCCCTAGAGGAGGGCGTGGCAACCCACTCCAGTATTCTTTTTTTAAAAATATAAATTTACTTATTTTAATTGAAGGCTAATCGCCTTACAATATTGGTGTTGCCATACATTGACATGAATCCACCACAGGTGTACATGTGTTCCCCATCAGGAACCCCCCTCCCACCTTCCTCCCCTCTCATCCCTCTGGGTCATCCCAGTGAACCAGCTCCGAGCATCCTGTATCATGCATTGAACCTGGACTGGTGATTAGTTTCATGTATGATAATATACATGTTTCAATGCCATTCTCCCAAATCATCTCACCCTTGCCCTCTCCCACAGAGTCCAAAAGACTGTTCTATACATCTGTGCCTCTTTTGCTATCTCGCATACAGGGTTATTGTTACCATCTTTCTAAATTCCATATATTTAAAAAATAAAATAAAATAAAAACTTAAAAACAAAACAAAAAAAATTCCATATATTTGCCTTAGTATATTGTATTGGTGTTTTTCTTTCTGGCTTACTTCACTCTGTATAATAAGCTCCAGTTTCATCCATCTCATTAGAACTGAATCAAATGTATTCTTTTTAATGGCTGAGTAATACTCCATTGTATATATGTACCAATGTTTTCTTATCCATTCATCTGCTGATGGACATCTAGGTTGTTTCCATGTCCTGGCTATTATAAACAGTGCTGCGATTAACATTGGGGTACACGTGTCTCTTTCAATTCTGGTTTCCACGGCGTGTATGCCCAGCAGTGGGATTGCTGGGTCGTATGGTAATTCTGTTTCTAGCTTTTTCAGGAATCTCCACACTGTTCTCCACATGGCTGTACTAATTTGTATTCCTCCCAACCGTGTAAGGGTTCCCTTTTCTCCACACCCTCTCCAGCATTTATTGCTTGTAGACTTTTGGATAGCAGCCATTCTGACTGGTGTGAAATGGTACCTCGTTGTGGTTTTAATTTGCATTTCTCTGATAGTGAGTGATGTTGAGCATCTTTTCATGTGTTCGTTAGCCATCTGTATGTCTTCTTTGGAGAAATGTCTATTTAGTTCTTTGGCCCATTTTTTGATTGTCATTTATTTTTCTGCACGAGTGGCTTGTATATTTTGAGATTAATTCTTTGTGCGTTCCTTCATTTGCTATTATTTTCTCCCATTCCGAAGGCTGTCTTTTCACCTTGCTTATAGTTTCCTTTGTTGTGCAGAAGCTTTTAATTTCAATTAGGTCCCATTTGTTTATTTTTGCTGTTATTTCCAAAATTTTGGAAGGTGGGTCATAGAGGATCCTGCTGTGATTTATGTCAGAGAGTGTTTTACCTATGTTCTCCTCTAGGAGTTTTATAGTTTCTGGTCTTACATTTATATCTTTAATCCATTTTGAGTTTATTTTTGTGTATGGTGTTAGAAAGTGTTCTAGTTTCATTCTTTTACAAGTGGTTGACCAGTTTTCCCAGCACCACTTGGTAAAGAGATTGTCTTTTCTCCATTGTATATTCTTGCCTCTTTTGTCAAAGATAAGGTGTCCATAGGTGCGTGGATTTATCTCTGGGCTCTCTATTTTGTTCCATTGATCTATATTTCTGTCTTTGTGCAAGTACCATACTGTCTTGATGACTGTGGCTTTGTAGTAGAGCCTGAAGTCAGGCAGGTTGATTCCTCCAGTTGCATTCTTCTTTCTCAAGATTGCTTTGGCTATTTGAGCTTTTTTGTATTTCCATACAAATTGTGAAATTATTTGTTCTAGCTCTGAAAAATACCTCTGGTGGCTTGATAGGGATTGCATTGAATTTACAGATTGCTTTGAGTAGTATACTCATTTTCACTATATTGATTCTTCCAATCCATGAGCGTGGTATATTTCTCCATCTATTAGTGTCCTCTTTGATTTCTTTCATCAGTGTTTTATAGTTTTCTATATATAGGTCTTCTGTTTCTTTAGGTAGATATATTCCTAAGTATTTTATTCTTTTTGTTGCAATGGTGAATGGAATTGTTTCCTTAATTTCTCTTTCTATTTTTTTCATTTTTAGTGTATAGGGATGGAAGAAATTTCTGTGTGTTGACTTTATATTCTGAAACTTTACTATATTCATTGATTAGCTCTAGTAATTTTCTGGTGGAGTCTTTAGGGTTTTCTATGTAGAGGACCATGTCATCTGCAAACAGTGAGAGTTTTACTTCTTCTTATCCAATTTGGATTCCTTTTATTTCTTTTTCAGCTCTGATTGCTGTGGCCAAAACTTCCAGAACCATGTTGAATGTAGTGGTGAGAGTGGGCACCCTTGTCTTGTTCCTGACTTTAGGGGAAATGCTTTCAATTTTTCACCGTTGAGGATAATGTTTGCTGTGGGTTTGTCACATATAGCTTTTATTATGTTGAGGTATGTTCCTTCTAGTCCTGCTTTCTGGAGGATTTTTATCATAAATGGATATTGAATTTTGTCAAAGGCCTTCTCTGCATCTATTGAGATAATCATATGGTTTTTATTTTTCAGTTTGTTAATGTGGTGAATTACATTGATTGATTTGCAGATGCTGAAGAATCCTTGCATCCCTGGGATAAAGCCCATTTGGTCATGGTGTATGATCTTTTTAATGTGTTGTTGGATTCTGATTGCTAGAATTTTGTTAAGGATTTTTGCATCTATGTTCATTAGTGATATTGGCCTGTAGTTTTCTTTTTCTGTGGCATCTTTGTCAGGTTTTGGTATTAGGGTGATGGTGGCCTCATAGAATGAGTTTGGAGGTTTACCTTCCTCTGCAATTTTCTGGAAGAGTTTGAGTAGGATAGGTGTTAGCTCTTCTCTAAATTTTTGGTCGAATTCAGCTGTGAAGCCGTCTGGACCTGGGCTTTTGTTTGCTGGAAGATTTCTAATTACAGTTTCAATTTCTGTGCTTGTGATGGGTCTCCTAAGATTTTCTATTTCTTCCTGGTTCAGTTTTGGAAAGTTGTACTCTTCTAAGAATTTGTCCATTTCTCCCACGTTGTCCATTTTATTGGCATATAATTGCTGATAGTAGTCTCTTATGATCCTTTGTATTTCTGTGTTGTCTGTTGTGATCTCTCCATTTTCATTTCTAATTTTATTGATTTGATTTTTCTCCCTTTGTTTCTTGATGAGTCTGGCTAATGGTTTGTGTATTTTATTTATCTTCTCAAAGAACCAGCTCTTGGCTTTGTTGATTTTTGCTATGGTGTCTTTTGTTTCTTTTGCATTTATTTCTGCCCTAGTTTTTCAGATTTCTTTCCTTCTACTAACCCTGGGGTTCTTCATTTATTCCTTTTCTAGTTGCTTTAGGTGTAGAGTTTAGGTTATTTATTTGACTTTTTTCTTATTTCTTGAGGTATGCCTGTATTGCTATGAACCTTCCCCTTAGCAATGTTTTTACAGTGTCCCACAGGTTTTGGGTTGTTGTATTTTCATTTTTACTCATTTCTATGCATATTTTAATTTTTTAAAATTCCTTCTGTGATTTGTTGGTTATTCAGCAGTGTGTTGTTCAGCCTCTCTATGTTGGAATTTTTAATAGTTTTTCTCCTGTAGCTGAGATCTAATCTTACTGCATTGTGGTCAGAAAAGATGCTTGGAATGATTTCATTGTTTTTGAATTTACCAAGGCTAGATTTATGGCCCAAGATGTGATCTATCCTGGAGAAGGTTCCGTGTGCACTTAAGAACAAGGTGAAATTCATTGTTTTGGGGTGAAATGTCCTATAGATATCAATTAGATCTAACTGGTCTATTGTATCATTTAAAGTTTGTGTTTTCTTGTTAATTTTCTGTTTAGTTGATCTATCCATAGGTGTGAGTGGGGTATTAAAGTCTCCCACTATTATAATGTTATTGTTAATTTCTATTTTTGTGTTACTGTTAATTTCCCCTTTCATACTTGTTAGCCTTTGTCTTACATATTGTGGTGCTCCTATGGTGGGTGCATATATATTTATAATTGTTATATCTTCTTCTTGGATGGATCCTTTGATCATTATGTAGTGTCCTTCTTTGTCTCTTTTCACAGCCTTTGTTTTAAAGTCTATTTTATCTGATATGAGTATTGCTACTCCAGCTTTCTTTTGGTCTCTATTTGCATGGAATATCTTTTTCCAGCCCTTCACTTTCAGTCTGTATGTTTCCCTTGTTTTGAGGTGGGTCTCTTGTAGACAACATATACAGGAGTCTTGTTTTTGTATCCATTCAGCCAGTCTTTTTGTCTTTTGGTTGGGGCATTCAACCCATTTACGTTTAAGGTAATTATTGATAAGTGTGATTCCATTGCCATTTACTTTATTGTTTTGGGTTTGAGTTTATACACCCTTTCTGTGTTTCTTGTCTAGAGATCCTTTAGCATTTGTTGGAGAGCTGGTTTGGTGGTGCTGAATTCTCTCAGCTTTTGCTTGTCTGTAAAGCTTTTGATTTCTCCTTCATATTTGAATGAAATCCTTGCTGGGTACAGTAATCTGGGCTGTAGGTTATTTTCTTTCATCACTTGAAGTATGTCCTGCCATTCCCTCCTGGCCTGAAGAGTTTCTATTGAAAGATCAGCTGTTATCCTTATGGGAATCCCCTTGTGTGTTATTTGTTGCTTTTCCCTTGCTACTTCTAATGTTTGTTCTTTGTGCTTGATCTTTGTTAATTTGATTAATATGTGTCTTGGGGTGTTTCACCTTGGGTTTATCCTGTTTGGGGCTCTCTGGGTTTCTTGGACCTCGGTGATTATTTCCTTCCCCATTTTAGGGAAGTTTTCAACTATTATCTCCTCAAGTATTTTCTCATGGTCTTTCATTTTGTCTTCTTCTGTGATTCCTATGATTCGAATGTTGGGGCATTTAACATTGTCCCAGTGGTCTCTGAGATTGTCCTCATTTCTTTTAATTCGTTTTTCTTTTTTCCACTCTGTTTCATTTATTTCTATCATTCTATCTTCTACGTCTCTTATCCTATCTTCTGCCTCTGTTATTCTACTGTTGGTTCCCTCCAGAGTATTTTTGATCTCATTTGTTGCACTATTCCTTATATATTTATTGACTCTTTTTTATTTCTTCTAGGTCCTTGTTAAACCTTTCTTGCATCTTCTCATTCCTTGTCTCCAGGCTATTTATCTGTAATTCCATTTTGTTTTCAAGATTTTGGATCATTTTCACTATCATTATTTGGAATTCTTTATCAGGTAGATTCCCCATCTCTCCCTCTTTTGTCTGGCTTGGTGGGCATTTATCCTGTTCCTTTACCTGCTGGGTATTTCTCTGCCTTTTCTTCTTGTTTATATTGCTGTGTTTGGGGTGGCCTTTCTGTATTCTGGCAGTTTGTGGAGTTCTCTTTATTGTGGAGGTTCCTAGCTGTGGGTGGGGTTGGACGGGTGGCTTGTCAAGGTTTCCTGGTTAGGGAAGCTTGTGTCGGTGTTCTGGTGGGTGGAGCTGGATTTCTTCTCTCTGGAGTGCAATGAAGTGTCCAGTAATGAGTTATGAGATGTCAATGGGTTTGGTGTGACTTTGGGCAGCCTGTATATTGAAGCTCAGGGCTATGTTCCTGTGTTGCTGGAGAATTTGCGTGGTATGTCTTGCTCTGGAACTTGTTGGCCCTTGGGTGGTGCTTGGTTTCAGTGTAGGTATGGACGTGTTTGATGAGCTCCTGTCGATTAATGTTCCCAGGAGTCAGGAGTCCTCTGGTGTTCTCAGGATTTAGACTTAAGCCTCCTGCCCCTAGTTCTCAGTCTTGTTCTTACAGCAGCCTCAAGACTTCTCCATATCAATACAGCACCGATGATAAAACATCTAGGTTAAAGATGAAAAATTTCTCCACAGTTAGGGACACCAGAGAGGTTCACAGAATTACATGGAGAAGAGAAGAGGGAGGAGGGAGATAGAAGTGACCAGGAGGAGAAGAGGGGTAATCAAAAGGGGTGAGAGCAAGCTAGCCAGTAATCACTTCCTTTTGTGCTCTCCACAGTCTGGAGTCCTCAGAGATGTTCACAGAGTTACATAGAGAAGAGAAGAGGGAGGAAGGAGACACAGGTGGTCAAGAGGATAAAGGGGGGGAATCAAAAGGAGCGAGACAGATCCAGCCAGTAATCAGTTCCCTACGTGTTCTCCACAGTCCAGAACATGCAAAGAGATTCGCAGAGTTGGGTAGAGAAGAGAAGGGGGAGGGAGGAGACAGAGGCAACCTGGTGGAGAAAAAGTAGAGTCCAAAGGGGGAGAGCAGTCACGCCATTAATCTCGTTCCCAAGTACAAATGGGTACTGAAGATTGGGTTCTCAAAGGTACAAAATTGATAGCAAATACCAAAAAGCAAAGATTAAAAATCTAGAGTAGAGGTTGGATTTTCAAAAATACAATATGAAAAAAAAAAAAACAAAGTCACAAAAATTATAAAATATATATATATGAAGTTTGCTTTAAAAAATAGTGTATTCTTAGGCAAAGACTGGCTGAATGGATATAAAAACAAGACCCCTATATATGCTGCCTACAAGAAACACACCTCAAAACAAGGGAAACATACAGACTGAAAGTGAAGGGCTGGAAAAAGATTTCCACGCAGAGGCCAAATGAAAGCAGAAGTAGCAATACTCATATCCAATAAATAGACTTTAAAACAGAGACTGTGAACAGAGACAAAGAAGGCCAGTACATAATGATCAAAGGATCCATCCAAGAAGAAGATATAACAATTATAAATATATATGCACCCACCATAGGAGCACCACAATATGTAAGACAAATGCTAACAAGTATGAAAGGGGAAATTAACAAAAACACAATAATAGTTGGAGACTTTAATACCCCACTCACACCTATGGACAGATCAACTAAACAGAAAATTAACAAAGAAATGCAAACTTTAAATGATACAATAGACCAGTTAGATCTAATTGATATCTATAGGACATTTCACCCCAAAACAATGAATTTCACCTTTTTCTCAAGTGCTCACGGAACCTTCTCCAGGGTAGATCACATCCTGGGCCATAAATCTAACCTTGATAAATTCAAAAAAATTGACATCATTCCAAGCATCTTCTCTGACCATAATGCATTAAGATTAGAGCTCAGCTACAGGAGAAAAACTATTAAAAATTCCAACGTTTTGAGGATGAACAACATGCTTCTGAATAACCAACAAATCACAGAAGAAATAAAAAAAGAAATCAAAATATGCATAGAAACTAATGAAAATGAAAACACAACTACCCCAAACCTATGGGACACTATAAAAGCAGTGCTAAGGGGAAAGTTCATAGCAATACAGGCATACCTCAAGAAATAAGAGAAAAGTCAAATAAGTATCCTAGCATTACACCTAAAGCAACTAGAAAAGGAAGAAATGGAGAGCCCCAGAGATAGTAGAAGGAAAGAAATCTGAAAAACTAGGGCAGAAATAAATGCAAAAGAAACAAAAGACACCATAGCAAAAATCAACAAAGCCAAAAGCTGGTTCTTTGAAAGGATAAATAAAATTGACAAACCATTAGCCAGACTCATCAAGAAACAAAGGGAGAAAAATCAAATCAATAAAATTAGAAATGAAAATGGAGAGATCATAACAGACAACACAGAAATACAAAGGATCATAAGAGACTACTATCAGCAACTATATGCCAATAAAATGGACAACATGGAAGAAATGGACAAATTCTTAGAAGAGTACAACTTTCCAAAACTGAACCAGGAAGAAATAGAAAATCTTAGGAGACCCATCATAAGCACAGAAATTGAAACTGTAATCAGAAATCTTCCAGCAAACAAAAGCCCAGGTCCAGACGGCTTCACAGCTGAATTCGACCAAAAATTTAGAGAAGAGCTAACACCTATCCTACTCAAACTCTTCCAGAAAATTGCAGAGGAAGGTAAACCTCCAAACTCATTCTATGAGGCCACCATCACCCTAATACCAAAACCTGACAAAGATGCCACAGAAAAAGAAAACTACAGGCCAATATCACTAATGAACATAGATGCAAAAATCCTTAACAAAATTCTAGCAATCAGAATCCAACAACACATTAAAAAGATCATACACCATGACCAAGTGGGCTTTATCCCAGGGATGCAAGGATTCTTCAATATCCGCAAATCAATCAATGTAATTCACCACATTAACAAATTGAAAAATAAAAGCCATATGATTATATCAATAGATGCAGAGAAGGCCTTTGACAAAATTCAACATCCATTTATGATAAAAACTCTCCAGAAAGCAGGAATAGAAGGAACATACCTCAACATAATAAAAGCTATATATGACAAACCTGCAGCAAACATTATCCTCAATGGTGAAAAATTGAAAGCATTTCCCCTAAAGTCAGGAACAAGACAAGGGTGCCCACTTTCACTGCTACTATTCAACATAGTTCTGGAAGTTTCGGCCATAGCAATCAGAGCAGAAAAAGAAATAAAAGGAATCCAAACTGGATAAGAAGTAAAACTCTCACTGTTTGCAGATGACATGGTCCTCTACATAGAAAACCCTAAAGACTCCACCAGAAAATTACTAGAGCTAATCAATGAATATAGTAAATTTGCAGGATATAAAATCAACACACAGAAATCACTTGCATTCCTATACACTAATAATGAGAAAGTAGAAAAAGAAATTAAGGAAACAATTCCATTCACCAGTGCAACGGAAAGAATAAAATACCTAGGAATATATCTACCTAAAGAAACAGAAGACCTATATATAGAAAACTATAAAACACTGGTGAAAGAAATTAAAGAGGACACTAATAGATGGAGAAATATACCACGCTCATGGATTGGAAGAATCAATACAGTGAAAATGAGTATACTACCCAAAGCAATCTACAGATTCAATGCGATCCCTATCAAGCTACCAGCAGTATTTTTTACAGAGCTAGAACAAATAATTTCACAATTTGTATGGAAATACCAAAAAGCTCAAATAGCCAAAGCAATCTTGAGAAAGAAGAATGGAACTGGAGGAGTCAACTTGCCTGACTTCAGGCTCTACTACAAAGCCACAGTCATCAAGACAGTATGGTACTTGCACAGAGACAGAAATATAGATCAGGTGAACAAAATAGAAAGCCTGGAGATAAATCCATGCACCTATGGACTCCTTATCTTTGACAAAGGAGGCAAGAATATACAATGGATTAAAGACAATCTCTTTACCAAGTGGTGCTGGGAAAACTGGTCAACCACTTGTAAAAGAATGAAACTAGATCACTTTCTAACACCATATACAAAAATAAATGCAAAATGAACTAAAGATCTAAATGTAAGACCAGAAACTATAAAACTCTTAGAGGAGAACATAGGTAAAACACTCTCCAACATAATTCACAGCAGGATCATCTATGATCCACCTCCCAGAATACTGGAAATAAAAGCAAAAACAAACAAATGGGATCTAATTAAAATTAAAAGCTTCTGCACAACAAAGGAAACTATAAGCAAGGTGAAAAGACAGCCTTCGGAATGGGAGAAAATAATAGCACATGAAGCAACTGACAACTAATCTCAAAAATATACAAGCAACTCATGCAGCTCAATTCCAGAAAAATAAACAACCCAATCAAAAAATGGACCAAAGAACTAAATAGACATTTCTCCAAAGAAGACATACAGATAGCTAACAAACACATGAAAAGATGCTCAACATCACTCATTATCAGAGAAATGCTAATCAAAACCACAATGAAATACCATTTCATGCCAGTCAGAATGGCTGCTATCCAAAAGTGTACAAGCAATAAATGCCGGTGAGGGTGTGGAGAAAAGGGAACCCTCCTGCACTGTTGATGGGAATGCAAACTAACACAGCCACTATGGAGAACAGTGTGGAGATTCCTTTAAAAACTGGAAATATAACTGCCTTATGACCCTGCAATCCCACTGCTGGGCATACACACTGAGGAAACCAGAATTGAAAGAGACATGTGTACCCCAATGTTCATTGCAGCACTGTTTATAATAGCCAGGACATGGAAACAACCTAGATGTCCATCAGCAGATGAATGGATAAGAAAGCTATTGTACATATACACATGGAGTATTACTCAGCCATTAAAAAGAATACATTTGAATCAGTTCTAATGAGATGTATGAAACTGGAGCCGATTATACAGAGTGAAGTAAGCCAGAAAGAAAAACACCAATACAGTATACTAACACATATATATGAAATTTAGAAAGATGGTAATGATAACCCTGTATGCGAGACAGCAAAAGAGACACAGATGTGTAGAACGGACTTTTGGACTCTGTGGGAGAGGGAGAGGGTGGGATGATTTGGGAGAAGGGCATTGAAACATGTATACTACTGCTGCTGCTGCTAAGTCACTTCAGTCGTGTCTGACTTTGTGCAACTCCATAGATGGCAGCCCACCAGGCTCCCCTGTCCCTGGGATTCTCCAGACAAGAACACTGGAGTAGGTTGCCATTTCCTTCTCCAATAATCATGTAAGAAACGAATCGCCAGTCTAGGTTCGATACAGGATACAGGATGCTTCAGGCTGGTTCACAGGGAAGATCCAGAGAGATGATATGGGGTGGGAGGTGGGAGGGGGGTTCAGGATTGGGAACTCATGTATTCCTTTGGCGGATTTATGTCAATGTATGGCAAAACCAATACAGTATTGTAAAGCAAAATGAATTGAAAATAAAAAAAATAGGGTATTCTTTTTGCACAGTAATAGTAGGTTATAGAAATGAAAGTTAAAGGAGTAATCAGTTCATTTTAGTCGCTCAGTTGTGTTTGACTCTTTGCAACCCCATGAATCGCAGCACGCCAGGCCTACCTGTCCATCACTAACTCCCGAATTCACTCAAACTCACGTCCATCGAGTCAGTGATGCCATCCAGCCATCTCATCCTCTGTCATCCCCTTCTCCTCCTGCCCCCAATCCGTCCCAGCATCAGAGTCTTTTCCAAAGGAGTAATAGAGGACTTAAAAAAATTTTTTTTAATTTAAAGAATGATAATAGTAAAAATATATCTAGTACTTTCTCTGATGTTGTTATAGACAGTGTAGGGTCAGTTCATTTTCAGATAGTTCCTTGATCCAGCTTATATTTCTCAAGATCTATAGGCCCCTTCCTATAGGCCCCTTCCTATGTAGTCAGTGCTAACTACAGGGTTTTATTCTATTGCACCTGTTGCTTCCAAGGCCGTTCCCTCTGTTTCTTTTAGCTTCTTCTGTTTGCCGGTCTCTTCAGTGTCTAATTTCCACCCTGACACAAGGGGGCGGTGGTGGACACTCTTTTAGGCTCCCTTTTTTCAGTTGTGCTGTGGGTTAGGGTTAGGGTTAGGGTTACGTGTGCTCGCAGTGTCTTGGCCACACTGGGTTTGTCCCGGCTCACGGTGTGTGTGCTTTCCCAGTCGACAGTGCTCAGTCTCTAGGTTGCTATGCCAGGAACTGTCTGAGGCGGGCTCTGGGTTGAGTGCACTTCACAGGTCTAAGCCAGTCAGGTTCAGGTTCTCGGGTACTCCACAAAGATGCACACTTGGCTGGGCCTGCATTTTGTGGCCTTCCCCGGTCCAAGCAGCCTAGGTGACCAGGTGCTTGGCGAGCATGGTTGATGTGACTTATCACCTCCCCTGTCCCTGCCATTTGGTTTTCTGGGTGTACAACCGGCGCACCTTCTCAGGTGTGCTGTGTGTCTCTACTGGGGAGCTGATCTCTGGCTGCGACCCTCCTGGCAGGTGTCGACCATCCAGAATCCCAGGAAGTCTTGGTTAGCAAAGAAGCCTGCTTGCAGTCTGGTAGATGATGCCTCTCTGGGGCCGCGATTGGCCCCTTCTGGCTCTGGCTGCCCTTGCCTGCCTGTCTCCGGCGGGGAATGGGCCAGTCTGTAGCCGGCTAGCTCTGCTCAGTCCTTTGTTCTGTGAGCCGGCCTGCTTTTCAAGGGATAGCTATCCCACATTCTGGTTTGCTATCTCAAGTTAGTTCCCTCAGATTGCCCTCCAGGCATTCAGGCCCGGTCCCTACTCTAAGCAATGCAGCCTGCTCCTCCCTGCCCAGCCCCTGCTTGCTAGTGGTGGATTCGGGCGTCTGCACTGCTTCTCTGCTGGGAGTTACCTTTGGGCACGTAATCTGTGGGTTTTCATTATTTATTTATTTTTCCTCCCGGTTATGTTGCCCTCTGAGGTTCCAAGGCTCGCCACAGACTCACCAGTGAGAGTATTTCCTGGTGTTTAGAAACTTCTCTCTTTTTGAAGACCCCCGTCCCAGGATGGATCTCCATCCCTACCTCTTTTGTCTCTCTTTTTATCTTTTATATTTTTTCCTACATCCTTTTGAAGACAATGGGCTACTTTTCTGGGTGCCTGATGTCCTCTGCCAGCATTCAGAAGTTGTTTTGTGGAATTTACTCAGTGTTCAAATGTTCTTTTGATGAATTTGTGGGGGAGAAAGTGGTCTCCCCTTCCTATACCTCTGCCAACTTAGGACCGCCTCCCCACTCCAGAATTCTGATCTGGGGAATCCCATAGACAGAGGAGCCTGGCAGGCTGTGCTCCATAGGGTTGCAAAGAACTGGACACGACTGAAGTAACTTAGCACGTATACAATCTCCTTATTAGTGATCAGAATGTTTATATTTTCTATTTATTCATGATTTAGTCCTGGAAAGTTGTATGTTTCTAAGAATTTATCCATTTCTTCTGAGTTATCCAATTTGTTGATGTCTAATTGTTTGTGCTCCTCTCTTATGATCCATTACATATCTGTGGTATTAGTTGTAATGTCACCCCATTCATCTGTGATTTTATCTGAGCCCCTTTTATTCTTGGTGAGTCTAGTTAAAAGGTTTGTCAGAGGAGATCTTTTTCACTTTGTTTTCAAAAGTCAGGCTGTGGAGCAGGACAAGAAATCATTTGAATGGTAGTGTTAACTCCCTTCTTAGTGTGAAACTGTGTTTTCCCTGTAAATACGGATATCAGGGACAAGTTTTCTTTTCAATCTACTCGATAATGTCCTGGAGGTCAGAAAGAAAATAATTCCTTCATAACCCAGCTCACTTCCAGGCAGAGCAGGCACTCAGATATATGAGGGAGGGTAAAGTCCTTAGATCACAAAGATAGCAGTTTAGTAGAAAGATGTCTTCAAAAAGGAAGCTTGAATAAAGGAAGCTGAGGAAAAAACCTAGTCTACAGGGCCCTTTTTATCACAGTAAATGATAATCACAACCATTCTTTATATTTCACTGCCCTTTGAACATCTATAAGCATGTCACAGCATGTCATGAAGGTGTAGATCTCAGGTCTCACCAGCTGAAGGTGTCATGAAAGCTTCCTCTCAGAGACAGATTTAGAACTGTTATCTGCTCTGTGGTCCTCCTGAAGCCAGCTCCCTTGTCCCATATGTAAATCTTGTCTTATGTAGGAATCCCTAGGTCATCAGTAAAGGTCTCTGCATCAAGCTTTCAGCTTGGGGCCTTCTTAAAGGTATACATATGAGTATCCCATTAAACCCATGGTGGGTAGAGAAAGATGAAACAAATACTCAATCTCTATGGTGTTTGTTTCCACAGGGCAGGGTACAGTCTCAGTGGGAACAGAGAGGGTGCAAATTAGGAAAAATGGATGGAGTAATCTGTACTTACCCTCACTTTGAGTCTATGCAAATAAACATTCTCCTCTCCCTTGGTGACTTGATATTGTGATAAACCCAAGTACTTGTTTTTCTGATGGTAGTCTGGAAACTTAATGGGTGTCTTTTCACCTCCTGTTTTTCTGCTTGGTGTTCAGAACTTCTACAAGTCAACCGACTAGGTCTGAGGTTGGCAAATTATGGCTTTTTTCTTTTTTTAGGTAAAGTTCTGTTGGAACATAGTCATGCATATTCATTTGTGTGTTGTCTGTGGCTACTTTTGTACTGACACAGCCGAATTAAGTATCTACGATAGAGACATGGCCCGCAAATGTAAAATACTAAGTGTTCCTTTAAGAAAAAGTGTGTCAACCCCAGTAACTTCACTTCTCATTTAGGGCAATGGATTATGTGACTGGACATCAAGGCAAGGGACCTCTGAAGGTGAGCTTCATTTCAGTTCAGTTGCTCAGTTGTGACTGACTCTTTGTGACCCCATGGACTGCAGTATGCCAGGCTTCCCTGTCCATCACCAACTCCCAGAGCTTACTCAAACTCATGTCCATTGAGCCGGTGATGCCATCCAACCATCTCATCCTCTGTTGTCCCCTTCTCCTCCTGCCTTCAATCTTTCCCAGCATCGGGGTCTTTTTTAAGAAGTCAGTTCTTCTCATCAGGTGAGAATATTGGCGTTTCAACTGCAGCATCATTCTTCCAATGAATATTCAGGACTCATTTCCTTTAGGATTGGCAGGTTGGGTCCCATTGCAGTCCAAGGGACTCTCAAGTGTTCTCCAACACCACAGTTCAAAAGCATCAATTCTTCAGCATTCAGCTTTCTTTATAGTCCAACTCTCATATCCATACATGACTACTGGAAAAACCATAGCCTTGACTAGATGGACCTTTGTTGGCAATGTAATGTCTCTGCTTTTGAATATGCTGTCTAGGTTGGTCATAGTTTTTCTTCCAAGGAGCAAGCAACTTTTATTTTTATTTTTTTAATTTTTATTATTATTTTTTTAATTTTTACTTTATTTTACTTTATAATACTGTATTGGTTTTGCCATACATTGACATGAATCCACCACAGGTGTACATGTGTTCCCAAACATGAACCCCCCTCCCACCTCCCTCCCCATAACATCTCTCTGGGTCATCCCCGTGCACCAGCCCCAAGCGTCCTGTATCCTGCATCAGACATAGACTGATGATTCATTTCTTACATGATAGTATACATGTTTCAATGCCATTCTCCCACATCATCCCACCCTCTCCCTCTCCCTCTGAGTCCAAAAGTCCGCTCTACACATCTATATCTCTTTTGCTGTCTTGCATACAGGGTCATCATTGCCATCTTTCTAAATTCCATATATATGTGTTAGTATACTGTATTGGTGTTTTTCTTTCTGGCTTACTTCACTCTGTATAATTGGCTCCAGTTTCATCCACCTCATTAGAACTGATTCAAATGTATTCTTTTTAATGGCTGAGTAATACTCCATTGTATATATGTACCACAGCTTTCATCTGCTGATGGACATCTAGGTTGTTTCCATGTCCTGGCTATTATAAACAGTGCTGTGATGAACATTGGGGTACATGTGTCTCTTTCAATTCTGGTTTCCTCAGTGTGTATGCCCAGCAGTGGGATTGCTGGGTCATAAGGTAGTTCTATTTGCAATTTTTTAAGGAATCTCCACACTGTTCTCCATAGTGGCTGTACTAGTTTGCATTCCCACCAACAGTGTAGGAGGGTTCCCTTTTCTCCACAGTCTGCTTGCAGACTTTAAGATAGCAGACATTCTGACTGGTGTGAAGTGGTACCTCATTGTGGTTTTGATTTGCATTTCTCTAATAATGAGTGATGTTGAGCATCTTTTCATGTGTTTGTTAGCCATCCGTATGTCTTCATTGGAGAAATGTCTATTTAGTTCTTTGGCCCATTGGACTCATAGCATTTAAATCAACTAACTCTTCCCAGCTTACTAAATTCTTTTTTTTTTTTAATTTTAAATCCTTAATTCTTACATGCATCCCCATACATGAACCCCCCTCCCACCTCCCTCCCCATAGGACACTAATAGATGGAGAAATATACCATGTTCATGGATCGGAAGAATCAATATAGTGAAAATGAGTATACTACCCAAAGCAATCTACAAATTCAATGCAATCCCTATCAAGCTACCAGCCATATTTTTCACAGAACTAGAACAAATAATTTCAAGATTTGTATGGAAATACAAAAAAACTCAAATAGCCAAAGCAATCTTGAGAAATAAGAATGGAACTGGAGGAATCAACTTGCCTGACTTCAGGCTCTACTACAAAGCCACAGTCATCAAAACAGTATGGTACTGGCACAAAGACAGACATATAGATCAATGGAACAAAATAGAAAGCCCAGAGATTAATCCACACACATATGGACACCTTATCTTTGACAAAGGAGGCAAGAATATACAATGGAGTAAAGACAATCACTTTAACAAGTGGTGCTGGGAAAACTGGTCAACCACGTGCAAAAGAATGAAACTAGATCACTTTCTAACACCGCACACAAAAATAAACTCAAAATGGATTAAAGATCTAAATGTAAGACCAGAAACTATAAAACTCCTAGAGGAGAACATAGGCAAAACACTCTCAGACATAAATCACAGCAGGATCCTCTATGATCCACCTCCCAGAATTCTGGAAATAAAAGCAAAAATAAACAAATGGGATCTAATTAAAATTAAAAGCTTCTGCACAACAAAGGAAACTATAAGCAAGGTGAAAAGACAGCCTTCTGAATGGGAGAAAATAATAGCAAATGAAGCAACTGACAAACAACTAATCTCAAAAATATACAAGCAACTTATGCAGCTCAATTCCAGAAAAATAAACGACCCAATCAAAAAATGGGCCAAAGAACTAAATAGACATTTCTCCAAAGAAGACATACGGATGGCTAACAAACACATGAAAAGATGCTCAACATCACTCATTATTAGAGAAATGCAAATCAAAACCACAATGAGGTACCACTTCACACCAGTCAGAATGGCTGCGATCCAAAAATCTGCAAGCAATAAATGCTGGAGAGGGTGTGGAGAAAAGGGAACCCTCCTACACTGTTGGTGGGAATGCAAACGAGTACAGCCGCTATGGAGAACAGTGTGGAGATTCCTTAAAAAATTGCAAATAGAACTGCCTTATGACTCAGCAATCCCACTGCTGGGCATACACACCAAGGAATCTAGAATTGAAAGAGACACATGTACCCCAATGTTCATTGCAGCACTGTTTATAATAGCCAGGACATGGAAACAACCTAGATGTCCATCAGCAGATGAATGGATAAGAAAGCTGTGGTACATATACACAATGGAGTATTACTCAGCCGTTAAAAAGAATTCATTTGAATCAGTTCTGTTGAGATGGATGAAACTGGAGCCAATTATACAGAGTGAAGTAAGCCAGAAAGAAAAACACCAATACAGTATACTAACACATATATATGGAATTTAGGAAGATGGCAATGACGACCCTGTATGCAAGACAGGGAAAGAGACACAGATGTGTATAACGGACTTTTGGACTCAGAGGGAGAGGGAGAGGGTGGGATGATTTGGGAGAATGCCATTCTAACATGTATACTATCATGTGAATTGAATCGCCAGTCTATGTCTGACGCAGGATGCAGCATGCTTGGGGCTGGTGCATGGGGATGACCCAGAAAGATGTTCTGGGGAGGGAGGTGGGAGGGGGGTTCATGTTTGGGAATGCATGTAAGAATTAAAGATTTTAAAATTAAAAAAAAAAAAAGGAAAACCTAATGAATGGAAAAAAATAAAATAAAATAAAATAAAATAAAAAAAAGAAAAATACCAATACAGTATACTAACACATATATATGAAATTTAGAAAGATGGCAATGACGACCCTGTATGCAAGACAGGAAAAAAGACACAGATGTGTAGAGCGGACTTTTGGACTCAGAGGGAGAGGGAGAGGGTGGGATGATTTGGGAGAATGGCATTCTAACATGTATACTATCATGTAAGAATTGAATCGCCAGTCTATGACGCAGGATAGAGCATGCTTGGGGCTGGTGCATGGGGATGACGCAAGCACCTTTTAATTTCATGGCTGCAATCACCATCTGCAGTGATTTTGGAGTGCCCCCCAAACAGTCTGTCACTGTTTCCATTTGTTTCCCATTTATTTGCCATGAAGTGATGGGACTGGATGCCATGATCGTAGTTTTCTGAATGTTGAGCTTTAAGCCAACTCTCCTCTTTACCTTTCACCAAGAGGCTCTTTTGTTCTTCACATTCTGCTATAAGGGTGCTGTCATCTGCATATCTGAGGTTATTGATATGTCTCCTGGCAGTCTTGATTGCAGCTTGTGCTTCTTCCAGCCCAGTGTTTCTCATGATGTGCTCTGCATGTAAGTTAAATAAACAGGGTGACAATATACAGCCTTGACGTACTCCTTTTCCTATTTGGAACCAGTCTATTGTTCCATGTCCATTTCTAACTGTTGCTTCTTGACATGCATGTAGATTTCTCAGGAGGCAGGGCAGGTTGTCTGGTATTCCCATTGCTTTAAGAATTTTCCACAGTTTGTTGTGATCCACACAAAGGCTTTGGTGTAACCAATAAAGCAGAGTTAGATGTTTTTCTGGAAGTCTCAATGATCCAACGGATGTTGTCAATTTGATCTCTGGTTCCTCTGCCTTTACTAAAACCAACGTGAACATCTGGAAGTTCATGGTTCACATACTGTTAAAGCCTGGCTTGGAGAATTTTGAGCATTACTTTGCTAGTGTGTGAGATGAGTGCAATTGTGCAGTAGTGTGACCACTCTTTGGCATTGCCTTTCTTTGGGACTGGAATGAAAACTGACCTTTTCTAGTCCTGTGGCCACTGCTAAGCTTTCCAAATTTGCATATTGAGTGCAGCACTTTCACAGCATCATCTTTTAGGATGTGAAACAGCTTAACTGGAATTCCGTCACCTCCACTAGCGTTGTTTGTAGTGATGCTTCCAACGGCCCACTTGACTTGACATTCCATGATGTCTGGCTCTAGGTGGGTAATCACACCATTGTGGTTATCTGGGACATGAAGATCATGTGTATTATTACCATCTCGTCTTAATATCTTCTGCTTCTGCTAGGTCCATACCATTTATGTCCTTTATTGTGCCCTTCTTTGCATGAAATGTTCCCTTGGTATCTTTAATTTTCTTAAAAAGATCTCTAGTCTTCCCCATTCTATTGCTTTCCTCTGTTTCTTTGCATTGATCCCTGAGGAAGGCTTTCTTATTTCTCCTTGCTATTCTTTGTAACTCTGCATTCAAACGGGCATATCTTTCCTTTTCTCCTTTGCTTTCCACTTTCCTTATTTTCACAGCTATTTGTAAGGCCTCCTCAGACAACTAGTTTGCCTTTTTGTATTTCTTTTTCTTCGGAATGGTGACTGCCTCCTGTATAATGTCAGGAACCTCCGTCTACAGTTCTTCAGGCACTCTATCAGATCTAATCTAAACAAGGCTGTGGTCCATGTGATCAGTTTGATTAGTTTTCTGTGATTGTGGTTTTCATTCTGTCTGCCCTCTGATGGATAAGGATAAGAGGTTTATGGAAGCTTTCTGATGGGAGAGACTGACTGAGGGGAAAACTGGGTCTTATTCTCATAGGCAGGGCCATGCTCAGTAAATCTGTAATCCAATTTTCTGTTGATGGGCAGGACTATGTTCCCTCCCTGTTGTTTGCCCTGAGGTTAAACTCTGGTGGAGGTAGTGAAGATAATGACAACCTCCTTCAAGACATCCCATGCACATACTGCCACACTCAGTGCCCCCGACCCTGCACAGGCCACCACTGACACATGCCTCTGCCAGAGACTCCTGGACACTCTCAGTCTCTTGTGGGGTCACTGCTCCTTTCTCCTGGGTCCTAGTGCACACAAGATTTTGGTTGTGCCCTCCCAGAGTCTGTTTTCCTAGTCCTGTGTAAGCTCTGGCAGCTCTACGGTGGGGTTAATGGTGACCTCCTCCGAGAGGGCTTATGCCACACCCAGGCCTGCTGCACCCAGAGTTCCTGCCCATATAAGGCCACTGATGACCTGTACCTCCACAGGAGATACTGAAACACTCAAAGGCAGGTCTGGCTCAGTCTCTATGGTTTCCTGGGGTGCACAAGGTTTTGTCTGAGCCTGCTGAGCATCTCTGGCAGTATGGGGTTTGATTCTAAATGTGATTTTGCCCCTTCTGCCATCTTGTTGGGGCTTCTCCTTTGCCTTTGCATGTGGGGTATCTTTTTTGGTGGAATCCAACATTTTCCTGTTGACAGCTGTTCAGCAGCAAGTTGTAATTCTGGAGTTCTCACAGAAGATGAGTGCAAGTCCTTCTACCCTACCATCTTGGATATATATGAAGGTGAGCTTAGTTTATTTAAGTAAAGCTGGTCAAGATAAGAGTTTCTTTTTTTTTCTCCAAACTGTAAATGCATTAAGATTTATCAGGAAGGATTTTATGCATGGTGCTTATCAAAGAGACTGGTCAGCTGGGACACATACATGAGCTTTCCAGGGAGGGACTATAGTACCCCATAGAAATAGCCTGTCTCCAGTACTAGGTGAACGATTTTAGAATTAAACAGTTTATAGCAGAAAAAAAAAAAAAACCCCACATCTTGTCAAAGTTACTACCTGTGGACTAAAACAAAGGAGACATCCCACTAGAACAGAAGTACACTTTAATTCATTGAAAAGTGCAGCAGTGAACAGAATCCTATGAGGAGCACTTTCTAAGTCAAATGACTCAGATGACACAGAGCCAGGGCAGAAGAACTTCCAGGAACAGATGATGCAAACACCGGAATTCCACAAAGTCAATGGGACTTCAGTGGGGGTAAAACGAAAGAGCCAAATGTTCCCACCAAGTTCCACGGTGCATCAGTTTAAATACTCTTTGCTTTCTCTTAATAAGGATCCTGGACAATTTATCTTCTTATGTTAACAACACTAGTCCTTAGACACTTAAAAATAAATTTAAGAACATTTCTCACAGATTAAGGAATAACTTTCCATGAATACCATTACAACTTTGTACAAAAACCCTAATGCTGTCAATTAAAATATATTTTGCAACAGCACTGTTGGTCAAATTCAAAGATTTTGAATGCTTCCAAAGGCATTCTCTACTTTTCAGTTGTAGGGAATGTTATTGTATCTGAGGGAGGAAGAGCTTTGTAATAGGAAATCTTATAAGGCAAAATCTCTATTCATTCCCAGGACCTCTGTTTATTCTGAATGGTCATAGTTTCCTATCCCCATACATATGGACCTGGTCTTCCTAAAGGAAAAATAACCAAAATTCAAATCAGTATAATTAAGA
The DNA here is from genome assembly GCF_042477335.2 of Ovis canadensis. Lineage (NCBI taxonomy): Eukaryota > Metazoa > Chordata > Mammalia > Artiodactyla > Bovidae > Ovis > Ovis canadensis. The sequence goes on from NC_091247.1 coordinate 156,113,956, forward strand.
GAGACATAAAGGAAGCCTCTTGCTGTGGGGCCTTTGAACATACCATTCTGAAAAATTTCGGTACATTGTGTGGTCTGCTAGACATTTAAAAATAAGTTTTTAACTATAATCTGAGGCTTCTTTATGAAAGATGATTTTAGCACAGATCTAGAATGAAACCATTCCAAAAGAAAGTCCCATCAGAGGCCATTCAAAAATGAGAGGTGCAGTTATTTGCTTTAGCAGCACATATACTAAAATTGGAATGATATAGACATTAGCATGGCCCCTGCACAAGGATGACATAGAGATTAGTGAAATGCTCCATACTTTTTAAAAATTAGAGATACAAAAAAAGGGCTTCAGTGCATCCCCCACCCCCTCAACACAAACAGAAGTCTGCTGAGTGTAAGAGCAGCCCGCGATCTGTGTCACTCTTACCTGCTTTCAAGAACCAGCATCATATAAATGAATAATATGACATCACAGCATGAGACCTGGTAAGAGTTGGTTTCTTTTTATTCTGGAATAACTAGGCCGACTTTCATTAATGTGGGAGCTGACTGATTAATGTTAAGAATCAAAGGATAGAATAAAGCCAATAACCACACTCAACACTGTCGTTTGCTTTTAGTTACAAACTGTTAGAATTTCTTTTCCTAAAATGTTCACGGCAGAAGTATTCATTTCACTTCTAATTATTACCAGGGTTATTGGGATTGTGTGAGGTAAAGGAATAAACCCAATGGGTATTAACCCAACATGGAGATCTGAAATTGTGATAGAAAGTTACTTATGGCCATGTCTTACGAAGGGCTAAATGCCCAACCTAGGACCTTACATAAAGCTAAAATCAATGACTGCCTGTGTTGGTCAGCTTATAAACCACAGTTCCTCCTCCCCTGCTGCCCCACTACCAATTAGCCTTCTTGTGAAGACAGTATAAGAAATGGTCTTCAAGCCAAGAGACAGAAATGTAGGCATTCTAAACAGTGAGAAAACGTCAAGATCTAGTTTTGACAGAGGAATAGTGAACGAAGCCCAAATTACACAAGATTCCAAAAACTCAGGAAGAAATTATCTGAAAGGGAAGAAGCCACATAGCTGGTATTTTGTTGTAGTTTAGTGGCTAAGTTGTGTCCGACTCTTTGTGACCGACAGACTAGAGCCCACCAGGTTCCTCCATCTATGGGATTTCCCAGGCAACAACACTGGAGTGGTTTGCCATTTCCTTTTCCAAGGGATCTTCACGACCATGGGATCGAACCTGGGTCTCCTACATTGGCAAGTGGATTCTTTACCACTGAACCACTAGGGAAGACCAGTTGGTACTTTACATCAACCCTAAGAAATTCTTATGTTTTATAACAAATGAACTGAATGTCAGCAAAATGTAGAGGGAGTGTCATAACTTCACACATGGCTCCCAGCTGGGCAGGCACTTACTACACCTAATTTACAGCCCTTCATCATCCTGTTAAAAGCCCTACCTACAGAAGGCCCTTGAAAACACAGCTTTCACCAACCTTTGGAAGTTCTTCTCTGCTGAAATACTTAACCCACTTCATTTTTCAGATTTCAGAAGACACTCATTCCTTTGATACCCCCTGGTGTTAACCGGCACTCCATGTGGTTAGCAGTCACTGCCAAGTAGATGTCCATTCCCTTCAGTAACTACCTGGAATTAACCTATACCAAGAGAGTGCTACTGTTCTATTTTAACGGAGCACCAGTACAGAATTCCCCCCAAATGAACATATTTTGAATTTGTGACCTTACCATATTATATGAATATTATAAACAGTGTATTTCTATTAATCTAAAAAAAACAGTGGCCTTTGTTCTTAATCAGATGGTTCAGCTCTGATGGTTCTTCAAGCCATGTGATATTAGTATTTTTGATAGTGAAGTGCTCAATCTGGAATGCTATGCAGGTCCTCTTGATTTTAGGTCAAGCTGGATACCAAAAACATCCCCTCCCCCCCAAAAGCACTGTCATTTATCTGAATAGATTTACAAGTCCAGACTTTGACCACATGGGGAATAACAGAAACCTGGCCCCAGGACAAAAAGGGTTTGGTAAGAACAAAGACCTCAGGAGTCTGACAATACTCAGGAGTATTGTCATCAGCTGAATAAAGGGAACAGGGACAGCCGCTCCTGACACTCAGGCAAAGTTCCCAGCGTAATACATTGCACAAGGAAGTCAGCTGTTTGGGTCGCTTTTCCAAATAGGACTTAAAGCCAGTCCAAAGACCCCTTCCAAGTGTGGTCTTGAAGACTAGCTTCAGACAGCTACTCCAATCACTTCATCAGAAAGAGATGAGCAGGGATCTAACCACAGAGGTACTACAGAAGCTGTTTTGAAAACCTTTGAGTCCTGACACTGCCATGATTGCTAAACATGAAACGAGGGTCAAACCTATACCTGGGGACAGAAAAAGAAAAAACAATGTGACATTAATTGTCATGAGCCACTGAGTACTTCATTCAGAATATTAACTGGAAAGACTGGCAGGAAGGGATACAAAAGGAACAACTAAATCACCAGAAGAGGATCTAGTGGGAAAGTCTAGTACAAAGCAGGAGTTAGTAATTAGAGTATTCCATCATAAGTCAGCAAATACAATGAAACTGAAGAGGAGTGGAAAAACAGAAAGCTAATCTTGATAGGTGTTAGGAGAAAAGGTTTGAGCTTTTGTTTGTGTATGTGTGTGTGGGTGGGGGGAGGCAATCCCTAAAGTATAAAACAGCCTGGTGGAAAAATCTAGTCCTTGCTTAAAGCCCTTCTAGTATTTTCAAAGCCCTGTCATCTTTTACAGTTTAGACACACAGACTGTGGTAGGTACCAGTACAAGCGTGCACCTCAGACAGGAGCTTGAATCTGGCTCATTATGAACTTAGGTAAGTCACTGACCTCTCCCGGCTGTTGATAAAGCTGGAAGGCAGTTCATGTAAAATGTCTGGCACATAAGAACACTTATTTCTCATCTGAGGGGATATCAGAGTCAATGCTGATGGTAACCTGGCAGACATTTTGAACACAGACTGGCTGGAGGTTGTGTAGTCTGGAAATAGCATTGTATTTTATTTTTATCTGCCACCCTGTGGGACAAACTAACTCCCTTAGCATTATTTTAGAGCAGTGCTTGGCCAACTTTGTTCAAAAAAGGACCAGATAGAAAGTATTTTAGGGTTTGTTGGTCGCACAGTCTCTGTTGCAACTAATCAACTTTGTTGCTGAAGTGTAAAAGCCATTTCAGGCAATACATAAATGAATGTATGCATTGTGTTCCAAAAGGGAGTGGCTGCAGTGGGCCTGTGATATCTAGTCTGCTGACTCCAACTCTAGAAAATTCTATAAGCCTAAATGTTTGGTAGGTAAGAATAAGCTACAGTTAAGGAATTTGAAAAAAAAACCAGGTGGAGTTTAAATAGCTCAGGCTAACATCACCAAGGCCAGAATCTAGAGTCTTAGCTATAAGCTGTCAGAATGCGAGCAAGACAGTTAGTTTTGATTAAAGAAAACCACTTACTTCTCTGGTGGTCCACTGGTTGTAGTTAAAGAATCAGTCTTAAATTCAGGGGTCAGCAGGTTTGATCCCTGATCGGAGAACTAAGATCCCACATGTGATCCCGCATGAAGAAACTAAGCCAGCATGCCACAACTACTGAGCACCCAGGCAACAACTAAGATCCAGTGCAGCCAAAGAAATCAATAGACACTAAAAATCAAACAAACCAATTATATGGAAAAGGGCTTGAGAGACAAGGTGTTGTTGAGACCATCTGGACTATGTATGTGATGGAGCTCCATTAAAGCCTCTGTATAGGCCTAAAGATTCTATTGAGTGGGTGCAGAGATCTACTCATCTTGAGGCTGCCTAAGACAAGCTTCTCATAGAAGGAAGCTGAGGCTTGTTGAAGTAAGATAATGTGCTGAAGAGCAACAGTTGTTTTGAGAACGGAGACAAGATGGCAGAATAGAAGGATGTGAGCTCATCCTTTCTCATGGAAACACCCACATCACAACTAATTGTTAACCAAAAAACACTGGAACCTACCAAAAAGATATCCTATACAGCCAAAGACAATGAAGAAGCCATAGCAAGACAGTAGGAGGGGTGCAACTATGATAAAATTAAATTGCACACTTACCAGGTGGGTGATCTACAAACTGGAAAATAATTGTATCACAGAGGTTCTCCCACAGAAGTGAAAATTCTGAACTTTGTGTCAGACTCCCCAGCCTGGGGTTCTGGCATCAGGAGGAGGAGCCACCAGAGCATTTGTCTCTCAAGGCCAGGGTTTGATCACAGGAATTCCAGAGCACTGGGGAAACAGAAACTTCACTTTTGGAGGGTGCACACAAGGTCACAAGTAACTTGAACTGAGACATGGCAGACATAAGGAACACAGACTGGCTGCGCAAGACCTACCTGCTGGTATTGGAGGGCCTCATGCTGGTATAGGCAGAGGTGGGGGGCAGCTTTGGCTCACTGTAGGCATGAAGGCACTGGTGACAGTAGTTCTGGGGAGTACTCACTGGCGTGAGCCCTCTCAGAGGCCGCCATTTTTTCACCAGGGCCTGGCCCCACCCAACAGCCTATAGGCTCCAGTGCTGGGACCCTTCAGACCAAACAACCAGCATGGCAGGAACACAGCCCCTCCCATCAGTATACAGACTGCTTAAAGTCTTCCTGAGCCTATCAGTTCAGCACAGTTCAGTCGCTCAGTCATGTCCGACTCTTTGCGACCCCATGAATCGCAGCATGCCAGGCCTCCCTGTCCATCACCAACTCCCGGAGTTCACAGACTCACGTCCATCGAGTCAGTGACGCCATCCAGCCATCTCATCCTTGGTCGTCCCCTTCTCTTCCTGCCCCCAATCCCTCCCAGCATCAGAGTCTTTTCCAGTGAGTCAACTCTTCACATGAGGTGGCCAAAGTACTGGAGTTTCAGCTTTAGCATCATTCCTTCCAAAGAAATCCCAGGGCTGATCTCCTTCAGAATGGACTGGTTGGATCTCCTTGCAGTCCAAGGGACTCTCAAGAGTCTTCTCCAACACAACAGTTCAAAAGCATCAATTCTTTGGCACTCAGCCTTCTTCACAGTCCAACTCTCACATCCATACATGACTACTGGAAAAACCATAGCCTTGACTAGATGGACCTTAGTTGGCAAAGTAAGGTCTCTGCTTTTGAATATGCCATCTAGGTTGGTCATAACTTTTCTTCCAAGTGGTAAGCATCTTTTAATTTCATGGCTGCAATCACCATCTGCAGTGATTTTGGAGCCCAAAAGAATAAAGTCAGACACTATTTCCACTAGCTGCCCACTAAACACACACATTGATACAACACCCCCACCAGAGTGACTAGACCCAGCTCCACCCACCACTGGGCAGGCACCAGCCTCCCTGACCAGGAGCTTGCACAAGCCTCTTAGACGTCATCCACCAGAGGGCAGACAGCAGAAGCAAGGAAAACTGCAACCCTGAAGCCTGTGGAACAGAAACCACAATCACAGAAAGTTAGACAAAATGAGACAGCAGAACAATATGTCCTATATGAGAGAACAAGATAAAACGCCAGAAGAATAGCTAATTCAAATTGAGATAGGCAATATACCTGAAAAATAATTCAGAGTAATGATAGTAGAGTTGATATAAGATCTGGAAAAAGAACAGAGGCACGGATGGAGAAGATACAAGAAATGTTTAAGAAAGAGCTAGAAGATCTAAAGAACAAAAAGATGAACAATACAAAAACTGACATGGAAAATATACTAGATGGAATCTATAATAATAAATGAGGCAGAAAAATGGATAACTGAGCTGGAAGACAGAATGGTGGAAATCACTGCCATAGAACAGAGTAAAGAAAAAAGAAGGAAAAGAGGAAAGGACAGTCTAAGACCTCTGGGACATTAACATGCCAACATCCACATTATAGGGGTCCCAGATGGAGAAGTGAGAAAGAGCCCGAGAAAATATTTGATGAGATAATAGGTGAAAATTTCCCTAACATAGGAAAAGAAACAGTCACCCATATCCAGGAAGCACAGGGAGTCCCACACAGGACAAACCCAGGGAGGAATACACTGAGACACATATTAATCAAACTGACAAAAATTAAAGACAAAGAGAAAATATTAAGAGCAACAAAGGAAAACCAACAAATAACATACAATGGAATAAGATTATCAGCTGATTTTTCAGCAGAAACTCTTCAGACCAGAAGGGAATAGCACAATATATTAAAGGGATGGAAGGGAGGAACCTATAATCAAGAATACTCTACCCAGCAAAGATCTTATTCAGATTTAACAGAGAATCAAAAGCTTTACAGACAAGCAAAAGCTAAGAGAATTTAGTACCACCAGGCTATCTTGCAATAAATGCTACAGGAATATCTCTAGGTGGGAAAAAAAGCCCCAACTAGAAACAAGAAAATTACAAATGAGTCAGCTCAGTGATCAAGGCAAAAATAAAGGTAGGAAATCATTCATATACAAATATAATATCAAAACCAGAGCAGTGTGAAGACTATAAGCAGATATTGGAAAAACATTAGAAATTAGAGGACTAGCAACTTAAAACCATGTTGTTTACATATAGAGTACTGTATCAAACCTCACGGTAAATGCAAACCAAAAATCTACAATAGATACACACACACAGACACACAAAGGAATCCAAGCATAACACTAAAAAGTTAGTCATCAAATCACGAGAGAAGGGAAGAAAAGAGGAAGGGGAAAAACAAAGACCTACAAAAATAAGTCCAAAACAATTTAAAAAGTGGCAGTAAGCATATACATACTAATAATTACCTTAAATGTAACCGGATTAAATGCTCCAATCAAAGACATAGACTGGCTGAATGGTTACAAAAACAAGACCCATATATATGCTGTCTATAAGAGACCCACTTCAAATATAGGGAACTGAAAGTGAGGGGATGACAAAAAGGTATTCCATGAAAATCATAACATTATCAGACAAGACAGACTTTAAAATAAAGACAGTTACAAGATACAAAGAAGGACACTGCATAATAATCAAGGGATCAATCCAAAAAGAAGATATAACAATTGTAAACATATGTATGCACCCAACATAGGAGAATCTAAATATATAAGACAAATGCTAACAGCCATAAAAGTAGAAATGCACCATTAACACAATAATAGCAGGGGACTTTAACACCCCACTTTCACCAATGGGTCATTCAGATGGCAAATCAATAACAAAATACAGACCTTAAGTGACACTTTAGATCAGATGCACTTGATTGATTTTTATAAAGCATTCCATCCAAAAGCAGCAGAAGACACATTCTTTTCAAGTGCACATGGAACGTCTTCCATCATTGATCATATGGATCAATAAATTTAGGAGAGCCTCAGTAAATTTAAGAAAATAGAAATCAGTATCTTTTATGTTCACAACTCGTGATTCTCTTTATTCCACAATGAGATTAGAAATCAACTACAAGAGAAAAAAACTGTAAAAATCACAAACACATGGAGGTTAAACAACATGCTACAAAATAAGAGGAAATAAATTTCTAGAGGCAAATGAAAATGAAAGCACATCGATACAAAACCCATGGGATACAGCAAAAGCAGTTCTAAAAGGAGATCACAGCCGTAGAATCTTCCCTCAAGAAACAAGAAAACTCTTAAATAACCTAGCCGAAGGAAATGGCAACCCACTCCAGTGTTCCTGCCTGGAGAATCCCAGGGACGGGGGAGCCTGGTGGGCTACCGACTATGGGGTCGCACAGAGTCGGACACGACTGAAGCGATGCAGCAGCAGCAGCACACCTAAAGCAACTACAGAAAAAAGAACAAACAAAACCTAAAGTTGGTAGAAGGAAAGAAATCATAACGATGAGAGCAGAAGTAAATGAAATGGAGATGAAGAAAAAAATAGAAAACATCAATGAAACTAAAAAAGCTTGTTCTTTTGAAGATAAACAAAACTGATAACCATTTAGCCAGACTCATCAAGAAAAAACAGAGTGCTCACATCAATAAAGTTAGAAATGAAAAAGCAGTTACAACTTACACCACAGAAATATAAAGGATCATAAGAGACTCCTGTAAGCAACTATATGCCAATACAATGGACAACCTGTAAGAACCGGACAAATTCTTAGAAAGGTACAATCTTGAAAAACTGAACCAGAAAGAAATAGAAAATATGAACAATCACAAGCACCGAAATTAAAACTGTGTTTAAAGAACTCACAGTGAACAAAAGTCCAAGACCATATAGCTTCACAGACAAATTCTAACAAACATTTAGAGAAGAGTTTTAATGCCTATTCATTTAAAACTATTTTTAAAAAATTGCAGAAGAAGGAACTCATTCTATGAGGCCACCATCATACTGATACCAAAATCAGAGAAAAATACCACAAAATAAAAAGAAAATTACAGGTCAATATCACGGATGAAACTGAATGCAAAAATGCTCATCAAAATACTTGCAAACTGAATCCAACAATATGTTGAAAGGATCATACCCAAGTGATCATATGGGACTTATCCCAGGGATGCAAGGATTTTCCAGTATTCATAAACCAATCAGTGTGATATACCACATCAATAAATTGAAGTATAAAAACCATATGATCATCTGAATAGATGCAGGAAAAGCTTTTAACAAAATTCAGCACCCATTTATGACAAAAACTCTCCAGAAGAGAGAACATACCTCAACACAATAAAGGTCACACATGACAAACCTACAGCTAACATCATACTCAGCATCAAAAAGCTAAAATATTTCATCTAAGATCAGGAAAAAGACAAGGATTCTCACCACTTTTATTCAAATAGTATTGGAAGTCCTAGCCAGAGCAATTAGGCAAGAAAAAGATAAGAGGATTCCAAATTTGAAATGAAGAATTAAAACGGATTATTTGCAGGATGACATATACAGAAAATCCTAGAGACTCCCAACAAGGAGACTGCTAGAGCTAATAAATGAATTCAGTATAGCTGCAAGATACAAATATTAAGATAAAAATTTTTTTGTTTCTATATAGTAATAAACTACCAGAAAAAATGAAGGAATTTAATAAATAAAATGTAATATTCATATTTATAATTGCATCAAAAGAATAAAATAGTGCGGCCTTGGCAAACCAACAAGGTGAGCACAGCTGCCTTCCCAAAAGAATAAAATACCTAGGAATAAGTTTAATCAAGAAGGTGAAAGACATGCACACTGAAAATTAAAAGACATTGATGAAAGAAATTGAAGAATACACAACACAAATAAATGGAAAGATATTCTGTGCTCATGGACTGGAACATTAATATTGTTAAACTGTCCATACCACCCAAACTACGATACAGATTCAATGCAATACTTCTCAAAATGCCAAAAGCATCTTTCAAAGAAATAGAACCAACAATCCAAAATTTGGGTGAAATCATGAAAGACTCCAAAACAACAGCCAAAACAATCTTGAGAAAGAAGAACAAATCTGGAGGCATCATGCTTCCTGATTTCAAACTATCAAAGAGACATTAATCAAAATTCTATGGTTGCTGTTTAAGTCGCTCAGTCTTGACTGTTCAGTCGTTCAATTGCGACCGATTTTTTGCGACCCCATGGACTGCAGTATGCCAGGCTTCCCTTTCCTTCACTATTTTCTGGAGTTTGCTCAAACTCATATCTATTGAGTCAGTGATGTCATCCAACCATCTCATCCTCTGTCGCCCCTTGTCCTCCTGCCCTCAATCTTTCCCAGCATGAGGGTCTTTTCCAGTGAGTCAGTTCTTTGCATCAGGTGGCCAAAGTCCTGGAGCTTCAGCTTCAGCACCAGTCCTTCCAGTGAATATTCAGGGTTGATTTCCCTTAGGATTGACTGGTTTGTTCTCCATGCTGTCAAAGGGACTCTAAAGAGTCCTCTCCATCAGCACCATAGTTTGAAGGCATCAATTTTTTGGTATTCAGCCTTTTTTTTATTGTCCAGCTCTCATATCCATACACAACTACTGGAAAAACCATAGCTTTGACTATATGGACCTTTGTCAGCAAAATTGTCTCTGCTTTCTAATACACTGTTTAGGTTTGTCCTAGTTTCCTATAGACATAAAAACAGACATATGGAGCAATGGCGCAAAATAGAGAGCCTCATGCATATATGGTTTGGTAATTTAAGACAAAGGAGCCAAGAATATCCAGTGGTGAAAGGAGAGTATCTTCAATAAACAGCTCTGGGGAAACTGGCAACCACATGCCAAAGAGTGAAACTAGACTACTATCTTACACCATACAGAAAAATTAACTCAAATGGATTAAAGAATGCAAAACTAGCAACCATAAAAATCCTAGAAGGAAATATAGGTTTTATGTTGCTAGACATCAGTCTTGATGGTGATTTTTTTGAATCAGACTTCATAAGCAAAAGCAATAAAAACAAGTGGAACAACATCAAACTAAAAAGCTTCTGCACAGCAAAAGGAAATCACTGACAAAATAGAAAGGCAACCTACTGAATGGGTGAAAATATTTAAAATCATAGATGAGAAGGGGTTAGTATCCCAAATATGTAAAGAATATATATAACTTAATAGCAAAAACCAAAGAATTAAAAAATAGGCAGAAGATGTGAATAGTTTTTCAAAGAAGACATGCAGATGGACAACAGGTGCATGAAAAGGTACGGGTACATTTTCAGCCCAACTACTCATGAGGGAAATGCAAATCAAAACCCCTGGAATATCACCTCATACCTGCTAAAATGGCCACCCCAGCAGTCCATTGGTTAGGACTCGGTGTTTTCACCATAGAGATCTGGGTTTAGTCCTTGGTCTGAGAACTAAGGTCCTGCAAGCTGTGCAGTGTGGTATGGCCAAAACAAAAAACAAACACACACAAACAAACAAAAAACCAGGATGTGAAGGAAAAGAAACGCTTGTGCACTCTTGGTGGGAATATAAATGGATATCGTCACTGCAGAAAGCAGTATGGAGTTTTCTCAAAAAATGAAAAATACAACTACCATATGATCCAGCATTCCCACTACTGGGTATTTATTTGAAGACAATAAAACATCAATTTGAAATTCCACTTTCACTGCAACATTATTTATCATAGCCAAGGTATAGAAGAATATCTATCTATCCATCAATAGATGCATGGATGAAGAATACGTACAAATACAATAGAATACATACATATGGAATACTTTTCTGCCGTAAATAAAAGAATGTATTTGCCACTTGTGACAATGTGGATACCCCTTGAGGACATTATGGTAAGTGAAATAAGTCAGAGAAAGACTGATTTCACCTATATGCGAAATTAAACAGGAAAGAAAACCAAGCTGGTATAGGGAGAACAGATGGTTGGTTGCCAGAAGTGGGATAAGTGGGTGGAGAGTGGGAGAAATAGGTGAAAGAGGTCCCAATGTACCAACTTCCAGTTATAATACAAGTCATGGGGATGTAATGTACAGCATAGTGACTATAGTTAACAATACTCTGTTGCATGTTTAAAATCTGTTGAGAGTACATGTTTAACATCTGCATCCCAAGAAAAAAACTTTGTAACTAGCTTTGGCAATGTATGACTAATATAATGACCAAACCTGATTTACCAAGGGAAACTGGGACAAACCTTTTGCCAAAACCTATCTGATTGTAGGTACCTGGACAGGGCAAAGCTCTCCAGTGGTAGAGGCTAAATTCGTCTGCAGCCTCTCTCTGCCCCTGACACAAGGCCCACTGGTGCATTCAGTCCTCCAGTTTATGAGTACTCATCACGGACTAACTACATTTGCTTTGTTTCTTAACGTGAAATTGTAAGAAAGTCTAATTGATCAACAGCCTTGCAACTGAGGTCTAACTAAAATCCAATTAGCCATGGGCAGGGCACAGGGTAACATATACATAGAACTCTCCTTTCCAGGGCTAAGTGAGGCAGGGCAGGGAGTCTCTTTGCAGGCTGGCCGTTGCTCTCAACTGTGGGAGGAATCTGTGTAACAAGAGAGCTGTGTACCTGGACATACCTCTTCAGTCTATGAAATACTCTGAAGAGCTCTAAGATTTACAGTTATTAGTATCTGAAAAAACATGGGGTGCTTGATAAAGTAGGAGATGCTCAGGGCTTAGTAGCAGCTTTGGGGTGAGGTACAGAAGAATCTTCCTTTCAAAAGTCAGCACCTCCAGTAGTTCTGGAGGTGGTCCATAAAGAAATTGGGTAATGACCTCACTTTTGTCTTGAAGTATGATCCAACAGATCTTAAACACCAGCTTTTCCCAATTATAAGCTACATAGAACTTTTCCCCTAAGAACTACAGTGCCTCTGCTTGCCTCACCTTGCTTGCAAAACAACAGAAATTTTAAAAGCAAGCCAGGGGTGGAGGGTGGCACGAAGTGACACAGGCATGACACAAGGGACAGAAACACCATTCCCGGCCTCACCCACACCCTGCACACTGTCTTCCTTGAAGCACGTACCCTTCCCAAACACACAAACGCCTGCAGAAAATTTGTCTGGAACAAAGGCAATGAGGCTTGGGCTTTTCTGAAGGATGACAGTCAAGTTCCTGGATTTCTAATCCTGCCATGTAAATTCTCAGACAAGCATCTTTCATCGTTGCTGTTGTTACAGTCACTAAGTCATATCTGACTCTTTCATAACCCCATGAACTGTAGCCCACCAGGCTCCTCTGTCTGTGGGATTTCCCACACAAGAACACTGGAGTGGGCTGCCATTTCCTTCTCCAAGGGATCTTCCCAAGCCAGGAATCAAACCTGCGTCTCCTCCATTGGCAGGCTAATTCTTTACCACTGAGCCAACAGGGAAGCCTCCATCTTTTATTAATCAGGCATTCAGAGACATGCTCAGTTTTACCTATAAGTCATGGACTTGGAACATTTTCCTTGAGAGATCACACATGCAAGGAAAAGATTTTAATTTAAGCTATCGCCTCAGAATTCAAAGATTCTGACTTGTGGCAAGACACCTCAGGGTGCTGCTCCAGAATGACTAGAAGTTTAGTAAATTTTCTCTCACTTGAAAATCAGAACGGCCTCTCAAGCAGAGTCTCCTAGAACTCTTCAGAGAAAAGGAACTGCACAGGGTTTAATTAATCTCCTGTGTCCACACGGGGTGGCTAAAGCAAGGGGAGGGTGCACATGCCAGGCCACAAGCAGACCTGTGGCTGCTGAAGAGAGAGGAGCATCCACGGTAAGCCTCATTGCCTAGAAAGATCAAAACCAACTCTCCTGGATAAAGGGACTTCCTCCCAGACACAAAGCCAAAACCTAACTTCTATGACGTTTACAGACTCCTGATGTTTTCTGTTTGTGTGCAAACTTTTAAAAATGCAATTCTCACCTTTCTCAGAAAATAGAAGAGGAGCTTTCTAAGTTCAGCAGCTACCAAGTGAGTAACAAAGAACTTTGGAAACCATAACTAAGATCAGACACTGTAGCTAGTATAGGGAGGTCTGTCCTCTACCTGGTCATTCTAATCTTGTAGAATTAAAGAGAAAGATCTGCCGAAAATCAAACCAAAATGATACCAAACCCCCAAAACTTCCTCAAATCCAACAAAAATCAGAAGCTAAAAACCTGCAGATGGAATTAATACAGTTCACTTGACAGTTATTTATCCTGCCCACTCCTTTTGAGCACCATATCCACCATCAACCCCCTGCCCCATATCTCCCCCAATCTTTATAAAAGCTGTTTTCTTAACTCAGCACTTAATGAAGCAAGTACTGATTCACTCCAGACAAGTGTATACTTTCAACAGTTTGCATAATCGGTTTCCTGAGTTTCTTTAGAGAGGCTCATTCTTGATGAGGAAGTAAAACTCCAGCCTTTGCAAGTATTTGGTGGCTCCTGGGAACTGTGACTTCTCCCAGAAGCTTTCTTCTCCTGGATCCAGGGAATTCCCCTACTAAAAATGAGCACAACGAACACATTATTTGATTATCTGCCCCATCATTTTCTTGCAGAAAACAGAACCTATATACGAAAACACAGGTAGGCGTCTCCTTTTCTGTAACTTAGAATACTCACTTAAATGGAATGCTAAGTGAATAGCAACGACAAAAGGATGATACAGCACTCTGACACCAAGCCTGTCCTTCCACTTCCCGCAGATCCTAACTCTACTAACTGGCCTGCTTTCAGATGAACTTCCTGTTAGAGGCACTCTGATGGGCCTTTTACAGGTAGTTTTGCTGAAGTGTTGGGTGGAGCTTACAGGAAAAGCAGGTGGACAGGCAGGGGGGCCTTTTACTCACACCCAGAGGAGCTGTGGGCAAACTGCTGTACTTCAGTGAATTTCTGTTCCCTCATCTGTAAAATACCAATGTTGACAATACCTTTTTCAAGGTGGGTTAAGTGAGCTAATACATATTAAGCTATTTAGAATAACACCTGGAACATGGCAAGCACTGTCTGAATTTGCTATTACAGTAGAGAAGGTCCCCAACTTCATGTTGGCTCTTGTTTTTCAACTTTATAACAGTATGAAAGTGGTACGCATTCAGTAGAAAATATAAAATGTGATCTTTTCCCAGGCTAGTGATATTTTTTGTTTATAAGAGTAAACAACCAATATACTTACAACCATTCTGTACCCAGAAAACCATTCTGTCTTCCACTTTCAGAAGTGTATTCAATATATTACATGAGATATTCAATACTTTGTTTTAAAATAGGCTTTGTGTTAGATGATTTTGCCCAACTATAGGCTAATATATCTATCCCGGGAAAGTTTAAGGTAGGCTGGGCAGAACTATGATGTTTGGTCAGTTAGGTGTATAGTCTACATTCTTTGACTTACTATATGTCTCATTTACAGTAGGATTATCAGAATGTAACCTCACCGTAATCAAGGAAGACCTGTAAATAGACTCCCCTTTTTCAATAACCCAGGACTCCTGATTAAGATCACCGGACAGAGTCCCAGAACACTGAAAATCTTGAGAACTAATCTTGCATCATAACAATATTCATTTAAACCATTATCAACTGTTAGCAAATTGTTAGGGCAGGAAGCTAACACATTTTGAGGGATTTAAAATTCCCAAACATTCCCGCTACACCTTGAGATGAACTTACAAAAGAATAGCTTTATAAGAGTAGTTATATTCTGTTTGTATTATCCCTAAATTCAGACGTTGACATCCTAAAGCCCCAAAGATGATATATTCGGAGGTGCAGCCTTTGAGCAGTTCTCAGGTGATGAGGGTACGGCCTTCATGAACGGGATTCATGTGCTCCTAAAACAGACCCCACAGAGACCCTTCTACCTTGTGAAGAACAGCAAGAAAGCACTGGTAATGAACCAGGAAGAGGATTTGTAGAAGAATCCAATGTGCTGGTGCCTTGATCTTGGACTTCCCAGCCCCCAGAGCTGTGAGAAAGAAACTTCTATGGTTTATAAGTTTAAAGTAAAAGTAGAGTAGTTATTTCTTATAACTATTATAAAAGAATAGCTGGATCTAAACAGTGTTTCTTGCAGGATGGAACGAGTTAAGTATACCCATTCAGATGGCTGAAGCATTTTACCAATATTCGTGGAAAAAATTTTTACTTGTCTTTAATAGATAATCTTATAGAGGCTGTGGACAAAATCTGAAGAAAGAGCTTACGGAAATATCAAATAGCAATTTGTTTTTTTAAAAAAATCTGTCTCTCATTTTTTTGTTCTTTTCCCAGTTCCATGTTTGCTTTAGCCAACATTTATCTTTTTGGATGCTTACATTTCAAAGGCATGGTAAGGTCAATATTTCCAAGGGACTAAGAAAGAATTTCGAAAAAGGAACACAGAGGCATATTTGCCTATTACCAGAAATCTAGGATTATTACCATAATGTTTTTCTTTTCTTTAATGGTTGGATAAGATAGCTCAATCATTTTTTTTTCTGTAGTACCTGTCCCAAATATGGGAAAGTCTGGACCTGGTGGGGTCAGCTTATAGAGGAGGGGACAGTCTATCAAGACTTTCTATGCACTTTCTTGACCCTCGTCAAATCTGTTTCCTCACTATCAATATTTCCATAAGTTTCACACCAACTTGAGTGCCATCTGCAGTTCTTGACATTTGGTTCTCTGATCTTCCCCTCCTAAACATGTTAAGGAAGTGTTTTGTATATATACAGCCAAGGTATTCTGTATATACTTCTCTCTTCTTTTTTCTTCTTCCTTTCTCTTTCTTTCTTCTTTAATCTGATCTTCCTATAGGTACCAAGAGGACATTTGTTTAAGATTAGAGCTCCCTTAAAAATCCTTTTAGCCGGCTTCCCTCGTGATTCAGTGGTAAAGAATCCGCCTTCCAATGGAGGAGACATGGGTTTGATCCCTAATCCAGGAAGATCCCGTATGCTCCAGAGCAACTAAGCCTGTGCACCACAACGACTGAGCCTATGTTCTTGAGCCCAGGACCTGCAATACTGAGCCCATGGATCCCAACTCCTGAAGCCCATGTGCCCCAGAGCCTGTGGTCCAGACAAGAGAAGCCACCATGATGGGGATGAGAAGCCCACACCCTAGAGAGCAGCACTTTCTCTACACGACTTGAGAAAAGCTCACGTAGCAATCAAGACCCACGACAGCCAGAAATAAAATAAATAAACTTAAAAAAATCCTTTTAGAGACCCCCTGGTGGTAAAGTAGTTAAGAACCCTGCCAATGCAGGAGACTTGGGTTTGACCTCTGATCTGGGACGATTCCACATGCCGTGGGGCAACTAAGCCCATGCGCCACAACTACTGAGCCCACGCTCTACAACTACGGAACCTGGGAGCCTGGATGCAGCCCATGCTCAGTAACAAGAGAAGCCACTGCCACGAGTTCACCCACTACAACTAGAGAGTAGCCCCTGCTAGCAGCACCTAGAGGAAGCCTGAAGACAGCAACGAAGACCCAGAGCAGCCACACATAAATAAGTGAATAAACAAATAAAATGTAAAAAATCTTTTAGGTGTAAAAGTCCAAATCTTCACTATATCTACTTCAGTTCTGACTCCAACCTGTGAGTATTTTTATGGCTTAAAACCAATATTAGGGTTTAGCCATGGATACAAGTGGTGTTCTCTAAGAAATGTAGCCTTCTCAAGATGCAGAGCCTCTGCAGAGAAAGCCTAAGAAAGCACAGACCTTCCTTGTCTCAGGTGACAAATAAACCTCTATCTCTCACAAAGTGAGACATCTTAAATCACCGACCTCCTAACCTGGGTTACCAGCAAAGTGATAATGCTGTGTGACTTTTCCCCTCAGAAGCAGGCAATGAAGGTAGAGACCAAAAAAGCCCCTTATGAATTTGGACACTTTATTAAGACACACTTCCCTGAGAGCCAGCTTGTTTGGACAGAGAATGCTGCCTGTCACTTCATGCCTTAGGCTTCTAGCTGGCTGCTGATGCAAGTAGAACAGAAACCTGTACCCCATAAGGGGCAGAAACCAGAGGGCACATACTCACTGGTTATAAAGCCAAGCTCTCAATACAGAAGACAAAACAAATGGAGAATCTCATCTGATAGTTTTTCATCCTTATGATAAAGGAGAACATGACTCTACCTGGGAGGCCAAGAATCAGTAACCATAGGTATTGATTACCAAAATCAGATTCACAAGAGTCATGATTCAATATCCATTTTCACAAATGTTTTTTTCCTGCCACTGTGAATTTGGAAAGGGACAAAGAGAAATCTTTCTCCTTCTCTCTTGACTAGTCACTATAGACAGAGAGTTGCGAGACTGACATGGTAAGATCTCTTACCTTCTGCTGGTCTGTTGTCAGTTATCCCGTATCTCAACTGCAGTCTCCAGGGAGAGTGGAGTATTCCAGCCTTTCAGAGTTCCATCCTCATCACTAGAAACTGTACAGGAGGAAACATGTGTTTCCTTTTACCCTTTTCATTTTTTTGCTGGCGCTCTGTAACCAAAGACAGATTAACAAGAGAAAAGTAAACAAGTATATTAACATATACATCTCATGTATACTTGTAAGTAATGCAGGGATGACTAACTCAAGGAGAAAGCTAGAATGTGGACTTACAGATTATCTTAACCAAAGAACAATATATTTTTAAGTGAGCAACAAGACAGAGAACAGAGTACTAGGCTTCCAAGAGTTGGAAATTGTGGGGCAATAAATACATTAAGAAAGAATGGAAGATAATAGCTAGTCAGTAAAGGCTCTTTTGCAGAGTCCTCGGGTGCTGCCTTGGGGCTGATAAGTGTCTAGTGTTTTAAATGATTACTTTCTGCACAAATTTATGTTTAACTTCCAGAAAAGTAGAGGGAGGAAGGGGACTTTTCTTGAATCTGCTTCTTCTCAACTGCCTTCAGCTCAAAATAATCCTTGTGCCAAAGGGGAAGATTTTGGGGTGGCATGATTCTGCTATTCTTTTGTAGGTTTTACTATACTGTTTTCTTGCTTTACAATGACTCCTTATGTTCTAACATGAAAAAGTGAAGTAAGACATTGTCAGAAAGGACTTAGGAATGTTCACATGAGGCTTACTTATAACAGTAAAATATCGATTTACAAATTAAGAACTGAGAAACAACCAAAAGAGTCAGTATAGGAATCCGTGATCAACGTGGTGCTTTAAAAGCTATATGCCTATCAGAACAACAGGCAGTGTGTCACATTCTTTGTGGAAAGTGTACATAAAATAATTCTAAGTGAAAAAGATGAAGACAACATAATGAAAGCACATCAAAAACTGAATGCAAATGAATGTGAATCAAAGATGGGAGCAATTTTCCATTGTGTAATATGTTCATTCAGGTTTTTTTCCTCCTAGTTGCTCAAATTCATAATAAAATAGGAGGAAGTTCCTCTTTGGGCAATAGAGCTAATCCCACTTCTTTCTGAGCAATGTCTTCAAGCTATATCATTTCATTATTTTCTTGCAATTAACTCTTAGGACATCAAAACTTTTAGTGTAAGTGAAGCAGTAAACAATCCCTGCTTTCCACATGTCTCCAACGGTGGAGCTCCCAAAATGGTCAGAAAAGAAGGAAGTGAAAAGATGTTAAATACCAAGTCCAGCTCACCTGGTCAACTTGGACATTTGGCTTCTGTCAACATGAAGGCTCTCCTTATTCTGGGGCTTCTTGTCCTTTCTGTTGCTGTCCAGGGCAAGAAATTTGAGAGGTGTGAGCTTGCCAGAACTCTGAAGAAATTTTGATTGGCTGGCTACAAGGGAGTCAGCTTGGCAAACTGTAAGTTAACTATTCTTCATCCTTCCAAATAGCCAGCTGTGGAACAGATACGAATTGAGGAAGAAGAAGAAAGGGACTTTGAGTGAATGGCTTTTTTTTTTTTCTTTTCTTGAAGGGTTTGTACATTTACAATGGCTCAAAACATCAGCTCAGAATCAGATGTACCAAGGGAAGGAATGAGGCATGGGAGGGTCAAATTCTACACCATTCTAAGCATGCCAGGTCTTGCTATACTCCTCTAGTGTCGCTAAACTTGCCAGCTGGCACTTGTAGGGTGACTACAAGATATACTTCAGCCCTCAGCCATTTCCAGCTGGGAATCTGGGTTCTGCAAGCAAGCATAAGGCAGTATTTTTGTCATTTTTAATCCCCCTACCATGATGCCCGGTTTTTAACAGCCACGTTTTATAAAAAATTACATTGAACTCTTAGAACAGGGACTATAGGAACCTATTTCTCCTCAGTCAATATCTACATAAGGATCCCTGAAATGTAGCATGAGATAACATTCTATTATTCTGACTCTAGTTCATTAATTATTTTTCATTTTCTTGCACAGAATTCAAGATGTGCCTTAGGAAAAGTTCCCTTGTATTTCAGTCCATACCTGTCAATGTCAACATTGTATTTTTCAGAGTGAATTCAGACAGTTCTGCTCCATAACTATTTTTTAGTAAATGAGCAAATGGCTAGACGGATGGATGGATGACATAGTCTTTCCTGTCCTATGAGTCTTATTGTCTGGATTGTAATTTGGTATCCAAATTCACCTTTAGGTATCACAAGAAATTTTCTTTCTCCTAGTAAATCCTTATTTTTCCTAGTACAAAGATTTTTTCATTAGCATATGCATCTGCTGCTAGTGACCAAACCCATTTAACCACTCTGTTGATTTTTCTATTCTAGGCTCAATCTTACCTGGGGCATGGGAGCAATGCAAGACACAGCTAGTTTAATATTTTTTACAACGTGTTATCTTGTTTCATTAGTATTAGCAAATGATTTGCTAACAAAAGGATTCTTCTAAGGGCCCCTAACACCAAATGTTAAAATATTTACAAGTAAAATATATCTTTATGCTTCTAAATTAAGTCATTAGTAAAATAGAATTGTGCTATGAAAGATAAGTCATATGCTGTTGCTGTTTATTACTAATAATATGTTTTTTTTTTCAGGGATGTGTTTGGCCTATGGAGAAAGCCGTTATAACACACAAGCTATAAACTATAATCCTGGAAGCAAAAGCACTGATTATGGGATATTTCAAATCAACAGCAAATGGTGGTGTAATGATGGCAAAACCCCAAAAGCAGTTAATGGCTGTGGTGTATCCTGCAGTGGTAAGATAAGATAATGTTGAGGGATGGCACAGGGCCCATTTGGTGGTACCTATAAGAAGAGAGACTTAGTACAAATGAAAAGGTCTTGAAGAGTTCATGAGACCCAGAAAAACTCCATCTTAACTTCTAGAAACTGCTTTATCGTCTACCTCATAATTCCTTAAGTAAGAAATTAAAAAGTTGGTATCATAGAAGGTTGCTGTTTGCTGACATACAAGAGTTGGAATGATCTATCACTGTATTATAACTGGACATGTTGATGCTTTGTAAAGAACAATGCCATTCCTACTAATTTACCTGGTTTGGGAGAGGTTTAGGGATAATTTGGTTGTGTAGTCTTTTTTTCAATTTTGTCATATTTACTTCTTTTATGTATATATTATACAGTAGGGTTTTTTTTGCTGAGTGATTTTAAAGTGAATTAGAAACATTATCACATTGCATTCCTAAATTCTTTAGTTTGCATATCTAAAACATACACTTCCTATTTAATCACTGTCATTCTAACAAGTTAATATATGGATTTGTTTTTAAGTGAGGTGAAACAAATGTTCTATTGAGTTCCTTTTAAAACTGAGATAACATATGCAATAGTTAGGGCTTCCCAGGTGGGGCTAGTAGTAAAGGACCCTCCTGACAATGCAGGGGACATGAGATAGAGGTTCAATCCCCGGATTGGGAAGATCCTCTGAAGGAGGGTATGGCAA
This sequence comes from Ovis canadensis, assembly GCF_042477335.2. Lineage (NCBI taxonomy): Eukaryota > Metazoa > Chordata > Mammalia > Artiodactyla > Bovidae > Ovis > Ovis canadensis. The sequence continues at coordinate 156,135,207 of NC_091247.1, forward strand.
CCCACTCCAGTATTCTTGCCTAGAAAATCAACATGAACAGAGGAGCCTGGGGGGCTAGAGTATGTGGGGTCGCAAAGAGTCACACACGCACGTGTGCACATCAATATTTATTGCATAAAATATTGGAGAAGTATTGCAAATTTGATATTGTTTCATTTTTAATATTAAAATTCCTAACAAAGAAGATTAGTTTCTGGACATATCTTTTATATACAGTTAGTTTAGTTTAAAAAATTATTTGTATTATACAATAATCTGTGGTCATTGAATAACAGTTCTACTACCCAGAGACTTATGACCACGGTAACTTGTGGTATCCACATCTTCTTTCAGAATACACATCACTCACATACATGAATGTAAAAAGCTATATAATCCACATCTGTACCCACATACAAACCTGTAAGCAATATGCTTCAACAAAAATGAAATTGTACTATATTTACTACTTTACAATTTTCTCACTATTACACAATATCATTTTTCTCAACAAATATCAATCTTATTAATTTTTATTAATCTAACTCTGTATTAATACATACATCTTGGGTACCTCACTTATTACTTTTCTTTTTTTGGAATAAATTTTCCAACTGCTGAGCAAAAAACTGCTAGACTGGTTTCTGCTTGTTTGTTTTTGTTTTGTTTTCACAGTGTCCAGTGAAAAAAGAACCTTCTGTCATATTAGTTAACAGTTCCAGAGTTTCCAATGACTTTGGCAAATGAAAAACAGAATGCTTTATTTCATGCCAAATGGCATAGAATGGAGAGAAAGAGTTTTCTCCCAATATTCACAGATACAGGGACTCTTAAAAAGATAATTTTAGTTGTTCTTTCCTCAGCCTAAGAGAATAAAGCTGGCTGAACCTAAAATTTACATGAATTTCTGTGAACGTTGTCCTCATTTCTCACCACCTCTTTTTCAGCTTTGCTGAAAGATGACATCACTCAAGCTGTAGCATGTGCAAAGAAGATTGTCAGTCAGCAAGGCATTACAGCATGGTATGTTCTTTTCTTGTTTTTGTTTTCCATACAGTGTTGTTAAGATGTAATTGACACACAGCACTTCATAAATTTAAGGTGTACAGCATAATGACTCACATACATCATGAAATGATTATCACAGTAATTTTAGTGAACATCCATGATCTCAACGGATACAAAATTAAAGAAACACAATGCAATACTGTTAAGCAATTATCCTTCATTTAAAAATAAATTTAAAAAAATTAAAGAAACAGAAGAAAAAAATTTGTGATGAAAAATCTTGAGATTTATTCTCTAATCTCTTTTCATATGTAAGACACAGCAGTGTTAATTATATTCCTCATGTTGTACATCACATCTCCAGTGTTTACTTATCTTATAATTGGAGATTTGTAGTACTTTCCAATGCTTTCATCCAATTCCCACCCCTCACCCCACCCACAGTATCCACAATTGGTAACCACAAATCTGATTTCTTTTTCTGAGTTTGTTTGTGTTTCAAGTATAATGAACCTTCAACACTATGTAAGTTCCCTTCACAGAGCAAGATATGGGTTAAGCATTAAAGGAGAGATCTGGGGTCTTCCCTAGTGGTTAGGATTCTATGCTTTCAATGCAGGAGGAGGGGACTTGGTACCTGGTTGGGGAACTAAGATACCACAGGCCATGTGGTGTGGCCAAAAACAGGGGTGTGTGGGAGGGTAGGGAGCAGTTTTATCTTACTGTTATGAGAAAAGTATGGGAATATTCTCTAAGACCAAGGGAATTGAAAATTGAAAATCTAAGACATTAAGATTTATGCTAAACAGTGTATTACATAGAAACAATCTACTTTAACCTCAATGTATTTGAAGGACTTCCAGAGTTTTTAAGATTTTCCACACTCTACCAGTTCCTTGTCATCTCTTGAAATTATTTTTGAAAGTAAGTAAATATGGAACACGCTTTGCAGTTGTGTTGTGGACTACCCAAGACTCAACATTTGTGTTCAGCATTGTGTGCTCTAGTGAAGCCTTGGGGAGATGTGAAGGCCTTGGTATACATGTTTCCAATTAATAAATAAGCAACACTTGGATCTGTCTGTATCTTGTATTTCATGTACTGATTAACTATTTTGTTCTCACAAAGGATTTGAAGTTTGTATAACACAATGAAGATATGTTTCAATCTTATCATCATTTGTTTCATCTTTCTTCATAGGGTGGCATGGAAAAACAACTGTCAAAACCGAGATGTCACCAGTTATGTTAAGGGTTGCGGAGTGTAACCGTGGAGTTTTCATCTTCAGCTCATTTTGTCTGTTTTTCATATTAAAGAAATAACAGTTGAGTAAAAGGTTATACTAGCACTCTTTCAAGCAAATAATGTTTTTACAGAAGCAGGAGCACGTGGTCTTTCTTCTAAGAGGCTTGATGTTTACCTCACGTGTTTATTTGATATTAGGCCTATAAGATTTTTCAGCTTGCTAACAGAACGAATGCTGGTGAATATTTGTCTAAAATCTTCATTATCAAATGTATCTCTAGTACATTTAGTTCTTCAAAGGGATAACCCAGACTTAATCTTGAATGATATAACTACTTCCCAATATTCAAGAAAATATAACACAAGAATATCTCTAAGCAAATGTATCTTAGGCAAAATCCCACCTGTGTAGGCATGTGAACTCTCATCTGTTCAGTCAAAAAGAGCAGAACGTCAAATGGCTAAAAATGGGAACAGCCCCAATCAAGAATTTTGTTTTCATAAGTGTGACCTTTGGTTTAAATGTTTTAGTAGAAATGGTGCATTTGCACAGATTTTTAAAAATAAACTCACAATTGATACATCCACCTATTTTAGCCTTTATAAAGAACTCATTTATGCATCCTGCTGATCCTGAGGAATATAAAGAAGGATTAGATGAGCTGTTGATTGTCCTTAGTTTTATTAGCTTAAATTCATGCATTATGACTAAATTCAGAGGCAGATGAGTTTGCAAGCATTGAATTAATTGCTATTAAACTGATGTGAAATTATGCATGTTGTAAAAGAAAAACATTTTCATTAAAAGCTTTGCAGTTCATACCTTGTCTTCCTTTGTTTAGAGCCATTTAATGCCTCTGAAGAAATACGTGTGTATTGGGAAATAATGATCTGACACTTAGTATTTCCTACATCCTCACCTGTACTGAAACAGTACTGCTAGAGAAATCCATAAGCATGCTGATATCTTACTTATTGTTTTAAATTTTTAATCTGTTTTGGCTGTGCCACACAGCTTCTGGGACCTTAGTTCCCCAAGAGGGCTTGACTTCTTACTCTAAACAGTGAAAGCACAGAGGCCTAACCGTGGAACCACCAAGGATTTCCCCTCACTTAAAATTCACAAAGACAAATCTCAAATGGGCCCTCAAGTCTACCTGGTCATCACAGTCACTTCTCTGAAATGCTTCTGTGTTGGTGTCCTCACTCTCCAAAATGACTGTCCCTGTTTACTTCTCTCTTCAAAGTCCCAGCACACACACCAACCACTGGCCTTCCATACTCTGCTCTCAGCAGATGACTTTCGAGTCTGTCTTACAGTTAAGTCATCTGTCAGATGATATCACACTGACAGAAGAGAAGCAACCTCATACAGAATCCTCCCCTCCTGGCCAGCATAACAGAGCTAACATCTTTCCCTGGGCCCATCCTCCCTTCCTTCCCCTTTATCACTGGGATGAAGGGCCTCTGCTCCTCAAATGACAGTCTCCAAATACAGTCTTCATCACAGCCCTCTCTCTACCCCAGTTTAGGCTGAGGGTTTCCTGCATCCTGAATTTCTCCCCCTTTGCTGGATCATGCCCATCACTGAATGAGCTGCCCTGGTAACGTTTCATCTTACAAAGAACTCTCCATAGGCTCTATATAACCCTCTAACTGCTTCGGCCAGTGCAGCAGGTAGGGATCAAAAGTGGTAGACGCAGAGTTTGGGAACAATAAACTAGAGTCAGAATTAAAGATGGGACCAGGGGACTCAAGACCTCTTAGATCAAGAGCCCTGTTCTTCGGAGCATCACTTTTATTTAGTGTCTTGGCAACAGAAAGCATCTGTGGTGCGGCGATGAAGTCAGCCTCCTGTGTCCCCAGTCATGTCTCCCATTTTATTGATGACTTTAAACTATCTTTGTTATTTTCTTATACAAGGGGTATCGTCTAGCTGGAGGGCATAGACCTGCATATGGAAAACATCTTGGGAAAACATCTTGGTGTGTGCACAAGCAGTGATGTGAACTTGCGCTGACCTGGTGTTCCAAGGGCCACATCATGTTTTTCCTTAGATTAGCAGGGCATGATGACCCCAACTAATCAACCTGATGTACTTTTGTTTAGGTTATGCTGTATTGTTATATTTTACTTTTATTCTTTTCCCATGGTGATTTTCTCATGGCTTAGCCAGAGCAACGTGTGGCTGACTATTAACCCCGGCAACCAACTACAACATTTTCGACTCCCTTTTATAAAAACACTTCTAGGGTGAGATATCTATATTCACTCACTCCACGTCCTCACCTCCCTTTCTCTTTTCATCTCTTCTTCATTTGACTGCTGTCCTCACTCAGCTGAAAACGCCTCCAACATGACTCCTCCCAGGATGCCTTGGGGCCAGTTCTAGTGATCACCTGGTTTCTGTTCATCCTACCTGATCTCTCAGCAGGATTTGACAGAGTGGACCACTTGCTACTTCTGAAAACTTTTTCTTCCTCAGCTTCTCCTGCTTTATATTCTGCCTCACTGATGGTTTCTTCTCAGCCCTTTTTGGCTGGCTGTTTCTCTGCTGATCGATTTTTAAATGTTGGAGCATCCCAGGGCTGAAGCCTATAACCATAAGATAGACATGTTTTATCTATTCATATATTTGTCTCTTTCGAAAGAGAGTGTTTTCTACTTTTTGAAGTGCTTCTCTGATAGCTCAGTTGGTAAAGAATCTGCCTGCAAGGCAGGAGACCCCAGTTGGATTCCTGGGTTGGGAAGATCTGCTGGAGAAGGGATAGGCTACCCACTCCAGTATTCTTAGGCTTCCCTTGTGGCTCAGCTGGTAAAGAATCTGCGTGCAGTGTGGGAGACCTAGGTTTGATCCTTGGGTTGGGAAGATCCCTTGGAGAAGGGAAAGGCTACCCACTCCAGTATTTGGGCCTGAAGAATTCCATGGACTGTATAGTCCATGGGGTCACAAAGAATTGGAAATGACTGAGCAACTTTCACTTTTCTTTTTGAAGTCTGAAATAATCTCAGTTTCCCACCAAATTTTCAAGTACAGTGCAGCCTTCTATGTTTTCTGAACAGTTTGAGAATACACTGCCAACATGGTGCCCAGTGGCTCTGAATTCTTCAGTGTGTAACTCCTCAAAACATCATCCAAACCAGGAGGTGAACACTGACAAATTAGGACCACCTAATCATTTGATCCTATGCAATTTCATCAAGTGTCCCATAAATCCTTCTTAGTGAAAAGGTCTAGTTCAGAATCAAGTGTTGTAATTTGGCTGTCATGTTTTTCAGTTTCCTTCAGTCTAGTTCACTTCACCTTTGCCTTGACTTTTATGACTTTAACCCTTTTGAAGACCTCAACCAGTCATTGTGTAAAACGGCCTAAGGTTTTTCTGTTATTCTCTGGAGTAGATTAGGTTATGCACCTTTGGCAGGGATACCACAGATGTGATACTGTATTCTTCCCGATGCATCCTTTCAAGTGACATGCAGTTCTGAAATGTTCTACTACTGATGACATTCTCATTGATCATTTGATTAAGGTGATGTCTGCAAATCACCTCCACTGTGAAGTATTTGGGAGAGGGGTAGGTACTTTGAGAAATGTTGTTCCACAACAAAATTTTTTTTTATATTTACTTATTATATCAGCATGGGCTTCCCCAGTGACTCAGCGATAAAGAATTTGCCTGCCAATGCAGGAGACGCAAGAGACATGAGTTTGATCCCTGGGTCAGGAAGATCCCTTGGAGAAGGGACTGGCTATATGCTCCAGTATTCTTGCTTGGATAATTCCAAGGACAGAGGAGCCTCGTGGCCTGCAGTCCATAGGGTTGCAAAAAACAGGCATGCACACATTATATCAGTATGGACCCCTGGTTTCCTACTTTACTCCAATTACAATGAATCATAATTCATTGCTATTATTTATTTTGATGTTCATATTGTCCCTGATTTGGCCATGAGAGTCTCTGCCAGCTAACTTTGTCATTTTGACTTGTCCCCATCATTCTCTGGGCACCTGTTTGTTTTCTATCACAGGATGTTCTAAGAGTCACCTTGTTCTTTTCCTCCTTCAGCCTGGAATCAGGTATTTTGCCAAAAAGCCCTTATTCCTCACAGAGGACAATGATATTTAAAAAACTAAGCACTGGGCACTAGAGTATCACTGTTCCCAGGTTCCGTCCATGGATAGAGCTGGAGAATGTATGTAATTACATAATTTTATCTATTTAAACTGAATTCATATAATACGTCCTATTCCAATCTCACACTACAAGGTTAACTGTAGCTATTAATTAAATTTCCTTTTCTATGTTGGTAAATCCATAGTGCAATGTGGGAGACCTGGATTCAATCCCTGGGTCGGGAAGATCCCCTGGAGAAGGAAATGGCAACCCACTCCAATATTCTTGCCTGGAGAATCCCTTGGATGGAGGAGCTTGGTGGGCTACAGTTCACGGGTCGCAAAGAGTTGGACACGACTGAACGACTTCACTTTCACTAATTCCATAGTATGACAGTGAGAAACCAAGCTCCCACTGTCTTTAATATCTTTAAATGTATCTGAGCATATGCAAAGATTTGATCAATTTGCCTATATATAATCAATCTTTCAACACTGCCATACTATGGAATAGATGCTTTCCACACAGTCGTTGATACCTCTCATTGGGTCACCTCTTCTTCCACATCTGGACACCTTCTCTACTGTGTTACATCTCTAACACATCATGTTTGGCCACTGTCCTTACAGGAAGGTGGGCAGAAATTTTTTACTCCTGTTTACATCCATATTCCAAACACCTATAACAGTGCCCATAACATGATACATGACCAATAAATATCAGTTGATTGAATCAATCTCTCCAATTATTTAGCATATTCCCCCAAGCTGGGCATTGCGATAGCTTTCTTACTTTCTCATCCCACATGATTCCAGTACAGCAGCTTCTGAGGCTCCAAGGGTCAGGTCTCAAGTCTATGTGATCAGCCATGCGAGGACAGATTAGTAAAAGCTGGCCCAAGAGGGAAAGCAATGTCTCTAAAGATTTTGCTTAGCGTTTTTTTTTAATTGATTTTTGGGCTTCCCTGGTGGCTCAGAAGTTAAAGCGTCTGCCTCCAATGTGGGAGACCTGGGTTCAATCCCTGTGACGGGAAGATCCCCTGGAGAAGGAAATGGCAACCCACTCCAGTATTCTTGCCTGGAGAATCCCATGGACGGAGGAGCCTAGTAGGCTACAGTCCACGGGGTCACAAAGAGTCGGACATGACTGAGCGACTTCACCTTAATTCCTTTACAATTCTATGTTAGTGTTTGCTATGTAACAAATGTCCAGGACCAGATGGCTTCATGGGCAAGTTCTAACAAACATTCAGAGAAGAATTAGCACTCATCCTTCTCAAACTTTTGCAAAAAATTGCAGAGGAAGGAACACTCCCAAGCTCATTCTATGAGGCCACCATTACTCTGATACCAAAACCAGACAAAGACATCACCAAAAAATGAAAGACCAATAAATTTTAAATTAAATCAAAATTAAAAGACCAATATCACTGATGAACATGGACACAAAAATCTTCAACAAAATAACTAGCAAACAGAATCCAGAAACACATTAAAAGAATCATACCAGGATTGTTGGATCCCAGTGATACAAGGACCCTTCAATGTACACAAATCAATCAATGTGACATACCATACTAACAAATTAAAGAATAAAAACCATAAGATCATCTCAATAGGTACAGGAAAAGCAGTTGAGAAAATTCAATACACATTTATGACAAAAACTCTCTAGAAAGTAGGCAGAGAGGGAACCTATCTTAACATAATAAAGGACATAAACAACAAACCCACAGCAAACATCATTCTCAATGGTGAAAAACCGAAAACATGTCCTCTAAGATAAGGAACAAGACAAGAATGTCTACTCTCGCCATTAGTCAACATAGTTTTGGTAGTCCTAGCCACAGCAATCAGAGAAGAAAAAGAAGTAGAAGGAATCCGAATTGAAAAAGAAGTAGTAAAACTGTCACTGTTTGCAGATGACATGATACTATATGAAGAAAATTCTAAAGCTGTCACCAGAAAACTACCATAGCTAATCACTGAATTTGGTAAAGCTGCATGATTCAAAAGTGAATGCACAGAAATTTCTTGCATTCCTGTACGCTAACAATGAAAAAGCAGAAAATGAAGTTAAGGAAACAATCCCCTTTACCATTGCAACAAAAAGACACATGAAAAGATGCTCAACATCACTAATTATTAGAAAAATGCAGATCAAAACTACAATAAGGTATCACCTCACATGGTCAGAATGGCCAGCATCAAAAAAAATCTACAAAAAATAAATGCTGGAGAGGGGTGGAGAAAAGGGAACTCTTTTGCACTGTTGGTGAGAATGTAGACTGATCACAGCCATTATGGAGAACAATATGGAAGTTCCTGAAAAAACTAAAAATAGAACTACCATATGATCCAACAATGCCATTACTGGGCACAGGCTTTGAGAAAATTGTAATTCTAAGAGGTACGGGCACCCCAGTGTTGACTGCAGCACTGTCTGCAATAGCCAGGACATGGACGCAACCTAAGTATCCACTGACTGATGAATGGATAAAGAAGATGGGGTACATATACACAATGAAATGTTACTCAGCCATAAAAAGGAACAAAAACAAGTCATTTGTAGATAAGTGGATGGGCCCAGAGTGTGACATACAGAGTAAAGTCAGAAAGAGAAAAACAAATATACTTGTATGTGGAATCTAGGAAAATGGCAGATCAATCTGTTTGCAGGACAGGAATAGAGACAGAGACAGAGGGAAAGGACTTATGGACATGGGGGTGGGATGTCAGTGAGACGAACTGGGAGATCAAGATTGGTGTGTGTGCACTGCCACGTGTAAAACAGATACCTAGTGGCGACCTACTGTACAATGCAGGGAATTCAGCTCGGTCCTCTGTGGTGACCTAGATGGATGGGATGGGGTGTGAGGAAGGGCCATGAGGGGATATATGTATACATAGAGCTAGTTCACTTTAAAGTACAACAGGTACTAACACAACGTTGGAAAGCAACTACATTCCAAGAAAAGAAATTTAAATTAAAAAAAAAACATTTAAATTTTAAAAGCCCCTTTTATTATGGAAAATCTGTAGCATATACAAAAGTAGAGAAAATAATTCCCATGTCCCATTGCCTAGCTTCAAAAATTGAACATATGGTCTATCTTGCTTTATCTATGAGCCCTATTCCCTCTGCCATCTTCCATTCCCCAGATTATTTTAAATCAAATCCCAGGAGATTCCTAAACTCCTTTGAGATCTAGAATTTTATGATCTCTGAGTTCCCCATCCTGCTTTAAAAGAACTTTCCAACTTCAGAAAAATATTTACTCATTGTTTTCTAGATAGTACCTGTCTGGTCTCATTTTCTTTGGTTTCAATCTTAAGAATATGAACTATAACTATTTTCTTAAAAAGCAAAGACAAGGCTTCCCTGGAGGTTCAGTGGTTAAGAATCCACCTGCCAATGCAGGAGACATAGGGTGTGATCCCTGATCTGGAAAGATTCCATTTGCTGCAACTAAGCCCATGCACCACAATTATTGAGCCTGTGGTCTAGAGTCTGGGAGCTCAACTCCTGAAGCCCATAACCCCAGAGCCAGTGCTCCGCAGCAAGAGAAGCCACCACAGTGAGAAGCCTGAGCACAGTAACTGGAGAGTAGCCCCTGCTTCCCACAATTAGAGAAAAGCCCTAGCAGCAGCAAAGACCTAGCCCAGCCCCAAATAAATATACAAAAATTTTAAATACATATATAACAGCAAAGACAAAAATCAAATTGGAGACATGTAGAGTAATGCCATGGAGAAGGAAATGGCAACCCACTGCAATGTTCTGGCCTGGAGAATCCCAGGGGTGGTGGAGCCTGGTGGGCTGCTATCTATGGGGTCACACAGAGTTGGACAAGACTGAAGCGACTTAGCAGCAGCAGCAGCAGCAGGGTAATGCCAAGGAACAGGTACCTGAAATGACTTCTACGAGAAATTTCAAATATCTGTTCTTTAATATTCCATCCAACAGGACTTAACACCAGAATTTTCTTTCCATGTTACTAATGGTTAGCAAGATTCTTACCTCATTGTTTCACATTCATGCCATCTGATGTCCATAAGTACTCTTTAAATTTCCCCAAGTAGTTAAAGGAGATTTGACAAATATTTAGGCATGAGCATCGGACAATTAAAAATGCTGAGTCTTTAAATATGAGAAGTATTACTGTGGCAGAAAGATGGTCTGAGTCACACTGCTTGTTGACTCAGCATCTAGCTATAATTCCTTAATCTCCTATCTATAAAATAATGATAGTAACATCTACCACACTGCTTAGAAAAATGAGACTTACACTTCGGTCTTCTTTAGAGAGCTGCCTAGAGTAGTACCTTAGTTAGCCTCTGTCCTCCAAGGAGACAACAGCCCTGCCTCCTGCAGTAGGCTTGCATTTCCTGGGCTCTGGACATAGCATCCTTGGACCTATGACAGCTACCCGTCCTCTCAGCTTGCCCTAGATCTTGCCCTTGGCCTGTCTTCTGAAACTGACCCTTTCTTCCAATTCTGCATTTCTCTCAATACAGGTATGATCTCAGGCAATTCTAACTTAAAATCATAATGATATTTAACCTGCTCATAATGTCTTTTTAGGCACTCTATATAGTATTAAAGATAAAAAGTATTCCCTTCAGTTTTCTTTTATTCTATCAATTTTGATGAAATCATAGAGAAGATGAGCAATTAAGTGCCGAATGGAACAGCAGAGGTCTGAATGAGGTCAGGATGACCTTTGACAGGACACAGGCTTTAATTACAGATTTGGAGGCCACATATGTAAACTATACTGTAGACTTTTGGGTGGATATCTTTTTCAGATTAAGAAAACTTTCTTTTCTTTTCTTCCTAGTATAATAAGAGTTACTATCATGACCAATGCTAATCCCAATCAATACTTTCTAGTACAACAAAATAATCAGACAATTTTTCACCTTTATAAAATTAGTGTGGAAAGTTATATTAAACCGATATTGTGCTATATCTTAAACTCAATTTGTTCATGTAGTAACGTTTGTATATATTAAGTTAGTTCAGTTCAGTTCAGTTCAGTTCAGTTACTCAGTCATTTCCGACTCTTTGCAACTCCATGAACCACAACATGCCAGGCCTCCCTGTCCATCACCAACTCCTGGAGTCCACCCAAACCCATGTCCATCGAGTTGGTGATGCCATCCAACCATCTTATCCTGTCATCCCCTTCTCCTCCCACCTTCAATCTTTCCCAACATCAGGGTCTTTTCAAATGAGTCAGCCCTTCCAATCAGGTGGCCAAAGTATTGGAGTTTCAGCTTCAACATCAGTCCTTCCAATGAACACCCAGGACTGATCTCTTTTAGAATGGACTGGTTGGATCTCATTGCAATCCAAGGGACTCTCAAGAGTCTTCTCCAACACCACCATATATTGACTTAACTTGCTAATATTTTCTTCAGAAGTTTTATACCTATTCAAGTTGCTGACAACATTTTTTACTATCTGCAAGAACTATGATATCCTCCTATCTCATTCCTGACTGTTTGATTCTCTTTTCCTTGTTTGGGGTGCCATTTTTAACAGATATTTCAAGGAACAAAACTGGCTTTGATGATGAACTATGGTGACAGAAGCAAGGTCCGATGCTGTAAAGAGCAATATTGCATAGGAACCTGGAATGTCAGGTCCATGAATCAAGGCAAATTGGAAGTGGTCAACAGGAGATGGCAAGAGTGAACATCGACATTCTAGGAATCAGCGAACTAAAATGGACTGGAATGGGTGAATTTAACTCAGATGACCATTATATCTACTACTGTGGGCAGGAATCCCTCAGAAGAAATGGAGTAACCATTATGGTCAACAAAAGAGTCCGAAATGCAGTACTTGGATGCAATCTCAAAAACGACAGAATGATCTCTCTTTGTTTCCAAGGCAAACCATTCAATATCACAGTAATACAAGTCTATGCCCCAACCAGTAACACTGAAGAAGCTGAAGTTGAATGGTTCTATGAAGACCTAAAAGACCTTTTAGAACTAACACCTAAAAAAGATGTCCTTTTCATTATAAGAGACTGGAATGCAAAAGTAGGAAGTCAAGAAACACCTGGAGTAACAGGCAAATTTGGCCTTGGAATACGGAATGAAGCAGGGCAAAGGCTAATAGAATTTTGCCAAGAGAATGCACTAGTCATAGCAAACACCCTCTTCCAACAACACACGAGAGGACTCTACACATGGACATCACCAGATGGTCAACACTGAAATGAGACTGACTATATTCTTTGCAGCCAAAGATGAAGAAGCGCTATACAGTCTGCAAAAATAAGACTGGGAGCTGACTGTGGCTCAGGTCAAAACTCCTAATTGCCAAATTCAGACTTAAATTGAAGAAAGTAGGGAAGTCCACTAGACCATTCAGGTATGATCTAAACCAAATCCCTTATGATTATACAGTGGAAGTGAGAAATAGATTTAAGAGGCTAGATCTGATAGATAGAGTGCCTGGTGGACAGAGGTTTGTGACACTGTAAAGGAGACAGGGATGAAGACCATCCCCATGGAAAAGAAATGCAAAAATGCAAAAAAGAAAAATGGCTGTCTGGGGAGGCCTCAACATTCAGAAAATGAAGAACATGGCATCCAGTCCCATCACTTCATGCAAATAGATGGGGAAACAGTGGAAGCAGTGTCAGACTTTATTTTGGGGGGCTCCAAAATCACTGCAGATGGTGATTGCAGCCATGAAATTAAAAGACGCTTACTCCTTGGAAGAAAAGTTATGACTAACCTAGATAGTATATTCAAAAGCAGAGACATTACTTTGCCAACTAAGGTCCAACTAGTCAAGGCTATGGTTTTTCCAGTAGTCATGTATGGATGTGAGAGTTGGTCTGTGAAGAAGGCTGAGCGCTGAAGAATTGCTGCTTTTGAACTGTGGTGTTGGAGAAGACTCTTGAGAGTCCCTTGGACTGCAAGGAGATCCAACCAGTCCATTCTGAAGGAGATCAGCCCTGCGATTTCTTTGGGAGGACTGATGCTAAAGCTGAAACTCCAGTACTTTGGCCACCTCATGAGAAGAGTTGACTCATTAGAAAAGACTCTGATGCTGGGAAGGACTGGGGGCAGGAGAAGGGGACGACTGAGGATGAGATGGCTGGATGGCATCACTGACTCGATGGACGTGAATCTGAGTGAACTCTGGGAGTTGGTGATGGACAGGGAGGCCTGGTGTGCTGCAATTCATGGGGTCGCAAAGAGTCGGACACGACTGAGCGACTGAACTGAACAGAACTGAACTGGGGAGGCCTTACAAATAGCTGTGAAAAGAAGAGAAGAGAAAGGCAAAGGAGCAAAGGAAAGATATAAGCGTCTGAAGGCAGAGTTCCAAAAATAGCAAGGAGAGATAAGAAAGCCTTCTTCAGCAATCAATGCAAAGAAATAGAGGAAAACGACAGAATGGGAAAGACTAGAGGTCTCTTCAAGAAAATTAGAGATACCAAGGGAACATTTCATGCAAAGATAGGCTCGATAAAAGACAGAAATGGTATGGACCTAACAGAAGGAGAAGATATTAAGAAGAGGTGGCAAGAATACACAGAACTGTACACAGAAAAAAAGATCTTCATGACCCAGATAATCACAATGGTGTGATCACTCACCTAGAACCAGACATCCTGGAATCTGAAGTCAAGTGGACCTTAGAAAGCATCACTACGAACAAAGCTAGTGGAGGTGATGGAATTCCAGTGGAGCTATTTCAAATCCTGAAAGGTGATGCTGTGAAAGTGCTACACTCAATATGCCAGCCAATTTGGAAAACACAGCAGTGGCCACAGGACTGGAAAAGGTCAGTTTTCATTCCAATCCCAAAGAAAGGCAATGCCAAAGAAGGCTCAAACTACCGCACAATTGCACTCATCTCACATGCTAGTAAAGTAATGCTCAAAATTCTCCAAGCCAGGCTTCAGCAATACGTGAATCGTGAACTTCCAGATGTTCAAGCTGGTTTTAGAAAAGGCAGAGGAACCAGAGATCAAACTGCCAACATCCACTGGATCATCAAAAGAGTGAGAGAGTTCCAGAAAAACATCTATTTCTGCTTTATTGACTATGCCAAAGCCTTTGACTGTGGATCACAATAAACTGTGGAAAATTCTGAAAGAGATGGGAATACCAGACCACCTGACCTGCCTCTTAAGAAACCTGTATGCAGGTCAGGAAGCAATAGTTAGAACTGGACATTGAACAACAGACTGGTTTCAAATAGGAAAAGGAGTACATCAAGGCTGTATATTATCACCCTGCTTATTGAAGAACTGACTCATTTGAAAAGACCTTGATGCTGGGAAATATTGAGGGCAGGAGGAGAAGGGGATGACAGAGGAAAAGATGGTTGGATGGCATTACCAACTCGAAGGACATGAGTTTGGGTAAAATCTGGGGGTTGGTGATGGACAGGGAGGCCTAGCGTGCTGTAGTTCAAGGGGTTGCAAAGAGTCAGACATGACTGAGAGAATGAACTGAACTGAACTGAACTGAACTGAAGTCTGTTATAGTGTTTTTTTAAAAAAGAACAGAGTTGCCTAACTGGACAAGTTTCCTTTTATTGTTCTTTGTCTTTATCTTAATGAAGTAATCAATCTTTGGAAAATATTCTCTTCTACTTGTAGAAGAATGGGGAAATAGAAATCAAGACCTTGTAGAATATTTTTTAAATTTTTGTAATTTTAAATAAAATTTTACAGTTGACTGTATAAAAATTTTTCTTGATGTAAAATTCACACAGTGTTCATTGGGAACATTTTTAAAATGTACAACTGAGAAAAAATTACAAGTGAGAGTTTTTGTTGTATGTTCAGGATTATTGAATCATCACCACTCATTCCAGAACATTTTATCACCCCAAATAGTAATCCCCCTGTCCCCATCCTAAACAACTATTTTTTGTTGTTGTTGTTTTTTAACAGATTTCCCTATTCTGGGTATTTCACATGAATGGAAATATAGTGTGTTTCCCAGGTGATGCTGGTGTTAGAGAACCTGCATGCCAATGCAGGAGACTTAAGAGATTTGGATTTGTTTGATTCCTGGGTTAGAAAAATCCACTGGAGGAGGGCCTGGCAACCCACTCCAGTATTCTTGCCTGGAGAATCCTGGAGCCTGGCAAGCTACAGTCCATAGGGTCACAAAGAATCGGATGAGACTGAAGCAACTCCTCATCCGTACATACAGCTTGTAGCTTTTGTGTCTGGCTTTTCACTTTGCCTATATTTTCAAGATTCCTCATTGTATAGCACAATTAATACTTACTTCCTTTTTTCTGGCTGTATACTAGTCTATTGTTTAGATATATTACTTTTATTCATTTGCTCATCAGCTGATGACTATTTGGGGTTTCTTTTTTCACTCAAATGCATGAGTGAGTGAGTGAGAGCCACTCAGCCATGTCTGACTCTTTGTGACCCTGTGGACTGTAGCCTGCCAGGCTTCTCTGTCCATGGAATTCTCCAGGCAAAAATAGTGGCGTAGGCTGCCATTTCCTCCTCCAGAGACTATCACACATAATTCTGCCTCAAACATACAGGTACATTCAAGTTTTATGTGAATATTTTCATTTCTCTTGGGTACACATTTAGGAGAGTACTTGCTGGGCCATTAAAGCAACCAACTCTTTGAGGAATTGCCAAACCAGTTTTCAAAGTGGCTGTACGATTTTACATCCTATCAGCAATGTATGAGGGTTCCAATTTCCCCACATCCTCACCAACTTATTTTTGTTTTCTTTAAAATTATAGGCATCCAGGGCTGACCTGGTGGTCTAGAGATTAAGAGTCCACCTGCCTATGCAGAGAACATGGGGTCCATTTGTGGTCTGGGAGGATCCCACATGCCGCAGAGCAACACGGCCCATGCACTACATCCACTGAGCCAGCATTCTACAGCCCATGAGCCATGACTGCTGAAGCCCACATGCCTGGAACCTGTGCTCTGCAACAGGAAAAGCCACCGCGGTGAGAAGCCAATGGACCTCAGCACAGAGTAGTCTCCACTCACCACAACTAGAGAAAGCTCTCACACAGCAATGAAGACACAATGCAGGCAAAATTAACAAAAATAAGCAAATAATCATAAGCATCATGGTGGGTGTAAAATGGTTCCGTGTACACTTGGGTTAGAGGAAATCTACTTGGATTAAAGCCAACATAGAAGTAAGAGTTGACAAATGGCAAGACAAAGTCATGACGATGTATTTTGTACTTGTATTTCACCATGTAAAAAGTCAAACTACCTCCATGAACTTTATTTTTATGAACAAACACATTCTTGGCAGTAATCCAACAAGGCTCATGGAGGGATGCTCTCCCATGTCAGGTTTCAAGTAGAATGGGACTTTCCCCTCATTCTTTTTCTGATCTATCCCCTGTCCTGCTCAGATCCACATGGTGAGCCCTCTACTTTTGAGTCATCTAATCTGAATAGTAGTGGTGATTAATTTTTAAGGCCATGTTGGCTGCCCCATCTTGGCAACCTAGGAACAACAGTAAGTAGGAAATGATTTTGGAAGTCACGTAATATTAATCTTAGAAAGCCCCTAAAATGGAAACCATGCTTGTGCCTAGTGCAGATAATGCTTGTGCATTCTGTAGAGTTATAACTAGCCACTTGACTTACTGTTTATCTGTCTGCCCTGATGGGTTGTTAATTTTTTTCCCTGACGGGCTGTTAATTTTTACTTCGTCACTTTATGTTTTTGTGTTGCAACCTTTACAAGCATTATGGAGGGTGTACAAAGCTCTCTCTGTGGTCTGAAACTGCTATCAGAGGACCTCTCGGGGGTTCAAGATGGCATTTCTAGTTGTGCCAGGCATCATTTGACTTCTCCCTCCCTCTTACCCCAGGGTCCATGGTGTAAGGTAGAGCCTGGGGATAGACTGTAAAAAAGAATGGGGGGAAAGTCTGACTCTTTGCAACTCCATGGACTGCAGGGCCCCCAGCTTCCCTGTCCTTCACTATCTCCCAGAGTTTACTCAAACTGATGTCCATTGAGTCAGTGATGCTATCCAACCATGTCATCCTCTGCTGCCCCTTTCTCCTCCTGCCTTCAATCTTCCCCAGCATCAGGGTCTTTTCCAATGAGTTAGCTCTTCCCAACAGGCGGCCAAAGTATTGGAGCTTCAGCATCCGTTCTTCCAAAGAATATTCAGGGTTGATTTCCTTTAGGATTGACTGGTTTGATCTCCTTGCTGTCCAAGGGGCTCTCAAGAGTCCTCCCAGCACCACAATTTGAAAGCATCAATTCTTTGGTGCTCAGCCTTCTTTATGGTCCAACTCTCACATCTGTACATGACTACTGGAAAAATCACAGCACTGGCTATATGCACCTTTGTCTGCAAAGTAATGTCTCTGCTTTTTAATACACTGTCTAGGTTTGTCATAGTTTTTCTTCCAAGGAGCAATTGTCTTTTAATTTCATGACTGCAGTCATTATCCACTGTGATTCTGGAGCTCAAGAAAATAAAATCTGTCACTGCTTCCACTTTTTCTCCTTCTATTTGCCATGAAGTGATGAGACCAGATGCCATGAAATCATTTTTTGAATGTTGAGTTTTAAGCTAGCTTTTTCACCCTCCTCTTTCACCCTCATCAAGAGTTCTTTAGTTACTCTTCACTTTCTGTCATTAGAGTGGTATCATCTGCATATCTGAGGCTGTTGATATCTCTCCCAGCAATCTTGATTCTAGCTTGTGCCTCATCCCTCCTGTCATTTCGCATGATGTGCTCTGCACAGAAGTTAAATAAGCAGGGTGACAATATACAGTCTAGATGTGGCTGTACAAATCAACATTGCACAAACGTTTCCTTTTGTCCACATCCTTGCCAACCTTGTTATTTCTTGTGTTTTTGATAATAGACTTTCTAACTGATATGAAGTGATAGTGCGTTGTGTTTTTGATTCACATTTCCTTGATGATTAGTGATATTGAGCATGTTTGTGTATCTGTTGGCATCTGCATGTCTTCTTTAGAAAAATATCTATTTAACTCTTTTGCTCAGCTTTAATTGAAATTTATGCTTTTTTTTTGGCCACAGAGTTGCATGCGCTTATGTACTTTTGATAAAAACAAAAATATATTTTGGACTTGTCAGATACATAATTTGCAAATATTTCCTCCCATTCAGTAAGTTGCCTTTCCATTTTGTTGATGGTTTCCTTTGCTGTGCAGAGGCCTTTCAGTTATTGGTTAGTGGACTTTTTTAATGAAGTGCAGGAGCTGTTTCTGTTTCAAAGAAAAAAGTCATGTGGGGTATGAATATACTATTTCTTCATGGTATGTCTGTCTATAGACTTTGTTGACAATGCCTTTTTTAGTATGTGGAAATTTTTATCTTCCTGTTCCCCCTCAACCCTCCCTCACCATATCAATTTAAGACACATGCAGAGTAAAAACACATTGTTAGATGCTGGGTGGGATACAGCAGATACAGCAGAGGTAGCAGACAGATACGAAGGAAAAATGCATTACAGTGTCATGAAGTAGTCAGGGAGCTAAGAGAGCAGATAGGAGTCCTACAAAAGGGCAAATGGTGTGTGTGTACATTAAGGAAGGCTTCTTAGCAGTAGTAAAATCTGAACTGAATTTTAAAGAATAAGAAAGAAGTTGGATGAATTGGATATAGCAGGCCTTGGAAATAGTACAGAAAGATTAGGGAAACAACAAGGACTGCCTGAGTGTAACAGGTAGTTTTAAATCTAGTTAACCTAGATGTCCATCAGCAGATGAATGGACAAGAAAGCTGTGGTACATATATACAATGGAGTATTACTCAACCATTAAAAAGAATACATTTGAATCAGTTCTAATGAGATGGATGAAACTGGAGCCAATTATACAGAGTGAAGTAAGCCAGAAAGAAAAACACCAATACAGTATACTAACACATATATACCGAATTTAGAAAGATGGTAATGATGACCCTGTATGCGAGACAGCAAAAGAGACACAGATGTATAGAACGGACTTTTGGACTCTGAGGGAGAGGGAGAGGGTGGGATGATTTGGGAGAATGGTACTGAAACATGTATACTATCATGTAAGAAACAAATTGCCAGTCTATGTTTGATACAGGATACAGGATGCTTGGGGCTGGTGCATGGGGATGATCCAGAGAGATGATACAGGGTTGGAGGTGGGAGGGGGGTTCATGTTTGGGAACTCATGTACACCCGTGGCGGATTCATGTCAATGTATGGCAAAACCAATACAGTATTGTAAAGTAAAATAAAGTAAAAATAAAAATTAAAAAATTAAATCTAGTCAGGAGGATCTGATTTTAACTCATTTGTCAGAGGATTGCATCACTACATATATGGATTTTTGTTGTTTGATTTAGTCACTACACTTTATTTTTGACAAATCAGAAGATTCTAAAGGGTACCATATATTGGAAGAACTGGGTTAAATAGCAATGAGATCCTAGGGGAAAACATTTAAAAACTTCTTTTAACCTATTTTAGTTTTCTGTTTCTTTAGATTAAATGCTTATACATACATTATATATGTATGTATATATGTGTGTATGTTTATAAATATATATAAAATATTTCAAATTTCCAAATGAAGCCTCAATTTACAGTAAATCAGTTCAAAGAAGAATTGTTATTTTTGCAAAGTCAGTGTAACGTACAATGTAACTAGACTGTGAAGTGAAGTGAAGTGAAATCGATCAGTCATGTCTGACTCTTTGCGACCCCATGGACTGTAGCCTACCAGGCTCCTCCCTCCATGGGATTGTCCAGGCAAGAGTACTGGAGTGGGGTGCCTTTGCCTTCTCCAGGGGATCTTCCCGACCCAGGGATCGAACCCGGGTCTCCCACATTCCAGGCGGATGCTTTAACCTCTAAGCCACCAGGGAAGCCCAAAGAGACACAACTCTATATGTTGGTTAAGAGTCTAGATTCTGCATGGGTTTAAATCTTGGCTCTGCTGAGTAACTTGAGGCAAGATATCAAATCTCTCTGCAAAATGGGGCTAACAGTACCTTCCTCCAAGGATTGTTAAGGATATTCAATAAGTTAAGATATGTAAAAGCACTTATTTAGTACAGGTAATTGCAACCATGAAATTAAAAGTTGCTTACTCCTTGGAAGGAAAGTTATGATCAACCTAGATAGCATATTCAAAAGCAGAGACATTACTTTGCCAACAAAGGTCCATCTAGTCAAGGCTATGGTTTTTTCAATAGTCATGTATGGATGTGAGAGTTGGACTGTGAAGAAAGCTGAACACCGAAGAATTGATGCTTTTGAACTGCGGTGTTGGAGAAGACTCTTGAGAGTCCCTTGGATTACAAGGAGATCCAATCAGTCCATCCTAAAGGAGATTAGTCCTGGGTATTCATTGGAAGGACTGATGCTGAGGCTGAAACTCCAATACTTTGGCCACCTCATGCGAAGAGTTGACTCATTAAAAAAGACTCTGATGCTGGGAGGAATTGAGGGCAGGAGGAGAAGGGGACAACAGAGGATGAGATGGCTGGATGGCATCACTGACTCGATGGATGTGAGTTTGGGTGAACTCCGGGAGTTGGTGATGGAGAGGGAGGCCTGGCATGCTGCGATTCATGGGGTTGCAAAGAGTTGGACACGACTGAGCAACTGAACTGAACTGAACTGAACTGAAGCTCCCATTAAGGATTCCCTATCACTTTAGTTATTCCTTGTGAAGCAATTTCAGTTAAAATCTAGATAATTGGTGCTTCAGTAGATTTCCACAGGTTTACCAATAAAAAATATCTTTACAAACTTTTAATGTTGCTTTATAATGAGC
This sequence comes from Ovis canadensis, assembly GCF_042477335.2. Taxonomy (NCBI): domain Eukaryota; kingdom Metazoa; phylum Chordata; class Mammalia; order Artiodactyla; family Bovidae; genus Ovis; species Ovis canadensis. The sequence continues at coordinate 156,156,351 of NC_091247.1, forward strand.
AGTCTGCATCCTGACTATTACTTTATCTAAAAATATCGCAATGTTTTCAGAACCTAAGTTCTGAGGACTGGTTAACTTCTACAGACTTCTTACCAACCTATGCCTCAGTTTCCTTTGCTAAATGGATAACCTAATAAAATTATTATAGATGTAAATGAGTTTATACAGGCACAGATTTAGATGATGCCAAATAGTAAGCACTCAATAAATCTGATATTATTATCAAATATTGAATATAATGCTCTCATACAAGCAAAAGTGTACCTATCTTTTCTAAACCATTAATTAACATTCCCAAATTGCTTTCCCAAAAGGTCTACTCACAAACAATTCATGAGAACACAGGTTTCACCACATCCTTAACAGGCCCAACTATGAAACATTTCTTTGCTTATCTGATACAAATATAACCACCCATTATTATCTGTTTTGCATTTTAATAATTACTATCAAGGTCAAATACTTTCCCTTTCTATTTACTAGCCATCTCTTCTTTCATCTGTCTGTCCATGTCTTTTGTCCATTTATCAACTGCAGTTTAAAACTTTATTCTATTTTTTTAAATTTTTTGTTTTAAAGATATTAATCCTGTCTCATATTTTCTACAAATTTCCTTCTTCTCTCTTTTTTTTTTTTTTTTGCCCTTTTGCAATGTGTAAGTTATTCACATCTTGCAAAATTCTTTTTGGTCTTTCTTTCAATATAATTTCTTCTAACTGCTCAAATTTAGAAAGTCTGCCTTAGCCAGGACAGACAATCATTTCTCTAACTTTTTAAACAGGTAAATAGATTTTAAAGAAACATTTAGGGACTCCCCTAGCAGTTCATTGGTTAAAACTGCATTTCCAATGCACGGGGCATGGGTTTGATCCCTGTTTGGGAATAAGATCCTGTATGCCACATGGTGTGGCAAAAAAAAAACCCAAAAAACCCCAAACAATTAACTATCATTAATAAAACTAGAATTTATTTTGGTAAGTGCTATGAAGCACAATCTAAATGAAGTTTTCTTCTCAAAAGTTATCCATTTTTCCAATAGCATTTACAGAATTACTTTTTTGTTCCTTAAGAATAGTAGTGTTTCCCAATCTTAAATTTAAGTAGATAACCAAGGATTGCCAAATAACAGAAAAATGACTCTGGTATGAAGGATATAATCCACAGTAAACAAACAAGGAAAGATAGAGAAGTCAACTAAAACCAAAAACAACCAAACTGTTATTATTTCTATGCTGTGTGCTGTGCTTAGTCACTCAGTCATGTCCAACTCTGTGACTCCATGGAGTATAGCCCACCAGGCTCCCCTCTCTGTGGGGATTCTCCAGGCAAGAACACTGGAGTGGGCTGCCATGCCCTCCTCCAGGGGATCTTCCCAACCCAGGGATTGAACCCAGGTCTTCCACATTGCAGGCAGATTCTTTACCATCCAGGCCACCAGGGAAGCCCAAGAATAGTGGAGTGGGTGGCCTATCCCTTCTCCAGGGGATCTTCCAGACTCAGGAATTGAACCGGGGACTCCTGCACTGCAGGTGGATTCTTTACCAGCTGAGCTCCCAGGGAAGCTCTTATTATTACTATATCCAAAATATAGTAAATATAGCCCATATTAATACTGTATACAAAATAAGAAATAGCAAACATGACACAATGATAAAAGAATATTCAAAAATGAAAAGGAGTTGTTGGAAATTAAAGCTATGATAACAGAAATGAAAAAAACAAACTCAGAGCAAGGTTAGATTAATGAAATTCTCATTGCCTCTGAAGACCTGAGAGATTTAAATGGAAGACATAGAGCAGTGGGGATTGCGAGGTACAAACTAGCATGTATAAAATAAACTGAGACTTCCTTGACCGTCCAGTGGCTAGGACTCATCACTTCTACTGCAGGGTGCATGTGTTTGATCCCTGCTTTGGGAACTAAGATCTCACAAGCCATGCAGCACAGTCCAAAATAAATAAGTTACAAGGATATATTGTACCATACAGGGAATATACCCAATATTTTATAATAACTAAATGAAAAAAAAAACTATAAAAATGTGAATCACTATGTCATACACCTCAAACTTAGTAATATTGTACATGAACCATACCTCAATAAAGAAAAAAGAGCCCTAAAGTTTGGGAATTGAACTAATGATAGATACAAATAAAGGTAAGCCAATATAACAAATATGCAGTTACTGGCTCTAGGGAAAATAAAATCTTGCATAAGAGAAGAAAGTAATTGTATTTACAGCTATGCAAATACTGAGTATTGATCTTAAAAAGTATATGTAATTACATTGGAAGGATGGGTTTTAGGGAAAGGTGCCATGTGTGATGAGATACAGGAGGAGGAAATAGAACTTAATCCTTAACTTCCACTTTAGGAACCAACATCAGGAACAATACAAGCCTGATACATAAAACCATGGGAGAAAATGTAAAATTCTTTTGTTTTGTTTTTTTTGGGTCATGTCTCACAGCTTCTGAGATTTCAGTTCCCAGGCCAGGGATTGAATCCAGGCAATGGAACTGAAAGCACCGACCTAACAGGTAGGCCACCAGGGAACTTCCTAGGATTTGTTTTTAAATTTAATTAAATTTATTTTTTGGCTGCGCTGGGTCTTTGTGCTGCGCAGGGGCTTTCTCTAGTTGCACCAAGTGGGGACTACACTCTAGTTGTGGTGCTCAGGCTTCTCATCTCAGTGGCTTCTCTTGTTGGAGAGCATGGGCTCTAGGGCGTGTGGGCTTCAGTGATTGCTGCCCAGGGGCTCAGTAGTTGCAGTGCCTGCTGCCTAGGTTTCCTAACATTAAGCTAAAAGAGTAGAACACTGCTTCATGTGAAGAGGGAAAAATGGGGAGTTACATAAAAATCTTGTAGAACTATCTGACTATAAACATTAACTTATAACCTCATAAAATTGTTAAATGATTTAAAATATAATTTGTTTAATAGACATATATTTAATTGAAAACATTGTATCAATATATGATATTAGTCACTCATGACTATAACTTTTAGTAATTCCCTTTGTGCCTGCTAAGTCCCTTCAGTCATATCTGACTCTGTGTGTGGCTATGGACCCTAGCCTGCCAGGCTCCTCTATCCATGAGACTCTCTGGGTAGGATACTGAAGTAGGTTGCCATGCTCTCCTCCAGGGGATTTTCCCAATCCAGTGACTGCATCTCTTGCATCTCCTGCACTGGCAGACAGATTCACCTGGGAAGCTCCTTAGCAACTTTTACAAAATATTTTTAAAGTCTCCTAAATACAAGTGACTGGAAAAGACTCTCATGCTGAGAAAGATTGAAGGCAGGAGAAGGGGATGACAGAGGATGAGATGGTTGGATGGCATCACTGACACGATGGACATGAGTTTGAGCAAGCTCTAGGAGTTGGTGATGGACAGGGAAGCCTGGTGTGCTGCAGTCTATGGGGTTGTAAAGAGTTGGATATGACTGAGCAACTGAACTGAACTGAACTGAAATAAAAGTGGAAGAAATGTGCTCAGAGCTCAACTATAATTAGTGCCACATGAAAGCCCAGTTTTAATCTGTAATATCACTCTGCATTTCAAGTAATATCCTGATGTGAAACTAAGCTACATCAGAATTGAGTTTCTTTTAAAAATGATGAAACTTTCATATCTGTTTTTACTTCGTTCTCTAAATAAGGGTGAAAATTTGGTTTGGGAACTTGATTGCATTAAAATAACAGGTATAAGTAAGACACGACATTTATCAAAAGCACTAAGCAAAATCTCCAACAAGACTTGCTTTCTCTCTTAGGCCAACTTTTGCTAATCTCTGGTTGTTTCTTCAGTCAGCCATTGTCATGGTTCAGTCCTGGTGCTTCTCAGATACATCCTATCTCTGCATCTGAGCTCTTACTCTTCAAGCCTCTCTCCCCTACCTTGACTTCTTCATGCACCCCTGGATATCCTGATATGAATAAACCCACATTCTTTCCTGTTGATTCATATCAAAATGCTCCCAGAATCCTGAAATCTTAGGATGCACCTGAGTTGGGCCCCTCTGCTGTCCTCCAGGGAACTGGTCACATAGATTTGAGACCTGGCCCTTGGAGCCACAGAAGCTGCTATACTAGAAGTGAGATTGGAGAGTAAAAAACTCTCAGAATGCCCAGCCTGGGGGAATATATTAAATCCTCAGGGAGATTCATTCAAGCAGCTGGTTTTTATTGACCATATATCACGTTACAGGCACTGTTCTAGGTATTGGGAATGTGGGCATAAACAAGAGGAAAAACTTTTTGCCCTCCTTGCTGTAAAAACAGTGTCATAGCATGGTATGTCAGAGATGAAATGCAGTAAAGATGTCCCAATGTGGAAGAAGGGGTGACTGCCTGAGGGGTATCAAAGCCTGAGTGGAGACCATCTATTCCATTGTGTGGCAGTGTTGGGAGATTGGTTACATACAGGCAAACTGATCAGGATATGCTTTAAGAATTTTAAGAAAAATGGGTACCTGCTTTCTGACTGTATTACAAGGAAGTTATCAACATAAAAGAAAATCTACAATTAACTTTGTAATATGGCATTGGAATTGGAGGTATTTTATGAACTCAATTAGAGTAGATAAAATTAGGCAAATACATACATCTTCTAGCTCTTTCCTTTGATGGGGCATGGGAACAGTGCCACTCTAGTGCCCAGAACTGGTTTTTTAATACTGTTATCAACTGTGAGGGCTAAGAGCTTTTGGAGAAATACCTGATTCTAGGCTGAAGCAGGAAGAGAACAAGGTGAGCATTACAATAGCTTGTGCCAGAAAACAAAAAAGTGCCCAAAGAATGATGAGGTCATGTCAAGATGACGCAGAAGCTAGCTTGCAGAGGCTTTCTGAAAGGAGAAATATAAGGAACAATGTGAACATCAAAATAAATGATAGCAATGGATTATGACTCATTACAATTGGAATAAAGTAGGAAGCCAGGGGTCCATACTGATATAATAAGTACATGCAAAAACTGACATTTTGATGAGGAAGAAAATTCCTCAAATTTCTCAGATTTCAAAGTACCTCATCCTCTCCCAAGTACCTCACAGTGGAGGTGACTTGCAGACATTACCTTAATCAAATGATCAGTGTGAACATCATCCGTAACAGAACATTTCAAAACTGCATGTCACCTATAAGGACACAATGAGAGTGCATGATATCACATCTGTGGCATCCCTGCCAAAGACGCATAACCTAACCTACTCCAGAGAATATCAGAAAAACCTTAGGCCATTTTACACCATAGGTGGTTGAGGTCGTCAAAAGGGTTAAGGTCATAAACGTCATGGGAAAGATGAAGAAGTGATCTAGACTGAAGGAAACAGGAAAACATAACAACCACATATGACGTGTGATTCTGAACTGGACCTTTTAATAAAGGGTTTATGGAACAATCGATGAAATTGCATAGATCAGATGACTAGGTGGTCTTAACTTGTCAGTGTTCACCTGATGATTTGGATGACGTTTTCAGGTTCTGTGGGAGTTAAACACTGAAGGATTCAGAGCCAAGGGCACTGTGTTGGCAGTGTATTCTCAAACTGTTCAGAAAACATAAAAGGTTGTACTGTATTTGCAAATGTGGGGAAAGAATGAGATTATTTCAGTCTCTTTAAAAAGTGGGAAAAACTATTCCTTTGAAAGTTATACTTCATCAAAAAAGAATAAATAAAAGAATAAGTAAAACGTGTATAAAATGGTTACAGGCTTGAGCCCTGGGACACTCCAACATCTAAAAATCAGTCAGCAGAGAAACAGCCAGCCAAGAAAGGCTGAGTAGGAACCATCAATGAGACAGAATATAAAGGAGGAGAGCTGAGGAAGAAGAACTTTTCAGAAATAGGAAGTGGTTCCCTCTGAAATGCTGCTGAGAGATCAAGTAGGGTGAGCAGAAAACAACTGATCACTAGAACTGGCCCCAGTGCATCCTGGAAGGAGTCACATTGGAGCCGTTTTCAGCTGAGTGAGGACCGCAGTCAGATTAAGGAGAGGTGAAAACACAAAGGGAGGTGAGAGCATGGAGTGGGTGAATATAGATATCGCACCCCAGAGGTGTTACCGGAAAGGGAGCAGAGAATGATGTTGCAGTTGGAGGGTTACGTAGAGCCCACGGAGAGTTCTGTGTAACAAGCCAGGTTACCAGGGCAGCATGGTGATGGACTGTGTGTGGAGACACTGCCACTGGCTGGAGCAGAGGCCCTTCATCCTAGCAATAACGGGGAAGGAAGGGAAGGCGGGCCCAGGGAAAGACGCGAACTCTATTACGGTGGCCAGGAGGGTAAAAATTTGTATGAGTTGCTTCTGTTCTGTCAGTGTAAAATAAGGTTAGATCATCTAGTTGAGTGCAGCTGTAGAAGGCCAGTGGTTGGGCGTATGTGCTGGGACTTTGAAAAGAGAGAAGTAAACAGTGACAGTCAAAAAAAGAAAAGAAAAAAAAAATTAGTGACCATCGTTTTGGTGAGTGGGGACACTAACACAGAAGGATTGCAGAGAAGTGACTAAGATGACTAGGCCGACTTGAGGGCCCAATTTAAATTTATGTTTATGAGGTTAAGGTGAGGGGAATTCCTTGGTGGTTCCATGGTTAGGCCCTAAAGAAGGAAATGGCAACCCACTCCAGTATTCTTGTCTGGAGAATTCCATGGATATAGGAGTTGGGTGGGCTATAGTCCATGGGGTTGCAAAGAGTGGACATGACTGAGTGACTAACACAAACACCCATGGTTAAGACTCCGTGCTTTCACTGTTCTGCTCCTTTTGACTGAACAGATGAAGGTTTACATGCCTACACAGGTGGGACTTTGCCTAAGATCAATTTGTTTGAAGATACTCATTATATTTTTGTTGAATACTGGAGCGTGCTTGTATCATTCAAGATTAAGTCTGGGTTATTTCTTTGATTAAGAACTGAATGTACTAGATACATTTGATAATGAAGATTTTAGACAAATATTCACCAGCATCAGTTCTGTTAGCAAGCTGAAAAATGTTGTAGGCCTAATATCAAACAATAAACACGTGAGGTAAACGTCAAGCCTCTCAGAAGAAAGACTGCATGCTCTTGCTTCTATAAAAACATAATTTGTTTGAAGAGTGGTAGTGAAAATTTTTACTCAACTATTACTTCCTTTATATCAAAAAGAGACAAAATGAGCTGAAGTGAAAAATCCACTGTTACGCTCCGCAACCCTGAAGATGACTCCTGAGATCTTGGTTTTGACATTTGTTTCTCCATGCCACCCTGTAGAAAAAGATGAAACATATGGTAAGAAGGTTGAAACATATCTTCATTGTGTTATAGATACTTCAAATCCTTTGCCAGAACAAAATAGTTAATCAGTACATGAAATCAAGATACAGATAGATCCAAGTGTTGCTTATTTATTAACTGGAGACATGTATACCAAGGCCTTCACATCTCCCCCAAGGCTTCACTAGGGCACAGAATGCTGAACACAAATGTTGAGTCTTGTGCAATCCACAACAGCACTGCAAAGTGCAGCCCACATTTACTTAATTCCAAAACTAATTTTGAGATATGACAAGGTATTGGTATTATATGGAGAATTATAAAGCCTCTAGAAATTCCCTAAAAAAAATTGAGTAGTAAAAGAGTAAGCTTCTGAATCTGGTAAAATGTTGTTTCTATGTAATACACTGTTTAGCATAAACCTAAAGCTACAGTTTTACCAGGGTCTTTGGGAATATTCCCTCACTTCTCTCATAACAGCAGGATGAATCAGCTCTCCTCTTTAGTGCTTAATGCATACTGTGCTCTATAACAGGAACTAAAGACTAATAAGATTAGTCTTATTCTAAAGACTAATTTACACAGTGTTGTAGGTCCATTATATTTCAAACACAAATGTACAAAGAAATTCATAGAAGAGTGGTCAGATTTGTGGTTATCCAGAGTAGGGCTTTAGGGCGGGGTGAGGGGTAAGGAACTGGACAAAGGCAGTGGAAGGTACTATAGACTTCCAGTTATAAGACAATAGTAGGGATGTAATGTACGACAGACCTTCCCTGGCGGCTCAATGGCAAAAGATTGCAGCTGCAGTGCAGGCGACCCAAGTTTGATCCCTGGGTCGGGAAGACCCGCTGGAGAAGTAAATAGCAACCTACTCCAGTATTCTTGAATAGGAAATATCATGGACAGAGGAGCCTGGCGGGCTACAGTACATGGGGTCCTGAAAGAACTGGACAGGATTTAGCAATTAAACAACAACACAATATACAACGTGATAAATATAATTAACACAGCTATATGTTATATGTATATAAAGGATGTTGAGAGTAAATTATTAAGACTTTTCATCCCACACAGAATTTTTTTCTTCTATTTTTCTAATTTTGTATCCATATGAGATAATCAATGCTTACTAAACTTATTGTGATCATCATTTCATGATGACTATAAATCAAATCACTATGCTGTACACCCTAAACTTTCACAGTGCTGTATGTTAATTACATCTCAGTAAAACTGAGAAAAGGGGAAAGGGGGAAAAAAAACATACCATGCTCTAACACCTTGTGGATCACTGACAACCTTCTTTGCACTTGCTACAGCTTGAGTGATGTCATCTTTCAGCAAATCTGAAAAAGAAGTGGTGAGAAGTGAAAACAATCTTCATAGAAATTTCATTTTAAGTTTAGGTTAAGTCAGCTTTCTCCTAGGCTGAGGAAAGAACAGCTAATATTATTTTTTAAAAGTCCATGTATCTGTGTGAATGTTGGAGGGAAACTCTTTCTTCATTCCATCTCCTTTGGTATGAAATAAAGCATTCTGTTTCTCCTTTACCAAAGTCAGTGGATGTTGAGGAACTATTAACTAATGTGATACAAGGGACCCTTTTTACTAGGCAGTGTAAAAACAAAACAAACAAGCAGAAACAGGTCTAGAGTTTTTTACTTAGCAATTCTAATGGAAATTTATCTTTAAAAAGTCATGGTATGTACCCAAAGATGTGTGTATAAGATGTTTCATAGCAGTTAATATAAAAGGAGAAAATCAAAACAGCCTAAGTACTAACAGTAAGAGAGACTGAGGGACTCCCTGGTGGTCCAGTGGTTAACAGTGTACTTTCCAGTGCAGGGGATGCTGATTCAATCCCTGGTAGGGGAAGGAAGATGTCAAATGCTGCAGGGCAGCTAAGCCTGCACATCCCAACTAGAGAGAAGTCTGCATGGCACAATGAAGATCCTGCCTGTGGCAACTAAGACTTCACATGGCCAAAAATAAACAAACAAATGTTAAAAAAAGAAGTGGATTAATAAATTATAGAACATCTACACAGTATAACTCTGTTCATCTTAAAAAATAATAAAGATTGGTATTTGTTAACAAAAATAGTTTTGTGTAATAAAGAGCAAATTGTAAAGCTATAAATTTAGTACAATTTCTTTTATGTTGGAACACATTGCTTACATGTTCATATGTGGATACAAATGTGCATAATATAGCTTTAATTCATTTACATGAGTGATGTAGATTCTGAAAGAAGATATGGATACCAAAAGTTACCAGTGTTCATGCATCTCTTGGTAGTAAGAATTTCTACTCAATGATCATAGGTTATTTTATAATGTAAAATATTTGTATAAAATAACTGCATACAAAATAATATTCTAAAGATTAATCTTTTATTAGGATTTTGAATATTTAAAATATAACTATCAGTTTTGCATATTTCTTCAATATTTTATGCAGTAAAGATTCATATGTTATCTCTACTTTAAAAGGAACTCAATAGAATATTTTTTTCACCGCATTTACACAAAACTATAAATTAGCTTATTAGAATGATTATGCTTGTATAGGCACTGGATTTTTTGAAGATGCAAACCAAAGAATTTAGAAATGAAATGTCATAATGTTTCTAAATCAGTTTAAAATCACTCAGCAAACAATCCCATATATATGATATACATAAAAGAAGTAAATATGACAAAATGTAAGCAACTGTAAAAGTATGTGATGAGCAAATTGATGTTTATTATGCTAATATTTCTAATTTTCCAAATATTTAAAACATTTCACAATAAAAAGTAAAAGTTATATTTTAAAAAGACCACATATATTCCTCTTTTTGGTTAACCACTAATACTTTTATTTTTTAATAAAGGAGGGTACATTGAAGAAAACAAACAAACTCCCACACAACCAAATTATCCCTAAACCTCCACAAACAAGAAAGTAGGAGGAATGGCATTGTTCTTTACAAAGCATTAATATGTCCAGTTATGATGAAGTGATAGGTCACTCCAGAAACTCTGGTATGTTAACAAACAGCAAACTTTCATGATACCAGCTCTTTAATTTCTAACTTAAGGAATTATGAGGAGCAAAGTAAAGAGCTTCTAGAAGTTGAGATGGAGATTTTTTAAGTCCCTGATGAGCCCCTCAAGACCTTTTTATTTCTATTAAATCTTTTTTTTAATTGGAAGTTAATTACTTTACAATATTGTATTGGTTTTGCCATACATCAACATGAATCCGCCACAGGTATACACGTGTTCCCCATCCTGAACCCCCCTCCCTCCTCCCTCTCCGTACCATCCCTCTGGGTCGTCCCAGTGCACCAGCCCCAAGCATCCAGTGTCATGCATCGAACCTGGACTGGTGATTCGTTTCTTACATGATAGTATACATGTTTCAATGCCATTCTCCCAAATCATCCCACCCTCTCCCTCTCCCACAGAGTCCAAAAGATTGTTCTATGCATCTGTGTCTCTTTTGCTGTCTTGCATACAGGGTTATCGTTACCATCTTTCTAAATTCCATATATATGCGTTAGTATACTGTATTGGTGTTTTTCTTTCTGGCTTACTTCACTCTGTATAATAGGCTCCAGTTTCATCCACCTCATTAGAACTGATTCAAATGTATTCTTTTTAATGGCTGAGTGATACTTCATTGTGTATATGTACCACAGCTTTCTTATCCATTCGTCTGCTGATGGACATCTAGGTTGCTTCCATGTCCTGGCTATTATAAATAGTGCCACAGTGAACAATGGGGTACACATGTCTCTTTCAATTCTGGTTTCATACTGCTGTGTATGCCCAGCAGTGGCATAAGGCAGTTCTATTTCCAGTTTTTTTAAGGAATCTCCACACTGTTCTCCATAGTGGCTGAACTAGTTTGCATTCCCACCAACAGTGTAAGAGGGTTCCCTTTTCTCCACACCCTCTCCAGCATTTACTGCTTGTAGACTTCTGGATCACAGCCGTTCTGACTGGTTTGAAATGGTACCTCATTGTGGTTTTGATTTGCATTTCTCTGATAATGAACTGGTCAACCACTTGTAAAAGAATGAAACTAGAATACTTTCTAACACCATACACAAAAATAAACTCAAAATGGATTAAAGATCTAAACGTAAGACCAGAAACTATAAAACTCCTAGAGGAGAACATAGGCAAAACACTCTCCGACATACATCACAGCAGGATCCTCTATGACCCACCTCCCAGAATACTGGAAATAAAAGCAAAAATAAACAAATGGGACCTAATTAACCTTAAAAGCTTCTGCACAACAAAGGAAACTATAAGCAAGGTGAAAAGACAGCCTTCAGAATGGGAGAAAATAATAGCAAATGAAGCAACAGACAAACAACTAATCTCAAAAATATGCAAGCAACACCTGCAGTTCAATTCCAGAAAAATAAACAACCCAATCAAAAAATGGGCCAAAGAACTAAATAGACATTTCTCCAAAGAAGACATACAGATGGCTAACAAACACATGAAAAAATGCTCAACATCACTCATTATTTCTACTGAATCTTGACCTAAAGTATCATTCCAGTTTTCCCATAAGATATTTATGGAAAAGCTTGAGCGAACCTTTTGGATAACCCAACAGGTGTAACCAGGTGAGCCCTGTGCCATCACTCCACATTATCTTGTCTTACCGCTGCAGGGTATACGACAGGCGTTAACTGCTCTTGGGGTTTTGCCATCACTGCACCACCACCGGCTATTGATTTGAAATATCCCATAATCAGTGCTTTTGTCTCCATGATTGTAGTTTGTAGCACGTGTGTTGTAATTGCTTTCCCATCTGGCCAAACACATCCCTGAAAAAAAATTAGTAATAAACAGCAACACGACATAACTTATACTTCACAGCATAATTAGTTCTATTTAATTCTATTTTACTAACAACTTATTTTATAAGTATAAAGATGTATTTTACTTGTAAAATATTTTAACACTTTCATGTTAAAGGGCCCTTAAGAGAATTCTTTTGTTAGCAAAACATTTGTTAATATTAATGAAACAAGTAACATATTTAAAAAAATATTAAAATAGATGTTTCGTCTATTGCTATTACCCTTCCCCTGCTCCCATTGCTCATGTAAGATTCAGCCTAGAATAGAAAAATCAACAGTTACTGAGTAGATTTTGTCATAACCAGTATATGTGTGAGCGAAGTTGCTTCAGTGGTGTCCGACTCTTTGCAACCCCATGGACTGTAGCCGGCCAGGCTCTTCTGTCCATGGGACTTTCCACATAAGAATACTGGAGTGGGTGGCCAAGCCCTCCTCTCAACCCAGGTCTCGAATCCACGTCTCTTGCGTCTCCTGCATCAGAAGATGGTTTCTTTTACTGAGCCATCTGGAAAGCCCAATTAGCAGCATATGCATACACTAATGGAAAAATACTTTTATTAGGGAAATTTTTTTTTAAGTTTTTTTTTCTGGGAGGAAAAAAAAAATTTCTTATGATACCTAAAGTTGAATTTGGATATCAAATTAGAATCCTGAAAAGAGTCATAGAATAGGAAAGACTATGTCATCCAACCATCCTTCTAGCCAGTTACTCATTCATTTAAAAATAGTTATGGAGGAGAAATGTCTGAATTCAATCTGAAAAATACAGTGATGACTGACAAATATGGACTAAAACACACAGTCACTTTTCCTTAGGACACATCTTGAATGGAAGAAAATGAAAAATAATTCATCAACTAGAGTCAGAATAATGTCATTTCTTACTGCATTTCAGGGATCCTTATGTAGATATTGATTGAGGGGAAATAGGTTCCATTTGTCCCTGTTTTAAGAGTTCAATGAAATTTTTAAAACACTTTGCCCAGCATCATGGTAAGGGCATTAAAAATGAGAAAAATACTGCCTTACTCAGGCTTGCAGAACTCAAGTTCCAAACTGGAAATGGCTAGAGTCAAATACCAAGGGCTTAACAGACATTCAGGTTCTGAAATATATCTTATAGTCAGCCTCCATATGCCAGCTGGCAAATTCAGTGGCTCTAGAGGAGTATAGCAGTACCTGGCATGCTTAGAATGGTACAGAATTTGACCCTCCCATGCCTCAGTCCTTCACCTGGTACATCTGATTCTAAAGGAACCATTGATGTTTTATCCACTGTGAATGTACAAAACCTCAAAGAAATAAGAAAAGTCCATTACACAACATCCCTTTCTTATTATTCATCCTCTATTAGTATCTGTTCCACACTTGGCTCACTATTTTGAAGGAGGAATATTTAACTTACACTTTGCCAGGCTGACGCCCTTATAGCCATCTAATCCAAGTCTTTTCAGAGTTCTGGCAAGCTCACACTTCTGAAATTTCTTGCCCTGAACAGTGACAGAAAGGAGGAGAAGCCCCAGAATAAGGACAGCCTTCATGTTGACTGACAAGCCAGATATCCAGGCTGGACTTGGTATTTAACATCTTTTCACTTCCCCCTTCTCTGATTAGTTTGGGGGCTCCACCCTTGGTGACATGTGGAAAGCAGGTCCTGTGTTTTGGTCCACTGACCAAAGTTTTCTTCCTTATGTTTAAAGGAATATGCTGATATCCTAAGTATTAACCAGCAAGAAAATACTAAAATGATATTGCTTAATGACCTTGCTCAGGAAGAACTGCGATTAGCACTCTAGCCCAAAGAAGAATTTTCTCCTATTTTATTACAAATTTGAGTAACTATAAAGAAAAAGATTACTGAATGAATATTTTATCCAACTGAGAAAGAACTCCAATCTTTCATTAAATTTCTTTATGTGCTTTCACTATGTTGTCTTCTTTTTCACGTAAAATTATTTTATATATATTTTCCACAGAACAACATGACATACTGCCTGGTGTTCTGATAAGTATGTAGCACCACACCATGTTGTTCAACCAAACTGCTCCTGTGAACACATTCCTAACTCCTTTCTGACAATGCCTACTTCACATTTCCATGTTAGAACATAAAGGGTCATTGTAAAGCAAAGGAACTTGAAAGCAAAACTTACAGGAGAATAACAGTATATGCCGCCCAAAAATCTTCCCCTTTGGCACAAGGATTATTTTGAGCTGAGGCGATTGAAAAGAAGCAGATCCAAGAAAAATTCTCTGCCCTCCCCCTAGTTCCCTGAAAGCAGAACATAAATTTGTGCAGATATGAATCACCAACAACCCTTGACTCTTATCAGCCCCAAGACAACATCAGAGGACTCAATAAAACCACCTTTACTGAGTATTAGTTTTTAATGTATTTATTATCATCCCACAATCTGCCAGCCTTGAAGCCTAGCATTCTTTTCCTCTGTCTTGTTGCTACTCTAAAAGTATATTGTTCTTTGGTTAAGATAATCTGTAAGCCTAAGTTCTAGCCATCTTTTTGAGTTATGCCTACTAGCATTTCTCATAAGCATATATGAGATGTGCGTGTTAATGCACTTGTTTACTTTCCTCTTGTTAATCTTTTGTTACAGAGACCCAAACAAAAACCTTAAAATGGCAAAAGGAAACACATTTCTTCCTGTAGAGTTTCTAGTGATGAGGATGGACAGGGAAAGGTTAGAACACTCCTCTTTCCTCAAACTGCAGTTGAGATATGGAATAATTGACAAGATACCAGCAGAAGGTAAGGATTCTTACCATGTCAGTCTCCCAGCTCTCTGTAGTGCACTCAAGAGAGGAGGATAAAAATTTCTCCTTCTCTGTTCCTTTCCAAATTCACACTGGCAGGAGAAAAACATTTGTGAAAATAGATCTTGAATCATGCCTCCTGTGAATTTGTTTTTGGTTATCAACACCTATGGTTATCGATTCTTAGCCTCCCAGAAAGAGTCATGCTTTCCTTTGTCTCTCTCATTTGTCACAGGAATGAAAAACATTAAAACAAGAATCTTTATTTGTCTTGTTTTATGTACTGAGACGGAGAAGGCAATGGCACCCCACTCCTGTACTTTTGCCTGGAAAATCCCATGGACAGAGGAGCCTGGGGGGCTGCAGTCCATGGGGTTGCTAAGAGTCAGACATGACTGAGCGACTTCACTTTCACTTTTCAGTTTCATGCATTGGAGAAGGAAATGGCAACCCACTCCAGTGTTCTTGCCTGGAGAATCCCGGAGATGGGGGAGCCTGGTGGGCTGCTGTCTATGGGGTTGCACAGAGTCAGACACGACTGAAGCGACTTAGCAGCAGCAGCAGTATGTACTGAGAACTTTTGTAACCAGTGAGAATATTCCTTCTCATTTTTGCCACTTGAGGGGTGCAGGTTGCCTCAGTAACTAGTTAGGACCCTAAGACATGAAGTAACAATCAACATTTTCTTTGTCTAACTAACCACACTGGGTCTCAGGAAAGTTTGTCTTTATAAAGACGTTATAAGGGCCCTTTATTGCTTCTACAAGATTAAGAGGGGAAAATCAGAGAACAAATGTCAAGAACTACAATGGCACACAGCAAGTATAAAACTTATGTAAATATTGATAGCCAGGAAACTGCTTTGACAAAAGTCCAGGAAATGTACTGAAAGGCTTGATTTATTGTCCCTTACTCTGTAAGCAGACCCCACCAGGTCCAGATCTTTGTGTATTTGGGGACAGCACTTCACACACAAAAAATATTGAACTAATCTACAGACTATTAAAGAAAATAAAAAAGATTATAGTACTTATCCTAGATTTCCGATAACAGGCAAATATGTTCCTGACTTCCTCCTTAGATAAAACTTATGATTCTTAGTCCCTTGGAAATATTGATCTTATCATATCTTTGAAATGGAGCATCCAAATGGTTGGCTAAAGCACCCTTGCTTGGGACTGGAAAAAAAACAAACAAACAAAAAGAGAAAGAGATTTTAAACAGCAAACTGCTACTTGATATTTCTGCAACTTCTGTAACTGCCACAAATTTTATCCACAGCCCCCATAAGATTATCTGTTAAAGGCAAGTAATATTCTGCTTCTCTTACTATCATATAAATCTTTCACCTTTTACTAAAAATTTCTGTGGAGAAGAGTAATTCTGAGTTCAGGAGGGCGATGATGCATGTATAATTATGGCTGATTTGTGTTGTTGTACATCAAAAACCAACACAACATTGTAAAGCAATTTCCCCCCATTTAAAAATAAAAGCTAAAAACAGGCAAGTAAAAACCTTAAAATGTCTTCCCACAAATACTGGTAAAAGGATTCAACGTTCTGGGTGGGTAAACTTAACTTGTTCCATCTGCCAGAAACACCATTTCTATCCAATTATTCTTGCTTGTCTGGCTCTAGGTGAGTGATCGCACTATCGTGATTATCTGGGTCGTGAAGATCTTTTTTGTACAGTTCTTCTGTGTATTCTTGCCACCTCTTAATATCTTCTGCTTCTGTTAGGTCCATACCATTTCTGTCCTTTATTGAGCCCTTCTTTGCATGAAATATTCCCTTGGCATCTCTAATTTTCTTGAGGAGATCTCTACTCTTTTCCATTCTGTTGTTTTCCTCTATTTCTTTGCATTGACAGCAGAGGAAGGCTTTCTTATCTCTCCCTGCTATTCTTTGGAACTCTGCATTCAAATGGGAATATCTTTCCTTTTCTCTTTTGCTTTTCGCTTCCCTTCTTTAAACAGCTATTTGTAAGGCCTCCTTACAAGAGGGTGTTTGCTATGACCAGTGTGTTCTCTTGGCAAAACTCTATTAGCCTTTGCCCTGCTTCATTCCATATTCCAAGGCCAAATTTGCCTGTTACTCCAGGTGTTTCTTGACTTCCTACTTTTGCATTCCAGTCCCCTATAATGAAAAGGACATCTCTTGGGGGTGTTAGTTCTAAAAGGTCTTGTAGGTTTTCATAGAACCTTTCAACTTCAGCTTCTTCAGCGTTACTGGTTGGGGCATAGGCTTGGATCACTGTGATATTGAATGGTTTGCCCTGGAAATGAACAGAGATTATTCTGTCATTTTTGAGATGGCATCCAAGTACTGCATTTCAGACTCTTTTGTCTTCACACTCCAAGTGAGATGGTAGGTGTTGTGAGAGGGCATCAGAGGGCAGACACACTGAAACCATAATCACAGAAAACTAGTCAATCTAATCACACGGACCACAGCCTTGTCTGACTCAATGAAACTAAGCCATGCCATGTGGGGCCACCCAGGATGGATGGGTCATGGTGGAGAGGTCTGACAGAATGTGGTCCACAGGAGAAGGGAATGGCAAACCACTTCAATATTCTTGCCTTGAGGACCCCGCGAACAGTATGAAAAGGCAAAATGATAGGATACTGAAAGAGGAACTCCCCAGGTCGGTAGGTGCCCAATATGCTACAGGGGATAAGTGGAGAAATAACTCCAGGAAGAATGAAGGGATGGGGCCAAAGCAAAAACAATACCTAGTTGTGGATGTGACTGGTGATAGAAGCAAGGTCCGGTGCTGTAAAGAGCAATATTGCATAGGAACCTGGAATGTTAGGTCCATGAATTAAGGCAAATTGGAAGTGGTCAAACAGGAGATGGCAAGAGTGACTGTCAACATTCTAGGAATCAGCGGACTAAAATGGACTGGAATGGGTGAATTTAACTCAGATGACCATTATATCTACTACTGTGGGCAGGAATCCCTTAGGAAAAGGATACTCTGTCTATCAGATCTAGTCCCTTAAATCTACTTCTCACTTCCACTGTATAATCATAAGGGATTTGATACAGGTCATACCTGAATGGTCTAGTGGTTTTCCCTACTTTCTTTAAGTCTCAGTTTGGCAATAGGAGTTCATGATCTGAGCCACAGTCTCATCCTGGAATGTGAAGTCAAGTGGGCCTTAGGAAGCATCACTATGAACAAAGCTAGTGGAGGTGATAGAATTCCAGTGGCACTATTTCAAATCCTGAAAGATGATGCTGTGAAAGTGCTACACTCAATATGCCAGCAAGTTTGGAAAACTCAGCAGTGGCCACAGGACTGGAAAAGGCCAGTTTTCATTCCAATCCCAAAGAAAGGCAATGCCAAAGAATGCTCAAACTACCGCACAATTGCACTCATCTCACACACTTGACTGGGAGAAGGCAATGGCACCCCATTCCAGTACTCTTGCCTGGAAAATCCCATGGACGGAGGAGCCTGGTAGGCTGCAGTCCATGGGGTCGCTAAGAGTCAGACATGACTGAGTGACTTCACTTTCACTTTTCACTTTTCACTTTCGTGATTGGAGAAGGAAATGGCAACCCACTCCAGTGTTCTTGCCTGGAGAATCCCGGGGATGGGGGAGCCTGGTGGGCTGTTATCTATGGGGTCGCACAGAGTCGGACACTACTGAAGCAACTTAGCAGCAGCAGTAGCAGCACACACTTGACTAGAGTAATGCTCAAAATTCTCCAAGCCAGGCTTCTGCAATACGTGATTCATGAACTTCCAGATGTTCAAGCTGGTTTTAGAATGGGCAGAGGCACCAGAGATCAAATTGCCAACATCTGCTGGATCATCGAAAAAGCAAGAGAGTTCCAGAAAAACATCTATTTCTGCTTTATTGACTGTGCCAAAGCCTTTGACTGTGTGGATCACAATAAACTGTGGAAAATTCTGAAAAAGACAGAATACCAGACCACCTGATCTGCCTCTTGAGAAATCTGTATGCAGGTCAGGAAGCAACAGTTAGAACTGGACATGGAACAACAGACTGGTTCCAAATAGGAAAAGGAGTACATCAAGGCTGTATATTGTCACCCTGCTTATTTAACTTACATGCAGAGTACATCATGAGACACGCTGGGCTGGAAGAAGCACAAGCTGGAATCAAGATTGCCGGGAGAAATATCAATAACCTCAGATATGCAGATGACACCACACTTATGGCAGAAAGTGAAGAGGAACTAAAAAGCCTCTTGATGAAAGTGAAAGAGGAGAGCGAAAAAGTTGGCTTAGAGCTCAACATTCAGAAAACAAAGATCATGGCTTCTGGCCCCATTACTTCATGGCAAATAGATGGGGAAACAGTGTCAGACTTCATTTTTGGGGGGTCCAAAATCACTGCAGATGGTGATTGCAGCCATGAAATTAAAAGACACTTACTCCTTGGAAGGAAAGTTATGACCAACCTAGATAGCATATTCAAAAACAGCACATTACTTTGCCAACAAAGGTCCATCTAGTCAAGGCTATGGTTTTGTCAATAGTCGTGTATGGATGTGAGAGTTGGACTGTGAAGAAAGCTGAGCACCGCAGAATTGATGCTTTTGAACTGTGGTGTTGGAGAAGACTCTTGAGTGTCCCTTAGACTGCAAGGAGATCCAACGAGTCCATTCTAAAGGAAATCATTCCTGGGTGTTCATTGGAAGGACTGATGCTGAGGCTGAAACTCCAATACTTTGTCCACCTCATGCGAAGAGTTGACTCATTGGAAAAGACCCTGATGCTGGGAGGGATTGGGGGCAGGAGGAGAAGGGGACAACAGAGGATGAGATGGCTGGGATGGCATCACTGACCCAATGCACATGAGTTTGGGTGAACTCTGGGAGTTGGTGATGGACAGGGAGGCCTGGAGTGCTGCGATTCATGGGATCACAAAGAGTTGGACACGACTGAGCGACTGAACTGAACTGAACTGAACTTATTCTTGCTTACCTAGAGAAGGAAATGGCAACTCACTCTATTATTCTTGCCAAAACTCTATGGACAGAGGAACTGGGCAGATTACCGTCCTTGGGATTGCAAACAGATGGACACAAATTAACGGCTGAACAATAGCAACAAATTCTTGCTTAATAGTTATAAGACTGTAGCTACTTCCTTATATTCTTTTATAAAACTATTTTTTTTATAACTTCCAGACAAAATGCAGGGGGAATGTTTTAGAATTTTTAATCATTTGAAGGGAATTAGCTCTTGCCCTAGGAATTTACTGTGCTTAGCTGCTCCATCATGTCCGACTTTTGCAACCCCGTAGATTAAGGCCTGCCGTGACTCTTCAGGCAAGAATACTGGAGTGGGTTGCCATGTCCTCCTGCAAGGGATCTTCCCAACCCAGGGATCGAACCCAGGTCTCCCACATTGCAGGTGGATTCTTCACCCTCTGGGACACCCAGCGATGCCATTGTTTAAATGAATATTCTTATGTTTCAAAATTAGTTCTCATGAATTTACACTGCTCTGGGCCTCTGCCAGGTGATTTTTATCAGGAGTTTTGTGTTTCTGAAAGAAGAAGGGAGTCTATATACTGATCTTCCTTGATTTACAGTTGGGTAACATTCTGATAAACCCATCATAAGTTAGATAATGTAAGTAAAAAATGCATTCCATATGCCTAACCTACCAAATATACTTCTGACTACCATAACTCAAACCTCCCTGGGACACATACATTAGCCTATGATTGGGCAACAAAGCCTATTTTAGAATTAAGTGTTGAATATCTGATGTAATATATTGAATACACTCCTGAAAGCAGAAGACAGAATGGTTGTCTTGGTACAGAATTGTTTTAAGTATACTGGTTGTTTACCCTTGTAAACAAAATACATACTAGCCCGGAACAAGATTATATTTCAAACTCCAAGTATATTTTCTACTGAATGCATACCACTTTCACACCATTGTAAAGTTGAAAAACCTTTAGCCATTGTGAAGTTGGAGACCTCCTGTACTGTAACAGCAAATACAGACATAGTGCTTGCCATGTTCCAGGCATTATTTGTATTAACTCACTTAACTCCCCTTGAAAAAGGTATTGTCAACATTGGCATTTTACAGGTAAGGAAACAGAAATTCACTGAAGTCCAGCAGTTTGCCCACAGACCCTCTGGGAGTGAGTAAAAGGCCCCCCTGCCTGTCCACCTGCTTTTCCTGTAAGCTCTACCCAACACTTCAGTTCAGTTCAGTTCAGTCGCTCAGTCATGTCCAACTCTTTGTGAACCCATGAATCGCAGCATGCCAGGCCTCCCTGTCCATCACCATCTCCCGGAGTTTACTCAGACTCACGTCCATCGAGTCCATGATGCCATCCAGCCATCTCATCCTCTGTCGTCCCCTTCTCCTCCTGCTCCCAATCCCTCCCAGCATCAGAGTCTTTTCCAATGAGTCAACTCTTCGCATGAGGTGGACAAAGTACTGGAGTTTCAGCTTTAGCACCATTCCTTCCAAAGAAATCCCAGGGGTGATCTCCTTTAGAATGGACTGGTTGGATCTCCTTGCAGTCCAAGGGACTCTCAAGAGTCTTCTCCAACACCACAGTTCAAAAGCATCAATTCTGCGGTGCTCAGCCTTCTTCACAGTCCACCTCTCACATCCATACGTGACCAGTGGAAAAACCATAGCCTTGTCTAGACGGACCTTGGTCGGCAAAGTAATGTCTCTGCTTTTGAATATGCTATCTACATTGGTCATAACTTTTCTTCCAAGGAGTAAGCATCTTTTAATTTCATGGCTGCAGTCACCATCTGCAGTGATTTTGGAGCCCAAAAAATAAAGTCTGACACTGTTTGCACTGTTTCCCCATCTATTTCCCATGAAGTGATGGGACCGGATGCCATGATCTTTGTTTTCTGAATGTTGAGCTTTAAGCCAACTTTTTCACTCTCCTCTTTCACTTTCATCAAGAGGCTTTTTAGTTCCTCTTCGCTTTCTGCCAGAAGGGTGGTGTCATCTGCATATCTGAGGTTATTGAGATTTCTCCTGGCAATCTTGATTCCAGCTTGTGTTTCTTCCAGTCCAGCATTTCTCATGATGTACTCTGCATAGAAGCTAAATAAGCAGGGTGACAATATACAGCCTTGATGTACTCCTTTTCCTATTTGGAACCAGTCTGTTGTTCCATGTCCAGTTCTAACTGTTGCTTCCCTACCAACACTTCAATAAAACTGCCTAATAAGGGCCCATCAAAATGCCTCTAATGGGTGGTTCATCAGAAAGCAGTTGGAATCTGTGGGAAATGGAAGTACAGGCCTGATGTCAGGGTGCTCTATCAGACTTCCTTTTATTGTTGATGTTCACTTAGCATTCTATCCAAGTGATTATTCTAAGTTACACAGAAGGAGAGGCCCACCTGACGGGGCAGATAATCAAACCATGTGTTCATTGTGCTCATTGTTAGTAGGGTAATTCCCTGGCTCTACCAGAAAAATAGCTTCAGGGAGAAGTCAGGAGCCACCAAATACTTGCAAAGGCTGGAGTTTTACTTCCTCATCAAGAATGAGCCTCTCTAAAGAAATATGGGAAACTAAGTATGCAAACTCTTGAAAGTATACACTGTCTGGAGTGAATAACTACTAGCTTAGTTAAGAAAACAGCTTTGAATAAGGATGGGGGAGAAATGGGGACAGAGGGTGGTGGTGGAGATGGTGCTGGAAAGGAGTGGAAAGGTTAAATAACTGTCAGGGGAAATGTATTGTCACGTGAGTGTATGTTCCTCGGTTCTTTGTCTCGTCACAACAGAGATTTGGAGTGATGGACATTAAAGCCCCCTCGGCGTGTCACAGCTCTCAGGTCTTGGATAGACCGTGTCATAGCTCTCAGGTCTCAAATGGACCATGTTATAGCTTTTAGACAAAGCAGTGTTACAGCTCATTGTTACAGCTTTATTTTATTTAGAAGATAGCAGGAAAATCCATCTCTGAGGCATGAGGGTGATCCAAAGACACGAGGAGAAAAGCGTCCCAGCATGCAGGAGAGAGAGAGAGAGAGCTAGCTTTGGCTCCTCTTTTTATATGTTTATCTCTCCCTGGGCCTGTCCTGTGTAAATTGGGCCAGCCAGGAGTGTTGTTTGTTTTACCTGAGGTCCTCACTCTGGTCCTTGGACCTTCTTTTGCTCTATTTTCATGGGCTTTTCCCTTCTTTGTCTTTTAGCCACCGCCATTTTGGACTCCTTTTCCCTATTCTGCCTACCTACAGTATTAATTCCATCTGCAGGGTTTTGTGGTTTTTAAATATTTGGTGGTTTTTTTGGTTTTGGTTTCATTTTGGTTTGTTTTTTTTGGCAGATCTTTTTCTTAATTCTATAAGATGAGAATGTCCAGGTAGAGGACAGACTTTCTGATCTTAGTTTCCAAAGTCACGTGTGACTCACTTGGTGCCTGTTGAACTCTGAAAGTTCTTCTTCTACTATGTGAACCAACAGGGACTTCCTTGTTGTGGAGTGATTAACACTCCACAATCCCACTGCATGGAGCCCAGGTTTGATCCTTGGTCAGAGAACTAGATCCCAAAGATGCAACTGAAGAAAAAAAAAAGATCCCAAGTATTGCAACTAAAGATCCCACACGCCCCAGTGAAGATCAAAGATCCCAAGGGCTACAACAAAGACCCAGCATGAGATAAATAAACAAACAAAACAACAACAACAGGAAAGAAAACCAAGCTCATAGATATGGAGAACAGAGGAAAAGTTGCCAGAAGTGGGGGAAGGTGGTGGGCAGTGGAAGAAAAGGTGAAGGAGGTCCAAAAGTACTAACTTCCAGTCACAAAACAAGTCATGGGGATATGAAGTACAGCACAGTGACTATAGTTACTTGTTGCTACTTGTTTTTTCTATATACCAACTATATCAACAAATAAAAGATACGAAAATTTGGCAGCAAGTATTGGCTCAACAATGAACCGCTTAATCAGTTTTATTCTAATGATCTTGACACCTCGGAAGCCCCTGCATTCCTAGGATGCTTTAAGCTTCCTGTGCCTCTGGTGGTTGCTGTAAACAATCACATGCACAGCTGTAAGAGTCCTGTAGGCAGGCTAGAGTGTTATCAGAGGGGGTTTGAACTGAAACATTCCTTTCAAATGCAGAAGACTAAAGTCCTGAGTTAACTTTTTCCAGAGTGTGCCAGAAGAGTGGAAAAGTACAATACAATAAGGCAGGCAGATTCTTATTTTGGGGGGTACATGCTCAGGAAATACCAGGGGGAAACCCTGAGGCCTGACTTGCCTTGCCCATCAGGTCTCTCCACATGACCTTGTCATGGGTGGGTTTCCTCACGCTGGCTCCGGGCAGTTACTCTATTGCACATTTAAATTTGTTGAAAGTACATGTTTAACATCATCACACAAAAAAACTTTTGTAACTAACTTTGGCAATGTGTGAGTAATATAATGACCAAACCTGGTTTACCATGAGAAACTGGGACAAACCTTTTGCCAAAACCTGTTCAACTGCAGGTTCCTGGACAGGGCAAAGCTGTCCAGTGGTAGAGGCTAAATTTGTTTGTAGCCTCTCTCTGCCCCTGATACAAGGCCCATTGGTGCATTCAGTCCCCTGGTTTATGAGTACTCATCATGGACTAACGACAATTGCTTTGTTTATTTACTTTAAATTTTAAGAAATTCTAATTGATCAACAAACCTGTATCCCAGGTCTAACTAAAATCCAGTTAGCAATGGTCAGGGCACAGGGTAACATATACATGGAACTGTCATTGAAAAGGCAACAGAGTTCCAGAAAAACATTTACTTCTGCTTTATTGACTATGCCAAAGCCTTTGACTGTGTGGATCACCACAAACTGTGGAAAATTCTGAAAGAGATGGAAATACCAGACCACCTGACCTGCCTCTTGAGAAACCTGTGTGCAGGTCAGGAAACAACAGTTAGAACTGGACATGGAACAATAGACAGGTTCCAAATAGGGAAAGGAATACATCAAGTTTGTATATTGTCACCCTGCTTATTTAACTTCTATGCAGAGTACATCATGAGAAACGCTGGGCTGGAGGAAGCACAAGCTGGAATCAAGATTGCTGGGAGAAATATCAATAACCTCAGATATGCAGATGACACCACCCTTATGGCAGAAAGCAAAGAAGAACTAAAGAGCCTCTTGATGAAGGTGAAAGAGGAGAGTGAAAAAGTTGGGTTAAAACTCAACATTCAGAAAACTAAGATCATGGCTTCTGGTTCCATCACTTCATGGGAAATAGATGGGGAAACAGAGGAAACAGTATCAGCCTTTATGTTTTTTGGGCTCCAAAATCACTGCAGATGGTGATTGCAGCCATGAAATTACAAGACGCTTGCTCCTTGGAAGGAAAGCTATGACTAACCTAGACAGCATATTAAGAAGCAGAGACATTACTTTGCCAACAAAGGTCCATCCAGTAATCATGTGTGGATGTGAGAGTTAGACTGTAAAGAAAGCTGAGTGCCAAAGAATTGATGCTTTTGAACTGTTGGGGTTGGAGAAGATTCTTGAGAGTCCCTTCGACTGCAAGGAGATCCAACCAGTCCATCCTAAAGGAAATCAGTCCTGAATATTCTTTGGAAGGACTGATGCTGAAGCTGAAACTCCAATACTTTGGCCACCTGATTGGAAGAACAGACTCATTTGTAAAGACCCTGATGCTGGGAAAGATTGAAGGCAGGAGGAGAAGGGAAGGACAGAGGATGAGATGGTTGGATGGCATCACTGACTCAATGGACATAAGTTTGAGTAGACTCCAGGAGCTGGTGATGGACAGGGAGGCCTGGTGTGCTGCAGTCCATGGGTTCACAAAGAGTCGGACATGACTGAGCGACTGAACTGAACTGAATCCTTTCCAGGGCTAAGTGAGGCAGGATAGGGAATCTCTTTGCAGTCTGGCCATTACTCTCAATGTGGAAGTAATTTTTTTAAAGAGAGAGAACTGTGCCCATGTATATATCCCTTCAGTCTATGAAATACCCTGCGAAGCTCTAAGATTTACAGTTAATATTTGAAAAAACGTGGCGTGCCTGTTAAAGTAACAGATTCTCAGGGCTTAATATCAATTTGGGGGGTTATAGAAAACTCTTCTTTTTAAAAGTCAGTACCTCCAGTAGTTCTGCAGGTGGTCCATAAAGAAATAGAGTAATTACCTCTGTTTTGTCTTAAAATACAATCTAACAGATCTTAAACACCACCCTTTCCCAACTATAAGCTTCACAACAACTTATCCCCCAAGTGCCTCTACTTGGCTCACCTTGCTTGCAAAACAACAGAAATTTTAAAAGCAAGCCAGCGGTGGAGGGTGGCACAAAGTGACACAGGCTTGACAGAAGGGACAGGAACACCATTCCCGGCCTCACCCACACCCTGCACACTGCTCCTTGTCTTCCTTGAAGCACATACCCTTTCCAAACACACAAATGCCCACAGAAAATTTGTCTGGAACAAAGGCAATGAGGCTTGGGCTTTTCTGAAGGATGACAGTCAAGTTCCTGGATTTCTAAGCCTGCCATGTAAATTCTCAGACAAGCCTCTTTCATTGTTGCTGTTGTTATATTCACTAAGTCGTGTCTGACTCTTTCATGACCCCATGAACTGTAGCCCACCAGGCTCCTCTGTCTGTGGGATTTCCCGCTCAAGAACATTGGAGTGGGCTGCCATTTCCTTCTCCAGGCAATCTTCCTGACCCAGGGATCAAACCTGCATCTCCTGCATTGGCAGGCTAATTCTTTACCACTGAGCCAAAAGAGAAGCCTCCATTTTTTATTAGCCTCCATCATTTAATGACATGCTCAGTTTTACCTATAAGTCATGGACTTGGAACATTTTCCTTGAGAGATCACACATGCAAGAAAAAGATTTGAATTTAAGCTATCACCTCCCGGCCTATAATTCAAGGATTCTAACTTGTGGCAAGATACCTCAGGATGCTGCTCCAGAATGACTAGAACTTAAACAAATCTTCTCACTTGAAAATCAGAATGTTCTCTCAAGCAGAACTTGAAAGAAAAGGAACTGCACGGGGTTTAATTAATCTCCTGTGTCCACACAGGGTGGCTAAAACGAGGGGAGGGTGCACACGCCAGGCCACAAGCAGACCTGTGGCTGCTGAAGAGAGAGGAGCATCCACGGTAAGCCTCGTTGCCTAGAAAGATCAAAACCAACTCTCCTGGATAGATGGACTCCCTCCCAGACACAAAGCCCAAACCCAACTTCTTATGAAGTTTACAGAATCCTGATGTTTTCTGTCTGCAAACTTAAAAATGGAATTCTCACCTCTCTCATAAAGTAAAAGAGGAAATTGCAGAGTTCAACAGCCACCAAGTGAGTAACAAGTAACTTTGGAAGCTGTCATCACTAAGATCAGAGGGTCTGTTTTCTGCTTCGTCATTCTCACCTTGTAGAATTAAAGAGAAAGATCTGCCAAAAAACCAAATCAAAATGATACCAAAACCTGAAAACCCCTCCAAAACCCCCAAACCAATAAAAATTAAAAACCAAAAAACTTTGCAGATAGAATTAATACATTTGCCCTAACAGTTATTTATCCTGTCCATTCCTTTCCAGCACCATCTCCACCACCTCCTGTCCCTATTTCTCCCCCCATCCTTATACAAAGCTGTTTTCTTAACTAAGCAAATGTATACTTTCAAGAATTTGCGTACTTAGTTTCCAGTCTTTCTTTGGAGAGGCTCATTCTTGATGAGGAAGTGAAAACTCCAGCCTTTGCAAGTATTTGGAGGCTCCTGGGAACTGTGACTTCTCCCTGAAGCTATTTTTCGGGTGGAGCCAGGGAATTACCCTAGTAACAATGAGCACAATGCTCACAAGGTTTGATTATGTGACCTGTCAGCTTCTTGCATGCAAAAGAACCTATAAACAAAAACATAGGTAGGCGTCTCCTTCTATGTAACTTAGTATGACCACTTAAATGGAATGCTAAGTGAATAGCAACGACAAAAGGATGATACAGCACTCTGACACCAAGCCTGTCCTTCCACTTCCCGCAGATCCCAACTCTTCTAACTGGTCTGCTTTCAGATGAACTTCCTGTTAGAGGCACTCTGATGGGCCTTTAATAGGTAGTTTTACTGAAGTGTTGGGTGGAGCTTACAGGAAAAGCAGGTGGGCAGGCAGGGGGGCCTTTTACTCACTCCCAGAGGAGCTGTGGGCAAACTGCTGGACTTCAGTGAATTTCTGTTTCCTCATCTATAAAATGCCAATGTTGACAATACCTTTTTCAAGGGGAGTTAAGTGAGTTAATACATATTAAGCTTTTTAGAATAATGCCTGGGACATGGCATGCACTGTGTCTGAATTTGCTGTTACCATACAGAAGGTCTTCCAACTTCAACATGGCTTATGGTTTTTCAACTTCACGATGGCGTAAAAGTGGTATGCATTCAGTAGAAAATATACTTGGAGTTTGAAATGTGATCTTATCCCAGGCTAGTGTTACCTTTTGTTTACAAGGGTAAACAACCAATATACTTAAAACAATTCTGTACCCAGACAACCATTCTGTCTTCTACTTTCAGGAGCATATTCAATATTGTCTGACATATTCAACACTTTATTCTAAAACAGGCTTTGTGTCAGATGATTTTGCCTGAGTGTAGGCTAATGAATGTGTCCCAGGGAGGTTTAAGGTATGCCAGGCAAAACTATGATGTTTGGTAGGTTAGATGTGTAGAATGCATTTTTAACTTATGTTATTTCTGACTTATGATGGATTATCAGAATGTAACCCCACAGTAAATCAAGGAAGACCTGTTAATAAATTTCCCCTTTTTTCAATAACCCAAAACTGCCGGGGTCCAGCCCCGGTGGATCCAGGGTGATTCGAAGGTGGGGATGGAGTCGGCGTCCTGGAAAAAACTTATTTAATTACAGATATAGAGGGAGATTAGAAACAGATAGTGTAGTAGGAGAATTAGTGGAGAAAAGAGGCTGAATAACTGGTTTACATGGAATACCAATCACCACCTATGTAGGCCGCAGGCGTCTTTTCATTCTCCCGAAGGAGAGGAGGCACTGAGGCCTCCCCGGTCCAATCTCAGAAGCCCAGGCAGAATTAGCAGGCTTGGTGAGTACCCACATTTCAGATGGGAATTCAGCCAGGAAAACGGGGAGCGAGAAAGAAACGACACGGGGGAATCAGTCTTTCCAGAAACTGATCTGATTTCTTTATTTTTCAGGTTTGTTTATATACCTTTTTGTTATACATAGGGATGAATACAGAGTCACACGGGGGTCAGCAGACCTGACCCTTGTCACAGCAGGTGCTTCATATAAAATTATACAAAGGTCTTATGAGTTTCATCATCTTTTAGCCATGAGGTCTGCTGACACTTTATGGCCCTTTCTGATACTGGTCAGTTAACCAGAAAACTTATTTTTCCAGGGGTGATTTCTTTTCTTAAATCAGGCGCCACCCTCCAAATAAAGTTGCATTCCTATAGGGTGAGGGTGTAGTGAGTTACAATCAAGAAAGGAATTTACTTAACCTAAGGTTTAACATAATTAATCTTAAAGGTTAATACTTATTTCTCTTATATGCTAGTTATATTCATTATAAGGGCAGGAATATGGAGATTTAGCAGCAAATATTGGCTCAACAAATGTAAACCCTTCACCAATGTTCCCCTTAAGATCTATTTTGTTTTACGATAGAGATAAAGTTACATTTTTGCATAGCAAGGACACAGTGATTTACAGTGATTTATAACAAAGTACAGTGATCTTATAACAAAAAAGAAGATTCATTAACTCAAAAAGTCTAGTATTGCTAACATCAAAAACTACTATATTTCCTTTTCTATATTCCAAATGCATTGATTAATATGTTCCCAGGTGCGTAAGGATATGGAGGCCTGATGGCAATCATTGACTCATCAATGAAAAAAGCCCTATGCTAATACTCCAAACTCTCTGTGCTGTTTATGGTTGAGAGGTTGTCACACAAGCTAGTCTGTCAGCAGAGAGGTTTGACCTGAGACATCCTTGTCATGCCCAGGGCAGGGAATTAGCAGTAATTATTGGCAGGACAAATGAAAAAACCCTTCACCAATATAACTCCTACTAATGCTATACTAATAATCTTCTAACTTCTCAAAAGAGTCTGTATTTAGAAAGTTTTAAAACATCCTGTGCCTCTCACAGTTGAGAGGCTGTAAACAATCACATGCGGATGGACGAGCTTGATCAGGCAGGCCAGAGAACCTCCAGAGTTCGTAAGTTGAAACACTCTTGTCACGCCCAGGAATTTTTATTAACTGGAGCTGCAAGTTAACTCCTTCTCTGAGAGAAATGGTTATGGGGGAGAGCTCCCCGTAAAGTACTCTGGTTTTGGGGTAGATGCTCGGGAACAGGGGGTTTCCTGAGGCTTGATCACACCTTTGCGTATGCCAAGCTTCCTTCCTCATGGCCTTTGCCATGGGCGGAGTTCCTCACGCTGGCTCCCAACACAAAACCCCTAATTAAGATCACTTGACAGAGTCCCAGAACACTGAAATTTCTTGAGAACAAATCCTGAAACATAAGAATATTCATTTAAGCAATTATCAACTGGTAGCAAATTTCTAGGGCAGGAAGCTAACTCCCTTTTAGAGATAAAAATTTCAAAACATTACCACTGAACCTTGAGATGAACTTATAAAAGAATATATTGTTTGTATTCCCCCAAATTCAGATGTTGACGTCCTAAAACCCCAAAGATGATATATTAGGAGATGAGGCCTTTGAGCAGTTCTCAGGTCATAAAGGTGGAGCCTTCATGAAAGGGATTAGTGTTCTCATAAAACAGACCCCACAAAGACCCTTCCACCACGTGAGGAACAGCAAGAAGGCGCTGGCGGCAAACCAGGAAGAGAACCTGTAGAAGAAATCACAGTGCCAATGCCTCAATCTTGGGCTTTCCAGCCTCCAGAACTGTGAGAAATAAACTTCTTTGGTTTGTAAATTAAAAAAAAAATAATAGTTATGTTCTTTTAATTATTATAAAATAATAGCTGGATCTAAATGGTGTTTCTGGCAGGTGGAACAATTTAAATTTACACATTCAGATGGCTGAAGCATTTTACCAGTATTTCTGGAAATGTACTTGTAAGATTTTTACTTGTCTTTAATAGATAATCTTATGGAGGCTGTGAACAAAATCTAGGGCAAGGGAGCTTATGGAAATACCAAACAGCAATTTATTTATTTTTTTATAAAATCTTTCTCTCTCTTTTTTTTTTTTTTTTACCAGTCCCATGTTTGCTTTAGTCAACATTTATCTCTTTGGATGCTTACACTTTAAAGATATGGTAAGATCCATATTTCCAAGGGACTGAGAAAGAATCGTTGGTTTTATCTAAGAAGGAACTCAGGGACATATTTTCCTATTGACAGAAATCTAGGATAAGTACTATAATGCTTTCCTTTTCTTTGATGGTAGGATAATATAGCTCAATAATGTTTATTTTGTAGTGCCAGCCCCAAATGTGGGAGGGTCTAGACCTGATGGGATCTGCTTACAGAGTAAGGGACAATCTATGAAGTCTTTCTGTACATTCTCTGGACCTTTGTCAAAGCTGTTTCCTGGCTTTTAACATTTACATAAATTTTACACCTACTTGAGTACCATTTGCAGTTCTTGAAGTTTTTCTCTGATATTCCCCTCCTAATCTTGTTAAGGAAGTGTTTTAGTTTTTCTCACACTAGCCAAGGTATTCCATATATACTTCTTTTCTTTCTTTCTCTCTCTTTCTTCAATCTGATCTTCCTGTAGGTACCACAAAGACATTAGTTTAAGATTGTTGTTACTGTTCAGTCACTCAGTTGTGTCCAGCTCTTTGTGACCCCATGGACTGGCACACACCAGGCTTCCTGTCCTTCACTATCTCCCAGAGCTTGCTCAAACTCACGTCCATTGAGTCGATGATGCCATCCCACCCTCTCCTTTTCTGTCACCCTCTTCTCCTCCTGCCCTCAATCTTTCCCAGCATCAGGGTCTTTTCCAGTGAGCCCACACTTCGCATCAGGTGGCCAAATTATTGGAACTTCAGCTTTAGCATCAGTCCTTCCAATTAATATTCAGGGTTGATTTCCTTTAGGATCAACTGGTTTGATCTCCTTGCAGTCCAAGGGACTCTCAAGAATCTTCTCCAGCACAACAGTTTGAAAGCATCAATTCTTCAGTGCTCAGCCTTCAAACAGATGGTCCAACTCTCACGTCCATACATGACTACTGGAAAAAACAGCTTTCACTGGATGGACCTTTGTTGGCAAAGTAATGTCTCTGCTTTTGAATTTGCTATCTAGGTTTATCATAGCTTTTTCCCAAGGAACAAGCGTCTTTTAATTTCATGACTGCACTCACCGTCCGCAGTAATTTTGGAGCTCAAGAAGATAAAGTCTGTCACTGTTTCAATTTTTTTCCCCATCTACTTGCCATGAAGTAATGGGACCAGAAGCCATGATCTTAGTTTTAAAAATTTTGAGTTTTAAGCCAGCTTTTTCACTCTCCTCTTTCACCTTCATCAAGAGGCTCTTTAGTTACTCTTTGCTTTCTGCCATTAGAGTGGTGTCATCTTCATATCTGAGGTTATTGATATTTCTGCCAGCAATCTCGATTCCATCTTGTGCTTCATCCAGTCCAGAATTTCACATGATGTACTCTGCATAGAGGGCTTCCCAGGTGGCACTAGTGGTAAAAAACCCGCTTGCCAATGCAGGAAACATAAGAGATGTAGGTTTGATCCCTGGGTTGGGAAGATTCCCTAGAGGAGGGCATGGCAACCCACTCCAGTATTCTTGCCTGGAGAATCCCCATGCATAGGGGAGTCTGGTGGGCGACAGTCCATAGGGTTGCACAGAGCTGGACACGAGTGAAGTGACCTAGCATGCAGGCACACGTGCACTCTGAGTAGAAGTGAAGTAAGCAGTGTGACAATATACAGCCTTGATGAACTCCTTTCCCAATTTTGAACCTGTCCAGATTAGAGCTCTTTGAAAAATCCCTTTATCAGTCTTCCCTGGAAGTTCAGTGGTAAAGAATCCACCTGCCAATGCAGTATACACAGGTTTAATCCCTGATATAGGATGATCCCACATGCCTGTGCTTGGTAACAAGAGAAGCCACTGCAATGAGACGCTCATCCTCCACAACTAGAGAGTAGCCTCTGCTCACAGCAACTAGAAGAAGCCTGCACGCAGCAACGAAGACCCAGTTTAGCTATAAATAAATAAATGAATAAATAAATAAAATTTAAAAAATACTTTTAGGTGTAAAACTCCAAATCTTCAGTATACCTATTTCAGTTCTGACTTCAAACCAGTGAGTCTTTCTATGACTTAAAACCAATATTAGTGGGAATGCAAACTAGTACAGCCACTATGGAGAACAGTGTGGAGATTCCTTAAAAAACTGCAAATAGAACTGCCATATGACCCAGCAATCCCGCTGCTGGGCATACACACCAAGGAAACCAGAATTGAAAGAGACACGTGTACCCCAATGTTCATCGCAGCACTGTTTACAAAAGCCAGGACATGGAAGCAACCTAGATGCTCATCAGCAGACGAATGGATAAGAAAGCTGTGGTACATACACACAACGGAATATTACTCAGCCAATAAAAAGAATGCATTTGAATCAGTTCTAATGAGGTGGATGAAACTGGAACCTATTATAGAGAGTGAAGTAAGTCAGAAAGAAAAAGACCAATACAGTATACTAATGCATATATGTGGAATTTAGAAAGATGGTAATGATGACCCTATATGTGAGACAGCAAAAGAGACACAGATGTAAAGAACAGTCTTTTGGACTCTGCGGGAAAAGGTGAGAGTGGGATGATTTGAGAGGGTAGCATTGAAATGTGTATATTATCATATGTGAAGCAGATCGCCGGTCCAGGTTCAATGCATGAGACAGGGTGCTCAGGGCTGGTGCACCGGGATGACCCTGGGGGATAGAATGGGGAGGGAGGTGGGAGAGGGGGTCTAGATGGGGAACACACGTACACCCATGGCTGATTCATGTTGATGTTTGGCAAGAACCACTACAATATTGTAAAGTAATTAGCCTCCAATAAAATAAATAAATTAAAAAAAAACAATATTAGAGCTTACCCATGGACATGAGAGGTGTCCCCTAAGAAATGTAGCCCTCTCAAGATGCAAAGCCTCTCCAGAGAAAGCCTAAGAAAGCAAAGACCTTCCATGTCACAGGTGGCAAAGTAGCCTCTATCTCCCACCAAGTGACACCTTAAATCACTGGCCTCCTAACCTGTGTTACCAGAAGATGATACTACTAAGAGAGTTTCCCTTCCAAAACCAGGCAACAAAGGTAGAGGCCATTATGGCCTCTTATGGACTTGGATACTTTATTCAAACTCCCCTAAAAGCTGGCATGGTTGGACAAAGAGAATGCTGCCTGTCACTTCATGTCCGTAGGCTCCCAGCTGGCTGGCTGCTGATGCAAGCCTGACAGACAACCTGCACCCCCCAGTGGCAGGATCCAGAGGGAGAATCCTCACTGGTGACAAAGCCAAGTTCTCAATACATAAAACAAATGGAGATTCTCATCTCATGGTTTTTCATTCTTCTGACAAATGACGGCAACAAAGGAAAGCATGATTCCTTCAGGGAGGCTAAGAATCAATAACCATAGGTGTTGATTACCAAAACCAAATTCAATTCAGTTCAGTTCATTTCAGTCGCTCAGTCGTGTCCGATTCTTTGCAAACCCATGAATTGCAGCACACCAGGCCTCCCTGTCCATCACCATCTCCCGGAGTTCACTCAGACTCGTGTCCATCGAGTCCGTGATGCCATCCAGCCATCTCATCCTCTGTCATCCTCTCCTCCTCCTTCCCCCAATCCCTCCCAGCATCAGAGTCTTTTCCAGTGAGTCAGCTCTTTGCATGAGGTGGCCAAAGTACTGGAGTTTCAGCTTTAGCATCATTCCTTCCAAAGAAATCCCAGGGTTGATCTCCTTTAGAATGGACTGGTTGGATCTCCTTGCAGTCCAAGGGACTCTCAAGAGTCTTCTCCAACACCACAGTTCAAAAGCATTAGTTCTTCAGCACTCAGCCTTCTTCACAGTCCAACTCTCACATCCATACATGACCACTGGAAAAACCATAGCCTTGACTAGACGGACCTTAGTCAGCAAAGTAATGTCTCTGCTTTTGAATATACTATCTAGGTTGGTCATAACTTTTCTTCCAAGGAGTAAACATCTTTTAATTTCATGGCTGCAGTCACCATCTGCAGTGATTTTGGGGCCCCCAAAAAATAAAGTCTGACACTGTTTCCACTGTTTCTCCACTGTTTCTCCATCCATTTCCCATGGAGTGATGGGACCAGATGCCATGATCTTTGTTTTCTGAATACTGAGCTTTAAGCCAACTTTTTCACTCTCCTTTTCCACTTTCATCAAGAGGCTTTTTAGCTCCTCTTCACTTCAAGAGTCCCAATTCAAGATCTATTTTCACAAATGTTTTTCTTCTGCCAATGTGAATTCACAAAGGTAGGGACAGGGAAAAACTGTTATCTTCCTCTCTTAACTGTGCACTGCAGACAGAGAGCTGGGAGACTGACATAGTAAAAATTCTCAGGTCTGCTGTCAGTTATCCCATATCTCAACTGCAGTCTCCAGGGAACAGTGGAGTGTTCCACACTTCACTGTCTCATCCTTATAACTAGAAACGGCACAGGAGGAAACATTTGTTTCATTTTACCTTACTAAGTTTTTGGCTGGGGTTCTGTATGAAAGATTAACAAGAGGAAAGTAAACAAGTATATTAACATGTACATCTCATATATACTTATGAGAAATGTTAACAGGAATAACTTAAAAACATGGTTAAAACTTGGACTTACAGATTATCTTAACCAAAGAACAATATACTTTTAAAGTAGCAACAAGACAGAGGAAAAGAGTGCTAGGCCTCAGACATTATTTTGCCGACTAAGGTCCATCTAGTCAAGGCTATGGTTTTTCCTGTGGTCATGTATGGATGTGAGAGTTGGACTGTGAAGAAGGCTGAGCACCGCAGAATTGATGCTTTTGAACTGTGGTGTTGGAGAAGACTCTTGAGAGTCCCTTGGACTGCAAGGAGATCCAACCAGTCCATTCTGAAGGAGATCAGACCTGGGATTTCTTTGGAAGGAATGATGCTAAAGCTGAAACTCCAGTACTTTGGCCACCTCATGCGAAGAGTTGACTCACTGGAAAAGACTCTGATGCTGGGAGGGATTGGGGGCAGGAGGAGAAGGGGACGACCAAGGATGAGATGGCTGGATGGTATCACGGACTCGATGGACGTGAGTCTGAGTGACCTCTGGGAGCTGGTGATGGACAGGGAGGCCTGGCGTGCTGCGATTCATGGGGTTGCAAAGAGTCGAACACGACTGAGCGACTGAACTGAACTGAGGCCTCAAGGTTGGCAAACTGTGGAACAATAAATACATTAGAAACTGATGGAAGATACCAGCTACTCAGTAAAGGTTATTTTGTTGAGTCCTCTGTTGCTGTCTTGGGGCTGATAAGTGTCAATTAATCAAAATGATTAATATCTGCACAAATTTATGCTTTGCTTTCCGGAAAACAGGAGGAAAGCAGAGAATTTTTCTTGGATCTGTTTCTTCTCAATTGCCTTCAGCTCAAAATAATCCTTGTGCTAAAGGGGAAGATTTTTGGGTGGCATATTCTGTTATCCTTCTGTAGGTTTTACTATTAAGTTCTTTTCACTTTCACTTTCTTTTGCATTATATGTTCTAACATGGAAATGTGAAATAAGGCATTGTCAGAAAGAAGTTAGGAATATTGTTCACATGAGCTTACTTATTATAGTAAAACAGTGATTCATAAATTAAGAATTTATAATAGACACCAAAAATGTTAGTAGAGGAATCTGATTGAGCAACACGGTATGGTGCTACATACGTGTCAGAACACCAGGCAGTGTGTCATATTGTTTTGTGGAAAATGTATAGAAAACAATTTTAAGGAAAAAGATGATAATATAATGAAAGCATATAAAACAACACCATGCAAATGAATGCTAATCAAGATGGGAACTCATTTTCAGTTGTGTAAAATGTTCATTCAGGGTTTTTATTTCTTTATGGTTGCTCAAATTCAATAGTGCTAATCCCAGTTCTTCCTGAGCAGTATCTTTCATAATTTTCTTGCAATTAACTCATAGGACATCAGAATACCCCTCTGCAAACATACAGAACAAAACCTTTTAGTGTAAGTGAAGCCATAAAAAGTCCCTGCTTTCCACATGTCTCCAAGGGTGGAGCCCCCAAACTGATCAGAGAAGAGGGAAGTGAAAAGATGTTAAATACCGAGTCCAGCTCACCCTGGTCAGCCTGGAGGTCTGGCTTCTCAGTCAACATGAAGGCTTTCCTTATTCTGGGGCTTCTCCTCCTTTCTGTCACTGTCCAGGGCAAGAAATTTGAGAGATGTGAGCTTGCGAGAACGCTGAGAAGATTTGGACTGGATGGCTATAATGGAGTCAGCCTGGCAAATTGTAAGTTAACTCTTCTTCATCCTTTCAAACAGTTAGCCAGGTGTGGAACAGACACTAACAGAGGAAGAAGAAAGAGACTTTGAGTGAATGGGGTTTTTTTATTTCTTAGCAGGTTTGTACATTTACAATGGTTAAAAACATCAAAGATTCCTTTAAAATTAGAGGTACCAGGTGAAGGAATGAGTCATGGGAGGGTCAAATTCTATACCATTCTAAGCATGCCAGATCCCCATATACTCCTCTAGTGCCACTAAATTTGCCAGCTGGCACATGAAGGCTGACTCTAAGATATATTTCAGAACCTGGGATATGTCTGTCAAGCCGTTAGTGTTTGACTCTACCCATTTCCAGTTTGGAACTCGTGTTCTGCAAGCCTGAGTAGGCAGTGTTTTTTTTTTTTTTAATCCCCCTACCATGATGTTGAGCTTTTAACAGCAAAGTTTTTTAAAACTTACATTGAACTCTTAAAACAGGGACAGTAGGAACCTATCTTCCCTCAATCAATATCTACATAAGTATCCCTGAAATGCAGCATAAAAATATATCTTATTATTCTGACTCTCCATTAATTAATTTTCATTTTCTTCTGCAGAATTAAAGATGTGCCTTAAGGAAAAGTGACTGTGTACTTTAGTCCGTATTTGTCAATGTCATCACTGTATTTTTCAAATTAAATTCAGATATTTCCCCTCCATAAATATTTCTGAATGAATGAGCAACTGGCTGGCTGGCTGGCTGAATGACATAGTCTTTCCTATTCTATGATTCTTGTTGTCTGAATTCTATAGCCACCTTTAGGTATCATAAGAAATTTTCTTTCTCCTAGAAAATCCTTACTTTTCCTAATAAAGGTATTTTTCCATTAGTATATATATCTGCTGCTAATGACCAAATAAACTCAACAGCTCTGTTGCTTTTTCCATTCAAGGCTCAATCTTACCTGAGGGATGGGAGCAGGGGAAGGCTAATAGTAATAGAAGACACAGCTATTTTAATATTTTTGCAGTATGTTATCTTATTTCATTAGTATTTTCAAATGATTTGCTAACAAAAGAATTCTCTTAAGGGCCCTTAATACCAAATGTTAAAATATTTATAAGTAAAATATATCTTTATGCTTCTAAAATAAGTCATTAGTAAAATAGAATCGTGCTATGAAATATAAGTCATATGATGTTACTGTTTATTACTAAAAATACATTTTTTTCCAGGGATGTGTTTGATCTATGGAGAAAGCCGATATAACACACAAGTTACAAACTACAATCCTGGAAGCAAAAGCACTGATTATGGGATATTTCAGATCAACAGCAAGTGGTGGTGTAATGATGGAAAAACCCCAAGAGCAGTTAATGGCTGTGGTGTATCCTGCAGTGGTAAGACAAGATAATGTTGAGGGATGGCACAGACGTCTTCTGGTTATATCTACAAGAATAGAGATTCAATACAAGTGAAAAGATCTTGAAGAGTTCATGATGGACCTAGAAAAACTCCATCTTAACTTCTAGGAATGCTTTATTATCTATCTCATAAGTCCTTAAGTAAGAAATTAAACAGCTGGTATCATAAAAGTTTGCTGTTTGCTAACATACAAAAATTTTTGGAATGATCTATCACTTTATTATAACTGGACTTGCTGATGCTTTGTAAAGAACAATGCTATTCCTCCTACTTACCTTGTTTGGGAAAGGTTTAGGGATAATCAAGTTGTATGTGTGTGTGTGTTTTAAATATACACTCCTTTATTGGAAAATGAAAGAATTAGTAGTTAGCCAAAGAGGAGGAATATATGTGGTCTTTTTAAAAAACTTTTACTTTTGACTATGACATATTTTAAATATGTGAACAATTTGAAACACATATCAACATAAATGTGTACTTTAACAGCATAATATGTGCTTTAGCAGTTGTTAACATTTTGTCATGTTTACTTCTTTTATGTATATATTATCCAGTTGGTGGTTTTTTGCTGAGTGATTTTAAAGTGAATTAGAAACATTATTACATTTCATTTCTAAATTCTTTACTGTGCATCTCTAAAAATACACTTCATATTTAATCACTATCATTCTAGCAATTTCATATATGGATTTGTTTAATCAGAATGAAACAAATATTCTATTGAGTTCCTTTTCAAATTGAGATAACATATGCAATATTTAGGGCTTGCCAGGTGAGGCTAGTAGTAAAGGACCTGCCTGCCAACGCAGGAGACATAAGAGACACGGGTTTGATCCCTGGGTTGGGAAGATTCTCTGGAGGAGGGCATGGCAGCCCACTCCAGTATTCTTGCCTGGGAGAATCCCTACAGACAGAGGAGCCTGAGGGGCTACAGTCCATGGGGTCTCACAGAGTTGGACATGACTGAAGCTACTTAGCAAATGTGCATACACATACAATATTTATTGCGTAAAATATTGAGAAGTATTGTAAACTTGATATTGTTTAATTTTTAATATTAAAATTCCTAATAAAGAAGATTCGTTTCTGGATATTCTTTTGTACTCAGTTAAGTGTTAGGATTTAAAAATTATTTTTTATTATATAATAATCTGTGGTCATTGAATAAAAATTCTTACTACCCAGAGATTTATGACCACTGGTTTGGTATTCAGGTTTTCTTTCAGATTATGCATCACTCAAGTACGTGAATGTAAAGCTGTATTACGCACATTTGTACTCACAAACATGTAAGCAATGTGCTTCAACAAAAATGAAACTGACTCATATTTACCAGCTTACAATTTGCTCTTTACTGTAAAAAATCATTTTTTCAACAAATATTAATCTTTATTATTTTTTTCTGGATGAATAGAATTCTACTATATAAATATTCTAAAATTTATCAATCCAACTCTTGTATTAACACATATATCTTGGGAACATATCTAATTATTGTTTTTGGAATAAATTTCTACTAGTAGAATTGCTGAGCAAAAAACTGCTAGACCAGGTTCTGCTTGTTTGTTTTTGTTTTGTTTTCACAGTGTCCAGTGAAAAGAGAACCTTCTATCATATTTGTTAATAGTTTCAGAGCTTCAAATGACTTTGGCAAATGAGAAACAAATGCTTTATTTCATGCTAAGTGAGATGGAATGGAGAGAGTTTCTCCCAATATTCACAGATAAAGAGAGTCTTAAAAAAATAATTTTAGTTGTTCTTTCCTCAGCCTAAGAGAATAAAGCTGGCTGAACCTAAAATTTACATGAAATTTCTGTGAACATTGTCCTCATTTCTCACCACCTCTTTTCCAGCTTTGCTGAAAGATGACATCACTCAAGCTGTAGCATGTGCAAAGAAGATTGTCAGTCGGCAAGGCATTACAGCATGGTATGTTCTTTTTTTTGTTTTTGTTTTCTGTCCAGTGTTGTTGAGATATAATAGACACACAGCACTTTTTAAGTTTAAGGTGTATAGCATAATGACTTATGTACATCCCAAAATGATTATCACAGTAAGTTTAGTGAACATCCATGATCTCAATGGATAAAAAATTAAACAGAAGAAAAAATTTTGTGTGTGTGATGAAAAGCTTAAGATTTACACTCTAATCTATTTTCATAGATAAGATATAGCAGTGTTAATTATATTATCATGTTGTACATTACATCCCTAGTGTTTGTTTATCTTATACCTGGAAGTTTGTAGTACTTTCCACTGCTTTCATCCAATTCCCCACCCCTCACCCCACCCACAACAGCCACCTCTGGTAACCACAAATCTCACCTCTTTTTCTATGAGCTGGTTTGTTTGTGTTTGAAGTATAAACTTCAAACTGCAACACTATGTAAGTTCCTTTTACAGAGCAAGGTATGCATTAGGCATTAAAAGGAGACCTGCGGTCTTCCCTAGTAGTTTAGATTCTGTGCGTTCAGTTCAGGAGGTGGGGGTCTGGTACCTGGTTGGGGAACTAAGATACCAGAGGCCATGTGGTGCGGTCAAAAAAAAAAAAAAAGGGTAGGGGGGAGTTTTACCCTACTGTTTTATGGTAGTTTTACCCTACTGTTATGAGAGAAGTGAGGGAATATTCTCAAAGACCAAGGTATGCTACTGAGAACTGAAAATCTAAACAATTAGATTTATGCTCAACAGTGTATCACATAGAAATAATCTACTTTAACTGATTCAGAATCTAATTATTTTATTCCTCAATTTATTTTAAGGGCTTCTAGAGTTTTTAAGTTTCTACACACTCTACCAATTCCTTGTCATATCTTGAAATTAATTTTGAAAGTAAGTAAATATGGAATACGCTTTGCAGTTGTGTTGTGGACTACACAAGACTCAACATTTGTGTTCAGCATTCTGTGCTCTAGTGAAGCCTTGGGGAGATGTGAAGGCCTTGGTATACATGTCTCCAGTTAATAAATAGCAATACTCGGATCAGTCTGTAGCCTGTATTTCATATATTGATAAACAATTTTGTTCTCCCAAAGGATCTGAAATATGTATAAGAATGTATAAACAATGAAGATATGTTTTAACCTTATTACCGTGTGTTTCATCTTTCTCTACAGGGTGGCGTGGAAAAACAAGTGTCGAAACCGAAATGTCAGCAGTTATATTCAGGGTTGCAAACTGTAACTCTGGAGTTTTCTTTCTTCTGCTAATCTGTCTCTTTTTCATATTAAGAAGTAATAGTTGAGTAAAATGTTATACTAGCACTCTTTCAAATAAATAATGCTTTCACAGAAGCAGGAGCATGTGGTCTTTCTTCTAAGAGGCTTGATGCTTACCTCATGTGTTTATTGTTTGATATTACTACAACATATTTCAGGTTCTAAACAGAACTAATGCGGATGAATATTTGTCTAAAACCTTAGTTATCAAATGTATCCCTAGTACATTAAGTTCTTAATCAAAGAAATAACCCAGACTTAATTTTGAATGATACAAGTACTCCCCAATATTTAACACAAATATTACAAAAGAATATCTTTAAGCAAATTGATCTTGGGCAAAGGCCCACTGTGTAGGCATGTGAATTTTCATCTGTCCAGCCAAAAGGAGATGAATGCCAAATGGCTATATATGAAAGCAGCCTGAATTAAGAATTTTGTTTTCATACAGTGTGGCCTTTGATTTAAATGTGTTTGTAGAAATGTTGCATTTACACAGCTTTAGAAATAAACTCACAATTTATACATCAACCTATTTTAGCCTTTGTAAAGAACTCATATATGCATCTTGCTGATTCTGGAACATAAAGAAGGATTAGATGAGCTGATGCTTTTCCTTAATTTTATTAACTTAGATTCATACTCTATGACAAATTCAGAGGTAGATGAGCTTGCAAGCATTGAATTAATTGCTATTAAATAGATGTGAAATTGTGCAGGCAGTAAAAAGGTACAAACATTTTCATTAAAAGCTTTGCAATTCATACCTTGTCTTCCTTTGTTCAGTTCAGTTCAGTTCAGTTGCTCAGTCGTGTCTGACTCTTTGCGACCCCATGAATCACAGCATGCCAGGCTTCCCTGTCCATTACCAACTCCCGGAGTTCACTCAGATTCACGTTCATCGAGTCCGTGATGCCATCCAGCCATCTCATCCTTGGTCGTCCCCTTCTCCTCCTGCCCCCAATCCCTCCCAGCATCAGAGTCTTTTCCAATGAGTCAACTCTTCGCATGAGGTGGCCAAAGTACTGGAGTTTCAGCTTTAGCATCATTCCTTCCAAAAAAATCCCAGGGCTGATCTCCTTCAGAATGGACTGGTTGGATCTCCTTGCAGTCCAAGGGACTCTCAAGAGTCTTCTCCAACACCACAGTTCAAAATCATCAATTCTTTGGCGCTCAGCCTTCTTCACAGTCCAACTCTCACATCCATACATGACTACTGGAAAAACCATAGCCTTGACTAGATGGACCTTAGTCAGCAAAGTAATAAGAGCCATGTAATGTCTCTGAAAAAATACATATGTATATATTTGGGAAAAAAATGATCTGACACTTAGTATTTCCTACATCTTTACCTGTAATGAAATAGCTGGGTGTTGTTGCAAGAAATCCATAAGCATACTGACAGATCTCACTTAATATTTTAAATTAAAAAAATTTTTTGGTGGTGCCACACAGCTTCTGGGACCTTAGTTCCCCAGCCAGGGCTTGAATTCGCACCCTAAACAGTGAAAGCACAGAGTCCTAATCATGGGGCCACCAAGGAATTCCCCTCACCTTAAATTCATAAACAAAAATCTCAAATGGGCACTCAAATCTGCTTGGCCATCATAGTCACTTCTCTGCGGTTCTGTATTGGTGTCCCCACTCTCTAAAATGGCTGTCACTATTTGCTTCTCCTCTCGTTTCAAAGTCCTAATCCACACGCCCAGCTACCGGGCTTCAACACACTGCTCTCAGTAGATGAGCTGGCTTCATGTTACACTGACAGAACAGATGCAACTCATAGAAAATTCTCCCTTCATCCCCACTGTAATAGAGCTCACATCTTTCTTTCCCTGGGCCCAACCTCACTTCATTCCCATTTATCACTATGATGAAGGGCATCTGCTCCTCCCAGGGGCAGTGTCTCCATATGCAGATTTCACCACAGCCCTCTCCCTGCTCCAGTTTAGGCTGAGGGTTTCCTGCATCCTGAGTTTCCCCCTCTTTGCTGGATCATCTCCGTCACTGTACAAATTGTCCTGCTAACCTTGCTTCTTACAAAGAACTCTCTGTGAGCTCTACATAACATTTTTTATTTTCTTTAACAGCAACACTTCTGGGATGTTATCTGTATTCACCCACTCCACATCCTCACCTCCATTTCTCTTTGTGACTCTTCTTAATCTGACTGCTGTCCTTTCTCAGCTCAAAACGGCTCCAGCCTGACTCCTTCCAGGATGCCTTGGAGCCAGTTCAGTGATCAATCGTTTTCTGTTCATCCTCCTTGATCTCTCAGCAGCATTTGACAGAGTGAACCACTTCCTACTTTTGAAAACATTTTCTTCCTCAGCTTTTCCTCCTTTACATACTGCTTCACTGATGCTTCCTTCACAGCCATTCTGGCTATTTCTCCGCTGACTGATATTTAAGAGTTAGAGTGCCCTAGGGCTCAAGCCTGTAATCATTTGATAAACATATTTATTCATTTATCTGTCTCTTCTAGCTGAAGTATAACACTAAAAATGAGTTTTTCCAACTTTTTGAAGACACTGAAATAATGTCAATTTTCTCCAAAATATGCAAGTACAGTACAGTATTTTATGTTTTCTGAACACTTT
Source organism: Ovis canadensis (assembly GCF_042477335.2). Lineage (NCBI taxonomy): Eukaryota > Metazoa > Chordata > Mammalia > Artiodactyla > Bovidae > Ovis > Ovis canadensis. The sequence goes on from NC_091247.1 coordinate 156,201,011, forward strand.
GAAAATATACTGCCAAAATGGTGCCCGGTGGCTCTGATCCTTTAGTGTGTAACTCCTCAAAACATCATCCAAATCAGAAGGTGAACACTGACAAATTAGGACCACTTAATCATCAGATTCTATGCGATTTCATCAAGTGTCCCAAAAGCTTTTCTTAATTAAAAGAACCAAGTGTTTTATTTGGTTGTTATGTTTCTCAGTTTCCTTCAGTCTAGATCCCTTTTTCCATGACTTTTATGACTTTAACCCTTTTGAAGACCTCAACCACCTGTGGTGTAAAACAGCGTACGGCTTTTCTGATATTCTATGGAGCAGATTAGCTTATGCACCTTTGGCAGGGATACCATAGAAGTGATTTTGTGCTCTTCCCATTGCATCCTTTCAGGTGACATCTGGTTTTGAAATGTTCTATTACTGGTGATGTACACATTGATCATTTGATCAAGGTGATGTCTGCAATTCACCTCCACTGTGAAGTATTTGGGAAATGGTGAGGTACTTTGAGAAATTTTGTTCCTGATCAAAATTTCAATTTTTATGTTGACTTATTATATCAGTATGGGTTTCCCCAGTGGCTCAATGGTAAAGAATTCGCCTGCCAATACAGGAGACACATGAGACATGGGTTTGATCTCAGGGTCAAGACGATCCCCTGATAAAGGTAGTGGCTGCCCACTCCAGTATTCCTGCCAGGATAATTCCACGGACAGAGGAGCCTGGAGGGCTACCATCCATGGGGTCACAAAGAGTCGGACATGAGCAAGCACACATGCAGGCATGCATACATTATATCAGGATGGACCCCTGGCTTCCTACTTTATTCCAATTATAATGAGTCATAATCCATTCAGTTCAGTTCAGTTCATTTGTTCAGTCATGTCCGACTCTTTGCTACCCCATAAACCACAGCATGCCAGGCCTCCCTGTCCTTCATGAATTCCAGAATCTACCCAAAGTCAGGTCCATTGAGTTGGTGATGCCATCCAACCATCTTATCCTCTGTTGTGCCCTTCTCCTCCTGCCCTCAATCTTTCCCAGCATCAGGATTTTTTCAAATGAGTCAGCTCTTCACATCAGGTGGCCAAAGTATTGGAGTTTCAGCTTCAGCATCAGTCCTTCCAATGAACACCCGGGACTGATCTCCTTTAGGATGGGCTGGCTGGATCTCCTTGCAGTCCAAGGGACTCTCAAGAGTCTTCTCCAACACCACAGTTCAAAAGCATCAATTCTTTGGCACTCAGCTTTCTTCGCAGTCCAACTCTCACATCCATACACGACCACGGGAAAAACCATAGCCATGACTACAGACCTTTGTTGGCAAAGTAATGTCTCTGCTTTTTAATATTCTGTCTAGGTTGCTCATAACTTTCCTTCCAAGGAGTAAGCCTTTTAATTTCATGGCTGCAATCACCATCTGCAATAATTTTGGAGCCCAGAAAAATAACATCAGCCACTGATTCCACTGTTTCCCCATATATTTGCCATGAAGTGATGGGACCGGATGCCATGATCTTCGTTTTCTGAATGTTGAGCTTTAAGCCAACTTTTTCACTCTCCTCTTTCACTTTCATCAAGAGGCTTTTTAGTTGCTCTTCACTTTCTGCCATAAAGGTGGTATCATCTGCATATCTGAGGTTATTGATATTTCTCCCGGCAATCTTGATTCCAGCTTGTGCTTCCTCCAGCCCAGTGTTTCTTATGATGTACTCTGCATATAAGTGAAATAAGCAGGGTGACAATATACAGCCTTGATGTACTCCTTTTCCTATTTGGAACCAGTCTGTTGTTCCATGTCCAGTTCTAACTGTGCTTCCTGACCTGCATAGAGGTTTCTCAGGAGGCAGGTCAGGTGGTCTGATATTCCCATCTCTTGAAGAATTTTCCACAGTTTCTTGTGATCCACACAGTCAAAGGCTTTGGCATAGTCAATAAAGCAGAAATAGATGTTTTTCTGGAACTCTCTTCCTTTTTCCAAGGTCAAGGGTGGCGACTGAGAGGAGCTACCCCACTCCCGAGGTCAGGGGAGGTGTCTGAGAGGAGCAACCCCACGTCCAAGGAGCAGTGGCCACGCGGGCACAGGAGGGCCGAGAGGAGTTACTCCACACCCAAGGTCAGGAGGGGAGGCCATGAGGATATAACCCTCGTCCAAGGTAAGGAACAGCGGCTGCACTTTGCTGGAGCAGCCATGAAGAGATACCCCACATCCAGGGTAAAAGAAACCCAAGTAAAACAGTAGGTGTTGCGAGAGGCATCAGAGGGCAGACACACAAACCATAATCACAGAAAACTAGTCAATCTAATTACATGGACCACAGCCTTGTCTAACTCGATTAAACTAAGCCATGCCTGTGGGGCCACCCAAGACAGGCAGGTCATGGTGGAGAGGTCTGACATATGGTGGTCCACTGGAGAAGGGAATGGCAAACCACTTCAGTATTCTTGCCCTGAGAACCTCATGAACAGTATGAAAAGGCAAAATGATAGGATACTGAAAGAGGAACTCCCCAGGTCGGTAGAGGCCCAATATGCTTCTGGAGATCAGTGGAGAAATAACTCCAAAAAGAATGAAGGGATGGAGCCAAAGCAAAAACAATACCCAGCTGTGGATGTGACTGGTGACAGAAGCAAGGTCCAATGCTGTAAAGAGCGATATTGCATAGGAACCTGGAATGTTAGGTCCATGAATCAGGGCAAATTGGAAGTGGTCAGACAGGAGATGGCAAGAGTGAATGTCAACATTCTAGGAATCCGTGAACTGAAATGGACCAGAATGGGTGAATTTAACTCAGATGACCATTATATCTACTACTGTGGGCAGGAATCCCTCAGAAGAAATGGAGTAACCATTATGGTCAACAAAAGAGTCTGAAATGCAGTACATGGATGCAATCTCAAAAACAACAGAATGATCTCTGTTGAGTTTTAAGCCAACTTTTTCACTCTCCTCTTTCACTTTCATGAAGAGGCTCTTTAGTTCTTCTTCACTTTCTGCCATAAGGGTGGTGTTATCTGCATATCTGAGGTTATTGATATTTTTCCCGGCAATCTTGATTCCAGCTTGTGTTTCTTCCAGCCCAGCCTTTCTCATGATGTACTCTGAACATAAGTGAGTTGGACACAATTGAGCGACTGAACTGAACCAACTTAAACATCTAGAAGTTCATGGTTCATGTATTGTTGAAGCCTGGCTTGGAGAATTTTGAGCATTACTTTACTAGCATGTGAAATGAATGCAATTGTGCGGTAGTTTGAGCATTCTTTGGCATTGCCTTTCTTTGGGAATGGAATGAAAACTGACCTTTTTCAGTCCTGTGGCCACTGCTGAGTTTTCCAAATCTGCTGGCATATTGAGTGCAGCACTTTCATAGCATCATCTTTCAGGATTTGAAATAGCTCAATTGGAATTCCATCACCTCTACTAGCTTTGCTATAATCCATTGCTGTCATTTATTTTGTTGTTCACATTGTCCCTGGTTTGGCCAGGAGAGTCTCTGCAAGCTAACTTCTGTGTCATTGTCTGCCAGTGCAGGAAACAGGGTTTGATCCCTGATCTGGAAAGGTTCCATTTGCTGCCACTAAGCCCATGCACCACAACTATTGAGCCTGTTCTCTAGAGCCTGGGAGCTCAACTACTGAAGCCCATACACCCCAAAGCCAGTGCTCCACAACAAGAGAAGCCACCACAGTGAGAAGCCTGAGCACAACTAGAGAGTAGCCCCTGTTTGTCGCAATTGGAGAAAAACCCTAATAGCAACAAAGACTCAGCACAGCCCAAAATATTAAAAATTTAAATATATATATATATATTAAAAGGCAAAGACAAAAATAAAATTGGAGACATGTAGAGATGGGCTCAATAAAGGACAGAAATGGTACGGACCTAAGAGAAGCAGGAGATATTAAGAAGAGGTGGCAAGAATACACAGAAGCACTGCACAAAAAAGATTTTCACAACCCAGATAGTCACTATGGTGTGATCACTCACCTAGAGCCAGACATCCTGGAATGTGAAGTCAAGTGGGCCTTAGAAAGCATCACTACGAACAAAGCTAGTGGATCAGTAAATCCATCTGCCGCTTCCCCTAATTCCTTAGCTTCTTGGCAGGATTTGACACAGCTATCTATGCCTCCTTTGATAAAATATAGTCTTTTTTCTCCTATCTTTCTGGCTGCTGATTTCCAGATAGTTCAGTCAGACTGTCCTCTGTTTCTGTGGTGCTTACTGGATTGAAACACTTAAGTTATATAACACTGAAGTTCTTATAACACGTAAGTTATATACTAATTATTTGTGAACTCCATGAGGACAATAATTGTATCTTATACACTTTAATGTTCTTAAGCCCTACAAAATGTTTCTAGTCAACTATGTTTGTTGAATAATGAATAAATGAAAATTGGAAAAGTTAAGAAGACTCTAGGCTCTTTTCCCAAAAGTGGTTGAAATCAGTGAGGTCTGTTAAAGTACTCTGTGATACTGAAATGGAGCAGGACCCAGGACATAAGCTGCCACAATTCTGGCCTCAAGGAAATGGAAACAAACCAACCCTCAAACTGAAGATTCACTGTCCCTAAAACAACATGAGAGTGGTCAGACTAACACGTGACCAATTTCAAGATGACATCAGAGCTGATTATACTGTTCCTGCATATAACCCCCTTCCTCGGCCTATAAAAGCTCTTGTCCACTGACTATGGGGGGGTTTGGGGGAGTCAGTCTTTGAACAGGCATCCCCTCCCCTCTGCCCCACTCCCCCACACCCTTCCCACTCCTGTAGCCAGCATTCAAAATAAAGCAAACTTTCTTTTACACCACCCTGGCCTCTTTATTGGCTTTTGCGTAGTGAGCAGTGGGATCCAACTTTCAGTTACAATACATTCTTCATACCACAATACAGGATTTTTTGCCCTCTGCACACTCTGCTGGATTCTACCTTTCAGAATGTGGTCTCTAGAGCTTCCCTGGTGGCCCAGTGGCTCAGACTAAAGATCCCAATGCCGGGTTCTTAGGTTCAATCCCCAGTCAGGAAACTAGATCCCACATGCTCGAACTAAAGACCCAGCATTCTGCAAGTAAGACCTGCCTTAGCCACACACAAAAAATAATGTGATCTCTGGAGCAGAACTTTCCTCTTTGTAATTATTTCTCTGGCTTTCCCGTTTCTGCTTCTCCCATTTCTCAAAAAAAAAAAAAAAATTTTATTCTTTGCTTAAGAAGGTACCCTAAGTATTTTTAAAGCAAAATAAGCTTTCATAAAATAAAAGTAAGGACTTTCCTGGTAGTCTAATGGTTCAGAATCTGTGTTTCCACAGCAGAGGGCACAGGTTTGATCCCTGGTCTGGGAATACAGACCCACATGCCACCTAAAAACTGTGTACCACGACTACTGAGCATGTGGGCTGCAACTACTGAAGCCCTCCAGGCTAAAGCCCGCACTCTGCAACAGAGGAGTCACCACAACGGGAAACCCACACCCTGCAACACACAGTGACACCCGCTTACCACAGCTGGAGAAGCCTGCATTCAACAAAGAAGACCAGTACAGCCAAAAATAAAAGAAAGAAAGAATAAAAAAATAAGAGATTTTCAAAAAGACATAAATCTATCAGGACTGGGAGAATAAGAGAGAAGACAGAAACAGAAGTCTTGGAACTTTCACTAGAAAAGGTAAGTGGTATAGGGCAGTCCTGGGAGCTGAGGTCAGAGCTAAGAAGCTAGCCAGTTCACACTGCAGAAACTCCCTGAATCTCAAGAATTTGTGGGTGTAGGGATCTCTGGAAGTAAGGGAAGGGAGAAGGAACAGAGGAGCTAGAAAATAAAGATTGGTTGAGATTCTGTTTAAAAAACTTCAGGTTCTACAGACTTAGGGAATAAACACATGGATACCAAGGGGGGCACTGAGGTAGGATAAGTTTGGAGATTGGGATTGGCATATACACACTACCATGTATAAAATAGATGATTATTGAGATCTAGGAGTTGGTGATGGACAGGGAGGCCTGGCGTGCTGCAATTCATGGGGTCGCAAAGAGTTGGACACAATTGAGCGACTGAACTGAACTGAACTGAACTGTTCCCATAGCAGAAAAAAAAAAAAAGTTATAATCTGTTTGTAGGACATATATTTACCTAAAAATACATTCCAATGTACATTGAAAGTAAAAGTCACTCAGTCGTGTCCAACTCTGCAACCCCATGGACTGTATAGTCCATGGAATTCTCCAGGCCAGAATACTGGAGTAGGTAACCTTTCACTTCTTCAGGGGATCTTCCCAACCCAGGAATCAAATCTAGGTCTCCTGCATTGCAGGCAGATTCTTTACCCGCTGAGCCACAAGGGAATATGTATTAGATGCAGACAAATACTGTTTGATTCCACTTATAGGAGACACCAGCTGCTGCTGCGGCTGCTGCTAAGTCACTTCAGTCGTGTCCAACTCTGTGCGACCCCATAGACGGCAGCCCACCAGGCTCCCCCGTCCCTGGGATTCTCCAGGCAAGAACACTGGAGTGGGTTGCCATTTCCTTCTCCAGTGCATGAAAGTGAAAAGTGAAAGTGAAGTCGCTCAGCCGTGTACGACTCTTAGCGACCCCCTGGACTGCAGCACACCAGGCTCCTCTGTCCATGGGATTCTCCAGGCAAGAACACTGGAGTGGGTTGCCATTTCCTTCTCCAGTGCATGAAAGTGAAAAGTGAAAGTGAAGTCGCTCAGCCGTGTACGATTCTTAGCGACCCCCTGGACTGCAGCACACCTGGCTCCTCTGTCCATGGGATTTGCCAGGCAAGAGTACTGGAGTGGGTTGCCATTGCCTTCTCCGAGGAGACACCTAGAATACTCAAACTCATAGAGTCAGAAAGGACACGGATAGATGCCGGGGGCTGGGGGAGGGAGAATGGGGAGTTAGTGTTTAACAGGGTCAGAGGTTCAGTAGGAAGGTGAACAATTTGACAATGGATGATAATGAGAGTTGTGCAATAATGTGAATGCACTCAGTGCCACTGAAATATATAGTTAAATATGGTTAAAATAGTATGCTTTATATTATGTGACTTTTACCACAAAAAATTTTTTTTAATTCAGCTGAATAATTACCCCTCATTTACCCCCATGGGATAAAACAGGGGTAAAGTAAGGCCTTTGCATTGAGGGTCACCAGACAGGATTAAGGGAGGAATACCCTACAGAAAATAAGTAGATTAGCCAAACACATGCCTGGTACTAAAACCTTCATCCCCCACTAAACTCTTGAAGTATTGGCAACCAGGCCTTTTTGTGTGTGTGTGAGCAGAGAGGAGGGAGAGGCTGCCCTGGGGATGTGTCTAGTCTAAGAGGAGATCTAAGGGGCCTCAGTGAAACTGACTCAACCAACCAGGTCATCCTTCTGAGAAGTATACATGGTCAAATCCACATAGGCCCTTGGAACCTCAAATGCCTTTAAAAATTTCCCAATCCTGAATTTAAGTAGATAACCAAGGATTGCCAAATAACAGAGAAATGCCTCTAATATGAAAACATATAATTCAAATTAAAAAAAAGCAAAATGGCATATAAGAGGAAACATAGAGAAGTCAACTAAAGCCAAAACAAACCCAAACTGTTATTACTATATTCAGATAAAATAAGAAATAGCAAACATGACACAAAACAAGGAAGAAAAGAATACTCAGGGAGTGAAAAAGAGCTGTTGGAATTAAAACTTTGATAGCAGAAATGAAAAATCTTGGAGAAAGTTAAGACTGATGAAATACTATCTGCATCTAAAGACCTGAGAGGAGATTCAAACGGGAGACGCAGATGGCAGTGGGGATTAAGAGGTGCAAACAGTTATGTATAAAATAAATAAGCCGAGAATCCCTGGCAGTCCAGCAGATAGGATTCCACGCATCTACTGCAGGGAGTGCGGGTTTGGACCCTGGTTGGAAACTAAGATCTTGAAAGCCATGTAGCACAGACAAAATAAATTAATAAGCAAACTACACAAATATATTGGGCAATACAAGGAATATAGCCAATACTTTATAACTACAAATGAAATACAATTTTTAAGAATTGTGAATTGCTATGTTGTACACTTAAAACTTATATAATATTGTATTTACATCAACTATACTTCAATAAAGTATTGAAGCCACCTTGAAGTTGGGAATTGAACTAATGATAGATACAAAGAAAGCTAAGCCAGTTTAAGATCATGTAGTTATTAGCTTTAGGGGAAATAAAATATTGCATAAGAGAAGAAAATAATTGTATTTATGACTGTAAAAACTGAGTATTGATGTAATAAAGTATATATAGTTACATCAGAAGGATAGGTTTTAGGGAAAGTTGCCATGTATGATGAAGATGCAAGAGGAGGAAATAGAACGTAATCCTTAACCATAGGAATCAATATCATAAAATGGAGAAATCAAGAAGAAGCAATACAAGCCTGATACATAAAAACATGGGAGTATAAATAAAATTCTTTTTTTTTTTTCAGCCATGCCACACAGCTTATGTTATCTCAATTCCTAGACCAGGGATTGAACCTGGGCCACAGCAGTGAAAGTGCAAAATGCTAACCACCAGGCCAACAGGGCACTGTCTAAAATTCCTAACATTAAGCTAAAAGAGTAGAAAATTGTTGCCTGTGAAGTGGGAGAAATGAGGAGTAACATCTTTCATAACAAATCTGTAGAAACATCTCATTTTGGAAACACTGAGAATTTATAACTTTGTAAAAAATTTTGAATGGTCTACAATATAATTTGCTGCTTCCCTGGTGGACTTAGTGGAATTCACCTGCCAATGAAGGAGACACATGTTCCATCCCTGACCCAGAGGATCCCATGTGCTCGGAGCAGCTAAACCTGTGCACCACGAATACTGAGCCTGTGCTCTAGAGACCAGGGCTTGCAAATACTGAGCCCTTACAGCAACTACTGAAGCCCCAGCCCCCTAGAGCTCCGCAGCAAGAGAAGCCACCCGAAGGAGAGGCCCATGTACTGCAACTAGAGATAGCCCCTTCTTGCCTCAGCTACGGAAAAGCCCACGCAATGAAGACCCAGCACAGCAAAACATAAAATGAATACATAAAATTATTTTTTAAATGTAATTTGTATAATAGGCATATATATAACTGAAAAACATTATGTCTATGAATGACTTTAGTCATATAACTTTTAAATTCCCTTTAGCAATTTCTATAAAATATTTTTTAAGTAAGTCTGCTAAATACAAGTGCAAGAGATGTGCTCAAGGCTTAGTTATAACTAGTGCTACAGGAAGAGCCCAGTAAAATCATCTGGAATATCACTCTACATGTCAAATAATATCCTGAGGTGAAACTGAGCAACATCAGAACTGAATGTCTTTTAAACATGATGAAACTTTCACATTGATTTTTACTTCGTTCTCAGAATAAGGGTGAAAATTTGGCTTGAGAACTTAATTGTATTAAAATAACAGGTATAAGTAAAGGCATGACATTTATCAAAAACACTAAGCAAAATCTTCAACAACCACTGCTTTCCCTGTTAGGCCAACTTTTGCTACTCTCTGGTTATTTCTTAAGTCAGCCATTGTTATACGTCTGTCCTGCGGCTTCTTAGATATATCCTATCTGTGCATCTGAGCTGTGACTCTTCAAGCCTCACTCCTCTACCTTGACTAATTCTTCTTATACCTCTGGATATCCTGATATGAATAAACCCCTTATTCATAGCAAAATGGTCCTAAAATCTTGAAGCCAGAGGCTGTACTAGAGTTTGGACCCTCTGCTGTCCTCCCATGGCTGGTCATATAGATTTGAGATCTGATACTTGGAGCCCCAGAAGCTACTGTATTAGAATCATCTGAGATTGGATAGTAAGAAAACTCAGAATCCCCAGGGTGGGGGAATATACTAACTCATCAGGGAGACTCATTCAAGCAACTGATTTTTATTGGGCATATATGATGTTATAAGCACTGTTCTAGGTACTTGGAATGTAGGTATAAACAAGAGTAAAACCTTTCTGCCCTCCTTCCTGTAAAAACAGTGGTCCAGCATGTTGTGTCAAAGATATAACACACCAAAGCAGCTGTCCAGACGTGGAGGAAGGGGTGACCCAATGAGAGGTATCAAAGCCTGAGTGCGCAGCATCAAATCCATGGTGTGGCAGTGTTGGGAGATTGGTTACAAATAGTCAAGTTGATCAAATATGCATGTGTTCACAATAAACCTCAAGGGTATTAAAGACAATGGGTGCCTGATTTCTCACTGTCATATAAGGGAGTTGGAGAAGGCAATGACAACCCACTCCAGTACTCTTGCCTGGAAAAATCCCATGGATGGAGGAGCCTGGAAGGCTGCAGTCCATGGGGTCGCTAAGAGTCGGACACGACTGAGCGACTTCACTTTCACTTTCATGCATTGGAGAAGAAAATGGCAATCCACTCCAGTGTTCTTGCCTGGAGAATCCCAGGGACAGGGGAGCCTGGTGGGCTGCCGTCTATGGGGTCACACAGAGTCAGACATGACTGAAGTGACTTAGCAGCAGCAGCAGCAGCAGCATACAAGGGAGTTACCAACATGAAAAAGGGAAAAAAACTACAATTAACCTAGTTGTATGAGACTGGAACTGGAGGTATTATATGAATTCAATTTAAATAGATAAAAATTATGTAAATTCATACATTCTATAGCCCTTATCATTGATGGGATAGGCAAACAATAATACTCAACTACTCTGAGCTGGTTTTTTAAAATAAGGGTTCTTGGGAGAAGTGGAAGATTCCAGGCTGAAGGAGGAAAAGAACAAGGGGATAATTAAAACACTTTACACGAAAAACCAAAAAAGTATCCAGAGAATGATGGGGACACCAAAGCTAGTCTGTAGAGTCTCTCCTGGCCAAATCAGGGACAATATTAGCATCGAAATAAATGATGGCCATGGATTATGACACGTAATAATTGCAGTAAGATAGGAAGCCAGGTGTCCATACTGATATAGTAAGTGCACCCCAAAATTGACATTTTGATGAGGAAGAAAATTTCTCAAAGTACCTCAGTTCAGTTCAGTTCAGTTCAGTCACTCAGTGTGTCTGACTCTTTGCGACCCCATGAATCACAGCACACCAGGCCTCCCTGTCCACCACCAACTCCCAGAGTTCACTCAAACTCTCGTCCATCGAGTTGGTGATGCCATCCAGCCATCTCATCCTCGGTCGTCCCCTTCTCCTCCTGCCCCCAATCCCTCCCACCATCACAGTCTTTTCCAATGAGTCAACTCTTCACATGAGGTAGCCAAAGTACTGGAGTACTCTAGCATCATTCCTTCCAAAGAAATCCCAGGGCTGATCTCCTTCAGAATGGACTGGTTGGATCTCCTTGCAGTCCAAGGGACTCTCAAGAGTCTTCTCCCACACCACAGTTCAAAAGCATTAATTCTGCGGTGCTCAGCCTTCTTCACAGTCCAACTCTCACATCCATACATAACCACTGGAAAAACCATAGCCTTGACTAGACGGACCTTAGTCAGCAAAGTAATGTCTCTGCTTTTGAATATGCTATCTAGGTTGGTCATAGCTTTTCTTCCAAGGAGTGAGCGTCTTTTAATTTCATGGCTGCAGTCACCATCTGCAGGCATTACATTAATCAAATAATTGATGAGAACATCATAATAGAATATTCAAAACTGCATGTCACTTGAAAGATACAACAGAAAGAGCACAGTATTACATCTGTGGTATCTCTGCCAAAGATGCATAACCTAATTTACTCTAGAGAATATCAGAAAAACCCTAGGCCATTTACACCATAGCTGGTTTGAGGTCTTCAAAGGGGTTAAAGTGATAAAAGTTAAGAAAAAAGTGAAGAAATGATCTAGAGTGAAGGAAACTGAAAAATATAGCAACCAATTTAAACATGTTATTCTGAATTATACCTGTTAGTTAAGAAAAACTTATGTTACAATTGATAAAATTGCCTAGATCTGATGACAAAGTGGTCCTAATTTGTCAGTGTTCACCTCCTAATTTGGATGATGTTCTGAGGTTCTGTGAGAGTTGCATATTGAAGGATTCAGAGCTGCTGGGCACCATATTGGCATTATATTCTCAAACTGTTCTGAAAACTTAAAAGGCTTTACTGTACTTGCAAATTTGGGGAAACACTGAGATTATTTTAATCTCCTTAAAGAGTGGGAAAGACTCTATTCTTTTGAAAGTTATACTTCGGCAAGAAAAGAAAAATAAATGAATAAGTAAAACTGTTCTGTCAGATGGTTTTACAGGTTTGAGTCCTGGGGACTCCCACAGTTAAAAATCAAGAAGAAGAACAGCTAGCCATGAAGGGCTGAGAAGGAGCCATCAATGAGGTAGGATGTAAAGGAGGAGAAGCTGAGGAAGAAAAACTTTTCTAGAAGTAGGAAGTGATTCACTTTGTCAAATGCTGCTGAGAGATCAAGTAGGATGAACAGAAATCAGGTGATCACTAGAACTAGCCCCAAGGCATCCTGGAAGGAGTCAAGCTGGAGCCGTTTTCAGCTAAGTGAGGAGAGCAGTCAGATTAAGAAGAGACGAAAAGAGAAAGGGAGGTGAGGTCATGGAGTGGGTGAATATAGATATTTCATTCCAGAAATGCTGCTGTAAAAGGGAGCAAAGAATGATGTACTTGGAGGGTTATGTAGATGTTGGAAGCAGCGTTAGGCATTACTGACAAAATGGAGGCACAACCCTAAACCCCCTCCCGTTGTTCCGTAGGCACGGACCCGGAATGAAGGAGTTAGGCTTTGTGATTCTGACTTGTTTTTTCCTTTCCTCGGCTGAGTTGACTGAAGAGAATATTAAGGTACTTATTGTTTTTGAGAGGAGCATGAGAAGGCATAAAGCCTTCTGCAGCTGTGCTCAAAGAATAATTCATAAAGTTAATCACTGACATTTGTTCAAGGAATTTTACAATAAAGTGTTCCAGAGTGAGCACACAGGCTGCAGCTTGAGGCCATTGTAGGGATTGCTATCTGAAGCCCATTTGTGAGAAAAGTGTTTACGGCAAAGGAGTTTGCTGAATTTAGGGTTTAGGAATAATTAAAATAGTTAGAAGCTAAAGATTTAAGGGATGCTGTAATGTTAACATATTCTACTATAGCTTATAGAGATTAGGGACTTCAGAGATATTTAGCTAGAAGCCCTTTCTTAGAAATGTTGAGCTTAGGATACTAGGGGCAAACAAGACTTAGAAAGATAAGAATTAAACTGAGGAATGTGGTATGCAACCCAGATATTAGCATGAGTTACAGTGTATTCACAAGGACACATGAGAAAAAGTAGATAAGAGAATCACTGAGGAAGGAACTCCTTTTGAGGGGCAACAATGATTTTTGGAGAAAAATAAATCTGGGTCTCTGGGAACTAAAAATATCAAACCTCTGACCTAATGCTTTTGTAAAAGTATAAAAGAATCATAAGCTTGAAATAAACAGGCAGTCCAAAGAAAAACTGAGAGGCTGCCTCAGTTTCTCGCCAACACCGCTCATCCCTTCAGGTTGAATCCCTGGCTGATGGAGCTGAACTCTGGCAGGTAGGGTCCATGGAGAGTTCTTTGCAAGATGAAACTTTTCTGGGGCAGTTTGTACAGTGATGGGATGATCCAGCAATGAGGAAGAAACACAGGATGCTGGAAAAACTTAGCTTAAACTGGAGTAGTGAGAGGGCTATGTATGATGAAGACTGCATGTAGAAACACTGTCATTGGCAAGAGCAGAGGCCCTACATCCTAGTGATAAAGGGGAAAGAAGGGAAGGAGGGCTCAAAGGAGAGATGCAACACTATTATGGTGGCCTGGAGGGGAGAATTTTGTATGATTTGATTCTGTTCTGTCAGTGTAGTGTGAGCCCAGGTCGTCTACTGAGAGTAGAGTATGGAAGGCTAGTAGCTGGGGTGCTTGCTGGATCTTTGGAAAGAGAGAAGTGAACAGTGACAGTCATTTTGGGGTGAGAGTGGGGATATCAGCACAGAAAGTTTGCAGAGAAGTGACCACCAATCAGTCTTAAGGGCCCATTTGGGATTTGCGGTTATGAATTTAACCACACTGAAAGGAATGGCAGTCTGGTGGCTAGGAATCCATGCTTCCACTGTTCAGGGTGGAGATTCAATACCTGCTTGGGGAACTAAGATCCCAAAGCTGTGCAGTTCCACCAATTTTTTTGTTGCTGTTGTTAATTGAGATCTGTGAATAAGCCTATGGATTTTTCTCTAGCAATATCCTTCTGTTTGGATACAGGAGAGAATGTTGGAAATACTAAGTGTCAGCTCATTTTTTCCCAAGTACATATATATGTATTTCTTCAGAGACACTAAATGGATCTAAACAAAACAGACAAGGAATGAATTGCAAAGCTTTTAATGAAATTGTTTGTATTTTTTACAGCATGCATAATTTCATATCTGTGGTTAATTAGTTATTTCAATACTTATCTGCCTCTGAATTTGGTCATAATGCATGAATCTATGCTAATAAAATTAAGGAAAGAAACAGCTCATCTAATCCCTCTTTATATTCCTTCATGATCAGCAAGGTGCATAAATGATCTTGCTTTAATTAAGAACTGAATGTACTGGAGACATATTTGATAATTAAGGTTTTAGACAAATATTCACCGGTATTAGTTACATTAGCAAACTGAAAAATATTATAGGCCTAATATCAAACAATTAACACATTAGATAAACATTAAGCTTCTTAGAAGAAAGACCACCTGCTCCTGCTTCTGTAAAAACATTATTTGTTTGAAATAATGGTGGTATAAACTTTCATTCAACTATCACTTCTTTAATATGAAAAAGAGACAAAATGAGCTGAAGGACGATAACTCCACAGTTACAGGGAGCAACCCTCCACATAACTGCTGACGTCATGGTCTCGACAGTGACTTTTCCAAGCCACCCTGTGGAGAAAGATGAAACAAATGGTCATAAGACTAAAACGTAGCTTCATTGTAATGTACATACTTCAAATCCTTTGGGAGAACAAAATAGTTCATCAATACATGAAATATAAGCTATAGACAAATCCAAGTACTGTTATTTGCCAACTGGAGATATGTATACCAAGGACTTCAAATCTCCACCAGCCTTCACTAGAGCACACAATGCTGAACACAAATGTTGAGTCCTGCGTTCACAACACAACTGCAGAGTGCATTCCATATTTACTTAATTCCAAAAATAATTTCAAGATATGACAAGGTAGAGTGTGTAGAATCTTAAAAACTCTAGAATCTCCTAAAATAAATTGAAGAGTTAAAGAATAAGATTCTGAGCCAGTTAAAGTAAACTGTTTCTATTAGTACATTGTTTAGCATTAATTTAAAGCTTCAATTTTTCAGTTCTCAGTAGCATACTTTGTTCTTTGGAAATATTCCTTCGCTTCTCTCATAAGAGTAGGGTAAAACAGCTCTCACCTGGGACTTCCCTGGTGGTCCAGTTGTTAAGACTTTGCCCCTCCAAAGTTGTGGACAAGATTCAATTCTTGGTGGGGGAGAAGGAAGCTAAAATTCCAGGTGCCCTGAGGTGCTACCAAAAAACCCCCAGTTCTCTTCACCGTCTTATTTTTTTGGCCACACCTGATGTTGTTGGTTTCCTCTCCAGCACCCCCTGCCTTAGAAGCACAAAGTCTTATCAACTGGACCACCAGGAAAGCCCTCAGCTCTCCTTTTTAATGCTTAACACTAACCATAGTCTGTAATAGAAATTAACATAGTGTTGTAGGTCCATTATGCTTCAAACACAAACAAACATACAAACAAACTCATAGAAAAAAGAAGTCAGATATGTGGTTACCAGAGAATCAGGTTGTGGTTGAGGTGAGGGGTGGTGAAGTGGATGAAGGCAACGAAAGGTACTACAAACTTCCAAGTATAAAAATGCTAGATATGTAACGTACAATGTGAGAAATACAATCAACACTGCTATATGTATAAAATAAGAAATATATGAAAATTCATATAAATGAATTTAGTGAATTCATTTCATATTCATATACATTTCATATACATATTCATACATAAAATTCATATATATATGAAAACTGTTAAGAGAGTATAGCCTAAGACTTTTCATCACACACACATTTTTTTTCTTCAATTTCTTTCTTTTTGTAACCATATGACATAATGGTTGTTCACTAAACTGACTGTGATAATAATTTCATGATGTATGTAAGCCAAACTTTTATACCATACACCTTGAACTTCTACAGCACTGTGTGTCAATTACATCTCAATAGAATTGGAAGCAGAAAAAAAAAAAAAACAACAACGTACCATGCTGTAATGCCTTGCTCACTGACAATATGCTTTGCACATGCTACAGCTTTAGCGATGTTATTTTCCATTAATTCTGAAAAGCAAATGGTGAGAAATGAAAACAATATTCCTAGAGATTTCATTTTAAGTTTAGGTTCCACAGGCTATATTTTCTTAAGCTAAGGAAAGTACAACTAAAATTATTTTTAAAGAGTCCATGTTGTGAAGGTTGGGGGAAAACTTCTTCTTCATTCTATCCTATTTGGCATGAAATTAAAGCATTTCGTTTCTCATTTACCAAAGTCATTGGGAGTTCTGGAATTATTGATTAATGTGATAGAAGATTCTCTTTTTACTGTGCTGTGCTTAGTTGCTCATTCATGCCCAATGCTTTGCGACCCCATGGACTGTAGCCCACCAGGCTCCTCTGTCCATGGTGATTATCCTGGCAAGAATACTGCAGTGGGTTGCCATGCCCTCCTCTAGGGGATCTTCCCAACCCAGGGATCGAACCCAGGTCACTTGTATTGTGGGCAGATTCTTCACCATCTGAGCCACCAGGGAAGGCCAAGAATACTGGAGTGAGTAGCCTATCCCTTCTCCAGGGGAACTTCCCGACCCAGGAATCAAACCAGGGTCTCCTGAATTGTAGGTGGATTCTTTACCAGCTGAGCTACTGAAACAAAACTAAATCAACCAAGGGGAAATGGGTCCAGCATTTTTTGGCTCAGCAATTCTATTACTGGAAGTTTATTCTAAAGAAATAATAAGAGATGCACCCAAAGATGTGTGTACAGATGTTTCATATCAATTAATAACAGGGGAAAATACAGCCTAAGTGTTTATCAGTGAGATTTGGATTGATAAATTATAGAATATTTATTTAGTGGAATTTATTCATCTTGAAATATAATAAAGATTGGTATTTGTTGATAAAATAATTTTGTGTAATAAACAGCATATTATAAAGCAGTAAGTTTAGTATAATTTCATTTCTGCTGACATACATTGCTTACATGCTTGTATGTGGGTACAAATATGCATAATATAGTTCTACATTCATGTATGTGAGTGATGTATCTTCTGAAAGATGTGGATACCAAAACTTACCAGTTATCATAAATCTCTGGATAGTGAGAATTTTTATTCAGTGACCACAGATTATTATATAATACAAAATGCTTTTTAAAGTAAAATTAACATGATACAAAAGAATATTCTTTGACTAATTTCTCTATTAGGAATTTTAATATGTAAAAAATTAGCAATATAAATTTGTATCAGCTCACCAATATTTTATGTACTAAACACTGCATGTCATCTCTATTTTAAAAGGAACTCAATAGAAAATTTATTTTAGCCCAGCTAAACAAATCTGTAAATTAACTTGTCACAATGACAGTATTTAAATACAAACTGTATTTTTTGGAAATGCAAGCTCAAGAATTTAGAGTTTCAAATGCACTTTAAATTACTCAGCCAAAACACACACACATACATACAGTTTATATACATAGAAGTAAATATGACAAAATGTGAATAACTGTTAAAGTACATGATGACCATACTGATGGTTGTATAGTTATGTTTCTCATTTTCTATATAATTAAAACATATACTCATAAAAAGTAAAAACAATTTTTTAAAAGGAACCACAGGTATTCCTCCTCTTTGGTTAACTAGTAATCCTTTGTTTTCCAATAAAGGAGGGTATATTAAATAAAAACACACACACACAAACCTAATTATCCCTAAACCTTCTCAAACAAGACAAGAGGAATGGCATTGTCCTTTACAAAGCATCAACAAGTTCAGTTATACTAAAGTGCTAGGTCATTCAAGAAACTCTTGTATGTTAGCAAACAGCCAACTTTCATGATGAGTGAAAGTGTTAATCGCTCAGTTGTGTTAGACTGTTTGCGACCACATGGACTGTAGCCAGCCAGGCTCCTCTGTCCATGGAATTCTCCCCGAACAGCGATCAAACCCAGATCTCCCTTACTGTAAGCAGATTTTTTACCATCTGAGCCACCAGAGAAGCCTTCAAGACATTTTCATTTGTACTGAATCTCTGTTCTTACAGGTGTAACCAGATGGGGCCTGAGCTATCACTCAACATCATCTTGTCTTACCGCTGCAGGACACATGACAGCCGTCAACTGCGTTAGGGGTTTTGCCATCATTACACCACCACTTGCTGTTGATCTGAAATATCCCATAATCAGTGCTTTCACTGCCAGGATTGTAGTTTGTAGCTTTTGTGTTATAACTGCTTTCCCATTTGGTCAAACATAACCCTGGAAAAAAATGTATTTTTAGTTGAAAAACAACATGAGATGACTTACACTTCATAGCCCAATCAGTTCTATTTAGTCCTACTTTACTAACAACTTACTTTAAAAGTACAAAGATGTACTTACTTGTGAAATATTTTAACACTTTCATGTTAGGAATTCTCTTAAGAGAATTATTTTATTAGCAAATCATTTGGTAATACTAATTAAACAAGATAATAAATTTAAAAAAATTAAAATAGCTCTTGCCCTTCACATACCCCTAAGTTAATACTGAGCCTAGAATAGCAAAACCAACAGATTAGTTGAGTGGGTTTGGTCATTAGCAGCAGATGCACACATTAAGGAAAAATATGTTATTAGGAAAAATAAGGATTCTCTGGGAGAGAGAAAATTTCTTATGACCCTGAAGGTGAATTTGGGTACCAAATTAGACAGTAAGAATCACAGAATAGGAAAGACTCTCCTCCATCCATCCATCTAGCCATTTGCTCATTCACTCAAAAATAGTTATGGAGGGAGATGTCTGAATTCAATATGAAAAATACAGTGATGACATTGAAAAATATAGACTACAATACAGAGGAAATTTTCCTAAGGCCATTTCTTGAATTCTGTGGAAGAAATGAAAAATAATCAACTAGGGTGAGCACAATAAAATGTCATTTCCTGGTGTATTTCAGGGATCCTTATTATAGAAATGAATTGAGGGAAATAGGTTCCTACTGTCCCTGTTTTGAGAGTTTAATGTAACTTTTTAAAAACCTTGCTGTTAAAAACCCAACATTGGTAAGGGAATTAAAAATGAGAAAAATACTGCCTTACTCAGGTTAGAAGAACCCAACTGCCAAACTGCTAGAGTCAAACACCATGGGCTTGACACATATTCGAGGTGCTGAAATACATTTTATCATCACCCTACATGTGCCAGCTGGCATGCTTAGAGGGACTAGAATGGCCCTCTCATGCCTCAGTCCTTCACCTGGTACATCTATTCTAAAGGAGCAAGTTGATGTTATTAACCATGGCAAGCGTACAAACCCTCCAACAAAGAAAAACCCATTCACTCAAAGTCCCTTGCTCATTATTCATCCTCTGTTAGTTCCACACCTGGCTAGCTGTTTGGAAGGAGAAAGAAGAGTTAACTTACAGTTTGCCAGGCTGACTCCCTTATAGCCGTCCAGTCCGAGTTCCTTCAGAGTTCTGGCAAGCTCACATCTCTCAAAGACCTTGCCTTGGACAGCAACAGAAAGGCAGAGAAGCCCCAGAATAATGAGAGCCTTCATGTTGACTGAGAAGTCAAATGTCCAGACTGACCAGGGTGAGCCAGACTTGCTATTTAACATCTTTTCACTCCCCTCTTATCTCACTGGTTTGGTGGCTCCACCCTCTGAAACATGTGGAAAACAGAAACAGTTTATTGGTCCACTGACTTAAACATTTTCCTTCTTATGTTTGAAGAAAGATATTCTGATACCCTAAGAGTTAGTCTGCAGAAAATAAGGAAGTGAGATTACTTAAAGACATTAAGAAAGAAAGAACAAGGTTTAGCACTATTGCCCAAAGAGGAAATTCCTCCTATTTTATTATGAAGTTGAGCAAGGATTCAGAAAAAAAACCTGAACCAACATTTTTCTCAACTGAAAATGAACTCCCATCTTTGATTAACATTCATTTACATTAAGTTGTTTTATGTGACTTCAGTATGTTGTCTTCATTTTTTTCACTTAAAATTATTTTATATACACTTTTCACAAAGAACATGACACACTGCCTGTTATTCTGATAGGTATATAGCACAACACCATGTTGCTCAGCCAGATTCTTATACTTACTCTTTTGGTGTCTATTATAAATTCTTAATTTATAAATCAATGTCATAGTACGATAAATAAACCTCCGGTGAACAACATTCCTAACTCCATCTGACAATGTCTTACTTCACATTTCCATGTTAGAACATAGTGTCATTGTAAAGTGAAAAAGCAGGATGGTAAAATCTATAGAAGAATCACAGAATATGCCATTCCAAAATCTTCCCTTTTGGCACAAGGATTATTTTGAGCTGAAGAAGCAGATCCTGGACAAGTTTTCTGCCCTCCCCCTATCATCCTGAAAGCAGAACATAAATTTGTGCAGATATTAATCACCAAAACCCCAGATACTTACCAGCCCCAAGATAGCACCAGAGGATTCTACAAAACAATGATTTTGACTAGCTACTATCGCCTATCAGTTTTTAATGTATTTATCATCCTAAAATTCAGCACCCTTGGAAGCCCAGTACTCTTTTCCTCTGTCTAGTTGCACCTCTAAATATTTACTATTCTCTGGTAAAGATGATCTGTTAAGTCCAAATTCCAGCTACTCTTTGATTTACTCATCCTGGCCTTTCTCATAAGTATACATGAAATGTACATGTTAATATACTTGTTTCCTTTTCTCTTGTTAAACTGTCTTTTGTTACACATGTTGTCTCCTGTACGGCTTCTAGTGATGAGGATGGGACAGTGAAAGGCCAGAACACTTTACTGTTCTTGGAGACTATAGCTGAGATATGGTTTAATTGACAACAGACCAGTAGAAGGTAAGAATTCTTACCATGTCAGTCTCCTAGCTTTCTGTCTAGAGTGCACAGACGAAAAAGGATAACAATTTCTCCTTGTCCCTTCCTTTCCAAATGCACACTGGCAGGAGGAAAAAAAAAATTGAAAATAGATTTTTAATTGTGACTCTTATGAATTTGGTTTTGGTAATCAACACCTATGGCTATTGATTCTTAGCCTCCCAGAAAGAGTCATGTTTTCGTTTGTCTCTGCCATTTGTCACAAGCATGAAAAACCATGAGAATCTCCATTTGTTTTGTTTTATTTCCTGAGAACTTGGCTTTGTCACCAGTGAGAATACTCCCTCTGGCTTCTGCCACTTTAGGGGTACAGGTTGTCTGTCAGGCTTGCATCAGCAGCTAGCCAGCAGGGAGCCTAAGACATGAAGTGACAGGCAGCATTCTCTTTATTCAGCCATGTGAACACTCAGGGGAGTTTGTTTTAATAAAGAGTCTCAGTTCATAAGGGGCCTCTATGAACAGGCTCTGCCTTTGTTGCCTGATTCGTGAAGGGAAGACTCTCATCCCAGTACCACCTTTCTGGTATCGGAGGTGAGGAGATGAGAGACTTAAGGTGTCTCACTTTGTGAGAGATAGAGGTTTCATTGCCGCCTGAGACATGGAAGGTGTTTGTTTGCTTAGACTTTCTCTTGGGGGCTCTGCATCTTGAGAGGGCCACATTTCTTAGGGATAGCCCTTGTGTCCATGTGTGTGTTTAGTCGCTCAGTCATGTTTGACTCTTCGCAACTCCATGGACTGTAGCCCACCCGGCTCCTCTGTCCATGGGGATTCTCCGGGCAAGAACACTGGAGTGGGTTGTCATGCGCTCCTCCAGGGGATCTTCCCAGCCCAGGGATCAAACCCAGGTCTTCCCCATTGCTGATGGATTCTTTACTGTCTGAACCATGAGGGAAAACGAAAAATATTGGAGTGAGTAGTCTATCCCTGGAGAAGGAAATGGCAACCCACTCCAGTGTTCTTGCCTGGAGAATCCCAGGGATGGGGGAGCCTGGTGGGCTGCTGTCTGTGGGGTCGTACAGAGTAGGACACAACTGAAGTGACTCAGCAGCAGCAGCGGCAGCATTCTATCCCTTCTCCAGGGGAACTTCCTGACCCAGGGATCAAACTGGGGTCTTCTGCATTGGAGGCAGATTCTTTACCAACTGAACTACCCAGGAAGCCCCATTGTGTCCATGAGTAAGCCCTAATATTGGTTTTAAGCCATAAAAAGACTCACTGGTTTGGAGTCACAGTTGAAAGAGGTATATTGAAGATTTGAACTTTTACATCTTAAAAAGGTTTTTGAGAGAGCTTGCATTTTGAACAAAGGTCCTATTGGTACTTATGGGAAGATGAGATTGAAAAGAAAAAAGAAAAAAGAAAGAAAAGATAGCTATAGAAGAATACCTTGGTTAGTGTAAGAAAAAACAAAACATTTTCTTAACAAGATTAGGAGGGTAAGTTCAGAAAATAAACATTAAGAGCTGCTGACGTCATTCAAGCAGTTGTGATGTTTACATAAATATTGATAGCCACAAATAGCTTTGACAAAGGTTCAGAAAATGCACAGAAAGTCTGGATTTATTGTCTATTACTCTGTAAGCTAACCCCCCCATGTCCAGACCTTCTTGTATTTTGGGGCTGCCCTATAAAAAACTTTAAAAATTTAAAATATCATTGAACTATCCTATCCTACTGCTAATGGAAAGAAAAATGTTATAGTAATTAATTATCTTAGATTTCTGATAATAAGCAAATATGCCCCTGAATTCCTTCTCCGATAAACCTTACAGTTCTTTCTCAGTACTTCGGAAATATTGACCTTACCATATCTTTAAAATGTAAGCATCCAAAGAGATAAGTGTTGCTTAAGGCAAACTTGGGACTGGAAAAAATGATAACCGAGAGAGATTTTAAAAACAAACTTTATTTGATATTTCCAGATTTTGCCAAAAGCCTCCATAAGATTATCTTTTAAAGACAAGTAAAAATCTAAAAGTCTTATCCACAAATATTGGTAAATACTTCAGCCATTTTAGTGGGTGAGCTTAACTTGTTCCACCTGGCAGAAACCATTTCAGTTCAGTTCAGTTCAGTCGCTCAGTCATGTCCGACTCTTTTCGACTCCATGAATCGCAGCATGCCAGGCCTCCCTGTCCATCACCAACTCCTGGAGTTCACTCAGACTCACATCCATCGAGTCCGTGATGTCATCCAGCCATCTCATCCTCTGCTGTCCCCTTCTCCTCCTGCCCCCAATCCCTACCAGCATCTAAGTCTTTTCCAGTGAGTCAACTCTTCTCATGAGGTGGCCAAAGTACTGGAGTTTCAGCTTTAGCATCATTCCTTCCAAAGAAATCCCAGGGCTGATCTCCTTCAGAATGGACTGGTTGGATCTCCTTGCAGTCCAAGGGACTCTCAAGAGTCTTCTCCAACACCGCAGTTCAAAAGCGTCAGTTCTTCGGTGCTCAGCCTTCTTCATAGTCCAACTCTCATATCCATACATGACTACTGGAAAAACCATAGCCATTTACATATGACTATTCCCTGTTGGCTCAGATGG
Source organism: Ovis canadensis (assembly GCF_042477335.2). Taxonomy (NCBI): domain Eukaryota; kingdom Metazoa; phylum Chordata; class Mammalia; order Artiodactyla; family Bovidae; genus Ovis; species Ovis canadensis. The sequence goes on from NC_091247.1 coordinate 156,224,741, forward strand.
TAAAGCATCTGTCTACAATGCGGGAAACCTGGGTTCGATCCCTGGGTCGGGAAGATCCCCTGGAGAAGGAAATGACAATCCACTCCAGTACTATTTCCTGGAAAATCCCATGGACAGAGGAGCCAGGTAGGCTACAGTCCATGGGGTCGCAAAGAGTCGGACACGACTGAGCAACTTCACTATCACTATTCTTTTATAGGGGCTTCCCAGATGACACAAGTGGTAATGAGCCTGCCTGCCAATAGTAGGAAATGCAAGAGATAAGGGTTGGCTCCCTGGGTCAGGAAGATCCTCTGAGGAGGTTGTGGCCACCCACTCCAGTGTTCTTGCCTGAAGAATCTCATAGGCAGAGGAGCCTGGAGGGCTACAGTCCACAGGGTTGCAAAGAGCTGGGCACAACTGAGCAACTGAGCTACACATGCACTTACTATGTGGCTATGATGTTTAAATGAAAGCTATAAGATGTGTCTTTGCATTCATCTATATGTTTACATATGTCTATGTATGTATGCTATGTGTGTGTGATATTTTTCTCCCTCTGGATAGTTTTCCTAAAAACTTGTGAAAGAGCTCTATTTAATTGCTTTAAAGAAAATAGAAGCAATTTTTACATTAAGACTGGTCATTTGATTTTCCTGTTAGTTCAGTGGCTAAGATTCTATGCTCCCCATTCTGGGGGCCCAGGTTCAGTCCCTGGTCTAGATCCCATGTGTGCAAATAAAGATCCCGCATGCCACAACTAACACCTGATGTAGCCAAATAAATAAATTTTAAAAAATAAAATAAATTAAGCCTTATCAAATATATTTATGTTACCTCCGCTAGATGCTTGAGATGATAAAATTATAAATTCAGTCTAAGAACTAAACTTATAATAAAAATTATTTCTTTAATGTATGTCAATATGGTAAGGATAAAAAACCATATGTAAATTTTAAGGTTCTTTGCTTCTGTGACTTTTGCTACTTGCCTGGTTTTTCAATAAGAAAAATAAACTGATGATTAATTTTTAATATCTCATGAAATTTTCATGGCAACTCAAGCATAATTTTTAAGAACATATGAATTAAATGGATATAAGTGGGAGAAAAGTTTATAAATGAATGTTGCAGCCATCATTATGCTTTCTAAAATATGTCTACTTAGAAAGTTTCCAAAATCTTTTTGTAACATTAACTTTAAATGAAGTACCTCCATTGAATATGTAAATCATTGCCAAAAAAGAGAAAATACTGAAACATTAATTGCTAAACATGTTTAAGTTTATCTGCTTTTGACTTCTTATAGAAACAAAAGGTATTTAGATCTGTTAATAAAATGTTCTTTGGTCCACTTGAAAAAAAATGTACTTTAGAAAGGCATATGTCTCTAAAAATTACAAAATGATGTATTCCTGGGAATTCCTTGTCTGACTAGTGGTTAGGACTTTGTGCATTCACTGCCAGGGCCCAAGTTCAATCCTTAGCTGTGAAACTAAGATCCCATAAGCCACACAGCTTGGCCAAAAAATAAATAAATAAAAATTTAAAAGAGCAAATAAGATAGAATATATGGGTTCTAGGAGACAGAGTTCTAATACAGGAGAGAGGAAAAGGTAAATTATTGAGATGAAGGGAGAAGAGTCCCTGCGAACTCCCTGGGGAAAAACTTAAAAGATGACCTGGAATGTGAAAACCTATTGAAAGGAGTTTGACTATTTTGGGTAATGAATTAATACATCAATTACTGACTAATTCAAAATTGGGGAAAGAGTATAACAGGGTGTATATTGTCACCCTGCTTATTTAATTTATATGCAGACTATATCATGCAAAATGCCAGGCTGGATGAATCATAAGCTAGAATCAAGATTGCTGAGAGAAATATCAACAACCTCAGATATGCAGATGATACCACTCTAATGGCAGAAAGTGAAGAGAATCTAAAGAGCCTCTTGATGAGGGTGAAAGAGGAGAGTGAAAAAGCTGGCTTGAAATTATATGTTCAAAAAACTAAGATCATGGCATCCAGTGTCATCACTTCATGGCCAGTAGAATGGGAAACAATGGAAGTAGTGACAGGTTTTATTTTCTTGGGCTCCAAAATCACTGTGGACAGTGATTGCAGCCATGAAATTAAAAGACTGCTTGCTTGAAATCTAAAGATTAGCAACTTAAAACAAGCAATTATAAATATAGACTCCTAAACAAAAATCTATAATAGATACACATACCAAAAGGAACCTAAAAATGAAACTGAAGATAGTCATCACATCACAAGAGAAGAGAAGAAGAATGAAGAAAAAACATTACAAAACCAAATCCAAAACAATTAACAAAATGGCCATATGACAGACATATCCATTTTTACCTTAAATACAAATGGACTAAATGCCCCAGCCAAACAACAAAGACTGACCAAATGAATACAGAATAAGACTGATATATTTGCTGCTTACAAGAGACTCACTTCAGATGAAGAGACTCATACAGTCTGAAAGTGAGGGCATGGTAAAAGGTATTCCATGCACATGGAAATCAAAAGAAAGTCGGTTACAATACTTATATCAGACAAAATAAACTTTAAAATAAACACTGTTACAAGAGACAAAGAAGGACACTAACTACATAATGATGAAAAACTCAACCTAAGAAGAAGATATAACAATTGTAAGTATACATACGTCCAACATAGGAGCACATCAATATATAAGACATAAAAAGATGTTGTTGTCAAGAGAAAAGAAAAAAAAAAAGATGCTTGTTCCCTGAAAGGAAGGCTATGACAAACCTAGACAGCATATTAAAAAGCAGAGACATCACTTTGCTGACAAAGGTCCGTATAATCAAAACTATGGTTTTTCCAGTAGACGTGTACAGATGTGAGCGTTGGACATAAAGAAGGCTGAGTGCTGAACAATTGATGCTTTCAAATTGTGGTGCTGGAGAAGTCACTTGAGAGTCCCTTGAACTGCAAGAAGTTCAAACCAGTCAATCATAAAGGAAATCAACCCTGATATTCACTTGAAGGACTGATGCTGAAGTTGAAGCTCCAATACTTTGGCCACCTGATGCAAAGAGCCAACTCATTGGAGAAGACCCCGATGCTGGGAAAGACTGAAGGCAAAAGGAGAAGGAAGTAGCAGAGGACAAGACGGTTGGATAGTATTATCACTGGATGGAATTTGAGAAAACTCTGAAAGATAGTGAAGGACAGAGGAGACTGGCATGCTGTAGTCCATGGGGTCACAAAGAATTGGACATGACTGAGCAACTGAACAACAACAATGACATAATTCAAACAGGGGTCTTAAATACAGGTATTGTGTCCATTTTACAAATCAAAATATATGTGTCCTGGAAAGAAAATTCATCTGCCCAAAGACATATAGATAGGGAGTGGGAGAGCTGGGATTTAGATTCAGGTCAGTTCCCTGGCCTTTTCAATTTACCACGTTACTTTGAAGTTGAAGTGAAAGGGAAGGAATTCTATCACAACACAATTCTCACCCCTTAACACACTGTAACTTATTTATTTACCACGTGTCTGATTTTACTTACTGATATAGTTGTGCAAAACCAATTTATGTATTTATTTTTGAAGTGTGATTTTTCTTTAAGAGATTGATCTAGTGCCAGGAATGCCATGAAACAATTAGAGACTATTTAAACATTAGTTCTTAATGTGTGTACAACTGATAATTGTGGAAAGCTTTGGGTTTCTTTGTGTATACTTTCTTTGTACAATTATTTCTGTTATCTTTAAATTTCCATGGTCAGTTCAATTAGAACTTTGGCTTGATCTCACTCTCTTTTTCACATTATGAACAAATATTTCCCTTCCCACATAAGTCAGATTAAAATATCCTTTATTAATTTACATAACAGTGGGGCATTCATCACTGAGAAATTATTTTTTAAACACATCATGAAGCATAATCTTGTTTAAAAAGTGATGGAAAATTTTCCATTTTAGTTGTTTTTTTTTTCCAGAAGAGTATTCAGATTTGTTTCTCTATTAAGTATGAAATAGCCTGGCAAATCATGCAAAAATTAAAATGGACTTATGATATAACCCAGCAATCCACTCTTGGGTATTTACCCCAGAGAACTGTCTTCTTTCTTCATGAGATATTCTGTGTAAGTATATTCATAGCAATTTTATTCTTAAATAGCCAATAACAGTGAACTATCCAAATTTCCTTGAACAAGTGAATGGTTTAACAAACTGGTATGTCCACTGGTTGACTACCCAGTGATAATAAAGAAACAAACTATTAATACATGCAACATCTTGAAGGAACATCAAGAAAATTATACTGAATGAAAAAAAACAGATTTCAAAAGGATACACACTGAAAGATTCCACTTATTTAACATTCACGAAATAACAATAAAAGAGACAGAGAATAGAGAAGCAGTTATAGGTGTTAGGGATGGGAGAGAGTAGAGAGTTATGACTATAAAGTAGTGGAAGAGAGGAGTCTTGGGCTGATGTGTATGATCAAGTGTCTTGATTGTAATTATCCAAGACTCCATGTGTGATAAAGCACCATAAAGCCACACACACACACGCACACACACATACACACACCCGCAAATAAGTACATGTATAAGTGGTGAATTTAAATAAGCCTCTAGATTGTATCAATGTCAGTTTTTTACTTTGGTACTGTACTACAGTTGTCCAAAATGTTAACACTGGAGGAGGCTGGAGGGAGAGTGCATAGGATTCTTCTATACATTTTTTGTAACTTCTATGAATTTATAATTATTTCAAAATAATAATGTTTTAAGGCAGCTATGAACATTTTAAGAATATGATTTACTTATAATTAATAATTTTGTCAGTTACACAGAAAAAAATTTTACCTTTGTTGAACTTTACTGATTCTAAACCTACTATCTTCTCTTACCTTTCATTGAAAACCTTTGAATAGAATTATTTTGATGCTTAGAAGCTGATACAACAAAAAAGACCAGTGAGAAATATGTAATTGCAGGTGTTCACAAATGATCTGGACATTCTGTCATTTTAGGATAAAGAAAATTGCCAGAGTCCAGCCCCAGTGGATCCAGGGAATTTGAAGTGGGGATGGCATTGGCGAGGGAAAAAAGTTATTTATTTATTAATATAAGATTAGATTAGGAAGAAATAGTGTAGTAGGAAAATTTAGTGGAGAAAAGAGGCTGATTAACTTGGTTTACATGGAAAACCAATCAAGTTCCAGACAAGGAACTTGCACCGTTGGGCCACAGGTGCCCGCTTGAATATCGGAGGGTGCCCCGCCTTGGGCTCCCTCTCACGTGGGTCTCAGAAGCCCGGGCAAGTAAGTAGACTCGGTGAGCCTCCACGTTCCAAGGGATCAGCCTGAAAAGGAGAGGGAGGGAGCAAGAGAAAGAATCGACACAGGGAGGCCAGGTTTGTGCAAAAACCCCCTCCAGCTTTATTGTTCAAAAGGTGTTTATATACTCTAAATTTTACATAATGGAAGATACAAAGTCATGCAGGGGCAGCAGTCCTGACCCTTTCTGTATGTCTTTTGTATACAAAAGGTCTCAGGTGATTTACATTATCTTCTGGCCCAGAGGCTTCTAACACTTTTTGGCTCTCTTTCTTAATGAATGTTAATCTCGTTTCCCCTGAAGTGTTTTTCTTTAATCTGCATCCCCTTAAAGCACTAAAGTTACATCTCTACAGAACAAAGGCACAGTGGGTTATAACAAAGAAGGTACTTAACTCAAAGATCTAATGTTGCTAATACAAGGTCTACTACTTGTTTTTCTATATACCAACTATATCTAAAAATAAAGGATATGAAAATTTGGCAGCAAGTATTGGCTCAACAAATGAAACCTTTAATCAGTCCTATTCTAATGATTTTGACTCCTTGGAAGCCCCTACATTCCTAGGATATTTTAAGCTTCCTGTGCCTTCTGCGGTCAGGAGGCCTCAAACAATCACATAGTCCTGCAGGCAGGCTAGAAAGCCATCAGAGGGGATTTTGGATTGAAACACTCATATTATGCCCAGGAGATTTATTGTCTAAAAGCTCTAATTTTTTCCAGAAAAAGGTGGTGGGGGGACAGCCCCCTGTTAATGACAGAAGAGTAGGTGGAAAGCATAACACAGTAAAGTAGGCAGACTCTGGTCTTGGGGGGGTGGATGCTCAGGAAATTCCAGGGGGAACCCCTGAAGTCTGATCATGTCCTTGCATTTTGTCAGGCTTCCTTCCGCATGACCTTGTCACGGGTGGGATTCCTCATGCTGGCCCCCGACAGAAAATAAGCTGGCATGAAAGTGTACCCTTTATCTTTACATTTTTTCCTATATGTGTTGCTTGAACACATTGTGTTCCTATATTGTTACTTGAACCTCAACATTGTTTTTCTTTTTATTTATTTATTTGTATATTTTATTTTTATTTTTTGTGTGACTATAAAAAGAATACAGTTGTTGCAAAATCGTAAATAATATAAAATTGTTTTTAAAAGATAATGAATTCCCCTTCCTACAAATCAAAATACATACTAATAAAGCTGTTATTGTGTTGTTAGTCGCTCAGTTGTATTTGACTCTCTGTGACCATATGACTGTTCCCTGCAGACTCCTCTATCCATGGAATTCTCCAGGCAAGAATACTGGAGTGGGTTGCCATTCCCATCAACAGGGGATCTTCCCAACTCAGGGACTGAATCTGGGTCTTCTACATTGCAGGCAGATTCTTCACCATTTGAGCCATCAGGAAAGCCCCTCCTACTGAATGCCAAGAAGAACAGTTTTATTTTTTGGTGGTAAAAATCTGAAGCTGATTTTGATAAATTAGGATAAAGATGGTAAAACCTAGAGCAACTACTAAAAAACCCTAAAAATTGTGAAAAATCATTCAATTAAAGTGCTACATTAGAAAAGTTTGTTTAATGAGAAAATGCAGTAAAGGAAGAAGAGTGGAACAAAAAACATGAGACATGTAAAAAAAATAGAATTGCAGATGTAAATCTAACTATCAATAATAACATTAAATTTGAATGGATAAGAGATGAATACCGATTCTTCACAAACTCTACCAAAATCAGAGTAAGAAACAGTACTCAACCCATTTTAGGAGGCAAATATTACCCTCATACAAAAATTAAAGAAAGACATCACAAAAACAGAAAACTACAGATCAGTATTTCTTATGAAGAGGATGTAAATCTCCTCAAAAAATAACAGCTAATTGAATGCAGCAACACATAAAACAAATTATGCACCATGATCTAGTGGATATTATCCCAGCAATACTAATTGGCTTAACACCTGAATACAATGCAATACATCCCATCAACAAGATAAAAAACAAAAATGACATTATCATCTCAGTAGATATAGAAAAAACATTGAAAAAGATCCTGCACCATTTCCTGATGGAACTACTCAACAAACTAAGAACAGAAGAGAACATTTTCAGTCTGATAAAGGATGTCTATAAAAAAAACCCTGTATAGTTAATTTTGATAAACTGGATATCTTCCCCTGAAGATCAGGAACAAAACAAAGAAGCCCTTCTTTGTTTACCACTTCTATTCAACATTGTACAGAAGGCCCTAGCCAAACCAATTAGTTACAAAAAGGATAAGAGTCATCCAGATCAGAAACGAGAAGTAAAACCATCTTTATTCACAATAGACATGATCTTGTATGTATTGGGTGGGCCAAAAATGTCATTTGGATTTTTCCATAAAACATTATGGAAAAACCTGAATTTTTTGGCCAATCTGATAGAATATCTTAAAGCATCTGTTAAAAACAAACAAACAAACAAAAACCTAATAAACAAGTTCAGCAAGGTTGCAGGATACAGGATCTAGTTACAAAAGTCAATTGCATTTCTGTGCACTTTTAATGAACCATCCAAAGATGAAATAAAATAATTCCTTTTACAAATGGAATTATTATTTATTCTTATTTAAAAACAAGATTATTTATTCTTTATAAAAAAAAGAATAAGATACTCAGGAATAACTTTAACCAAAAAAGTGCAAAACATACACACTGGAAAGCACTAGCCATTGTTGAGAGAAGTTAAGATCTAAATAACTGGGAAAATTTTCATGTTCAAGGACCAGCAGATTTACCATTGTTAAGACAGCAATATTCTCCAAACTAATCTATAGATTCAACAAAATCCTTACCAGAATCCCAGTAACTTCTCTGTAGAAACTGACAAGCTGGTCCTAAAATTCATATGGAATTCAAGGGACCCAGAATAGCAAAAAAAATCTTGAAAAAGAATAAAGTAGAATTTGCACTCCCCAATTTCAAAACTTACTACAAAACAATGGTAATCAAGACAGTGTGGTACGGGCTAGAAGGGCTAGATTCGTAAATACAGATAATAACATATATTGGTTAGGATGCAAAGAAACTAGAAATCTCATACACTTCTGGCAGGAATGTAAATGGTGCAGTCATTTGGAAAATTGTCTAGCAGTTCTTCAAAATGTTAAACACATAGTTACCTTATGATCCAGCACTTCAACTCCTAGGTTTCATTTTAAAAGAAATGAAAACACATGTTCATGCAGATCTTGTAAACAAATGTTCATAGTAGCATTATTCATAACAGCTAAAAATGAAAACAATTCAAATACCCATCAACTAATAAGCATATAAATAAAATGTGGTACATACATTTAACAGGATGCATATAACTGAATATTATTTCACCATAAAAAGAAGTAAAGTACTGATACATGTTATGACATGGATAAATTTTGAAAACATGATGCTAAGTGAAAAATGTCAATTATAGAAGACCACATACTATACGCATGAGTTGTCTAGTTAGGCAATCCTGTAGAGACAGAAAGGAGATTAGTGGCTGGCTAGGGCTATGAGCATTGGGGAGAAATGAGAAGTGACTACAAATGGGTGATGAAAATAATTTTATCTCAATTAAGCTGTTTCCGTTTTTTAAGGATCCAGAAAACAAAGACTAGTTACATATAGAGAAACAAAGAGTGAGATTAGAATTCTTATCAGAAACAATAAAAACAATGAAATCATTGGAGTAACATCTTTAAAGTACTGAAAGGCAAAAATAGTCAACCTAGTATTTTATACACAGAAAAAATATTTTAAAAATAAAGGTGAAGCATCACACTTTTAAATAACACTGGGTCTCTCAAGAGAAGTAATGGACAGGGAGGCCTGGCGTGCTGCAATTCATGGGGTCGCAAAGAGTTGGACACGACTGAGTGACTGAACTGAACTGAACTGAAATGAAAATAAAAATAAGCTCATACAAATGTATGGGATGCCATAAAAACAGTGCTTACAGAGAAATGTATAGCATTAAAGACATTTATTAGTAGAGAATAAACTGTGAAATAAAAAAAAAAAAACCAACCCTGAGCTTCTAACTTAGAACCTAAAAGAAGAACAACTCAAACCTAGAGCAGAGGAAAAGAAATAATACAAATTAGAGCAGCAATCAGTGAAACTGAAAACAGAAAAACAATAGAGAAAATCAGCAAATAAAATCTGGCTCTTTGAAAAGTTTAGTAGAGGTTTGATAAACCTAACTAAGTAGAGGCTGGAAGAAGTTGCTGCTGCAGGTGTCTCAGCTTTAGGAAGACCGATGGCCTCCAGAAACTGGAAAAGACAAGAAAATGATTGTCCCTGAACCTTTAGAATGGAATACAGGCCTGCCAGTGCTTTGATTATCGCCTAAGACCAGTGATGGACTTTTGACCTCCTGAACTATTTTCCAGAATGAATGGAGAGGAGCAGAGCAGAGAATGACTCAGAAATATGGCAGCTTTAAAATCCTGAGCAGAAGCCAGTCTGACAGGGATGAAAAGATTTTCTCCTATGGAGGCAAGGGTTGGAAGTAGCCTGCCATGGGGACAAGAGCGCAGGCAGCAGCAGTCCTAGGAGGCATCTGTTGGCACCAGTCCTTTGTGGAGGTGGCCAGTAGCCCTCCTCAGATATGCAGATGATGCCACTGCCACTTCTAATGGTAGAAAGCAAAGAGGAACTAAAGAGCCTCTTGATGAAGGTGAAAGAGGGGAGTGAAAAAGCTGGCTTAAAACTCAACATTCCAAAAACACTAAGATCATGGCATCTGGCCCCATCACTTCATGGCAAAAAGAATAGGAAAAAAGTTGAAGCAGTGAGAGATTTTATTTTCTTGGTCTCCAAAATCACTGTGGATGGTGAGTGCAGCCTTGAAATTAAAAGATGCTTGCTCCTTGGAAGGAAAGCTATGAGCAACCTAGACAACATATTAAAAAACAGAGACATGACTTTGCTGACAAAGTTCCTTATAGTCAAAACAATGATTTTTCTAGTAGTCATGTATGGCTGTGAGAGTTGGACCACAAAGGAGGCTGAGCATCAAAAAATGTATGTTTTCCAACTGTGGTACTGGAGCATCATCTTGAGAGTCCCTTGAACAGCAAGGAGACAAAATCAGTCAATCCTAAAGGAAATCAACCTTGAATATTCATTGGAAGGACTGATGCTGCAGTTGAAGCTCCAATACTTTGGCTACTTGATACAAACAGCTGATTCACTGGGAAAGACCCTGATGCTGGGAAAGATTGAGGGCAGGAAGAGAAAGGGTAAGAGAATGAAATGATTGGATGGCATCACTGACTCAATGGACATGTTTGAGTTTGAGCAAACTCCAGGGGCTAGTGGAAGACAGAGGAGCCTGCGGTGCTGCAGTCCATGGGGTCACAAAAAGTCAGAGACGACTTAGCTACTGAACAAAAACAGTAGCCTCACCATAGAGCTTGTACACTCCAGGACTGAGTTGCCTCAGTTCAGTTCAGTTCAGTCACTCAGTCATATCTGACTATTTGTGACCCCATGGACTACAGCACGCCAGGCTTCCCTGTCCACCACCAACTCCCAGAGCTTACTCAAACTCATGTCCATAAAGTCGGTGTTGCCATCCAACCATTTCATCTTCTGTCGTCCCCTTTTCCACCTGCCTTCAATCTTTCCCAGCATCAGGGTCTTTTCCAATGAGTTAACTTTTCCCATCAGGTGGCCAAAGAGTTACCTCAGGCCAAACAACTAATGGAGAGTGAGAACAGACCCACCCATCAGCAGATGATTGGATTAAAGATTTACTAAGCATGGCCCTGCCCGCCAAAAGTGTTAGTCACTCAGTTGTGTTTGACTCTTGTGACCCCCAAGGACTACAGGCCACCAGGCTTCTTTGTCCATGGGATTTTCCAGGCAAGAATACTGGAGTGGGTAACCATTCCCTTCTCCAGGGACTGAACACAGATCTCCCGCATGACGGGTAGATTCTTTACTGTCTGAGCCCACCAAAGCAAGATCCAGTTTTCCCCATAGCCAGTCACTCCCATCAGGAAGCTTACATAAGTCTCTTATCCTCATCCATCAGAGGGTAGACAGAAGTAAGAAGCATAATCTCACATCCTCCAGAGCTAAAACCACAATCACAGAAAGCTAAACAAATGATCACATGGATCACAGTCTTGTGTGACTCAATAAAGACATGAGTCATGCTTTGCAGGACCACTCTAGAAGGAAGGATCATGGTGGTGAGTTCTGACAGAACATGGTCCATTGGAAAAGGGAATGGCAAACCACTGCAGTATTCTTGCCTCAAGAACCCCATGAACAGTATGAAACGGCAAAAAGATATGGCACAAGAAGATGAGTCCCCCAGGTCGGTAGGTGTCTAGTATGCTACTGGGGAAGAGCAGAGAAATAGTTCCAGAAAGAATGAAGTGGCTGGGCCAAAGTAGAAGAAAATAGTCAGTTGTAAATGTGCCTAGTGGTGAAAGTAAACTCCAACGCTATAAAGAAAAACATTGCACAGGAACCTGGAATGTTCGGAGAAGGTGATGGCACCCCACTCCACTACTCTTACCTGGAAAATCCCATGGACAGAGGAGCCTGGAAGGCTGCACTCCATGGGGTCGCTGAAGGTCGGACACGACTGAGCGACTTCACTTTCACTTTTCACTTTCATGCATTGGAGAAGGAAATGGCAACCCACTCCAGTGTTCTTGCCTGGAGAATCCCAGGGACGAGGGAGCCTGGTGGGCTGCCATCTATGGGGTCACACAGAGTCGGACACGACTGAAGTGACTTAGCAGTAGCAGCTGGAATGTTAGGTCCGTGAATCAAGATAAAGTCAACGTGGTCAAGCAGAGGATGGCAAGAGAAAACATTGACATTTTAGAAATCAGTGAACTAAAATGGACAAGATTGGGTGAATTTAATTCAGATGACCATTATATCTAATAGTGGAATAAAAGAGAGTTCCTTGGACTGCAAGGAGATCAAACCAGTCATTTTTAAAGGAAATCAATCCTGAATATTCATTGGAAAGACTGATGAAGTTCCAATACTTTGGTCACTTGATATAAAGAATGACTCATTGAGAAGACCATAATGCTGGAAAGCAAAAGGAGAAGGGGAAGGCAGTGGATGAGATGGTTAGATGGCATCACCAGCTCAATGTACATGAATTTGAGCAAATTCCAGGAGTTAGTAAAGGACAGTGGAGACTGGTGTGCTGCAGTCCATGGGGTCCCAAAGAGTTGGATATGACTTAGTGACTGAACAACAGCAACAACAAAATTTTAAATGATTTTTTTAAAAAAGTTCATATAGTGAAGCAGAAGATATTAAGAAGAGGTGGCAAGAATACACAGAAGAACTGTACAAAAAAGATCTTCATGACCAAGATAATCACGATGGCGTGATCACTCATCTAGAGCCAGACATCCTGGAATGTGAAGTCAAGTGGGCATTAGAAAGCATCACTACAAACAAAGCTAGTGGAGGTGATGGAATTCCAGTGGAGCTATTTCAACTGCTGAAAGATGATGCTGTGAAAGTGCTACACTCAATAAGCCAGCAAATTTGGAAAACTCAGCAGTGGCCACAGGACTGGAAAAGGTCAGTTTTCATTCCAATCCCAAGGAAAGGCAGTGCCAAAGAATGCTCAAACTACCGCACAATTGCACTCATCTCATATGCTAGTAAAGTAATGCTCAAAATTCTCCAAGCCAGGCTTCAGCAATATGCGAACTGTGAATTTCCAGATGTTCAAGCTGGTTTTAGAAGAGGCAGAGGAACCAGAGATCAAATTGCCAACATCCACTGGATCATGGAAAAAGCAAGAGAGTTCCAGAAAAACATCTATTTCTCCTTTATTGACTATGCCAAAGCCTTTGACTGTGTGGATCACAATCAACTGTGGAAAATTCTGAAAAAGACAGAATACCAGACCACCTGACCTGCCTCTTGAGAAATATGTATGCAGATCAGGAAGTAACAGTTAGAACTGGACATGGAACAACAGACTGGTTCCAAATAGGAAAAGGAGTACGTCAAGGCTGTATATTGTCACCCTGATTATTTAATTTATATGCAGAGGACATCATGAGAAATGCTGGACTGGAAGAAACACAAGCTAGAATCAAGATAGCCGGGAGAAATATCAATAACCTTAGATATGCAGATGACACCACCCTTATGGCAGAAAGTGAAGAGGAACTAAAAAGCCTCTTGATGAAAGTGAAAGAGGAGAGTGAAAAAGTTGGCTTAAAGCTCAACATTCAGAAAATGAAGATCATGGCATCTGGTCCCATCACTTCATGGGAAATAGATGGGGAAACAGTGGAAACAGTGTCAGATTTTATTTTTCTGGGCTCCAAAATCACTGCAGATGGTGATTGCAGCCATGAAATTAAAAGGCGTTTACTCCTTGGAAGAAAAGTTATGACCAACCTAGATAGCATATTCAAAAGCAGAGACATTAGTTTGCCAACAAAGGTCTGTCTAGTCAAGGCTATGGTTTTTCCTGTGGTCCTGTATGGATTTGAGAGTTGGACTGTGAAGAAGGCTGAGTACCACAGAATTGCTGCTTTTGAACTGTGGTGTGGGAGAAGACTCTTGAGAGTCCCTTGGACTGCAAGGAGATCCAACCAGTCCATTCTAAAAGAGATCAGTCCTGGGATTTCTTTGGAAGGAATGATGCTAAAGCTGAAACTCCAGTACTTTGGCCACCTCATGAGACGAGTTGACTCATTGGAAAAGACTCTGATGCTGGGAGGGATTGGGGGCAGGAGGAGAAGGGGACGACAGAGGATGTGGCATCACGGACTCGATGGACGTGAGTCTGAGTGAACTCCAGGAGTTGGTGATGGACAGGGAGGCCTGGCATGGTGTGATTCATGAGGTCACAAAGAGTTGGACACGACTGAGCGATTGAACTGAACTGAACTGATGGTTTTTCCAGTAGTCATGTATGGCTGTGAGAGTTGGACCATAAAAAAGGCTGAGCATCAAAGAATTCATGTTTTCAAACTGTGGTACTGGAGAATCCTCTTGAAAGTCCGTTGGACAGCAAGATCAAACCAGTCAATCCTAAAGGACAGTAACCCTGAATGTTCCTTGGAAGGACTGATGCTGAAGCTGAAGCTCCAATACTTTGGAAACCTGATATGAAGAGCCATTGGAAAAGATCCTGATGCTGGGAAAAGCCATATGAACAGCCACTGGAAAAGATCTTCATGCTGGGAAAGATTGAGGGCAGGAGGAGAAGGGGAGACAGAAGATGAGATGTTGAATGGCATTATGGACTCAATGGAAATGAGATTAAGCAAACTCCAGGAGTTAGCGGTGGACAGAGAAGCCTGATGTGCTGCAGTTCATGGGGTTGCAAAGAGTCATACACAACTGAGCGACTGAACAACAACAAGCTATTTAAAGTAACTATAATCAAATTTTATGGAAAAAGTGGGCTAAAAGCAAATAGCAGAAGAGTGCAAGTATTGATAATCAAAAGAAAAAGCACTTAGGATGGCTTGATACTGAAATGAGAAGTCAGACTGGATAAAAAAGCAAAATCCACCTATATTTCATTAAAAAAGACCTCACTTTCAGGGACTTTCCTGGAGGTCCATTGGTTAAGATTCCACTGCAAAGATGCATAACCTAACCTATTTCAGAGAATATATATATATATAAAAACTTAGGCCATTTTCACCACAGCTGCTTGAGGTCTTCAAAAGGATTAAAGTCATAAATGTCAGGAAAAATGTGAGGTGATCTAAATTAAAAACTGGGAAACATAACAACTAAATATAACACAATTCTGAATTAGACTTTTTAATTAAGAAGGACTTATGGGACAATTGATGAAATGCATAGAATCTGATGATTAGGTGATCCTAATTTGTCAGTGTTTACCTCCTGACAATGTTACCAGGGCAGTTAATACAGTGATAGGGATGATCCAGTGAAGAGGAAAAACTCAGAATGCAGGAAAAACTTAGCCTAAATTAGGGTAGTGAGAGGGCTGTGATGAAGACTACCTATTGAGACACTGCAGTTGGCAAAAGCATAGGCTCTTTATCCTAGTGATAAAGGGGAAAGAAGGGAGGATGGACCCAGAGAGACATGAGCTCGGTTATGGTGGTGAGGAGGGGAGAATTTTTATGAGGTTGCTTCTGTTCTGCCAGTGTAACGTGAGGCCAGGTCATCTACTGAGATCTGAGAGCGTGGAAGACCAGTGGTTGGCATGTGTGCCGGGACTTTGAAATGAGAGAAGTAAATAATGACAGACATTTTGAAGAGTGGGAACACCAATACAGAGAAGTGACTAAGATGACCAGGTAGTCTTGAGGGCCCATTTGAGATTTGTGGTTATGAATTTAAACTGAGGGGAATTCCCCGGTAGTCTGGTGGTTAGGACTCCCTACTTTCACTGTTGAGGGCAAAGATTCAGTCCCTAGATGGATAACTAAGATCCCACAAGCTGTGCAACTTACCAAAAAAATTTAAAAAGTTAAGTAAGATCTTTCATCATGCTTATGGTTTTTCTCCAGCATATCTGTCTGGGTATAGAAGAGGATGTTGGAAATGCTAAATGTCATTTTTTTCAAAAGGAAAGGAAAGGAAAGTGAAGTCGCTTAGTCGTATCCAACTAGGCTCCTCTGTCCATGGGATTTTCTAAGCAAGAGTACTGGAGTGGGTTGCCATTTCCTTCTTCAGGGGTTCTTCTCAACCCAGGGATCAAACCCGGGTCTCCCGCATTGCAGGCAGACACTTTACCCTCTAAGCCACCAGGGAATCCCTTTTTTGTTGTTGTTCAGAATATACATAGGTATTTCTTCAGAGACACTAAATGGCTCTAAACAAACAAAGACAAGGTTTGAACTGCAAAGTTTTTAATGAAAATGTTTGTATTTTTACAGCATGCATCATCTCATATCTGTGGTTAACTAGCAATTATTTCAATAATTGCAGACTCATCTGTCTCTGAATTTGTCATAATGCTAATGAAATTAAGAAAAAGCAACAGTTCATCTAATCCCTCTTTATATTCCTTCATGATCAGCAGGATGCATAAATGATCTTGCTTTAATTAAGAACTGAATGTACTGGAGATATATTAGATAATTAAGAGTTTAGACAAATATTCACCAGCATTAGTTTTACTGGCAAACTGAAAAATATTATAGGCCTAGTGTCAAACAATTAACACATTAGATAAACACCAAGCTTCTTAGGAGACCATATGCTCCTGCTTCTGTAAAACCATTGTTTGCTTGAAGGAATGATGGTATAAGCTTTCATTCAACTATTACTTTCTTAACATGAAAAAGAGACAAAATGAGCTGAAGAACGATAACTCCACAGTTACAGCGTGCAACCCTCAACATAACTGCTGACGTCATGGTCTCGACAATGACTTTTCCATGCCACCCTGTAGAGAAAGATGAAACAAATTGTAATAAGGCTAAAACATACCTTCCTTGTAAAGTACATACTTCACATCCTTTGGGAGAACAAAATAGTTCATCAGTACATGAAACACAAGCTATAGACAAATGCAAGTATTGTTATTTGTTAACTGGAGATACATACATCTCCACCAGCCTTCACTAGAGCACAGAATGCTGAACACAAATGTGGAGTCCTGTGTTGTTCACAACATGACTGCAGAGTGCATTCCACATTTACTTAATTCCAAAAATTATTTCAAGATATGACAAGGAATTGGTATTATTTGTAGAATCTTAAAAACTCTAGAATCCCCTAAAATAAATTGAAGAGTAAAAGAATTAGATTCTGAATCAGTTAAAGTAGATTGTTTCTATGTAATACATTGTTTAGCATAAATGTAAAGCTGCCATTTTCAGTTGTCAGTAGCATACTTTTGTCTTTGAGAATATTCTCTCCCTTCTCTCAGAAGAGTAGGGTAAAACAGCTCTCACCTGGGACTTCCCCAGTGATCCAGAGTTAAGGACCAGTGGACCTTCCAATGCTGAGGGAGTGGTTTTGATTTCTGATGGTGGGGTGGGAGGCTAGAATCCCACATGCCCTGGAGTGTTGCCCAAAAAAAACCCCCAATTCTTCCTGAGTCCCACCTTTTTTTAGCAGCACCTAATGGCATGTGGTTCCCTGTCCAACAGCCCCTGCGTTAGAAGCACAAGTCTTATCAAAGGACCACCAGGGAAATCCCCAGTTCTCCTTTTTAATGCTTAACACAAACCATGCTCTGTAACAGGAACTTACATAGTGTTGTAGGTCGATTATATTTCAAACAAACAAACAAATATAGGAACAACTCACAGTAAAAGAGGTCAGATTAGCAGAAGGGGATGACAGAGGATGAAATGGTTGGATGGCATCACCGACTAGATGAGCATGAGTTTGAGCAAGCTCCCAGAGTTGGTGAGGGATAGGAAAGCCTGGTGTGCCGCAGTCCATGAGGTTGCAAAGAGTCCAAAATGACTGAGCAACTGAACTGAACTTATGGTTACCAGTGGAGGGTGTAGTGGGTGAAGTGAGGGGTGGGAAAGTGAGTGAAGGCAGTTAAAGGTACTGCAACATTCTAGGTATAAGATAAATACTAGGAATCGAATGTACAGCATGATAAATGCAATTATCATGCTATTGTTATGTATGAAAATTGCTAACAGAGTAAAGCCTAAGACTTTTCGTCACACATAAATTTTTTTCTCCTAATTCTTTAATTTGTATCCATATGATATAATGGATGTTCACCAAAGTTATTGTGATAATAATTTCATGATGTATGTAAGTCAAATCATTCTGCTGTTTGTCTTAAACTTCTACAGTGCCGTGTGTCAATTACATCTCAATAGAACTGGAAGGAGGAAAAACACACACACACACACACACACACACACAAACAAGAACAACATACCATGCTGTAATGCCTTGCTCACTGACAATGTGCTTTGCACATGCTACAGCTTTTTCGATGTCATTTTCCATTAATGCTGAAAAGGAGATGGTGAAAAATGAAATCAACATTCATAGAAATTCCTTTTAAAGTTTAGGTTTGGCCAGCTTTATTCTCTTAGGCTGAGGAAAGAACAATTAAAAGCATGTTTTAAGAGTCCATGTGTCTGTGAATATCGTGGGAAAATTCTTTTCCATCCTATTTGACATGAAAAGAAGCATTTTGTGTCTCATTTGCCAAAGTCAATGGAAGCTCTGGGAATTCTTAACTAATGTGATAGAATGTTCTCTTTTACTCTGGATTATAAAATCAAAATAAAACAAGCAGACATGCAGAAACCAGTCTAGCAGTTTTTTGCTCACCAACTCTGTTACTGGAAGTTTATCCTAAAGAAGTACTAAGAGATGCACCCAAGATGTGTGTACCAGATATTCCATAGCAATTAATAAAAGGGGAAAATACAGCTTGAGTGCTTAACAGTGTGATTTGGATTGATAAACTATAGAACATTTTTTTAGTGGAATTTATTCATCTTGAAATATAATAAAGATTGGTATTTGTTGATAAAAATAATTTTGTACAAAAAAGAGCATATTGTAAAGTAGTAAGTTTAGTACAATTTCTGTTTTGTTGAAACACATTGCTTACATGTTTGTATCTGAGTACAGATATATGTAATTTGGCTTTACATTCATGTCTGAGAGTGATGTATATTCTGAAAGAAACTGTGGGTACCAAAATTTGCCAGTGGTCATACATCTCAGGGTAGTAAGAATATTTACTCAATGACCACATATTATTGCATAATACAAAATATTTTTAAAGAAAATTAACTGGATACAAAGGAATATTCTTAGACTAATCTTCTCATTAAGAATTTTAATATTTAAAAATTTAACAGTATAAATTTTGTAATAGTTCTCCAATATTTTATGCACTAAAGATTCCATATCTCTATTTTAAAAGGAACTCAATAGAATATTTTTTTCACTGCAATTAAACAGTTGTGTAAATTAACTTGTTCAAATGACAATATTTATATAGGAACTATATCTTATGGAGATGCAAGCTAAAGAATTTAGAAATAAAATATCATAATGTTTCTAATTCTCTTTAAATCACTAAGCAAGAAAAAAAAAAACCATATATATAATTTGTAGGGAAGATCTCCTGGAGAAGGGAAAGACTACCCTCTCCAGTATTCTGGCCTGGAGAATTCCACAGACTGTAGAGTCCATGGGATTGCAAAGAGTTGGACATGATTGAGCAACTTTCACTTTCACATATAATTTATATACATAAAAGAAGTAAATATGAAAAAATATTAAAAACTGTTAAAGTACATAATGAACATATTGATGTCTATAAATGTTTCTAATTTACTATTTTTAAAAATATTTCATCATTAAAAGTAAAAATAATTTTTTTAAATGACCACATGTATTCCTCCTCTTTGTTTAACTAGTAATTCTTTATTTTCCAATAAAGGAGAGTAGATTAAAAAACAAAAAAAAGACCACACAACCAAATTATCCCTAAATCTCCCCAAACAAGATAAGAAAGAGGAATGGTATTGTTCTCTACAGAGCATCAACAAGTCTAGTTATAATAAAGTCATAGGTCATTCCAGAAACTCTTGATGGTAGCAAGAGCAAGTAACCTTTTATCATACCAGCTCTTTAATTTCTTACTTAAGAAATTACGAGGAGGATAATAGAGAGCTTCTAGAAATTAATATGGAGCTTTTCTAGGTCCCTGATGAGCTCTTTGAGACATTTTCATTTGTATTGAATCTCTATTCTTATAGATAAAACCAGATGGGCCCTGTGTCATCACTCAACGTTCATCTTGCCTTACCGCTGCAGGACACATGACAGCCGTCAACTGCGTCAGGGGTTTTGCCATCATTACACCACCACTTGCTGTTGATCTGAAATATCCCATAATCAGTGCTTTCACTGCCAGGATTGTAGTTTGTAGCTTTTGTGTTATAACCGCTTTCCCATTTGGTCAAACACAACCCTGAAAAAAATGTATTTTTAGTTGAAAAACAACAACTGGACCTGACTTATACTTCATAGACAAATCAGTTCTTTTAAATAATAATATTTTACTAATGACTTTTATAAGTATTAATATAAAGAAATATTTTCCTTGCAAGATATTTTAACACTTTCATGTTAAAGTGTCCTTAAGAGAATTCTTCTATTAGTAAGTCATTTGGTAATTCTAATGAAACAAGATAATGCATTTTAAAAAACAGTAAAAAGCTCTTCCCCTGCTCCCATCCCTCAGGTAAGACTGACCATAGAAGAAAAAAATCAACAGGGTTGTTGAATGGGTTTGGTCTTTATCAGTAGATGTATATACAATTAGAATAATGCTTTTTATTAAGAAAAATATGTTTCTGGGAGAAAGAAAAATTTTTAGCATATCTAAAGGTGGATTTGGGTATCAAATTAGAATCTGAACAACAAGAATCATAAACTAGGAAAGACTATATCATGCATCTATCCATCTAGCCATTTGCTCATTATTTCAAAAATAGTTATAGAGGGGAAATGTCTGAGTTCAATTTGAAAAATACAGTGGTGACCTTGATAAATATGGACTACAATACTAAAATTTTTACTTAAGGCACATCTTGAATTCTGAGGAAGAAAATGAATATTAATCAACTTGAGTGAAAATAATAAAATGTCATTTCTTGGTGCATTTCAGGGATCTATATATGGATATTGACTAAAGGGAAATAGGTTCCTACTGTCCTTGTTCTTGTTTTATGAATTCAATGTAATTTTTTGAAAAAGCATTGTTGTTAAAAGCCCAGCATCTTGGTAGGAGTATAAAAATGAGAAAAATAATGCCTTACTCAGGCTTGTAGAACCCAAGTTCCAAACTAGAAATGGCTAGAGTCAGACACCAAGAGCTTGAAAGAGATATCCCAGGTGTTGAAACATTTTATCACCAGCCTACAAGTGCCAGCTGGCAGATTTAGTAGCACTAGAGGAGTACAGGGGGACCTGGCATGTTTAGAATGATATAGAATTTGACTCTCCCATTCTTCAATCCTTCACCTGGTACATTTGATTCTAAAGGAGCAAGTTGATGTTTTTAACCATGGTAAGTGTACAAACCCTCCAACAAAGAAAAACCCATTCACTCAAAGTCCCTTGCTCATTATTCATCCTCTGTTAGTTCCACACCTGGTCAACTGTTTGGAAGGAGAAAGAAGAGTTAACTTACAGTTTGCCAGGCTGACTCCCTTATAGTCATCCAGTCCGAGTTTCTTCAGAGTTCTTGCAAGCTCACATCTCTCAAAGACCTTGCCCTGGACAGCAACAGAAAGGAAGAGAAGCCCCAGAATAACGAGAGCCTTCATGTTGACTGAGAAGTCAAGTGTCCAGACTGACCAGGGTGAGCCAGACTTGCTATTTAACATCTTTTCACTCCCTTCTTATCTCACTGGTTTGGTGGCTCCACCCTCTTAGACATGTGGAAAACAAAGTTTATTGGTCCACACACTTGTAAAGTTTTCCTTCTTATCTTTGAAGAGATATATTCTGATATCATAAGAATTAGTCTGTAGAAAATAATGAAATGACATTGCTTAAAGACATTTCTCAGGAAGAACTGGAGTTAGCATTATTCCCAAAAGAGGAACTTCCTCTTATTTTATTATGAAGTTGAACAAGTATAAAGAAAAAAACCTGAATGAACATGTTACTCAACTGAAAATGAGCTCCCATTTTGATTAACATTCATTTACATTAAGGTGTTTTGCATATTGTCCTTATCTTTTTCACTTAAAATTATTTTATATACACTTTTCACAAAGAACATGACACACTCCTGTTGTTCTGATTGGTATATAGCCCAGCACCATGTTGATCACAGATTCCTATACTCACTCTTCTGGTGTCTATTGTAAATTCTTAACTTATAAGTCAGTATTTTACTATGATCAGTAAACCTCATGTGAACAACATTCCTAACTCCTTTCTCACAAAGCCTTACTTCACATTTCCATATTAGAACATAATGGGTCATTGTAAAGCAAGGGAACTTTATAGTAAAACCTACAACAAGCTGGAATCAAGATTGCCAGGAGAAATATCAATAACCTCAGATATGCAGATGACACCACCCTTATGGCAGAAAGTGAAGAACTAAAAAGCCTCTTGATGAAAGTGAAAGAGGAGAGTGAAAAAGTTGGCTTAAAGCTCAACATTCAGAAAATGAAGATCATGGCATCCAGTACCATCACTTCATGGGTAATATATGGGGTAACAGTGGAAACAGTGGTTGACTTTATTTTGGGGGGCTCCAAAATCACTGCAGATGATGATTGCAGCCATGAAATTAAAAGATGCTTACTCCTTGGAAGGAAAGTTATGACCTACCTAGACAGCATATTAAAAAGCAGAGACATTACTTTGTCTACAAATGTCCGTCTAGTCAAGGCTATGGTTTTTCCAGTAGTGATGTATGTGAGAGTTGGACTATAAAGAAAGCTGAGAGCCAAAGAATTGATGCTTCTGAACTGTGGTTTTGGAGAAGACTCTTGAGGGTCCCTTGGACTGCAAGGAGATCCAACCCGTCCATCATAAAGGAGATCAATCCTGGGTGTTCATTGGAAAGACTGATGTTAAAGCTGAAACTCCAATATTTTGGCCACCTGATGTGAAGAGCTGACTCATTTGAAAAGACACTGATGTTGGGAAAGATTGAGGGCAGGAGGAGAAGGGGACAACAGAGGATGAGATGGTTGGATGGCATCACTGACTCAGTGGACATGAGTTTGGGTAAACTCCGGGAGTTGGTGATGGACAGGGAGGCCTGGCGTGCTGTGGTTCA
Source organism: Ovis canadensis (assembly GCF_042477335.2). Lineage (NCBI taxonomy): Eukaryota > Metazoa > Chordata > Mammalia > Artiodactyla > Bovidae > Ovis > Ovis canadensis. The sequence continues at coordinate 156,247,833 of NC_091247.1, forward strand.
CGGGGTTGCAAAGAGTCGGACACAACTGAGTGGCTGAACTGACAGACTGACAGAAGATTAACAGAATATGTCACTCCAAAATCTTCCACTTTGACACAAATATTATTTTGAGCTGAAGGCAATGGAGGAAAAGCAGATCAAAGACAAGTTCTCTGTCCTCCCCTTATTTTCTGGAAAGCAGAACATAAATTTGTACATAAATTAATCACCAACAACCCTGAACACTTATCAGCCCCAATACAGCCCCAGAGGACTCTACAGAACAAACATTAGTACTAGTTACTATCTGCCATTAGTTTCAAATGTATTTATCACCCCCAAATTTGATACATTTGGAAGCCTACTACTCTTTTCCTCTCTGTAGTCACTCCTCTGATTATATACTGTTCTTTGGTTCAGATGGTCTGTAAGTCCAAATTCCAGCCACCTCTGTGAGTTATTTATCCCTGCATTTCTCATAAGTATACATGAGATGTACATGTTAGCATGCTTGTTCCCTTTTCTCTTGTTAATCTGTATTTTATTGCAGAGCTCCAGCCAAAAACCAAAAAGAGTAAAATGAAACACATGTTTCCTCCTGTACAGTTTCTAGTATTGTTGATGGGACATTGAAAACCCAGGACACTCCACTCTCCCTGGAGACTGCAGCTGAGATATAGGATAGCTAACAACAGACCAGCAGAAGGTAAGAATTCTTACCATGTCGGTCTCCCAGCTCTCTGTCTGTAGTGCACAGTCAACAGAGGAGGAGAAATATTTCTCGTTGTCCCTCCCTTTCCAAATTCACAGTGGTAGGAGAAAAACATTTGTGAAAATAGATCTTGAACTGTGACTCTTGTGAACATGGTTTTGGTAATAAACACCTATGGTTACTGATCCTTAGCCTCCCAGAAGGAGTCATGTTTTCCTTTGTCCCTTTCATTTGTCATAATGATGAAAAATCATCAGATGAGAATCTCCAATTGTTTTGTTTTATATCCTAAGAATGTGGCTTTGTAACTGGTGAGAATATTCCCTCTGGTTTCTGCTGCTTGGGAACACAGGTTGTCTGTCAGGCTTGCATCAGCAGCTAGTCAGCCAGCTAGGAGCTGAAGACATGAAGTGACAGGCAACATTCTCTTTGTCCAAACATGCTGGCTTTCAGGGGAGTTTGTCTTAATAAAGGGTCTCAGTTCACAAGGGGACTTTATAGCCTCTACTTTCATTGTCTGGTTTGGAAGGGAAAACTCTCATCCCAGTATCACCTTTCTGGTAGCATAGGTTAGGAGGTCCGTCATTTAAGGTGTCCCACTTTGTGGGAGATAGAGCTTTCTTTGTCACCTGAGTCAAGGAAGGTCTTTGTTTCTTAGGCTTTCTCTGGAGAGGTTCTGCATCTTGAGAGGCCTACATTTCTTAGAGGACACCTTTCGTGTCCATAGTGAAGTCACTCAGTCATGTCCGACTCTTTGCAACCTCATGGGCTGAAGCCAGTGAGGCTCCTTCATCCATGGAATTTTCCAGGCAAGAGTACTGGAGTGAGTAGCCATTTCCTTCTCCAGGGGATCTTCCCAACCCAGGGATTGAACCCGGGTCTTCCGCATTGCAGTCAGACGTTTTACCATCTGCACCACCCTAATATTGGTTTTAAGCCATAAAAAGACTCACTGGTTTGGAGTCAGAGTTGAAAGAGGTATATTGAAGATCTGAACTTTTATATCTAAAAGGTATTTTTAAGAGAGCTTGCATTTTAAACAGAGGTCCTATTTTTACTTATGGTAACATTCTATTGAAAAGAAAAGAAAAAGAAAGACAAAGATAGCTACAAAAAAATATCTTGGTTACTTGAGAAAACAAAGTGAAACAAAACAATTTGTTAACAAGATTAAAAGAAGAAGATCAGAGAATAAATGTCAAAACCTGCAGACATCACTCAAGGGTTTATAATTTATATAAACATTGATAGCCAGGAAACAGTTTTGACAAGGTCCAGAAAATGTACAAGAAGTCTTGATGTATTGTCTGTTACTCTGTAGGAGGATCCCACCATGTCTAGAATGTCCTATAGTCTGGATAGGGCTACAAAAAGAAAATAATAAAAAGAAATTTAAAATATCATTGAACTATCCTATTATAAAAGAAAAGAAAAATGTTATAGGAATAGGCTTAGATTTCTGATAACAGGCAAATATGCCCCTGAGTTCCTTCTTAGATTAAACCCTACAATTCTTTCTCAGTACTTTGGAAATATTGACTTTACCATATCTTTGAAATGTAAACATGCAAAGAGAAAATTGTTGCCTAAAGCAAGCATGAGACTGGAACAAAAAGAGAGATTTGAAAAACAAACTGTTATTTCATATTTTCATAAGCTCCCTTGATCCAGATTTTGCTGACAGCCTCCATAAGATTATCTTTTAAAGACAAGTAAAAATCTTAATGGTCTTTTCCACAAATCTTGGTAAAAGATGCCAGTCATCTGAGGGGAAAACTTGTTCCATCTGCCAGAAACACCATTTAGATCCAACTACTCTTTTATAAGCTCTTGAGTTTTGTACTACTGTACCTGAAATGTGACTAAATTGAAATGAAAGCTATGAGATCTGTGTTTGCATCTGTCTATATGTCTACATATATCTATGTTTTTATGTTGTATATATGTGATATTTTTCTCCCTCTGGATAGCATTCCTAAAAACTTGTGCTCTATTTAATTGGATTAAAGAAAAGAGTCATTTGTATAAATTAAGACTAGTCATGAGATTTTCCTGACAGTCCAGTGACTAAAATTCTAAGCTCCCAATGCCGGTGGCCCAGGTTCAGTCCCTGGTCTGGGAACTAGATCCCACATACTGCAAATAGAGATCCTGCTTGCCACAACTAAGACCTGGTGCAGCCAAATAACTAAGTAAATATTCTTCTCAAATAAAATGAATCAGCTTTGTCAAATTTTATGTTGTCTCTACTAGATGCTTGAGATGATAAAATTATAAATTTAATCTAAGAACTCAGTTTACAATAAAAATGATTTTCTTGATGTATGTCAATATGTAGAGAAAAAAGCCATGTGTAAATTTTAAGTTTCTTTCCTTTTGTGATTTTTGCTACTTGCCTGGTTTTTCAACAAGAAAAGTAACTCAAAATGATGGTTAATTTTTAATATCTCATGAAAGTTTCATGGCAACTCAAGCATAATTGTTAAGAACACATGAATTAAATGGATATAAGTGGGCAAAAGGGTCTTCCCTGGTGGCTTAGATGGTAAAGAATCTGCCTGCAATGCAGGTTTGATCCCTGGATTGGGCAGATCCCCTGAAGAAGGACATGGAAATCCACTACATTATTCTTGCCTGGAGAATCCCATGGACAGAGAAGCCTGGGGGACTACAGTCCATGGGGTTGCAAAGAGCTGGACATGACTGAGTGACTAACTACTACTACTTCTACTACTAAGTGGGAACAAGGTTTATAAATGAATTCTGCAACCATCATTATATTTTATAAAGTATATCTACTTAAAAATTGCTTTCAAAATCATTTTGTTAACCTTAAATTTAAGAAGAATATTCATTGGATATGTAGATCCTTTCCAGAAAAGAGAAAATACTGAAACATTAATTGCCAAACATTCATTTAAGATTATCTGCTTTTAACTTCATATTAGAGAAATGAAGATATCTGAGTCTGTTAATAACATGCTCTTTTTGTCACTTTAAAAATATGTACATTAAAAAGGATGTGGCTCTAGAAATTCCAAAATGATGTATTCCTGGGAATTCTCTGGTCTAGTGGTTAGGAACTGGTGCTTTCACTGCCAGGGCCCAAGTTCAATCCTTGGTTGGGGAACTAAGATCCTGCAAGTCACCCTGCTTGGCCATAAAATGAATACATAAAAAATAAAAAGAGCAAATAAGTTAGAATATGGGGGTTCTAAGCACAGGGTTCTAATACAGGAGGGATAAGAAGGTAATTATTGAGATGAAGGGAGAAGAGGCCCTGTGAATTCCCTGGGGAAAAACTTAAAGATGTTCTGGAATGTGTGAACCTGTTGAAAGGAGTTTGACAACTTTGGCTGAGACTTTGGGTAATGAATTAATACACAAATTACTGACTAGTTCAAAATTGGGAAAGGAGTACAAGGCTGTATATTGTCACCCTGCTTATTTAACTTATATGCAGAGTGCATCACGGGAAATGCCGGGCTGGATGAAGCACAAGCTGGAATCAAGATTGCTCGGAGAAATATCAATAACATCAGATATGCAGATGACACCACCCTAATAGCAGAAAGCAAAGAAGAACTAAAGAGCCTCTTGAAGGTGAAAGAGGAGAGTGAAAAAGCTGACTTAAAACTCAACATTCAAAGAACTAAGATCATGGCATCTGATCCCATTACTTCATGGCAAATAGAAGAAGGAAAAGTGGAAACAGTGAGATATTTTATTTTCTTGGGCTCCAAAATCACTGTGGACGGTGAGTGGAGCCATGAAATTAAAAGATACTTGCTCCTTGGAAGGAAGACTATGACAAACCTAGACAGTGTATTCAAAAGCAAAGACGTCACTTTGCTGACAAAGGTCTGTCTAGTCAAAGCTATGGTTTTTCCAGAAGTCATGTATGGATGTGAAAGTTGGATCATAATGAAGACTGAGCCTGAAGAACAGAAGCTTTTTAATTATGGTGCTGTAGAAGACTTTGAGAGTCCCTTGGACTGCAAGAAGATCAAACCAGTCAATCCTAAAGGAAGTCAAATCTGAATATTCATCGGAAGGACTGATGCTGAAGTTGAAGCTCCAATACTTTGGCCACCTGATGCAAAGAGAAAACTCATTGGAAAAGACCCTGATGCTGGGAAAGATTGAAGGCAAAAGGAGAAAGGGGTGGTGGAGGATGAGATGGTTAGATAGTATTACCACTGAATGGAATTAATCTGAAAAAAACTCGGGGATATAGTGGAGGACGGAGGAGCCTAGTGTTCTATAGTCCTAGGGGCCACAGAGAATACATGACTTATTGAATGAACAACAACATAATTCATACCAGTGTCTTAAATGTAAGTATTATGTTCACTTTACAAATTAAAATATATGTGTCCCAGAGAAGAAAAGTCACCTGCCCAAAGACATAGATCGTGGTAGAGCTGGGATTTAGATTCAGATCATCTCAATGGTCTCTTCAGTTTACCACATCACTTTGAAGTTGAAGTGAAAGGGAAGGAATTCTATCGCTATGCAATTCTCGCCCCCTAACATGCTGTAACTCCTTTATCTACCACGTTTAGTTCCTGACACAGTTGTACAAACCCATTTTATGTATTTATTTTTAAAGTGTGACTTTTCTTTAAGAGATTGATCCCACATCAGGAATGCCACAAAACAATTAGAGACTATTTCAATAACAAAATTCTTAAAGTGTGCACAACTGATAACTGAGGAAATATTGATTTCTTTGTGCATACTTTCTTTGTCCTATTATTTCTATTATCTTTAAAGGTTCATGGTCAATACAATTAGAACTTAGGCTGGATCTCACTTCTCCTTTTCACATTATGAGCAAATATTTCCCTTCCCATACAGGTCAGGTTCAAAAATCCTTTCTCAATTCACATAACAATTGGGCATTCATTACTGAAAAGTAATTTTTCAAACAGGTGATAAAGCATAATCTTGTTTACAAAGAGAACAAAATGTTCCCATTTTAGTTTCCTCTTTCCAGAAGAGAATTCTGATTTCGTTTCTCTGTTAAGCATTACTTTTTGATTTAAGATTAGGTTTGATCTTTTTATTTGCTGCGTAGTCATTCAGTTTCTTTCTTGAACTAGAAAGCTATGGTTTCAATCTGTAATTTAGCTCTAGTAACATCACAAAAAAACTGAAGAAGAAAATGGCTACCCCCTCCAGTGTTCTTGCCTGGAGAATCCCAGGGACAGGGCAGCCTGGTGGCTGCCATCTATGGGGTCGCACAGAGTTGGACACGACTGAAGCGACTTGGCAGCAGCAGTAGCAGCAGCAACATCACAAAATGTTGGGATAAGAGAGAAGAAATTGTTGCAAGTAAGGTCATGTACTTGGGTTATTTATATTTTTTCTCTCTCTCAACAAACCTTTTATTGCTACCCTTAGGAACCAAATAAGATAATGTGCTCAGCTTCTTATTAACAACAATTTATCTGTACCCATTGAATTGAAGATGAAACACTCCAAGTTGTTTAAGATTTTTAAAAATTCATTTTCTCACCCCAACCCCTCACCTCAAGCCAATATCATACCTCTGTGAGGTAGCTGGTTGCTGGCATGGGAGTGGTCTATTTCCAACTCAGTCAAATAGAAGCTGAACTCACAAACAAGGCATCATTTTTACAGAGTCTAACATGATTTGACCCCAAAGATGATGAGGGCTAGTATCAGTGCTTTACTGATTTATTTTGGAAAATAGTTTCCCTGACTACTGATTCAATAAGATTTTCTATTTAAAGATTTGTTTTTAATTAGAGGATAATTGCTTAACAATATTGCATTGGTTTCTGCTGTATAACAGTGTAAATCAGCTATAAGTTTACATAAATCCCCTCCCTCTTGAGCTTCCCTCCCACTGCAAAAGGATTTTCAGTTAAAGAGCAATTAAGTAAATCAGAAATATCATGTGAATATAAAATGGTAAACTTAAACCTGCTTAAAAAATATAAATGGATGTTTCAACATCTGGGAAGTTAAGGTACTTTTAAGTTTCCTCATAAGTATACTATCTTCTAATAGGAAAGTTTACACAAACTCATTTATACATACATGCATGACTACTAATTTTTCTGAAAAATAATGGGAATAAAATAAGCCTAAGTATAGAAACCTAGAGAAGGAAATGGCAACCCACTCCAGTATTCTTGCCTGGAGGATTCCATGGACAGACGAGCTTGAAGGGCTACAACCCATGGGGTCACAAAAAGTTGGACACGACTGAGTGAATGCACTTAAAATATCTTCCTTATGTAAAAGTTAAATCCACGGCAAGTTAAATATCCTCTGCGTAGTCAGCATGTGAAATCTGGTTAGGATTTGAATTTCATGATGGGACTACTGACTTGGCTTTCTAAGCAGTCTTCTTCCCTCCGGTTTCTCTTCCCTCCAACCCACTCTTCATCCAGAGCACGCCAACGTTGAACTCAGAGGACTCGGCCTTTATAACACACATATGTCAATCACACGCCACCTATGACTTTATTGTCTATCCTGAGGTTTGCTGTCATGTCCTTATACTCATCATGATGAGCTACTTGAGGTCTTATGCTCCCTTAAGGCTTCTCCTCTGCTTTCTCAGAAAGAAGGACACTCATACGTATAGTGGAGACATTCAACAAAATTGGTAAATTCCCTGTATATAAATATACTCCACCTACAATTAGGGTGTTACACTCCTCTCTTGACCACCTGTGTTAAAATAGTGTTTTGATATTACAAATGATGCAGGGAAGTAATGCAAGCTTACAAACAAATATCAACCACAAACTACAGCCACAGCTTCCACAGCTTCCCTGGTGGCTCAGATGGTAAAGAATCTGCCTGCAAATTGGGAGACCTTGATTCGATCCCTGAGTTGGGAAGATCTCCTGGAGGAGGGCATGACAACCCACTCCAGTATTCTGGCCTGGAGAATCCCTTGGACAGAGGAGCCTGGTAGGCTGTAGTCTATAGGGTCGCAAAGAGTCAGACATGATTGTGCAACTAAGCACACGCATAGCACATAAACTACAGAAGGATGTGCTTCTCCAACATGGGAAAGCAATTACAAAAGATAACCTAGAATTTTAAAGACAGAATCACTTTTTAGATAAAGTTAACTTAGATTTCTGAAAGAAATTAAGAATGAGACCATTTACTTTGGGGGCTTCTCAGACGGTGCTATTGGTAAAGGCTCTGCCAGCTAATGCAAGAGACCTTGGGTTCAATCCCTGGGTCTGGCAGATCCCCTGGAGGAGGAAAATGGCAACCCACTCTGATATTCTTGCTGAAAAATTCCATGGACAAGAGGAGCCTGGTGGGCTGCAGTCCATGGGATTGCAAAGAGTCAAACATGACTGAGCGATTAAGTGCACCAACAAACCTAAAATTTTAAAGACAGAATCATTTTTTAAATAAAGAGTTAACTTAGGTCTGAAATAAATTAGAAACAAGACCATATGTTTGAGATACAGGATTACTCAGGCCAATATATGTAAAATCTTTGAAGGTATGATTCAACGTTAAAGTTAGTAAAGGAAAATAATTTTATACTTCAATTGTCAAGAATTTATGCATGAATAATTTTATTAGGGAAAAAGTTCCTATGTAACATTTGGTTATGAATTTAGGATTTCCTCCAGTTGTTAATTCGATAAATAATAGAAGTTGATTGAATATTTTCTAGGTAAGAGGTACTGTATTAAAGCTGAGGATACCAAGGTGAAAAGGCATAATTGTTTTTCTCTGCAAATCAACAATTACGATGGCAACCCACTCCAGTATTCTTACTGGGATAATCCCATGGACAGCAGAATCTGGTGGGCTAAGACCATGAGGTTGCAAAGGCTCAGACATGATCGGGCAACTAACACTCACTCACAATAGCTGTTTACTGTTGGTCTGCTCAAAGGACTGATGGAGCAAAGAGGGGAATCTGAAATCTGCACAGAAGAGACAATGAAGGCTTCACAGCATTTAAGATAAATGAGAACTGGAGGAAGAAGAGGATTTTGTTAGGTGGATAGTTGGGGTAGCAGATTTGTGATAGGAACCTTCCAGGTCTGGTTCTCTCTCCTTCCAGGCACAGGGAAGGATTATACTTCCTTATTCCCTTGAATTTACAGAGAACTATGTAATTCTGGCCAATGAGCTATGGGTAGAAATGATACAGATCACTTTAAAAGTGAAAACATTTAATTGCTAGTGAAAACACTCCAGTGCTTTCGACCTACCTTGGCAACTGATGAAGTTGTGTGTGTCAGAAGGTATAGCCACCTGTTGGTAAAACCTCTTGTCAGCTTGAGTGCCTGTGTGACTGTCTGGAGCAGAGCCACATGTGGAACCATGCTGGACATTGTGAGATGAATGAGAAGTACATTGTGTGTTTACTCATAGAAACTTGGGGAACATTTTGTTATTTCATCATTTTGATGGAGGTAAAACAATTTTAAAAACAAAGGGAAAGAAGAATGGACAAATCTCCCATGCAAAAGTATTCCAAGAAACTTACAAGGATACTCTGCCCTCAAGAAAATAGAGTATAACTCCCCGCTCTTTAGTGTGGTCTGTGCATAGTGAATCCCTTTCCAAGAATACACTATCGAAAGGAGGATAAAGGAGTAATTTTACAGCAGAGAAACCTGACAAACACTACTTCAGCAGTGGATCCAAGTTAATATCAACAGTAACAGGTTATTTTGATGGGAGGTATCCTAGATACCATATGATGAAAATGATATTTGTGGTCTTCCTTCTCCAAACACATTATCCTTGACTAATCATGAGAAGAAAATGTCAGACAAATCCCAGGTAACCATCATTTTACCAAATATCTGATCTGTGTCCCTCAAAACTGTCACGGTCATCAAAAAACAAGGAAAGTCTGAGAGACTATTAGAGCTAAGAGGAGCCAAAAGAACATAGCAACTAAACGTAATGTGGTGCTCTGGAGAGGATCTTAGAAAAAGGTAATTTCATAAAACCTAAGGAAGTCTGAAAAAAAGTATGAACTTTATTTAGTAATAACACTCTGATATTGGTTCATTGGGGCTTCCCTGGTGGCTCAGCCAGTAAAGAAGGAGATCAGGGTTCAATCCCTGGCTCAGGAAGATCCCCTGGAGAAGGAAATGGCAATCCACTCCAGTATTCTTTCTTGAGAAATCTCATGGATAAAGGAGCCTGGTGGGCTACAGACCATGGGGTCACAAGGGTCAGACATGATTTAACTACTAAACCACCACATTTTTTCATTGATTGTAATAAATGTACTACACTCAGGTAAAATGTTAATAATAGGAGAAAGTGGGTTTGGTGAATACAGAAGCAATATGCACTATCATAGGAACTTTAATGTAAATCTCAAACTATTCTAAAATTGAAAGTATTTTAAAAAAGAAGTATAAGAGAGAATATAATATGCTATGAAAATTCCTTTTGAAGTGGGGAGAGAAAGTTAAGAGTTTGGTTAGGTAGGCAAAAGATCTTTTGTACTATTCAAAGGAGACTCAATTTGCAAATTGTATAGGCTGGGTGAGGGATTCCTAGAAGATCTGTGGATGGGCTTCAGGGGTGTTGCAAAACCTCTTGAGCTGTACATTTTCCTCAGAAGAAAGAAGCTTTAATTATTTTTCACTTATTCTTAAAGGGAAAAGCATCTAAAATATGCTAATAATCATTGTTGAAAGTAATGTTGAAACTGAAATATCCTGAGCAAGAGATATGAAACAATTCTATTTTGTGTGCAAAAAAGATCTCTTCTTGATAGTCCAGACTACAGTGATAATGTGTATGTGTTTGGAGAAAGAAGGCAGAAGTTAAAGCCAGGATGGTAATAAAGACCATGATCTTCAGATTCTTTTGATTGTAGTCTACTTCGCAGGGGGAAGAAATGACCCCATAAGATATTTTACCCACTGTTGCCACTTCCCTGAGAAAAAAAATTCTGAGTCGTAGAATGAAGTGTCATTTTTTGTAAACCAAGACTTAATGGGATTATATATATATATACCTACTTTATCATTAGTATTTGAATAAAAATGCAGATATGTCTTTAAAGGTATCTATAAACCTAAAGCACTGTGATGAAAGCTACATTTATGGGAAATTTTAGTTAAAAAGCAAAAAAGCAGGAACTTAAAACTATGACATGGAAATGAAGGCTTGTATTCTGAAAATAAGGGTAATTTCAACTACTGATGTATGATAACATAACATTCAACCAGACTTCTTTGTGGGATGTATTTTAATCAGCAAATCCTATTAATATGCTCATTTTATTTTATTAATACAAAATATTGGCAATCCTTAATAACTCATTTAATTGGTTATTAATAATTAGTGCTTTGTTTTTTATTTTATTTTATTTTTTTACTTTACAATACTGTATTGGTTTTGCCATATATTGACATGAATCTGCCACAGATGTACATGAGTTCCCAATCCTGACCCCCTCTCCCACCACCCTCCCTGTATCATCTCTCTGGGTCATCCCAGTGCACCAGACCCAAGCATCCTGTATCCTGCATCGAACCTAGACTGGCGATTAGTTTCTTACATGATAGTATACATGTTTCAATGCCATCCTCCCAAATCATCCCACCCTCTCCCTCTCCCACAGAATCCAAAAGTCTGTTCTATACAGACTCTTTCTATACGTGTCTCTTTCAATTCTGGTTTCCTTGGTGTGTATGCCCAGCGGTGGGATTGCTGGGTCATAAGGCAGTTCTATTTCCAATTTTTTAAGGAATCTCCACACTGTTCTCCGTAGTGGCTGTACTAGTTTGCATTCCCACCAACAGTGTAAGAGGGTTCCCTTTTCTCCACACCCTCTCCAGCATTTATTGCTTGTAGACTTTTGGATCACAGCCATTCTGACTGGTGTGAAATGGTACCATGTTGTGGTATTGATTTGTATTTCTCTGATAATGAGTGATGTTGAGCATCTTTTCATGTGTTTGTTAGCCATCCATATGTCTTCTTTGGAGAAATGTCTGTTTAGTTCTTTGGCCCATTTTTTTTTTTTTAGTTTTTTATTTTTTTAATTTTTAAATCTTTAATTCTTACATGCGTTCCCTAACATGAACCCCCCTCCCACTTCCCTCCCCATAACATCTCTCTGGGTCATCCCCATGCACCAGCCCCAAGCATGCTGTATCCTGCGTCAGACATAGACAGGCGATTCAATTCTTACATGATAGTATACATGTTAGAATGCCATTCTCCCAAATCATCCCACCCTCTCCCTCTCCCTCTGAGTCCAAAAGTCCGTTATACACATCTGTGTCTTTTTTCCTGTCTTGCATACAGGGTCGTCATTGCCATCTTTCTAAATTCCATATATATGTGTTAGTATACTGTATTGGTGTTTTTCTTTCTGGCTTACTTCACTCTGTATAATCAGCTCCAGTTTCATCCATCTCATCAGAACTGATTCAAATGAATTCTTTTTAATGGCTGAGTAATACTCCATTGTGTATATGTACCACAGCTTTCTTATCCATTCATCTGCTGATGGACATCTAGGTTGTTTCCATGTCCTGGCTATTATAAACAGTGTTGCAGTGAATATTGGGGTACACGTGTCTCTTTCAATTCTGGTTTCCTTGGTGTGTATGCCCAGCGGTGGGATTGCTGGGTCATAAGGTAGTTCTATTTGCAATTTTTTTTAAGGAATCTCCACACTGTTCTCCATAGTGGCTGTACTAGTTTGCATTCCCACCAACAGTGTAAGAGGGTTCCCTTTTCTCCACACCCTCTCCAGCATTTATTGCTTGCAGATTTTTGGATCGCAGCCCTTCTGACTGGTGTGAAGTGGTACCTCATTGTGGTTTTGATTTGTATTTCTCTAATAATGAGTGATATTGAGCATCTTTTCATGTGTTTGTTAGCCATCCATATGTCTTCTTTGGAGAAATGTCTATTTAGTTCTTTGGCCCATTTTTTGATTGGGTCGTTTATTTTTCTGGAATTGAGCTGCAGAAGTTGCTTGTATATTTTTGAGATGAGTTGTTTGTCAGTTGCTTCATTTGCTATTATTTTCTCCCATTCTGAAGGCTGTCTTTTCACCTTGCTTATATTTTCCTTTGTTGTGCAGAAGCTTTTAATTTTAATTAGATCCCATTTGTTTATTTTTGCTTTTATTTCCAGAATTCTGGGAGGTGATTGGGTCATTTATTTTTTCTGGAATTGAGCTGCATAAGTTGCTTGTGTATTTTTGAGATTAGTTGTTTGTCCATTCCTTCATTTGCTATTATTTTCTCCCATTCAGAAGGCTGTCTTTTCACCTTGCTTATAGTTTCCTTTGTTGTGCAGAAGCTTTTAAGTTTAATTAGATCCCATTTGTTTATTTTTGCTTTTATTTCCAGTATTCTGGGAGGTGGGTCATAGAGGATCTTGCTGTTTTATGTCGGAGAGTGTTTTGCCTATGTTCTCCTCTAGGAGTTTTATAGTTTCTGGTCTTACATTTAGATCTTTAATCCATTTTGAGTTTATTTTTGTGTATGGTGTTAGAAAGTGTTCTAGTTTCATTCTTTTACAAGTGGTTGACCAGTTTTCCCAGCACCACTTGTTAAAAAGATTGTCATTTCTCCATTGTATATTCTTGCCTCCTTTGTCAAAGATAAGGTGTCCATAGGTGTGTGGATTTATCTCTGGGCTTTCTATTTTGTTCCATTGATCTATATTTCTGTCTTTGTGCCAGTACCATACTGTCTTGGTGACTGTGGCTTTGTAGTAGAGCCTGAAGTCAGGCAGGTTGATTCCTCCAGTTCCATTCTTCTTTCTCAACATTGCTTTGGCTATTCGAGGTTTTTTGTATTTCCATACAAATTGTGAAATTATTTGTTATAGTTCTGTGAAAAATACCGCTGGTAGCTTGATAGGGATTGCATTGAATTTGTAGATTGCTTTGGGTAGTATACTCATTTTCACTATATTGATTCTTCTGACCCATGAACATGGTATTTTTCCCCATCTATTAGTGTCCTCTTCAATTTCTTTCATCGGTGTTTTATAGTTTTCTATATATAGGTCTTTAGTTTCTTTAGGTAGATATATTCCTATTTTATTCTTTTCGTTACAATGGTGAATGGAATTGTTTCCTTAATTTCTTTTTCTACTTTCTCATTATTAGTATATAGGAATGCAAGCAATTTCTGTGTGTTGATTTTATATCCTGCAACTTTACTATATTCATTGATTAGCTCTAGTAATTTTCTGGTGGAGTCTTTAGGGTTTCTATGTAGAGGATCCAGGGTTAGTAGAAGGAAAGATATCTTAAAAATTAGGGCAGAAATAAATGCAAAAGAAACAAAAGAGACCATAGCAAAAATCAACAAAGCCAAAAGCTGGTTCTTTGAAAGGATAAATATAATTGACAAGCCATTAGCCAGATTCATCAAGAAACAAAGGGAGAAAAATCAAATCAATAAAATTAGAAATGAAAACGGAGAGATCATAACAGACAACACAGAAATACAAAGGATCCATAAGAGACTACTATCAGCAATTATATGCCAATAAAATGGAAAACGTAGAAGAAATGGAAAAATTCTTAGAAAAGTACAACTTTCCAAAACTGAACCAGGAAGAAATAGAAAATCTTAACAGGCCCATCACAAGTACAGAAATTGCAACTGTAATCAGAAATCTTCCAGTAAACAAAAGCCCAGGTCCAGACGGTTCACAGCTGAATTCTACCAAAAATTTCGAGAAGAGCTAACACCTATCCTACTCAAACTCTTCCAGAAAATTGCAGAGGAAGGTAAACTTCCAAAGTCATTCTATGAGGCCACCTTCACCCTAATACCAAAGATGCCACAAAAAAAGAAAACTACAGCCAATATCACTGATGAACATAGATGCAAAAATCCTTAACAAAATTCTGGCCATCAGAATCTAACAACACAGTAAAAAGATCACACACCATGACCAAGTGGGCTTTATCCCAGGGATGCAAGGATTCTTCAATATCCACAAATCAATCAATGTAATTCACCACATTAACAAATTGAAAAATAAAAGCCATATGATTATCTCAATAGGTGCAGAGAAAGACTTTGACAAAATTCAACATCCATTTATGATTAAAAAAAAAAAAACCTCCAGAAAGCAGGACTAGAAGGAACATACCTCAACTTAATAAAAGCTATATATGACAAACCCGCAGCAAACATTATCCTCAATGGTGAAACATTGAAAGCATTTCCCCTAAAGTCAGGAACAAGACAAGGGTGCCCACTTTCACCGCTACTATTCAACATAGCTCTGGAAGTTTGGGCCATAGCAATCAGAGCAGAAACAGAAATAAAAGGAATCCAAATTGGAAAAGAAGTAAAACTCTCACTGTTTGCAGATGACAGAATGCTTTGTTTTATTTACAAATGAAAATATATAGAATTGTGCATCATCAGTCCATAAAATGGACAAAAATATTTAATATTTTGTTCAATTTATGGTCTCTTAGGAGGACTGTGGATTGCAAATAATTCTTTAAGAAACTCCTGTTACAATCTACAAGAGAAATAATGAAAGAGCAAGATAGAAGCAGGCAGGATGTACAGAGAAAAGGGGATAGATAAGACAGATATCAAAGGATCAGAACCAGGAGCATTTTTTGATTGCTTTGATGGAGAGGTACAAGGCAGAGGGGGAAAGCAAGCTTAATTTTGGAGTTGCTGGCAGGCAGTTATGGGAAATATTGGACAGTGAATAAACTTAGAGGAGGATAGCATAGGATATGATAAGTCCAACTTTTAATATGTTGTGTTTGAAATCCCAAGTCCATATGTCTGGTGGTCCAGCTGGGTCCTTTCATCTTAAAAAAAAAAAAAAAAAAAGCATCTGGGCTGGAGTTATAAGGTCCTAACTTGGAAAAGTGAAGCATTCATATCACAGTGTGACTTCTTTAAAATTTACAACAATATAGAGGAATTTCAATTTTTAAAGATTCCATTCTATTTCTAGAAATAAATATAGGGAGGGGGAAAGTCAGCAATTAAGAATTCCTGAGAAACAACAAAAGTAACTATGTTATATGATTAGAAATTCTAGTGTGGGAATTGTCTGGCGGCCCAGTGATTAGGACTTTGTGCTTCCACTGCCCTGGGTCCCTGGTCAGGTAACTAAGATCCGAAATGCAACAAAGCATTGCCAAAAAAAAGAAAAATTCTTGGTGAATGAAGTTTCCAGGGCCTCATTTCTTTTTTTTTTATATATAATTTAATAGTTTATTTAAATGGAGAATAACTACTTTACAATATTCTGATGGTGTCTGCCATACTTCAGCTATTTTTCTCCTAACCACCCTCTCCCCTCTTCAAATAATGGAATTCAGGTGTCTATTTATTTGTTACTGTTGTTGCAGCTGTTTTGTTTCAAAAATTATTTTTTATTTTATATAATATAATATTTAGACTTAGATTTATAAAATTGGGTTAGTTTCAGACCATGGGGTCACAAAGAGTCAGATATGACTTAGTGACTGAAAAACAACAATTTTTAAAAAATGATTTAAGATATAATTTGCAGAATAGACATGCATATAACTAAAAAAACATATCTGTGAATGACATTAGTTACTCATGATTATAACTTTTCATAATTCCCTTTAGCAACTTCTAGGAAAATACTTTTAAAATAAGTCTGCTAACTATAAGTGCAAGAGATGTGCTCAGGGCTCAATTATAATTAGTGCTACCGGAAGAGCCCAGTTACCATCTGGAATATCACTCAGCATTTCAAATCCTATCCTGAGGTGAAACTAAGCAACACTGGAATTGAGTTTCTTTTAAATGCTGGATCATCGAAAAACCAAGAGAGTTCCAGAAAAACATCTATTTCTGCTTTATTGACTATACCGAAGCCTTTGACTGTGTGGATCACAATAAACTGTGGAAAATCCTGAAAAAGATAGGAATACCAGACCACCTGACCTGCTTCTTGAGAAGCCTGTATGCAGGCCAGGAAACAACAGTTAGAACTGGACATGGAACAACAGACTGGTTCCAAATAGGAAAAGGAGTACGTCAAGACTATATATTGTCACCCTGCTTATTTAACTTATATGCAGAGTACATCATGAGAAACTCTGGGCTGGAGGAACCACAGGCTGGAATCAAGATTGCTGGGAGAAATATCAATAACCTCAGATATATAGATGACACCACCCTTATGGCAGAAAGTGAAGAACTAAAGAGTCTCTTGATGAAAGTGAAAGAGGAGAGTGAAAAAGTCGGCTTAAAGCTCAACATTCAGAAAGTGAAAGAGGAGAGTGAAAAAGTTGGCTTAAAGCTCAACATTCAGAAAATGAAGATCATGACATCTGGTCCCATCACTTCATGGCAAATAGATGGGGAAACAGTGGAAACAGTGTCAGACTTTATTTCGGGGGGCTCCAAAATTTTCGACCAACCTAGATAGCATATTGAAAAGCAGAGGCATTACTTTGTCAACAAAGGTCCGTCTAGTCAAAGCTATGGTTTTTCCAGTGGTCATGTATGGATGAGAGAGCTGGACTGTGAAGAAAGCTGAGCACCGAAGAATTGATGCTTTTGAACTGTGGTGTTGGAGAAGACTCTTGAGAGTCCCTTGGACTGCAAGGAGGTCCAACCAGTCCATCCTAGAGGAAATCAGTCCTGAGTATTCATTGGTAGGACTGATGTTAAAGCTGAAACTCCAATATTTTGGCCACCTGCTGCGAAGAGCTGACTCATTTGAAAAGACCCTGATGCTAGGAAAGATTGAGGGTAGGAGGAGAAGGGGACGACAGAGGATGAGATGGTTGGATGGCATTACTGACTCAATGGACACGGGTTTGGGTGAACTCCGGGAGTTGGTGATGGACAGGGAGGCCTGGCGTGCTGCAATTCATGGGGTCACAAAGAGTTGGACATGACTGAGCAACTGAACTGAACTGAACTAAAAATGAGGAAACCTTGATATTGATTTTTACTTCATTCTCAGAATAAGGGTCGATTTTTGGTTTGGGAGCTTGATTGTATTAAAATAACAGGAATAAGTAAGATATGACGTGAAAAAAAAAAAAACAACAACAAGGAAGATCTGCAATAAGCATTGCTTTCCCTCTTAGGCCAACTGTTGCTACTCTCTGGTTGTTTCCTCAGTCAGTCATTGTTATGGATCAGTCCTGGTGCTTCTTAGCTATATCCTGTCTCTGTATCTGAGCTGACACTCTTCAAGTCTCTCTCCCCTACCTTGACTCATTCTCCATACACTTTTTGATATCTTTATATGAATAAAACCACATTATTTCCTGTTGATTCATATCAAAATGATCCCAGAATCATGGACGCCCCCCTCCCCCCAGCTTTCCCCTATGGCTGGTCACGTAGACTTGAAGCCTGACCCTTGGAGCTCCAGAGGCTGCTATGCTGGAATCATGTGGGACTGTAAAGTAAGAAAACTCTCAGAATTCCCTGGGTGGGGGAATATGCCAGATAATTTCAGAGATTCTTTAAATCAACTGATATTTATTGTTCATCATGGTATAGGCACAGTTCCAGATATTTGGGATATGGGTGCAAACAAGTGTAAAGGAGTTCTGCCCTATTTCCTGTAAGGACAGTGGCCCAGATGGTGTGTCAGAGATGTAACACAGTGAAAAAGGTGTCCAGATTTGGAAGAAGGGGTGACACAGTGAGGGGTATCAAAGCCTGAATGGACAGCATCAACTCATGGTGCACTAGTGTTGGAAGAATGGTTGCAAACAGGCAAATAGATAAAATATATGTATGTGCTCACAGTGCATCTTAAGGAAATTAAGGACAATGGGCACCCGGTTTCTCACTGTCATACAAGGGAGTTACCAACCTGAAAAAGGAAAAAATTAGAATTGACCCTGTGGTGTGAGATTGATATTGGAGATGCTATATGAATTCAATTTAAATAGATAAAAATAATGTAAATACCTACATCCTCTAGCTCTGACCATTGATGGAGCCTGGGAACAGTGACTCTACTGCCTATAGCTGTTTTTTAAAATAAGGGTTCATGAGAGAAATCACGGATTTCAGGCTGAAGCAGGAAAAGAAGGTGAGCATTAGAACATCTTACACCAAAAAACAAAAAAGTCCTCAAAGAATGATGGGGACAAGCCAAAGTGACATAGAAGCTAGCTTGCAGAGGCTCTCCTGGCCAAATCAGGGACAATGTGAACATCAAAATAAATGATAGCCATGGATTATGATACATAATAAGTGGAGTAATGTAGGAAGCCAGGAGTCCATACTGATATGATAAGTAAAAATGTAAATTGACATTTTGATAAGGAAGAAAATTTCTCAAAGTACCTCATTCTCTCCCAAATACCTCACAATGGAGGTGATTTGCAGACATCACCTTAATCAAATGATTAATGAGAACATCATCAGTAATAAAATGTTTCAAAACTGAATGTCACCTGAAAGGGTGCAACGAGATGAGCGCAGCATTACTTCTATGGTATCCTTGCCAAAGATGCATAACTAATCTAACCCAGAGAATATCAGAAAAATCTTAGACCATTTCACACCATAGCTGGTTGAGGTTTTCAAAAGTGTTAAAGCCATAAAAGTCAAGGAAAGGGTGAAAAGTGATCTAGATTGCAGGAAACTGAAAAACATGACAAGCAAATATAACATGTGAATCAGAATTAGACATTTTAGTTAAGAAGGACTAATGGGACAATTGATGAAATTGCATAGGATCTGATGATTCACTTTCAGTTCAGTCACTCAGTTGTGTCCAATTCTTTGAGACCCCATGAATCGCAGCATGCCAGGCCTCCCTGTCCATCACCAACTCCCGGAGTTCACTCGAACTCACGTCCATTGAGTCAGTGATGCCATCCAGCCATCTCATCCTCTGTCGTCCCCTTCTCCTCCTGCCCCCAATCCCTCCCAGCATCAGGGTCTTTTCAAATGAGTCAGCTCTTCGCATCAGGTGGCCAAAGTATTGGAGTTTCAGCTTCAGCATCAGTCCTTCCAATGAACACCCAGGACTGATCTCCTTTAGGAGGGACTGGTTGGATGTCCTTGAAGTCCAAAGGACTCTCAAGAGTCTTCTCCAACACTGCAGTTCAAAAGCATCAATTCTTTGGCACTCAGCTTTCCTCATAATCCAACTCTCACATCCATACATGACCACTGGAAAAAGCATAGCTTAGGTGGTCCTAATTTGTCAGTGTTCACCTCCTGATTTGGATGATGTTTTGAGGTTATGTAGGAATTACACACTGATGGATTCAGAGCCACTGGACACCGTGTTGTCAGTGTATTCTCAAAAGGCTGTATTGTACTTGCAAATTAGGGGGGAAATTGAGATGATTTCAATGTCTAGAAAAGGGGGAAGGACTCTATTCTTTTGAAAGTTATATTTCAGCAGGAAGAGACAAATCAATGACTAAATAAAACATGTCTATCAAATGGTTACAGGCTTGAGTCTTAGGATACTCCCACAATTAGAAGTAAACATCAGAGAAACAGATAGCCAAGAAGAGTTAAGAAGAAACCATCAATGAGAGGATATAAAGGAGGAGAAGCTGAGGAAGAAAAAATTTTCTAGATGTAGCAATTGGTTCGCTCTGTCAAATGCTGCTGAGAGATCAAGTAGGATGAACAGAAACCAGGTGATCACTAGAACTGGCCCCAGTGCATCCTGGGAGGAGTCATGTTGGAGCAGTTTTCAGCTGAGTGAGGAGAGCAGTCAGATTAAGAAGAGAGGAAAAGAGAAAGGGAGGTTGGAGGTGGAGTGGGTGAATATAGACATGTCATCCCAGAAGTGTGGCTGTAAAGAAGGGAGCCAAAAATGATGTTGTAGTTGGAGGGTTATATAGAGTCCATGGAGAGTTCTTTCTAAGATGGAAGATTACCGGAGCAGTTTGTACAGTGATGGAGATGATCGAGCAATGAGGGAGAAACTCAGGATCAGGAAATCCTCAGCCTAAACTGGAGTAGGGAGAGGGCTGTGATGAAGACTGCATGCGGAGACACTGCCGTTGGCAGGAGGAAGGCCCTTCATCCCAGTGATAAAGGGAAAGGAAGGGAGGGTGGGCCCAGGGAGAGACGTGAGCTCTGTTATGGTGCTGAGGAGGGGGGAGTTTTGTATGCGTTGCTTCTCTTCTGTCAGTGTAATGTGAGAAGCCAGGTCATCTACTGAAAGCAGAGTGTGAAAGGCTAGTAACTGGTGTGTGTGCTGGGAATTTGAAAAGAGGCAAATAAATAGTGACAGTCATCTTGGAGAGTGGCCGCATCAACACAGGATTGCAGAGAAGTGACTAAGAACACCAGACAGTCTTGAGTGCCCATTTGAGGTTTATGTTTATAAATTAAAACTGAAAGGAATTCCCTGGGAATCTTGTGGCTAGGACTTTGATCTTTCACTGTTGAGGGTATGGGTTCAATCCCTGGTTGGGGAACTAAGATCCCACAAGCTGATCAGCTCAGCCAAAAAAAAAAAAAATTATAAGAACTGTCAACATGCTTATGGATTTTTCTCCAGCAATATCCATCTATTTGGATATAGATAAAGATGTAAATATTAAGTATCATTTTTCCCAAATATATACATATGTATTCTTCATAGACACTGGATAGCTCTAAACAAAGACAGACAAGGTATGAATTGCAAGGCTTTTAATGAAAATGTCTGTATTTTTTACAGATGCATCATTTCATATCTATGGTTAATTAGCAATTATTTCAATACTGGTAATCTCATCTGGATTTAGTCATAATGCATGAATCTATGATAACAAAATTAAGGAAAAGAAACAGGTCATCTAATCCCTCTTTATATTCCTTCTTGATCAGCAAGATATATAAGCGATCTTTCTTTCATTAAGAACTGAATATACTGGAGATATATTTGATAATTAAGAGTTTAGACAAATATTTACCAACATTAGTTCTGTTAGCACACTAAATAATATTGTAGGCTTATTAATAAACAGTTAACACATCAGGTAAACGTTAAGCTTCTTAGAAGAAGGACCATGTGCTCCTGTTCCTGTAAAAATATTATTTGTTTGAAGGACTGGTGGTATAACCTTTCACTCAACTATTACTTCCTTAATGTGAAAAAGAGACAAAATGAGCTGAAGAACGATAACTCCACAGTTACAGGGTGCAACCCTCAGCATAACTGCTGATGTCATGGTCTCAACAGTGACTTTTCCATGCCACCCTGTGGAGAAAGAGGAAACATATGTTAATAAGACTTAAACATAGTGATACTGTAATAAACATATTCAAATTCTTTGGCAGAACAAAATAGCTTATCAATACATGAAATAGAGGCTATAGACAGTTCCAAGTATCACTATTTATTAACTGGAGATATGTATACCAAGGACTTCACATCTCCATCAAGCCTTCACTAGAGCACAGAATACTGAACACAAATGTTGAGTCCTGTGTAGTCCACAACACAACTGCAGAGTGCATTCCACATTTACTTAATTCCAAAATAATTTCAAGATATGACAAGTAACTGATAGAAGAGAGAGAATTTTAAAACCTCTAGAAATCCCCTAAAATAAACTGAGGAATAACAGAATAAGATTTTGATTCAGTTGAAATACACTGTTTCTATATAATACATTGTTCAGCATAAATCTAAAGAATAATGCTCTTAAAGTGCTGACTCAATATGTCAGCAAATTTGGAAAACTCAGCAGTGGGCACAGGACTCAAAAAGATCAGTTTTCATTCCAATTCCAAAGTAGGACAGTGCCAAAGAATGTTCAAAATATCATACAATTGTGCCCCTTCCACATTTTACATAGCACATTTCTCATGCTAGTAAGGTTATGCTCAGAGTCCTTCAAGCTAGGCTTCAGCAGTACATGAACCCAAAACTTCCAGATGTACAAGTTGGATTTAGAAAAGGCAAAGGAACCAGAGATCAAATTGCCAACATCCTTTGGATCATAGGAAAAGCAAGGGAATTTATTAGAAAACATCTACTTCTGCTTTATAGACTACACTTAAGCCTTGTATGGATATGCAAGCAAACTGTGCTATGGACCACAACAAACTGTGGAAAATTCTTAAAGAGATGGGAATACCAGATCACCTTGCCTGTCTGCTGAGAAACATGTATATGGGTCAAGAAACAACAGTCAGAAACTTACATGGAACAACTTATTGGTTCAAAATTGGGAAATCAGTATGACAAGGCTATGTATTGTCATCCTGTTTATTTAACTTATATGCAGAGTATATTATGCAAAATGCTGGGCTGGATGAATCACAGGCTGGAATCAACATTGCCAAGAGAAATATCAACAACCTCAGACGTGCAAATGATACCACTCTAATGGCAGAAAGTGAAGAGGAGCTAAAGAGCCTCTTGATGAGTGTGAAAGAAGAGAGTGGAAAAGCTGGTTAAACTCAGCATTCAAAAAACTAAGATCATGGCATCTGGTCCTATCACTTCATGGCAAATAGAAGGGGGAAAAAGTGGAAGCAGTGACAGATTTTATTTTCTTGTACTCCAAAATCACTGTGGTTGGTGACTGCAGCCATGAAATTAAGACATTTGCTATTTGAAAGGAAAGCTGTGGCAAGCCTAGATAGTGTATTCAAAACCAAAGACATCACTTTGACGACAAAGGTTCCTATAGTCAAAGCTATGGTTTTTCCAGTAGTCAGGTACAGATGTGACAGCTGGACCATAAAGAAGCTGAGTGCCTGAGAATTGATGCTTTTGAATAGTGGTGCTGGAGAAGACTCTTAACAGTCCCTTTGACAGCAAGGAAATCAAACCAGTCAATTCTAAAGGGAATCAATCCTGAATATTCATTGGAAGGACTGATGCTGAAGCTGAAGTTCCAATACTTTGGCCAGGTTTCCTGAAGAGCCGACTCATTGGAAAGGACCCTGATGCTGGGAAAGATTGAAGGCAAAAGAAGGAGGGTACGGCAGAGGATGAGATGCATAGATAGCTTCACCAACTCAATGGACATGAATCTGAGCATACTCCAGGAGATAATGAAGGACAGGGAAGCCTGTGTGCTACAGTCCATGGCGTCACAAAGAGTCAGATATGACTTACTGACTGAACACACAAAGCTGCAATTTTCATCCCTCAGTAGCATATTTTGGTCTTTGGGAATATATTCCTTTGCTTTTCTCATAACAGTAGGGTAAAACAGCTCTCACCTGGGACTTCCCTGGAGGTCCAGTGGTTAAGACTCCACCCCTCCAATATTGAGGTAGATTCCTGGTAGTTAGGTAGGAGGCTATAAACCTACCAGGCTCCCCCATCCCTGGGATTCTCCAGGCAAGAACACTGGAGTGGGTTGCCATTTCCTTCTCCAATGCATGAAAGTGAAAAGTGAAAGTGAAGTCACTCAGTCGTGTCCAACCCTTAGCATGGACTGCAGCCTACCAGGCTCCTCCGTCCATGGGATTTTCCAGGCAAGAGTACTAGAGTGGGGTGCCATTGCCTTCTAGGTGCCCAAAGGCACTACTAAAAACCCCAGTTCTCCATCCTCCCCTTATTTTTTTGGCTGCATCTAATGGCATGTGGTTCCCTGTCCAGCACCCCTTGCACTGAAGCACAAAGTTTTATCAACTGGATGGCCAGGCAAGTCCCCAGCTCTCCTCTTTCATGCTTAACACATACCATGCTCTGTAACAGGAATGTACATACTGTAAGTCCATTATACTTCAAACACAAACATCCAAACAAAATCATAGGAAAAGAGGTCAATGTATGGTTATCATAGGTAGGGGTAGTGGGAGGGGGTGGGGGTGGGGAGTTAGATGAAGTCAGTCAAAGTTCTTACAAACTTCTAGGTATAAGATAATGAATACTGGGGATGTAATGTATGTGGCCATAAATACAATTAACACTGATATATGTTGTATATAAAGATCATTAAGAGAGTAAAGCCTAAGACTTTTCATCACTTACACAAAGCTTTTCTTCTACTTCTTTGTTTGTATCTATATGACATGACAGATGTTCACTAATCTTA